>NC_136902.1:23378242-24108652 GCF_949606895.1 Notothenia rossii
GGCTTAAATCAGATATAGAGAATAAATAGTTCTTCTATTACATGATGCCATCACACCGGTTAAAATGCGTTTCAATCTCAATTTGTTCTTCATTCTTTACATTATGATTTTACCATTATAGTACTGTAGATATTAGTTTAGCTGAGGACATGGAAATAAACCCCCAAGTGGTATGTTTCAGATTTGCTGAAAGACTGATGTAATGATGATGAGGATGATCAGGTAGTTGCAGTGGACGTTAGCTAGTAAAGGGGCGTGGCTACACACGTGGACAGTGTTTAGCTTCAACTGCGCATTAGCTGAGGAGCAACGGAGTTATTGGTGGCAAAAGTCGAACATTTAAAAGTGAAAATGTACATTTTGTTCTCCGGAGTTGGCATAGAAAACCCAAGCAAACACTCGTGAAGTTACAAATAGAATGTCGTCAAAAAGAAGAGTTATTTTCTAAGTGTGAGTATGGTAAGCTAGCTGCGCAGTTTGTAAGCTAACACTTTAGCTAGCTAACGTTAAAACAACTTGATGTGCTAAGACATTAGTGGGACTTTGTTTATCCCATAGTTCTAAATAATTAGCATATTTATCTTGCTGGCAGACATGTGTCTAAAACTGTCACCACCACAACATGTGGGCAAACCTGGACAATATGTGTGTTTTAAAGTCATTTGAAAGGGACCCATTTCAGGTACCCTAACCCTGGCTAAATATCTACTTTCTTAGACGGTGGTGATATATTTAAATGTCTTTGCTTATCTTTATTAATTTAAAACATATTTGAAATAAAAGCTAGTAATATAGTTCATTATTTTGACAAGACTTAGACGGAAAACACCACTCTACTCCAGTCCAGGTTTTCCAAGCGACACCTGCTCACCGAGAAATTCAATTAAGGACTCCTCTTCCCACTTGGAGCCGGTCTCCAGGGCAGATCTTCCGGGCGACTCGCCCTTTAAGAAATTAGAAAATTCTACAATAAAACCCGAAAAACTGAAAAAAAATGAGGCAACTTTATTAATGAAAGCTCTCACGCTACTCACCGTAAATAAACACGTCCCTTTAGTTGGAAGACAGCGAAAGACAGCGAAGTACCTCAGGTAAGAGTTTTCCTTTTCCTCTCAACTACTGTACATGCTCCCTTTTTATTTCCAAACATCATTCTCTGAAGATAGCGACATAAAAAAGTGTACCTCGCTGCAGCCGTGGCATTGAAAACGAGCTCTGAAAAGCAGTTATAAAGTGTTAAGAAATGACACCAAAGGGTTGAGACTTGACGAGAGGAGACACGGTGTGAGCCTCGGTGCAGCAGCCGCAGCAGCAGGAGCCGGTCTGGAGCGACTCCTCTGTTACTAAGCCCACCGTGCCTTGGACAATGCCGGTGAGAGGACCAGCCTTTCCTAAAACTTTAATAATTCACCCCACGGTCTATTCACGGCCGTCAAAGACCGGTTAAAAATGTGTTTCAAACCAAATGTGGGCGAAGAAACGCGAGCCCCGTTGTAAAGCTGATACCAATAACTTTGGCTAAGTTCGTACTTTCAGTCAAGGCGAGCCTAAATACCCCCATTCCCGAAATATATAAAACATGAAATAGGCAGTGTGAAAACAATACTGACATGAGGTATTTTATTATTTATTCAGCAAACGTACAGAGTAGGTTATTACTGTCCGCTGACACTTCCCCAAAAGCGACACGAATGAGCGACTTTTGGTGGCGACAGAAGCGCCGAAAGTGCCGGTTTTTGTCTAGAAAAACTTAGTGAAACTCCTTTGGTTGTCTCTAAACAGGTAGTAACCTTCATACAGTATCATTTACCGTAAATAGAGGAACTACTATAAATGCAATACATATTCAAAAGCCTGAATTGCGGAAGTTCTGTCGTTAAAGATTGTAAATGAAAACATTTGTCCTTATCTTGCATGTGCACTTTGTAATTTAGGGCTGCACAGTCAGATGGTAACCGAAAGTGTAACCTGCTAAATGCACGGTCTATCAAATATGTTTTCCTATTTTTTGTTGTTGAGTTGAACAGGCTACTTACATATTATAAATAAATCCCTTTATAAAATATTAAACCATTTGAAAAAACCCTTATCATTTGCTCATAATGCTGTGCAGGTTATACGCCCCTGACACCTCAGACTGGCACAAGTCAGCCTTATTTGCTGTGGTAAATAAGATTTCTCTGCAGTGCCTGCTCCAGTGGCTGTAAGGTAGGGCTTGGGACTTCCACCTACTGTAGAACAAACAATCTGTTCAAAAACACTTCATGTATCCTGGCTGTTTGGTTAGTTGTGATCTCTACAAAGCACCACTTTGATGTGAGATTTAATTTAACATGCTTTTGTAAAGGGTCACTGTTAGTTCTTCTGTGAATTCATAAATGAGTGTGTTGTGTGCTCGCCACTGTGTTTGTTATTATATTCAGAGATGAAGATGAGGACAGGAATAGATCACTGGCACTTTAAACCCGGGGTTCTCATATTCTCGCCGGATCTTTCTCCTTTGCTAATTATTGTGTTGTTTTCAGAGCAAATATGTCATATCCATGGCGACCAGGCAGGTTTATTGTCTCTCCCGTGCAATAGCTCACAAAAGTAATTAATTATCCTTTTTTCTCTCTCTCTCTCCCTCCCTCCCTCCCTCTCTCTCTTTCTCTCTCTCTCTCTCTCTCTCTCTCTCTCTCTCTCTCTCTCTCTCTCTCCCTCCTGTCTTTGGTTAAACAGATCATTCATGGAAAGCCATCTTCTATATTAAAAATGCCACAGCAACTACATCACAAGGTAAACATGAAAGTTTTTCTTTTACTGTTTTGATGTCCCTTTTTGTGCTTTGATTCATTCTCACCAATCATTTGAAGATGAAATATATAATGTAAAAAGTACATTATGCGAACAGTGTGTGCTTTTGAGGTATTTTCCATAATACCCTCATAATGCAGCAGCTGTGCAGCCTAACTGTTGCAGATCTATTCATGCATGCAAAGCAAGCACACACTTGACACTTAAACAGGCGAGCTTAAAAACACATGTTTAGACATGAAATCGGCTTGCATTTGGTGTGATCTGAATAGCAAGCATTAGCCAGACTAACGATAAATGTACTTTAGTGGTTACTCTTTTTCTACGAGGTCACGAAAGTAATAACCAACAGCAGGTGACACTACAGGGTATTATAGTTCAACTCATTGTATTGCAGGGATATTGTACCTGCACTTTCATACAGTCTGCACAAAGAGAGCAGTTAAGTGATCAGTTGAAGCAGTTTCCAGCTCTTCATCCTGTGAGCTCCCTCAGTGTATCTCTGGAATGTGACGGCATGTGTCTGCTGTCCGAAGGTCCATCTCTAACTGGACACCAGCCAGCCTTCAGTGTCAGACCGGTGGTACAGGTTCTCATCTCTCTTCGGCATTGATGAGACAGTGCAATATCCATCTGTCAAACATAATGCCCTTCTTTCTCTACCTCTATTTTGCTCTCCCTCTGCCCTCCTTCTTTCCTAATTTGTTTTGTCGCGACTATAGGTGACAGTAGTGCTCGGTAAATCTGAGCTGAGACGTGAGTGATGCTTATTGTCCATTTTGTGTTGTTTTCATTGCGTTTTGAATTGTTTATTAGATCAGGGTTGTATGGATTTGGTCCTCTAGGCTTTTTGATTCTCTCTGTCTCTCTTAATTTCTCTGTCTCTCTAAAATGGCCCTTGAATTGTTGCCTGTAATGCAATGCTCCTGTTTCATTTGACTATTTGAGAATGTCATTGGTTAATCAGTGTGCGATGCCTGCAACATTCTTATTTCCTGCAGCCCTATCAGTCAGTGAAATGCCTCATGTCTCATAAGTACCCATCTGCATCTGTCAAGGGGTGTGTAGAATTAAACCCATGTGTATTCCTCTCTGTTTGACCTTGGCTGTGGACCTCAGGTCTTTGATGTCAAATAAGCGTCAGTAATCCCAGGCGGCATTTGACAGGCTTCAGGAACCATTACTTTTGTTTCCTAGCACATAAGCTTTATCAATTGCCCTCAGTGTAATGATTTTGTATACAAATCCACCGTACCACGACCATAGTGTTTTGCCTTGTAGGAATATACTGCCTTCAACACGTACTGTTATACCAGCACAAATGGCACACATGTTTTTTTAATCATCATTATTGTTTTTATTTTACTGCTAAGGAAATGTCCTTTTTGCATGCTTGATCAGCCAGTAGAGAAATCCAATATAATGGAGGTTCAAGGTGAATTGCATCCCTTGCATTTCCCCCCTTCGACTGGAGGAATATTCCAGAGCAAAATAAACAAATCACACAGACAACAGTAATATAGGGTTGATTTTGAAGGCATGAAATAAGTATCGATTAAATCCTGCAGTTCATAGATGAAAATTGCCTTTTTGGTAATTTGTCCTGGGTCCTTTCAATACGATGTAGAAACAGAGAGAGGCATGGACTGGGGGAGAGAGAGGGAGACTGCAGAAAAGGGTGAAGAGGAGGAATAGAGAGAGGAATAAGGCAAGTGAACAGTGAGAAAGACATAGAACAGCTTTCACAGAGCTGAGAAAGGGACATGCTGCCCCTTTCCGAGCTCATTATCATTCTTAATAAGTCTTAAGGAAAGAAGGAACGTTGAGCGTAAATGCATGGTAATCCTTACACTGGCCAAGGTTAGTAGGGACGTCAGAACATGCGCACCGTTCCCAGCTGGCCACTTTGGGACAGGGAGGGGACCAGAAGAGCACAGTTAAGGATAGATGTTCAAGGAGAAAGTGAGGACATTCAGACACTGTGTAAAGGTTAGGCCCTTTCCCCCAGCCTGTAGCTTTTCAGTGCCGGCACCACCTGGCATTTAGTGAGTAAACAGTTCTGCTTCAGACTAAAAGCAGAGGCTTTTGGCCACAAGTGAGGGCTTTGATAATTCAGAAGAAGAAATGAATAATAAAGCTTGATTAACAGTCCAAATAGGACAGTTTTGACTTTGGCACCTGTCACCACAGGGATTCAGTCTTGTACTCAAAGTAACTGTTGGCTGCAGTGCATGCCTAATTCACTGTTCTTTGGGTGTGGTCCAAAAACAAGCATTAGGATGAATTGGATGAACTGGTGACCAATTAACTCATTTGACAAATTGCCAGCCACTTGTAGTGGTTGTTCAACCATGTTGCTTCAATGGAAATCCAATGCAGTATTTGTTTTAATGTACTAAAGGTCCAGTGTTGTCAGGGCCGGTCCTGAGTGTTGTGTCCCCCTGTGTTCATAATATTTTATTATTCCTGATCATATGTGAGACATATCTGATGCATACATCTTGATCCACAGAGATTTCTTTAATTCCAGTGATTAGTTCAGTGAGTGGTTTTGCTGTCACATTGTCTTACCAGGGACCATTTTAAGCTTTTTTTTGTTTAAATATTCGTATTGCAATCTCAGAACTTATAGTTTTGTTGTTGTTACATAACAAAAACAGAGACATTCATAGTATAGAACCCCCCATCCCCAAGGCCTCTGCAGGAAAATGTCATGTATAAATGTTTGTGTGTATCTCATTTGGGAGACAACATTTCTGTTTGATATGTAATTCATTTTAAATTAAGAGTTTTGTAATATTGTTACTAATTATAAGACTGCTACTAATGTTATAAAAGTCCTGCCTTTCCACCATTTTAAAATGTGGTTTAAAAACGGAAAATACTTTTCCCAGTTTAATTAACTTCTCTTTATGACTCGAAGAATGTTTTTCTCTTTTTATTAATAATATTAATTAGGGGTGGGAATCTTTGGGAATGTCATGGTTTGATTAAAATTAAAATTCATGGTTTTACAATTTGATTTGCGATTTCTAAATTGATTCACGATTCAATAAACAGACCTTTTTCTTCTGGCTCTTACTCCAGTGCACTGTGCCAAACTTAAAATATTCCACTGAATTGCAATATGAAATGCTCTCGATTAAGATCTTTGTCTGACAAACAGAAAAAAAGCCCCAGAGAAAAGAGTTAAGAGCACGCACTCCTGTATCGTATGACAGAGTTTCCCAATGACAAATATGTGCTACCTTTTTTTTTTTTATAATGGTAGCTTTTAAATCTAGTTTAACCAGCTTCAGTGTCACATGATCAAAATGTTTCAGAAGATTTCCTCCCACACAAACCAATATACAACTTTGGGACAATAATGTATGTGCAATAGAAAACTGTGACAGTAAGATAATGTTAGCACACAGTACATGCTATGTTTACCTTCAGTCTCGAGGGCTGACAAACGATCACTTGTGTAAAAGTTGTCCTGAAGCCACTTTGGCACCAGGACAATTTGGCACAATTTGGTACCAGGAAGACAAGGATATTTGAGTTTTTCAGATATTATGCGCAGTTTTGGATTCCATGTTGGAATGCAATTCGATTTGGGGCCTAGTCTCCAGCAATATATTGCTGATGTATTTGACTTGTGATGATGACTCTACGAGACCCTCCTGGGAATAAGTTGGCTTAATAGGAAGATGATAACAGTCAAATAAGCAAACTCAATTGGAGCTGATGGTGTAACGTGGGGGTGCCCTTTTGTCTTGTTCAGTGTAATGCCATCTCTGTGCCTTTCTGTCATGTAAGGATGATTTACCCAGAGACAGATGTTCTTAGACCTTTGCTCAGGAACCTGCACGATTTGGTTCTATTTTTTGCCCTTTTAAAGGTTAAGGAGTAAAACATGTCAGCCTTGTTTGATTGCTGCGCATCAGTTGTTCTGTACTGTCTGTCGACTTTAGAGCCGCACTGGTCGTGAACTTAACTCTTGACTGGGCTGTTATGTCACACATGGAAGAGTTTTTTTTTTAGGAACACTTTCTCTTCATCATTCTCCTAATCTGACTGCATTTTGGTTGGCAACCTGCTCACTTACTACCCCCTCCCCCCCACCCCACCAACCCTCCAACCCCCTCCAGGGAGCCTTGGGAGGCAGAGAGCCATCACCATGGTGATCTGAACACAGTTCCCTCACACACCGGTCCATTGTGACTGGCATGCGTTGAGGTGAGAGGGAAGAAAATGTCACAGCAACAGGTTTTTTTGTGTTTTTGTTTTTGCCTCAATTCTCGGTGGGATTGTGCGCAGATCCATGCGCTCAGTTACACTGCAGGGACTGCCGGAGCGACTGTGGTGGTTAGTGGAACAAGCTGACTGGAGAAATACACACAGTGACATGGAAGTACACTGTAAAAACGTATTCATCCATGTTTGTTTTCCTTTTTTCTGTGATCGCGTTTAGCATCAGGGCAAGAACACAAAGGAAGCGTCATTGTTATTATCTGATTAAAACTGTTTGCAAATTCTGCCAATCGTATAGCCCAAAGTAAAACAAATAAACAAATCCTCTCAGGGTTTTAAAATCATTTAATGTCATTCTAAACTTGGTTTGAAACACATTTTCTTTTTAATTCAATCTCTGTCGGATTATTGCCAATTGGAAGATGAATTAAGTTGTTTAATATGGCGGGACCTTTACAAACAAACTCTTTGATGTGTCAACATATAACCCTATGCTCTTAGTAAAGATACTTTAAGATAGAGTTGTTTTATCGGTCACTATAAGACAGAAGGAATTTTACTTTTTCCATACTTCACTTTACTTCTGCCGCTGCGGCTTATGATTAGCTTATGGTAATGCCCTTTGAGCTCTCAGTCTATGTAGGCCTTTGAACTGTCTTGATCCAGGCAACATGCTATTGGCTACAGGCCTTGGAGAGGGAAGTGGGCTTATTTTGTGGCATTGAAGAGGAGGACCAGATTTTGCCCCCAACCCTGAAGAAGATGTGTGCTGTTTCTATGACAGGTCCTGGGTCGCCCGGAGTCTCAGAGGTTGGGAGGGAGGGTCAACACGTGCCAGAGGGAACAAGGGTGGCTTCAAACACACAACCATAACGTCTGGCATAGTGTCTGGGCCTCCTGGCCTCTGCTCCATGTAGGACTCCCCCCTATAGCTCCTATGATATTCAGTATCAAAGTGATAGTCTTTTCTTATCTTAGTATTTGTATACATACCTGCATTTCTTTGTTTGTTTCAAAATAAGTTATGCAGTGTGTATACTGCAATCATCACTCCCAGCTGTTTTAATATGCAAGAACCAGAAGTCTCATTAATATTTTGTTGATATGTAGCTATAGCAGTCAGGTCTTTTTGTGCCAAGTCCGTAAGAGTCTGTCTGCCATCTCCGTTCCCTGAGCAGATGCAAAGGTGCAGCTCCTGTGAGATCCTTTTATGTTTCGAGACCTCTCCTTGCTCCTTTGACTGTGACCTCAGCCACAGCGCAGCTCTGTCTTAATCAGCTCTTTGCTGTAATCCCACTTCAGAATTCCTCTTGGCTAAGGGAGTAAATAAAAATTTCAGCGTTTATTAGAATACAGCTTGCCAGAAGGGACTCCGCTCTCCTCTCCTATAGCCGCTTCAGTAATTAGCAAATTGATTAGGAGAACTTCAACACACCTCCTTGGCTCTTGTCTCCCCATTCTAGGACAATATTGCGGTGCCATGGGACAGCGTAAATATTTTAAGGGAAACCCTCCGTGAATCTCATTAAATGGCTATGGGGCAGAGCAGCTGTCTCCTGCTGAAGGTCCCAGCCAATTTTCTAAACAATGATTAAAGAAAAGTTTTGGATTATTTAAACATGCTGTGTCCTGTGGGTTTCTTCAGTCCCACTGAAGACCTCTGTGATTCCCTCAGTCCTCCGTGCCAGGACCGCTCCCCTCCCTTTGGATCTATTAGTTTGAAATCGTTTGGGTGATGACTCTTTGAAAGTGCTGGTCATTCTGGGATGCCATGTTCAAAATGCAACAAAGACCTCTCTTTTATGCACAAATGCTAATTAAAAATTGTACCCCCCATCCCCAGGCTGCAGAGGGAGAGACTTGGTAGCAATTTGGCAGATAATCAAATTGCATTTTAAATGGAGCCGTTTAAAGATGACTGGGGTCTGCTCACAGGAAGACACAGTGGCACGAATTAAGCTTGAATAGGCTGCTACTGTATGTGTAAAGGGGAACGATGCAACACAACTCGCATAGACGGAATTGCATTTAAGTAAATATGCAACATGCTAAGTTTTATTTTCATTTTTTTCATTAGAAAGGAAATCAGGTACTCAATCCGATTTGTTTTCTCCAAATCTATGCATGCAGGAAATTCTGTTTTTCTTTTAATTATGATTTCCCTCTTGTTAAGTGGCCTTTTTTTCAGTTATCTGTCGTCAAAATTTTGCCAATTAAGTGAAAATGCTAATAAGACATGATTTGTTAACAGTTATGGTACCTAGGAAACGTTTTGTTCTTAATTTTAGATTTTCAGCCTGACAGAAATGGCAAACTGTGTGGAAAGTGTTGTCAAAAGCTATGTTTGTCTACACAATTCTGCGCTTAGAAGCTGTCCCCCCACATTTGGTATACATCATTAAGTTCCTCGTCGCCCATCAAATTGTTTATTCACGCAGCATTCCAGTGCATATTAGAGACATCTCGTTAGCAGAAAGCAGAAAACTGACACAAACATTTGGAAAACAGGCCTGAATTGTTTATCTCCCAGAGTAAGTAGAAAGTGTGATTCTCATGAAATGATAGAACTGGATCAAACATGCAGCTTCTAAAGCCTTTTTTTTTATCATCTCTCTCTCTCTCTCGTGTTTAGTTTTCAACACCATTCTTTCTCGGGTCACATTTCCTCTAAAGTTGAACATTAATTACAAGACCAATACAGCCATCACAACTGTTTCATATCCATAAAACCCCATTATGGACAGCACAACAAGTGATGCTTGACTTGTACGTTTAAAGGGTTCTTAATTGGCTGTGATTTGCCGGCTGTACAGCAGTAACTGGGGTAGTGGCATAATGATCCTTCTTGGATGATACATTACTTTTTTGGCAACTTAATGCACCTTAACGCTGCATCTGTCCTCTGTTTAAAGTGTTGCCCCCGTCTCCGCAGCATCATATTAGACCGACATAACAATGTCTTTGATCCGCTCACTACAGGTTGCTCTTGAGTAGATGTAATGTTGACCTCCTCCACCTTTACTACAGAGATCCACATCTAGAGAAAGCCCCATGAGGTATTTCACAATGATCCCCTAAGGCAGTCTCTCTGTTTTCACTTTAGATTGAAAAGCATCTAGAGAAATGTGAAGCACCAAAGTGTCTCTGTCCCACTCTACTCGATGCTCATTATTGAAGCATTTATCAGCACCCTAGGCCAGCAAAAATGGTAAATACATCTATTTTGATTTCCTGATTTAATAAGATTACACTTAAAGAAAGTTTTTCTGATCAAGTTGTGTTTACTAATGCTGGAACATTGTCATGAATCCCTTTAAACTGCCTTTTTAATGTTTAAATAGTTTCAGTTATGCAATTACATTTGTATCGAATAACTATTGAACTTCGATACAAACTAAGACTATTCAGTGTATTCTGTCTGAGAATTGCTTTATTTTAGCTTCTGTTTCTATTATACTTCTGCTGCATTGGATTTGTATAAACATGTATTATTCCTTTGGTACATTTACAAAAATCCATATCGTTATCTCATAGTCGGCATTTTTATAAACATGCAGCTTTTTTGATAATAAGCATAAAGTAGATTTGTTTCCTAAAATGAAAGCATCACATAGGAGAAGGCATCCTAATTGGACCAATGCAATCCCTGTCTTATGATGTTGATTGACAAATATTGTTGCAATTTAATGACACAAGAGGGATTTGATTGATCAAGTGGATGACTGATCATAAAGCTGCAGTCAATATTTGACTGTAGCTTTATTTCCTGTCTTCACATCAGCGTGGCAGGATGTCTGAGAGGTATGGTTAGACACACAGCTCTGACAAAACACTTATTTACTCTTCAGTCTCTCCTGAGCATGATGCTGCGGCTGCCTCTGTTTGCCATACAGTAAATAATAAGCCATGATGCGTGAATGAACAGTCTTAGTGTATTTATTCAGTCGGAGCAAAGAGTATTGGTTAAAGCTGACCAATTTCAGTGTAGTTGGGATGAGAATCTCCTTGTAATTACTGGACTGTGTGGATTCTGGGCTCCCAGTCCCCCTGCTGCAAAGTATGGCATTAAAAGTCTCTTTTATTTATAGAAATAAAATGTTAGCTTCAGAGACAATAGACTAGTTCTGTTTTACGGTACAGTACACTTTATCTTTTTAATAAAAATGCCTGACTTGGTGAAAGTTTAATTAATAAGGGACTTAAAGCTAGGGGAATGAGCAAGGGAGTTGGGTCTTTAAGGGGGTACTTATTTTTCCATCTGGGCTATCCTCCAAAAAAACTGTCAATTAGTGTGTTAAGCTGAAGAGACAAAAAACGTCATTAGTTCTTGCAAAAAGAATAATGGGTTTTAAAGGTTTTGCTTCAGACAAGGCCAAAAGCACAAGAGTGAGTCTTACGTTTTTTCATTTCCTTGCTGCAATCATTAAAGTTTGAGGAAAGCTGTATTGTTCTAAGGTGCATGATTGAGGAAGCAGACACAGTGGGTTGTTTTTCGAAGTATCTGTGTACGTTAATTGTCTGAGATAAGACAAATAAAAAGAGTTGTATTTGGTGGAGTGAATCACAGTGTGGAGAATATATTATTTTTCATTTTTGATAGTTTCCTCGTTAGCAAGCAGTGCTGATGATTTGGCTATGCTTTTGAACCATGATTACAGTAGATGTCTCAGTGTATTATCTTTTATTGCAAGCGGCGGAGTGTACTGGCTTTCCTTATGCAGGAGTGGCCTTGTTTTAAAGCACTACCGTATATATGAACACTTTGCCAAGGTCCCTAACCTGCCATGTTCAGTCGTCTTATGCAGTTTGTAAACCTGGCCACATGCTCCAAACAAATAGGGCTCTCCATTTCACTTCTTCTACTGGGTCGAAAAAAAACAACAACAATTAAATCATAGGGCAAGGTTATACGCTAAATTGTTCAGAACTGCTGAAACTCAGAGCCATTGTTAGAGGAAACACATTTTGTGTAGCGCAGCTATCGGAGAAGTTTGATTTGAAAATGTAAGTTATCTAAGTAAATAGAAACCACAAATTCATTTTAATTACTTATCTTTACATTTTTCAATTTTAATTATTAAAGATATCCCCACCATTGTGTTGGAGATATTTAACACTCATGTTGATATTTAAGATGCTGGCTACAGTTCAAACATGTATTTTTAGATCATTCATACCAAGTTATTGTGCTGATGCATTAATACAACATAACATAAACTCCAACTCTCCAAAAACGATACATATAATGGCTCTTTCTACAAAGGTAGAGGTATAGCCCTCATCAAAGTGTTAGACCATTACGAGTAAAATGCACTTCACCTTGAAGTAATACTTAAGTAAATGTTTAAGGTAACCTGTCAGTGAGCAGGGTCCTTTTGGTAATGAACTTCCTACCTTTCAGATGGCCATTTGAATGGTCTTTAATGGGGGGAGAAAGTGTGACAGTGGTGCTTAAAAGGGGCTTACATAACTGGTCATAGAGCAAGAGGTTTCAGGCGTGGAGCCCAAAAAATGTCGTTTACTTGTGCCACACACAACAGGAGATGGCTTTTGCATCACAGTGTGAGTGCTAGTAAATGATTGGTTACAGGAGATTCTCCAATAAATTAATTGTTTCCACTTCATTGTTAAGTATGTGCTACTCTTCCAAATCGAGTGCTGGTACTTGGTTATTACACTTTAATAGCTCGCTTGCCAAACTAACGATATATTACTCCATGTGCTGGCTCAGATCAGAGAAGATGAATTGGCTATTAATTAGAGTTGCACTGAGAGGGCACAGGGGAGAGACTACTCATAGCCTTGCAATCAGTGTCAACTGGGGCCCTTTTCTGACTAGGACAGCCAGGGCAGGACCAGGTCACTCAGTGTTACCCTGGAACCCATTGGGTCTGGTGGGAGAAGCTGCATCAAACATGGCCACCATCTTGTCGAGTCAAACAGAGGACAGGACAGTTTAACATCGCCCAGCTGCAAATCCATCTGATGATTTGAGTCAGGAGTGTGAACAGTATGGTAGAGATGCGTGGGAGGTTGTCTGGCTCCATGAAGTTCCTTAACAAAAGCCTCACGTTCGAAGGACTTTGAATTACAAAGTTATGGAGGAAACATTTGACGGGAGAGATGATTTGCAGGGAATATTATTGTTTGGCTCACTTTTCTTGTGCAGCCTCTGAATTAGCCCTTTTATCACAATTAATTAAGCTTGCCTATAGGAGATGTTCCATCTTGAGCTCATCCACACAGGATAAATAAGTCAAAGCAGCAGGATATATGTCCTTTTATTGGCTGACTTGATCTCGGAAGCATCTGTAGTGGGGGGAAGCTGTCTCTGCGGTGCGACTTTGTGGAAGAGTCTTTGCCATCACTCACATTGAATGCTTCTTTTATGACTCGTTTTGTTAAAAACCTCTTTTTTTAATGCAAGGTATCAGGAGTTATGGCCTGTCTATGCAAATTAGGAAATTTTGACAGTTTGTTATTCATGTCATCGCCTTTTTAAACACTTAAAGGCAATAAATTCCACCGTGACAGGCTGCTCCGAAATTGCCACTAAATATTATTAAATATTTTAACAAGTTCCTTGTAAATAGGCCTTAAATGTTTGAACGATGGGCAGGAAGAAAAATGGCTTTGCATCAACTTATTAGAGGCTATAAAAGTGGCAGTGATTTATCATAGATGTGGAGCAACTCAGGCCATCTTTTGTTTTGTTTTGCGTATTCTGTTGGCTTGCTTTGTCCTGATGTGTGCACATCAAGGAGAGAAGCATCATGTTAAAAGCCTGCAGTCTCACAAGTCATGACAGTGTAGGCGTCATATATTGTTGTGCCTATGGTGTTTGAAAGGCATTGATTTATGACGACAGCATTTTAAAGTTTTAAAGCTTCTCGTACCCATTTACAGTTTTACATTTGGTGATATCACGGGTAAGCGTGTTTATCAAGAAATCCACTTTATTTGATGCACAGATTTGATATAAACCTGTATGTCTGAGATAAGTGTTAATATTGTGAGCTTTTAGCTATTTTATTTGTTTCTTACACATTTAAAAGACCACATTTTCAAAGGTTAAATGTAAAATCTGTATATTCTAATATCTATTTAAATAATCTCAATTGTTTTGCAGAAGCGAATGTCGTCTGTCTCTGCCTGTCAGACTATCTGTAGCACTGTAATGCCCTGTGACACCGATCACAGAGAGCTTGTCATCCTTCAGTATCATCCAGAGTTCTGCTTGGCTGTATTACTGTCCGTGACAATGATGGTGTTGGTTTGATGCGAGTCAGAGCAATCCTGTCTGCCGTGTTACTTCTAGATGTATAACAATCAATACTTTTCTCTGATAACGTTAGTCTCAAATCTCTTTAATTACAAAGTCAAGCTCCAAAGAGAAACTGAACTATCTAAATATAGTGTGAGATGTGACACAGTCTTGTGGTTTGTGGTGCACCTTTCCGTCGGTCAGGGCTGGGAATTGAGCACAAGATCAGGGTCATTCAGAGTAACACCACCGTCTTCCAGAGGATTTATGTTTTACACCGGCAGTACGCAGATTCCTTCATCAGCCACATTCCAGCTTTTAGATTCAGAAGTCAACTTTTTTTCCTGACTACCCTATCATTTTGTGACTTCGAGTGGTTTCTTAATTTATTGCACTTCAATTAAGATCAAGTTCAACTCCATGTTCTTTATGAACTCTTAAGAGAGTAAATGATGTTGGCCAGCAGCCGCAAAGACATAAAAGAAAGAAAGAGGGAAAAATTCACCACTTTGCACAATTACAAGACACACAAATGTATGAAAACAATCTCTTATAAAAAAGTGCTGACTGTGCTTTTACCTTGTTTGAATACGTACTCTCATTGACAGAGAGATGGACGGATATCAAAAAAGCCCGGTGCATATGCCTGGGCTTTTTCATAGCATGGGTGTTCATTGTTTGCTCTTTTGTCACTCGTCTGTGTAATTCACATATTGTATGCAGACCTGGCTGGCACCTGTTACCTTACATGTGTTGGAAGCTGCTTCATGTCTTCAATGCGCCAGAGATACACAGCAGGCACAAGGAAATAACTCACAACTGCACAACTGGTCCTGGTCACAAATGAAAGGATATGACATCCATTTTTTAAGGTGCATAAACTATTACCCTAAATATAACGTTTTATGCTTTAATTGTACTGCAACATTTTAGTTCTGGGGTCTGATGATATGGAGTGGCTTTCTAGACGTCTTGATCAGTGATTAGGTTTGTTAGATTTAAAAAGTATTCTTGCTCCATGATCCCTTTCTTTTAGGTGTACAAAAGGTAGTCATGTAATCCAGAAACCCCGCTCTGTTTGGTTAGAAGTCTCTTCAGTATTCTACAATTCTCAGTGCTGTCCGTGCACATCACTCTTAGTGGTTAGTGTGACGTGACGGCTGCTATGTCAGCAACACGGCACATCTCTGTTCCCCTCTCCGGAGCCCTCTGTGAGTTTTCCCTGGGGTTGGCAGAATACGAGTGCCCCCTTGTCTGACTGGCTATAACCTTGCCACCAGCTTGTGTGTGCATGTGTGTGTTTTTTTCTAACTCTAAAGACTTGAACAATGATGACTCAAGCCACGCAGAGGACACCTCAGGGAAAATACAGTGGAAATAAAAATAACAAGTGGATTTTTGACTGCAGTCAGATGTGAGAGGAGGAACGCTGGCACTCGACTAAAAGCCTGAGCAGATTCTGCCCCCCCGGTTCATTAGATTAGGCTGTCTCGTGTTCAGGAAGTGCTGAAAGGCACTGCCGATTGTATCTACACAAAATGCTGTCCTTACGTCCAGAGACAGTTGCCAGTCCCAGTCTTTGAAATTCCAAAGTAGTTCTCAATCCAGTTAAGGAGTGATATGTGTGTGTCTTTGTGGCCCTCCTGCTGAGGGTTCTTATTAGAGGGGTTAAGTATGGGGATGCCTGTGTTGATATTTCTGCGGTTGCTCATCTGCGCACCGCACATGAATTTCTCTAAATTATTTATTTTCCTGACACCACCATATGGTGCTGTAACTTGTTTGTCTTGGAGCATGCTGGAGAAATGCAAGACCGAGGCTGGATTACTTCTTGTGTGTATACATGGGAGACTCTCTTCAAACAATGCCTGTTTTTTGTTATTTATCTTGCTGGCTTGGCTTTGTTGATGCAATTCTATGCAACCCTCTACACGAGTTCTCGTCTCATCTACGTGAGAGCAAAGAGATAATAAACATAATTGGGCCAAAATGTGGAGATGTTTTAAAGAGATGCACCGGGGCCTCTGCCATGGGTCTGCCGTTGATGGGCCAACTGAATAAGAAGCTTGAAGGACCCTGCAAAAATGGGGTCCTGATCTTCTTTGAAATGCCACAATTAATTGCTATGCGTTGTCCCCAATGCATGGATGATTAAATGTGCTCCTAAACTGCCCTGATTTGTGGGGGCACCTTGCCGATTTTATTTGCCACTGTTAACATTTTCATCCCTGCATTATGCATGGTGCTGTGGGGCAAGGAAGTGCTGCAAACAAATGGCCTGAGGGATCGGCGTAAACACAGCGTGCCATAAGGGGGAGAAGACTAACAGTTCAGCACCGCCTCCCTCAGCCGGTCTTCTTCTGGCAAACTAGACAGCCCCTCTGCAGCTCCGCTGTAGCTAAGCAGAGAAATACAGCGTACTAATCAATGTCAGTTACCTCAGGTATTCAACAATGTTGACTGTATATTAGCAGATTTATACAGAGAATGTAAGTACTCGGTCGGGGTTTGATAAAAGGCACTATGCTCATCTGTATCTTTATTAATCAACATTGAATGCATGTCTGATAGAATATTTCTATCCGACTAATTGAATATGATTTATCCTCCTTCAGCATGTATAGGTTGAGGTCACTTTCACTAGTTAAGGCTGACAGCCAAAGCAATGTGGTGCTGGTTCCTTTGTGTTTAGGGATTTTAATTCCTCATTGCAATAATCAGTGACTGATGGGAGCCCTAGTGCTTTATGAAGGCATGCCAAATGACATGTGCTCTCTTTTGAACATGAAACGCTCAGAGTAGAAATATGAATTTTCACATTAGAGGCACACTAACTCTCTGATTAGGATTTACTTGATCTGGGATCTTGGCTGTTAGAAGTGCGGCACTGCACACTTGGCCTGCCCGAGTCGTCAGCTGTCATGGCGTTGGCCCAGGGCCTTACACTTGGCAGGTCTCCACCCTCTCACCTCCGGCTGACAAAGAAAATACAGGCAAACAACGTGCAAACACTGGACAGCTCTGTACAATATAACTCCATGTGGACACAAATGTGGATCGTCAAAATGATGGTTCTTTTCACAATGATAGTGGGCTGTTTTGATCTTCATTTGAAGTCATAAACCAGCCCATGCTTTCAAGTTCTCACAAGTAGATGCAGCTTTTCCAACCCAGCCCCTTGCTATCAAAATGCTCTGCATGGCATTAACAGTAACTAATGCACTAGACAATGGAAAGAGGGCAGATATTGTTTTTTATGGCCTGACCTTTGAAACATTATTATTTTTTTGATGAATAACTGTTTACTCTGAATGCGAGCATTAGGCAAGTTTCCTCAAGGTTTGCAGTCATTGCCCCTGACAGAAATGGCAACAACAAAAACATCTCATCCTGTTCACAGGCGAACTGAAGCGAGCTGTCAGTGGATATGGAAAGTCTGTTTTAGTGGACTGGAGAGTAGTGTTAAATAGGTGGCAACCAGTTCATTAGGATGCCTCTCAGAGCATGAAACATGACCTTTTCCCTTGTAATTGTAGTCTGAGTTCATAGATAGTTGACTGGAGGCAGAGCATACTGTATGTTGACAAGGATCACTGGAAACAATTAGCATTGCATCCCACCACTCGGTCTGTTAACACTCTTTTTTCACACCTTCCTGCTTAAACGCCAGTCTGATTTGATTTCATGTGACGGATACGTTTAATCTCAAGCATACATATACATAAAGTAATTCACATGTGCATTGAACTGCAACTACGTTATGCGTTATTCTCATGTATCACAATATGTCGTCAAAAAGGGTATTATTACAAAGTGATGCAGTATTCTCGTGCAGCGTAGACCTTGATATTCTGCATTTTAGTTTATCAGGCGTTTTCCTTTGGTAAGATGTTCCAACTATTAACACCAAAAGGAATCTATCACGCTATGTTAACAAACTTGAAACATCATTTGTGTATCCACCCCATGATTTGGATACACTCCTTTTTTACGTGTTGCTTCTTGGCCCATGCTACGCCCTTCCACCAAGCTTCATGAATATTGTTATTTCAGTAATTTTACTAACAGACAAACAAATAAACTAGCTAATCAAACTGCGCTGGGAGTCTGTTACTAAAGTGGCTAGTTGGTGTGACAGATTGATGTCAGATACATGTAAAGGCACAATTTACGATAAACATATTATCAAAATGGAAGACTTTCTAAGAAGAGTCAGGAGACAACATTAGAACCTGCTTTCACTGACATACTGTAAAGATTTGTTGATCTAGTTTCAAACAATTTGTGCTTTCTAATGCTGTTAAAGTTTTTTTTAAATCTGATGAGAAGGAATCATTTTGTGGATATGCTTCAAAATAAATTATTGAATTATAATCGAATAGACCTGTAATTCATGTAGCCAAACTACATAATGGTCTATCTACATGGTAGCAGGGGCGGATCTATGGGGGGGCAAGGGGGGGCAGATCACACAGACCGAGATCACACAGACCACGGCTCACAGAGAGATGAGAGCTGTCCCAGCAAGGTGGATCAGCTTCCCCTGGGAACATTTCCCCCTTCGACTAGTTTTGTTTTTACTAAAGATGAGAGCTTGAATCAAAATATTAATAAAACGCTGCAGTTTGAATCGATAGCGTTTAACACATGGTCGCTGTTTGGGGCGTTACGTTACAAAATACTACACAGACAGCGCTAGCTGGGAGATCGATTATTAAATCCACGTAAATTACACATCACAGCAATGAGGCCAGATAAATTAAACCAGGATACATCCTTTACCGTCAAACTGGATCTAAACACAGCTGCCTGTGTGCGTTTGATACATATTTTCAGATTTTATATTTATTATAGGCTACTTATCAGCTACATGGCCCTATCGTGTAAAGTTATGCAAGCATTTGTACCATTGCTTTTCACAAGTAGACTCTTGCAGGCCAGTAACAACAAAAAGACATATCTGAGAAGTGATCAGGAAGAACAGAAAGAGGAAAAGGAAAAGAGAGTTCACTGAAGAGACCAGGAGGGTCAGAGCAGGAGAAAGCCAGGAGGAGTTGAGGACATTAGTGAAGAAGAAGACATTTATGTGAGGACTAAAGATGAGGTGTCAGAAAGATGGACAGAGGCAGGGATCAGGAGGCAGATTAAACTCCAGCTGGACAACATGGTATGTTTTTATTCTTCTTGCATTCCATTACAGCAGCACAATCTAGCGGCTCTTAGTATTGACACATATTTATTGAAATGTGTTGCTGCACAGGTCACCTTTAGCTCTTAAAGGAGACATGTCATGGCCATTTCCACTGATCATAATTCCATTGTTAAGGTCTACTAGAATATATTTATATTGTGCAATTTTCCAAACTCACATTGGTTTCTCATACAGCATCTCTGTAAACTACGTGTATTCACTGAATTTCACTCTCTGCCTTTAACGGCTCGTTGTAGCTCCAATAGCTCCAGCCCCCACCCTCCCTGTGAGCACAGTGTGCTCTGATTGGTCGGGACGTTGTGAATCGCGCTGAGCTCCGTGGAGGTGTTGTTTCCTTGTTTAGCACAAACTCACATGGCCGAAGTAAAAACAATAAGTGTGGCTTGATATTGAGTAAGAAAAAGGTTGATAAACGCTGTGAGAATGGGTCTGCAGAGAGAATTCCGCCGCGATCCCAACTGTCTGTTATCAGCAAGCAGCCAGGGAGGAGAAGTGTGTGTGTGTGTGTGTGTGTGTGTGTGTGTGTGTGTGTGTGTGTGTGTGTGTGTGTGTGTGTGTGTGTGTGTGTGTGTGTGTGTGTGTGTGTGTGTGTGTGTGTGTGTGTGTGTGTGTGTGTGTGTGTGTGTGTGTGTGTGTGTGTGTGTGTGTGTGTGTGTGTGTGTGTGTGTGTGTGTGTGTGTGTGTGTGTGTGTGTGTGTGTGTGTGTGTGTGTGTGTGTGTGTGTGTGTGTGTGTGTTAATTTGGACCAATCAGCCTGGTCATAGCTCTGGGCGTGGCTACTGGGTGTTCAGACGTCACAATGTCCACGAAGAACATGAGAAATCTCCAACGAGGCATTTTGGGGAGGTCTTTTCTGTGTTAGAGTTTTACTCCCTAAACCTTTGAGAAAACACATTTTCCCACCTCAGACACAACATATAAATAATTACTAGGAATTTCCTTGAAATGTTTTTGAAGTTTTTGACAAAAAGTAGCCATGAGACCTTGTTTAGCTAAGATATGGCACCACATGGAAATTAAGGACATTACAAAATTGTAATAATTATCATAACTATTGTTTATTTTTTAATAAACAATTATTTACTATTATTAATTCATATAACAGAGTTGAAATGTTGAGTTTGTCAATCTTAATCTGACAATAAAAAAACTGAAATATAGGTAAGAGAAGATACTGACACCTTTTTTTCTTTGCCATCTTTTCTTCAGAAGACTTTTGTGATGTCATTCCCTCAATGCAGATGACACATGGACTGATCCATTATTTTTAATAGGAGGGTAAATGGTATGGCATGAAGGGGTTGAAACAAACTGAGGAACGTGTGTCAATATTGCAATTTCATAGATAATTCAAGTATTTTTTCTTTGTTCAGTTAAAGTTGACAAGCATATGATTATATTAGCAGCAACATTTTGGGATAATTGGCCATTTTGATTTGTTTAATATTCAATGAATATGTGATGATGCTTAGTGAGGACATACACATATGTCTGTTGTCTACTAGTAAGACAACCCATTTTTAAAAAACAATATATATATTTAGTTTTACACTGTAATGCAAAACAACCCGTTCCATTAATTCATTGCTTTAAAATACATTTTGTAGTTTCCTTTCATTTAAAATTGCTGAAGTAAGCTTGGGGGACTCAAAGGGCACCCGATTCATAGAATCACTATATTTTTGTTTGTTTGTCTGAACACCTTGTTTCTCTTGTGCATTAAGAACACTAGGGCATGATTTAACAATAAATAGGTTATATACAGTATAAAATACCAGGTACTGTCCACCCTCCCATGCCACCCTGGCATGACCTCTTGCCCCCCCTTTGCCACCCCATGTAAAATGTTCTAGAACCGCCACTGGATGGTAGTGATATCTTTGTGCAATTGTTAATATCATTTCTTCCTGTAATGATGCATAGTTTTCCACAGTTTATTATGGCAATTCATGGATTTTTCTGAATTACTCTATCATTAACAGTTAAAGAACAATGGTTTGCATACGTCTTGCAGCCGGCATGTAACTCCTGAGACTTCTATTGCCTATGTTTAGTTAATTAATTCCATTGAAAGAGATACAATGAACCGGACCAGTATGTGTTTTCAACATGCTCATCTCAATCTGACATTAATATAAACCTAGTCTTATGGGAGTGCAGTGTATTTATGACACTGGTGGAGAGCATCAAAAATGTGTTAGTCAATATTTATGTACAGCTTTGGTTTGGCGATGTATGTTGCCATATTCAGCCGAGGTTACGGCTAGGACACCATTAATATATGAAACCGTTTTGGATCATGTTTCTTTTTTGAATCTTCATTGCTGTCATCATCAGAAACGTCCCTTCTTCTCTGCGGTGTTTTGATAAGGCAAATGCGGTTGAAGAGAGCAAATATTTAAGGTATCTGCAAATGTGATGCACATCTGTCAAACAGCCCAAGGGTGAAAACCAGCGCATAACAAGGCAACAAATGCTGATCCGGGACTTCTCTGCGGCAAAATAAAATATGGCTCAAGTTTTCATTAAGGTGCTATTGATTAGCTTTTCCTGGCAATGAATTATGGACAACATTAAATAAAAGGGAAATATTTTTATGACTTTGCTGAGGCCATGCCAGATCCCCCTTTTGCCTCTTGTATGCTCGCCCTGACAGGCATTTTGTTTTCTCTCAAATTCTTGTGGCTTTTGTGAGACTTAGACTAAGTTAAACAAAAAAGGTATTCCCCTCACTAGCTTTCCCATTTTATAGTTGTGTAAAATGATAAGGAAGACTGCAGATTGCAGGAAGGGCTTGGACATTTTCACTTTTGTTAAATCTTTTTCGATGTTGAAGGAATAAATCACAATTTCAGACACTCCCCCTTGTAATGACTACTTTTTAAAGGAAGAAATGAAAAACAATCTTGCAGTGTTATCCAAGTTGGTGCCTTCTGCTTGTATGCAGAGTATATTCCAACCAGTCATATTTTCAGGGAAATGATGTGTTTACTGAAGGCCTAAGGTTTCTGTCTGTACCTTTGCGTAGTTATGCAAGTATGAATAGTTTGTATACTTTGATGACCTTAAACATATATTGTTGGCACTGCTTATGAAATTGAAGATTCTTTGGTGCTAGTTTTGATGAAGCCACCTAGATTAGTAACTTTTCATGTATCCTTAATGACTTATTTAAAAAAAATGACATGCGCATTATTGCTGCTGTGAGTGTTCATGTTACTGTACAACATCATCAACGTATCTGCTTCCCCAAACTAAAGCATCAGTGATCCTATAAACAGCTTCTGCCTCTTTAGAATTGTGCACATATTCCTTATTCACCTAAGGCTCCTGTTGACCAGGAAGAATGAAATAAACTGCATTTTAAATTCTGACAAAAATGAAATGTTCTTGAAAACAAACAAAAAGAATAGTTCTTTGCAATTTTCTTCATGATTATTTTCTTGGGGAAACACTAGACATAGAACTGAAAACAGACAACATATTTATCTGATATGCACACCTTTTATAGGAGCAACTGCAATCATCCCCATTCAGCCTACATCAACTTGGCATTGGTTCTGACTTTACTATTGGACTGAACTCAACTGACTTTAGGCGTGAACAATTTTTATAAGAATAATAAATCTCCTTGTCGATTGCCGTTAATAAAAGTTGTACCTGTTTGTCCTGTTTTTTGTTCTTGAACAAATTGCGTCTTCCCACACATAAATTGTCTGTTTTCTTAGATAAGACAAGTTGCAGTGCCAGTTTTCTCAACTGGAACACATTTTTTAAAGTTGTGACACATTGAAAGATAAAAAAGTATTTAATTGTCCTTAGTGATATTAAAACTTAAAATAAGTGTTTTCCATATGCAATAGGAATACACTTCTATTTGACCCAGTTGAGATTTGCTAAAAGTGTTGCCCATGCAAGCTTTATTAAGTCAGGCTTTTTGTGAAGTAGAGTCATTTTCTAGGCATGTCTCAGAATGAGCATTCCATGCATACTGTATGCTTGGTTTCAGAAGACACAAAAGTATTTCCTTGACATTTGCGTCACCAAAAAAGAAAAATATCTGTGTTTTCCGAGAAATGCAACTGCACCTACAGTACAAGGCTTTGCAGTAAACGCCGTTTTAGCTTTCATGTAATGTACTGTATGTTCTTTTTACTCTGGCATTCATAGGAAGGGCAGCATTTCAAAAATACCACACGTCACCACCATAACATTGTGTTCCTTTTTTTTAAAGTCGGGAAACCAGTTTCTCAAAGAAAATAAAAAATATATAATAACAGAGTTCAATTTTCAAGACTGTTACATTTGTAAAGTACTGACATAAATATTGACAAAGTGGAGAATGATTCGTTTTTTCACGGATCATAAGTCATCGTTATTCATTTAAATGATGTTGGCTCGACGACAGTGAAGTTATTCCAGCTTGTCAGTTTGTTACCTAACACATATTTAAAGGTGATGACATGGAAGGCCTGCCTCAACTTTTTACTTCAAGTCACTTGAAGCTAGTCCTCAGTTTCAAAAGAAATGTTTCATGTATTAAGCGTGCAACGCACAGCATTGGAGTAAGAGCTCAAGGATGTGAAAGGTATGTTTTTATACAGACAACTATTCTTTTGTTTGAGATAATTTAAAAGGCTTTGCAATCTGACTTTGGTAGTTCATTAAGTTGCCACCTAATGACAACCAGGAAATGACAAATCAGGTATAAACTGTGGTGCATAGTTAATAGAAAATGTTTTAGATGTGACGGTGCTTTATAAAGAACGCCATGACTGCTAGCTGCTCTTCCGTGTTCAGACTGCAGGCACTTAGTGCACCAGGTGTTCTGCCCAAGATTTTTCCACGAGACAAATGGAAAAGTGCCATATCCTTTAAACATCCCATTAATATGTCTTATAAGACTCACTGCAACTGAGCACCAAAAGCTCCATTTTATTGCATTTTCTTGTCTTTGTCAGGCATAGCTTCCAGTTTACGTTTCCAGGTAATTATAGAGCTGTGCACACTAGAGTGGCATAAATTAGCACTTTGCGGGAAGAATCAGTTGGCTGGATGCCCATCAGTGCCTGTATGGTCTGGACATGATAAACACACAAGTACACATGCCTGTAAAAGGCACCCAAAGTGTGTGTCAACATTTTAATAGAGGAAGTGTCTTCGCTCTGCATGACTTTAATTCAACACTGAATGAAAAAGTACAACCTACATTATATGTTGGCAATGTTAATGAACAAGTCTCCCTGAAAACTAAGACAGCTTTGTTCCATTATCTCTTCTGATTTCATACCAAAGATGTTGGTGATATTTTGCTTACATGACAGGTAAAAGAGTTAGTTGTAAAAACAGACCAGAGAAACTTAATGTGGGACAGGACTGAGAAGACACATTCTTGTAGATGAGTTCAAAACACATATGGTCGAAGGATGTTCTGACCTAAACTCTTTTCATCAAGTATCTTTCCAAGTAGTGTACCTATTTTATTTTCCTTAGTTTTAAATGGATGTACCGAAACACTTTAAGTGAGAGGACCACTTGGGACAGGCAGAGTCAGTCTTCAGACCTTGCCTGTGCACGTGCTTGATGTGTGAAGAATCATGTGAGAGGTTTGATGTGGTCTGAGGAGTTTTTTATATTGTTGATGGCATGAAAAAAGCCATGGCCGTACTGTTTGTTCTGACAGCTGAAGCTCATGGTAGGAAGGAACTGCAGGACAGAGAGCAGCGATCCCGCCTTATTACATTTGGAA
The DNA here is from genome assembly GCF_949606895.1 of Notothenia rossii. Lineage (NCBI taxonomy): Eukaryota > Metazoa > Chordata > Actinopteri > Perciformes > Nototheniidae > Notothenia > Notothenia rossii. Next base: position 23,403,500 of record NC_136902.1, read on the forward strand.
TTTCCTCCCAGCTGATTGAAGTATCAGCATATTGCTGCCACATTCCCTTCAACAAGAGCCCACACTTTTAATAATTTACAGAATGAAGGGGCAGATGAGAGGTTATCAAGGTCACTTGCTTTTGTTTAATCTTTGAATCACTGCCATTCACCACATTTAAATCTACATGAGTTTATCGTTTTTATTAAAAAGCAGTGGTTAAACGGACAACTAAAGCTGAATCCGACCTTTGCATGAATGTACACAATGTACCCGATGTGGGTGTACTGTAGGGTATGTATACTGTGATCAATATGTGCCAAGGAATACTATATGTACTACGTTTACAATATGATCATGTGGAGAAAAATAACAATAAGTAATCTTGTGTCATGTAGCTGTTCTATGCAAAGTTAATGTAATCCTCTAATGTTTAGTGTAAGGCATCAATCATGTAAAAATCTATTGTTGCATTAGCCTTGAAAGAACAATAATAATAAAAACGCTATAATGGTTTTAGCTTCCTTTCCATAAATCATTCTTGGAGGGGGGAGGGGGCATCTTAACTTGCCACTTCAGCTCATCTTAGCAGTTGAAGGGATGCTAAATACTGATCTGATATTGAACAATAACAGGAGCTGCAGTTGGTCACTTTCAGCCTGAAGTGGTTTGAAATACTGCAGGACACAGACACACGCTGCTTCTAACACAAGTTGACCCGACACCTTCTACAATGACACAAAGCAGTTTTCTTTTCAGTAGCCACTCAACAATGGACTGTAAATCACCAGTAAATGCATAAAAACGGGGGATAGCGGAAGATTGATTGTAACACCGCAAATCCTTTTAAACAAATATTAAAACAGGACCCAGATCAGCTGAAACGTCTACACAGTCATGCTCATTTCAGTTTTGAGCTGACAGGCTATCAGAATTTACATCAATATTAACATTTGATTAATAACTCAGATCTCACTCTCAAGAAAGGATTATGTTTTAAGCGTCTTTGATATATGAACAAAATGGAAAAAGAACCAAGACATTATTTGAGCACAATGGTCTTTTCAATGGTTAAATTGCACATTATAAAACATCTATGAATGCAGAGGTACAACAGTTAAGCAAAGCTCAATTCTGTTCAATCATTCGTCATTATACAAATAGTCATGCGAGCAAACACATGCGTATAGAGAGGATTGCTGAAGAGCACAGCTTTCAGATTTGATAAGTGGAAGTGCAGTTTTACCATGTGGTTTCAACCTGGGACCTTTACAAGTGCTTGTCAGAGTAGCGCTCTGAGTACTGCCTAAAGAGGCTTTTCGATTTCACAGAGAATACACTCTTCCCAGGAAGTGGGTGGAGAAGATAATTCTCCAAAAGAGGTTGGGGAAAAAAAGCAAACTAGAGAATTAATAAACCTTTTTAGTCGGCATAATCATTCATTTTGAACTTAAACTGAACAGAGCAACAAAACAAATCATTTTTTGGGAGAGAATACATGTATTTTAATGCCCTCAAGCAAAACTAATTAAAGACGACACCTCATTTACATAAATAAGCATTATAATTTGCATGCAGGCACAAGGGAATAGAGTCAGAAAGAAAGCAATATTTTGCAGTCTGCTAATTTCATTTTATTCAGGATTTAAGCCTAATAAAGATTCATTTTGGAGGGGAAAGGAAAATAATCAAAGGGGAAAATTGAACTATCTCCAAAGATGCAGCAGCCTTCTATTGAAAGGGCTCTTTCCGAGTCACAAGATGACTCCTAATCTGGAGTGGCACTTCCTGGCCCAGCTCCAATACCAACTCCTGGAAAGGTAAAAAAAAAATGCAGAGCCCAATTTATTAGTATGCAGTTCTGGCATCGGGTAGAGAATTAATGGCGGTGACTGATAATGACTGTAATCGTGGCACAAATGGGGTGTTGAAATAGCAAACAACGGGCACAAGGCATGTAATGGGGATTTTATTAATTACCCGAGGTCCCTAGCATGAGCAGTCTTCAGGATTTACTGTGGCCGTGCCAGCCGGTCGAGGAGGGCTCGGCCCGTCTAATCTGACACCGAAAGGGTCACTGCGGAGACTGCAGTGTGGGCAAGAGGCACTGCCTGCATGCTACTGCTTGCTTTAAAACCCCTTTTTTATATATAGGATAAATAATGTGAGTAACTGGTACTGAAATAATCAGAGGGGTTGTTTATTGGGCTCTTTTGTTAGGTTTTGGATAGTATCAAACGTCAGAATTCTTAAGTACTGTACATCTCAGTAAATGGTCCCAAAGTAAAAAGAAGAAATGTGTTAATTCAGCAAGTGTTTATTCACATACTAAAACAGATCAAAAGACCAGAAACAATTTGGATGAATTACCCTCTTTCTTTTTGATTAAGTTGTATAGTAAATGCAGTCACCTGCAATAAATAAGCTCCCTCTATCTTTTTGTTAGCTATTAGAAAAAGAAATCAACATATGGTAGCACTGTCAGGTAGGATAGCCCATTCACACATCAACTCATCAACAAGAGAGGATTGATTAAAAGTCCTTTTTATTACTCACTGCATCCTTAATGGACGCTAGACTTTCAAAATGGAAGAAACAATTAGAGTTTTACTGCTTTGTGGGCACTACTGATTTATATAAATCACTGCACGGGTGTAAATTTTCCAATAAAAGACTGAACCACTCCTAGCATACATAATCAACATGTCCACACTTGGTACACACTCCAGACTCGCACAATCTCTTTAAATTGGTAGGACTCAACATTCACACCAATTCAAGTAACCAATCAACAGATTGGGTGTGCTTGATGGAATTTCTAAACTGTTTCTGTATGCTTTACCACTGCTAATCATACCCAATGCTTTCAGCCCAAAAATATATCTCCCCAAGGCAAACAAACATGTCTATGAGTTATTATATCTCAGTGCTGTAAGAAGATGACGGGTGAGTTTGCCCTGGTCCATTTACAGCAGTAAATATAAACATTGTAATGATTTCAGCCTATATATCCAGGCGTGTGAGAACACTGTTATTGTATCTGGATGTTTAAACCCATTGAGACCTATTGGAGAAGGAAGTTCACCAGGACCCATGTGTACACCAAATCAAAAATACTGCTCTCATTTCAATTTGATTAGATTTGTTAAAGTGTAGCCTTACTCAGGCCAAACCTAAGCCTGGTAAAGTGATCTTAGTTTTCATCGGCAATTTGGTCTCTGGGTTCAATTGCAACAGGAAATAGGTGGAGCCCTGCTTTGCTATGCATGTCAAAAAAGAAAAAACGCCACTCCCTGTTATATAGTCAAGAACCTGAGCGTAAAATAGCATTTTAAAAGTAGCTGGGAAGATACCTAGATGCCGTTAAAGTGATACTAAATCGACTTAATACCTTCTCTTAGATTTAAAGGTTAAAGATAAATGTTTTATCCTCATTGAGGAGCAGTGGTGGTCAGCTTGTATTCATACCAGTTACAATAGATCCTGGGTGCGACAAAGGTAACTTCGTCACTGTGGACTGACGGCTTTGGGCCTTGTAATATTGCACATGTGGTTTAGTTTGAAAGTGTTTCCCCTCCCGTTTTGTCTGTGGCTGGTGATTGTGTTCACCTGGTGCCCTGTGTTGTCTCCTCCCCCCTCACCTGTGTCTTGTTGATTGATTAGTCTGTGGGTATTTAGGCTCTGTGTTCTGTGATTTTGGGTATGAGATCCTTGTGGCTGCTGATTGTGTTCAGGTGGACAGCAACTGAGGCTGTGAATCATTTTTCAGTGATGAATAAATGCCCACACCGGGTTGTATTTGGGTGTTCTGCCTCTGCCTCCTTACTTGGTTGGGCCGCTCAACGGTCAGCTTCACACTGGGTAACAGTTTTCACTGAAGAAAAAAGGTTTTCAAATATCCATATTGTTAAACTGAAAACCAATTCGTTATCATAGTCTACTTGTCTGTTAAACCTATGCTTTGCTCAGTCCAATTTAATTCAATTTAAACTATTTTGGCTTTATCCGCATTAGAGTTCCAGGTAACATTTTTGCTAAAAAACCTACACATTTAAAATGTTTAATGCTGGCATGAGTGGTGATTCAGCGAATAAGAATCTTTAAAGTTGGCAATTTTTCTGTCAGCGAGCACTCTAAATAAAGAAACAATCGTAAAAAATAAGGTGGGCCAGCTGCACATTGCATTTCTATGATGAACCCAGATGCCTTCTTGCTCAAGTCACATAGCGTGACAAAGCTGTGCATATATTGTACGGTATATTTATATCATACCTGTGCCTGAGGGCAACGTTTGGTAACATAACCTCAGAAAACCTCACCATTAAGGTTCAGATTCTCTCTTTTTGTTATGCACAGGCTTTACGGTATGAGTTTTGCATAGCACACTAACCACAAGCTCAAATTTTGTTAATTATTTGTACCATAGCTTGAGTATCCCTTTGTAGAGTGACTGAACTGCTTTTAAATAATACATCCCATCTACAGATGTAAAACACTTTATCTTTGCTTTAAGTTAAAACACTACATTTGCACCAATTAGAACAACTTTCCACGTTCTGTAAATGCTTTGGGTTTAGGCCAAGACATTTTTTTAAATTGTTTTAGTTTTGTAACAAATGCTAATGAAACATCATGTGGTTAAACGGTTTCACAGCAACAACATTCACATCCATTGAGTCACTGAACAGTTTCAGCTTCTGTGATTGCTGTTTTATCACCAAAATCAAAATATGCACTTTTCAGTCCCTTCCCTCACTCGCATGTTCCAACAAGGCTTTCACAAGTGCCCTGGCTCTAGGTTGTGATTATAGTATTACTGTGCACTGTAGTCTACCTTGTTTTTATTTAAACATTGTTTTGTTGGGGATTGCAGAGAAAAATTGCAGCTACTTTTAAACTAACAAGAAAATGGTATACACTTATAACTAACTTTGCAAATAAAAAAGTCAGAGGTCTAAACACATGAAGTACTGAACTTGTGTTTTTATGAATTATAGCCATGGTATTTGAATGCAATTCAACATAAAAAAATAAAACATTTGTAATATATCCTGTTAAATGCTTTCCTGTCCCAGAAAGGGGCGTCACTGTTTTGGGAAAATAATAACATACCCCATTTACTTGTGATACACCCTACCTAAAGTTATAGTTTTCTAACCTCAAGTACCTTTTCCATGGGTGTGTGCATTGTCAAGTCATGAGATCTGGTGTGAAAAATGTAATGAAAAACAGTCATGCCATAACATATCAAAACCTGTTTTTGCATAATGATCTAGATGTCGAAAGAAATATCAGCTCCATCTGGAATACGCGCGTTGATTGTTCTTTTATGATTTTGTTGTTTTGTTCCTCTTCTTATCCTGCCTCTGAGGTGAGAGGGAGAGACTTTGGCAACATTCTTTTGCAGTGACACACACACACACACACACACACACACACACACACACACACACACACACACACACACACACACACACACACACACACACACACACACACACACACACACACACACACACACACGTATCACCTTATTGCTCCCTTTTTCAATGCATGAAAAACACACAAAGAGCTGAACCAGATGTTCAGGTTCTCATCTGAGAACTGATTGAATGTTAGCAAAATAAGTGTAAGGACAGGGCTCGACGGTAACGGTTGTCAGGTTGCCATTGGCAACCATTCAGAAAAAATGTCAACCACTTCTTGGCCTTTGGTTGCCATCAGTGGCAACCAGTTTTTAACATAAAGAAATAAGGACAGCAAAATGTGCACCCCAAAATAGATAAATGTTAATTATTTGTTATATTAAGAGTGATATTTAATTATTGTTGTGACCAGTCGGAACCTGATACTTAAGTTGCACGTGCATTGGTGTGATTACAGAGCCAGAAAGCGATGCACATTTACTCGCGTGCGCGGTGCGCCGTGTGTTTGTTTTGCAAAAAATGGCGAAGCAAATTAAGTTGTTTGACTGTGGGGTCAAAAGTTCGGCCAACCCGTCAACATCTCAAACCAATGTTCAAAGTGATTCAACTGATAAAGTGCAAGGTGAACCCGAACGAAAAGCAAAGAGGAAATGTGTAAAGTCTTGGGAGGCGAAACATTCTGCTACGTTGTGCATTCACTTCCGGTAAAAGTTCCTTCAAAAATAAGAGTCCCGATCTTATTACTACCAAAATAAAAGTGCAAAATGAAACTTTACCATAGGAACATATTGGCATACAAATATAATCACTTCTATAAAAAGGTAACACATGTTAAATATAGTTAGACATATAAAAGGTAATTTACAGCATTAATAATTAATATCTAATTCTTAACTGTGAATGGTTTTCATTTATTTAACATTAGAAATGTATTCGTCTGGCCAATCCAAGACTTCAATGCTGAAGGGCCAGTGGATCTATGGTGGGATCAGCACAAAGGTCAAGAAAACCCGCATTTGAAAGGGAGACAACGGATGACCAAGGAACTAGTGACTTGCTCAATTCATTTGTGAGGGATCTGTAAAGAAAGTGACAACAGCTGCACTACTGGTATTTTGTATACCAGCAATTGAGGGTGGACAAGTTTACTACCACTTAAGCTTCAAATAATTGTGTTAATTACTTAATGTAAAGCATTTGAACATTCTTTTGTGTCCCATTTTCCTTATTAAGTTGATGTATAAGTGTATAGTATCTTAATTATTTAAAATATAAGGTGACTAAAAATGGCAACCATATTTTCAGTTTTGGCAACCAAAAGCTGATGCCTGGTTGCCAGCCAGGCAACCACTTAAAAAAGTTAGTGTTGAGCCCTGTATAAGGATATACTCAATATAAAAAAAAAAGACAACTTTTTGTGAGAATTTTTTGTCTGATTGCCATGCAGTCATTTGGCACTTTCAAACCAAGTACTTTGCCATACTTAGTTCATTAGAACTTAGTTCATCAGAACTCTTTACTTTGCGTTCACGCCGGAATAAGTCCCTGAGGGAGGATTAGGCAAATGAAGCCACTGACGTCACTTCTTCTTCTGCTTTGGGTTTACTGGCAGGCAGCAAACAACTTCACAGCGTAGCCTATACTACCACCCGAAGTCCCCGGCCGGAAGTCCCCGGAGTCTACTGAAGCTTTCCGAGTAAATCGCCAGAAACGCCGACACCTCCTCATCTCCACCGCTCCCATGTTTTATTTTGTGTTGCCATAAGTTAGTCTATCTCCGTTTGTGCGCTGGGCTAATGCTAATGCAAGGAAAATAAAATGGCGGCTTCACAAAACTTTTCGGAGTTTTACGGGGCGTGGTTTGCAATCCGCCCAGCCAGAAATGGGAACCTTTTTCTCCCATGAAAGTACTTGCTCTTTAGCAGGGACTGAAAAGGGGTGAAAAGGTTCTCATGAACTACTGTAAGTTCTAGTTTCGGAACTATACTGGGAAAAGTACTCCGGTGTGAAAGCGCCTATTGCTGTTTTTTTTTACTATATGTGGTGCTTTCGGTTTATTACAAATATATTTTCTTATGCTGTAAAATCCTTCTCCTTTTCTCCTACGTTGTTTCACTTGAATGATCTTTTACGCAATACATACAAAAAAAGAAGCATTTTTAGGAATACACTGCTGTTTATGTTTTGTTGTATAAATAAAGCACCAGACAGGAAACAAACATGCCCCAATTATTACTGGAACCCTGTGTGAATGAGTTCCTAGCTGGTATGAAGCAGCCCTCCCGTGTTGAGAGGAGATCCCTCTGTGCTCCAGAGGTGTCTCAGACAGGCGTGTTGCCTCACCTGGTCCTGTGTTTACCTCAGATGGCGGGATTAGGATACAGCCATGTGAAAGATATGCACCTAATCCATCGTGCATTTACTTGGCACTCAGACACGGCCCTCCTCAACACTTCCGCTCTCCTAAAGGTAGAGCAACGCCCTTGAGGAATGTGAGAAATATCAACAGCATTTGGAGACTTTGAGTTTGATATATAATATTTTGACAACCACAAATCAGGTGCAGTTTTTCTTGTTGAAGAGGGTGGGCTGTTTGGAGATCAGTGCAATGGGGTGTTAGGATTCTTTCTTATAGCATTTCTCTAGCAGTCACCAACCAGCTGACAGTTAGATTCACTAGATGGATAAGTGCATCATATACTGTCCAAAACAGGCAATAACTGACCCCTAAAGTCTTTGCCAAACATAGTTTAATATACCTTTTTCATTTGATTTATGACTGAGTTCTTGATATTAAACTATTTTAAACCCACAGTAGCACTGTGCTACATAGCACATACGTTGTGCTTTGAGTCACTGCTCTGTCGCAACAACCCTTTTTTTTCTCCAATGGATAAATACATCTGTTTATATTTTTGAAGCAGAGTGCTTTTTTAATTTAAATAAATGAACTTGTCACATGGAGGACTTAGCAGTACATGCATCATATGTGTTACATTTGTGCACCTCGGCACTTTATGAAGATAGCAAATGAAACATAGAGCTTCCACGTTAACAGTATTTTCTGTCGTCACAGTATCTCTAACGGCCCGTCCACACAGCGGCGTGCGTTGAAAGCTTCACCATTAACTTTGAATGGGGTGACGTCACTTTTCACCAAACTGCATTGTGGGAAGCGGAGCTTTGCTGGCGTGGCTCGCTGCAAAAGTTGAGCAATGTTCAACTTTTGAAGCCTCGGCAGAAGCGTCAGCCAATCGAATCATATGCCAGTGCAAGTTCTAGCCAATCAAACCGCTGCTTGGGTGTCAGGGGCAGGAGATTCATGTGATTGGTTGTTGGTCGAGTTTCAGACACGCCCGCCGGCAAGATTCAACACACGCCGTTGTGTGGACGGTAACTGATTCTAGACAATTCAAAGTTCTGTTGATATTCCAAAATACTTTTCTTAAGGCATTATTTAAAAGTGATGTAATAAAACAGTTTGATATTTCATACTCTTGCTCATTTATTGAAACATTGGATCACAACCATCAAGTAAATAATAAAGGCACATTTGAGGAAGCCCACCTACTGTCCTATGATAACAGTTTCACACAGGTCAAGCGACATGGGTCAGGTCTATAAATGATTGTGCATATCCTTTATTGTCATTATTTATCACCATTCAGGAGACCATAGTCCTGTGAGAGTTTACAGCTTTATCGTCACCCTGGGTTCTTGGTCAGAGGACTTGCCCTTGGTGCATAATCACATCACCTCCATCTTTAACGATAGAAAGCAAAAGTCTTATTTATCCAATGTGCTGATAATTAGGCCTTTCTCATTAGTGACATAATTGCAAATGTAATTAGCAATAGTAATAATTATTGCTTTTAATACCTTTTCTCTTTAGTTATCAGGCTCATTCAAACTGGTAATTAGCAGTCATGAGAATTTCATACTTTTGTTCTAATTCATTTTGGTCACTAATTATTTCAGTTTTATTTTACATCAATAAATCATCACCACATTCATTTAGATTTTTCAATAAACAAAACAAACACTGTGCTCGCCCACTTTTAGATTAGTTTTTTGAGTGCCATTGCTGCATTGCACGTGTCACACCAGCAAGAGGGACATAGTCAGATCTCGGTCACACTTGGATTTTAAACTGTCAGGACTTTTGGTTTTCACCTGTGAGACTTGTAACCTTTTGCACCTATTTGTACCCCAATGGGTTACTTTACAACATAACAAATGTTCCAAAAAGATCACTGCCTTTTAAATCTGTCATTTTAAATAAACTAAATGTGATGGTAAACATCTGTTCTATGTTTATCTACAGAATTCATATGGCAGTAGAATGAGCATCGGGCAGAAGCGATAACGCCTCCGGATTCAAAGTGTGTTCAACAAGAAGGTGAGTTTTAATCTTATATTCTCATCAACCAATACTTGCTATAAATGTAAAACATACGTATACAAAAGCTAATGTAGTGATTTGGCGCAGATGTCTTTGTTGTCATTGAGAGGTCAAACAAACTGATTTTCTTTTATTTGTGTGAAAAAGCATTTCACAGTTTGTTGAAACAGTTCCCGTCATTGAGGTACAAATGAGTGTATCATTGCCTTTTTCAAAACACACATTTTGGCTCGTTATGCTCAGTATTGGTGTCTCTGCTCCATGTTGAAGTCGCACCTCTGTTTCGAGGAACAACTTAATTGCACGCAAGCAGCACGCACGAGTCATGATACCCCAAGGCCTCGATTAATTAAGCTATGAAAACCCACGAGCAGAGAGCATTCAGCAGGTGCCTGTTTGCCTTGGTATGGGACTTGTTTTTGGCAGTGGTGCAGTGGCTCATTATAAATCTATAATTAAGTTACAATTTTATTTGCTTTTTTTTTTTAACATACTGTCATAGGGGATCAACATGGCTTAAACTCAGATTCTGTTAAGTGCACTCTTGTCTATATTGCTATTGTATCGTCTTTTCTCCCTCAGAAACGATAGTACATACAAATATCTGAATAAGAGGATGGTAGTGATGCTGTGTGTCTCAATCCTTGGTTCTAATCCTACAGGTGCTTTTGTTTTCAACTTGCTGTCGAGGCACATCTTGTAATTCTTAAAATCTCTTGATTTCCTCCTAATCCAAAACAAGCTGATTGCCCCCCGCCCTTCTCCTACCACCCTCTGTATCTTAGCACAAAAACAAACATGGCACCCTCCTGCCGGCTGAAGGGATGGTCCTCAGATCCCCCACAGTTCAGCTTATCCCGTGTCGGGGTGTGCTGGCAGCACTAAGTGAGTGCGATGAAGCGGCTCTTTCTGGGCAACGGCTGTTATTGTGAGTCACCTGCCAGCAGAGAGGGAGGGTGAGATGCACAGCAGGGGCCTGAAGGAGGGATGAGCAGGGCGGTGGGAGAGAATCCCCCTGCCTGCAGGGTGGTCAGAGTGAATGAGAGTCACCACCACGGCGCTAACGTGTGCCAAGAGCTCGCTCAAGCTAACAATGCGGCCTGTGGAGGGGCAGACTGGGAAGGAAATTGAGGTTAACAACATAGTTGCATATTAAACAGCTCGTCTGTGCGCACAGGATGTGGAATGGTTAATATTTCAATAGTCAAGCATTTTATTTAGTAATACAAACTGTAAGAAATTCTATTAAATCAAAACATGTGTGGTTCGTTTTGGATATGCTATTCTAAGGAACTAAGGATTAGAAAGACATTGATGTAGCGATTTGCTTTGGAAGGCTTTAGTCAGGACAATATTGAGTTATTAGTAAAAACTTGACTTTTTTTTTTACATCTGCATTACTTAAGTCACAGATTTCTAAACCGTTACAATACAAATGCTCATGATTCAAGTATCGTCGGTCAGTATAAATCAATTTCTGTATTCAACAATCTAAACAGTACCCTTAAATGTGACTTGTCAGTAAGTGACAAGGCAGCAGGTATGAATATCATGAGTTTTCCTAAGTGCTAGTGGTACATTACATTGGTGCAGGTCTTAGCACTGGTTTGCACAGCTCCAACCTTCTTAGTGAATCTCACCGCTTTCCTTTACTCTTTCCCCCACTGTGCTTTACCCAGGGGAGAGACGCCTTCTACGTGTTGTAATAAGGGTAGCTGATATAATGAAGGTCATTGTAATCAGAGCTAATGTGCCAAGGAGTCAAGACACTGTAGCTTTATTTGCCAGCAAGGCCCGACATTTGGTACCCATGGGGATCAGGCTGATAGTGTTATCTTTGCTAACCTGACTCTAATACAGGCCTTGCTCCGCTGTTTGTGTCAGGGTCTGAGCTGAACTTTTCCCAGTGATCCCCTCCATGTGTGGATGAGCATGGATTGGGCTCCTCTCCGCACCATCCTGGTTAAATCCCCTCCCAAGGTGTTTGGCTTCTCTCAGTTCACACACTGCATTTAAAGAGCTGCTCCCTCTCTCTGACTGTCTGACTCGGAAAACACACTGGGCTCACATAGGCGTCGATTGAATGTACTTGACATAGAAACATTGCATTGGCGTCTGCTGAGGACTGGCTCGTAAGCGATGACCTCTAAATCTAATCCTGTCCCTCAGGATATGCAAATGTCCTCAGCTCAAATTTGATTTGTTTTTTGTCAGTTCAGGACACAGCAGTTTGTTTACAACTTTTATCTAACGCAGTGTAAAAAACGGATGGTGCACATATGTAGCCTTTCTTCATAAGAGGTTTTACAACCTTGCACACCAGACTGTTTTATTAAGGTCTTGAATAAATGTACCCATGTTTTTAACTAATCATTCCGCATCACGATAAATGCATTACAAGATACGAGATCGATTATAAAGCGAGGCTATGATATCAAAATGAAATTCTGATGAAATCATCCAACCAGCAGTAGTGAATCATGTACTGTAATTACTGTATTAAGTGATTGTTGAGGTTATTTTGATTATTGGTTGAAAGAGAATAATTAAACATGTTGGAATATGAACAAAAGGCAACTAAAGTTTTGCAACTGTCTTGGACCAAGACAGTTGCGAAACTTTATTTGCAGAACTGGCAGTTCATCATTTTTCATGCATGGGAATTTGACCTCAGAGGCCTGATGACCACCATGTGACTGGATATCAGAGACCCCAAAGAAAACACATCTCTTAATGGTATCCTCTCCAGGTCTTATTATAATTTCTCTTATTTTCTCTTTTTTAATTTACTGCGTTCTGTAAGAAACATCAAAGGCCTTTTTTCCTTTTCATGTAGCACCTCTAGAAAAAAATGCTACCCATATCTAACCCCATGCCGGTCCCCTGGTCCCATCATTCAAACTTCCAAGCCTCTCTTTGTGGCTTCCTAGAGGACCACGGTGAAATGATCTCTTTTGTTTCGCATCATTAGTTCCATCTGTTGTGCACGCAGGCCTGTCTGTTCCGGAGCATGGCAACGTGATGGTCGCCAGGGGCGATTGGAGACGCTACCGTCCCGGTGGCTGGGGGCTCGACCTCCGCCACCACCGCTGCCTCGTCCGTGATCCCCATGACACTCACATTCGCCTGACTGTTTTACTTATTTATTCATACATCTGGGAAAATAGAAGCAAATGTCTGCTTAATATGCAGTTAATTGAGTTGCTTTATTTAAGAAAGACTTTCAGTTTTTTAACCTCATAGGGAATCACTGTGAAGCAGTTTATAAGAAGAAATACACTTTTCCCTCCAATGTGATCGTATGCAATGACTTCAAAGGGAATACACTACAATTCAATTCCCACTACTATTACAATTCAATTGTCCACTGTGTCAGAAATAGGCTTTAATAGGTCATATTTGTGTGCCTTTTTTTTGCAGTCGGGGTAAATGATGCACAAACAGATGTAGCATTTTCTCTAAACAAGGAAATATTTTATTCATGATTAACATGAATGATAAATCTTCAGAAAGTCTTAGCGCTGATGGGCATACACAATTTAACATCTGTCTTCCTCAGAATAATTAATCGCATACCAGAACACTTGGGACCCAGTGTTAGATTTTTCCTCTCACTTTACTTGATCTAATTACTTCTTTAAAAGCAAAACACTCTCTAAAGAAGCCTGGAATGATAAACATACTATGCTCAGCTAAAGATACAATCCAGGAAACATGTCTAAGTCTTAGCCCCACCACTATAAAACCATGCAAACCCCACCATACCTTTGACTGGAAAATATGGCCTTACGTTCTAATTATAATTCGTAATTCCCAAATGAATAATTCCATAATGTCTCCCTAGTGAATTGCTCTGGCCTTATCACCATAGTGTGAATGTACAGCACAAGGGCATCTGTGTGCATGTCAATGCGGAGATCACCAGATCATTTTCATCCAAGACGGAGCCATCAAAGGTCACAGCCATCCAAATGACCTGACCTTGCAATGTAACACCTGGGTGTAAAAGTGGACTCATCCTATCTACCGGGATGGCTGTAATGTACCTCTAATGTATAAAGTGCGGAAATAAAATAAGAGTTATACAGTAGGTTGGTGGAGGAGGTTCAGTGTGGGCTAGAGAATACTGTAATTCTATAGGGTGAAATAGCTGTGTTGGTATCACCCGAGGTGACAGGCTATTGCCAAAGTGCTGTATTTGTTGGAGCCATTATGAAATAAAGTCTTCGAAAAAGGGCAATATTCACTTTGAATTGATTCCTGGAAAACTCCAGAAGTGAATAGGCTTTCATTTGATAGTATTACTATGGACAAAATGTGTTGTGTCAGTTTCACCTCGCCATTACTTTGCTCCATTAAGGCAAAACCGACTGATTTTATTTCTGCTCAGTCTATTTTCTGTGATAAAATGAAAATCGGAGAGCTTTATTAAGTCTGAGTGACACCTAAAGCTGAGAGCCAACAGGAAAATAAGTCATGTGGGATCTAGTTTCAGTTCATTTTTGCTCAATTCCCATCTGCTGATCAAATACTGCGCTCTCCAGTAGGGGCCTAATGGGAGTGTCAAGTTCAAAGAGGCCCTCTCTCTCCTCTGACTCCATTACCTGATAACTGCACTGGTTTGGGCACTTATTTGCACAGTGCAGTGAAGCTATGCTTGTGCTGTGTGCACATTTGTACAAGGTTATAAGTGAAGCTACGTTGAGGCCATTTTATTAATTTTGACAAATCTTCCCTGTGCCTGCGTCCAAGTTGCTATGGGCACTAACCCATCTCATTTTCTTCCCCGTACTCAGACTATTTGAGCTGTTCTTTTTAGTGTTGCTCCTCTTTAAGCCAAACAAACATGACCACTGATGTCTTGGGTTCAGGGCCTTTCAAACAACCTTTCAATAATACAAGCTCAGCTGTGAGACATGCAGGATCTCTCATGCTGGGCAGCCCCGCTGAAAATACCCTCCCTCCTGTTTCAAAGCCATCAGCTTTTGGTTCCCCCAGGAGAGCCAGCATTATCCTGCAGGGTTTATTTAAACTTGTTGGGAAGGTCTTGCCTTTTTTCATGCAGTACGTTATGTGACATTTAGGAGAACCTCACTACATATGAAACTGATTTTATTTGGCTTATCGATTCCAGTTTGAAGACTATAGGTGGCAATTTCCTGTGGCAGGGAAATGGTGGCAGGTTTTTGATATGGTCTCCATGGTGCAGGTCACACATGCAGCTCATCTGCCTGTGGCGTAAGCATTGGATGATTGATGCCGAGATGCCTGCTGTGTGAGCCAGACTTTCGCAAGTGACAGTAACCTGAAAGGTGCGCAAAGAAGAAAGGAGAAAGATAAATGGGGAGAAATAACAGGCATCTTTTACAGCTTGGTACTGAGGTCCCTCACTTGTTTTTATTGACCTTTCTTTCTTTTATTTCCCTTATCTATCTACACTTTAAGAGCTGCCACTTGAACCGATTTCATTTGACCATCTCTGGTTTCAGTTTCAAACCCTGACATGTGGTATTTTGATAGAATTCATCTGTCCATGTGGATAGTGTATCCATCAGCGCTGTTATATTGCATCACCTCAGCGTGTAAAGAGCCGTTTTTGTACTTAATACGGGCACTTGCATTGCATCCTTTTTTTAATCACTGCTCCTTAACTGCCTCTTAAATCATCTAACTAGTCATACTCAGTGTGTTACTTTTTGTACCATCTTGGGATGACAACTATGCTTTGGGTGAGACATTACTTGACCATTAAACGTTGTTTCCCCCCCCCTCCACTCACCACCGCCACTCTCAGGCACTTTCACTTCTGTAGGAATGCATTGGAATTACTTCCAAGGGGGGTGGTGCAAAAAGACCACTGAAAAAGCCTTCTTATTCTCTTAATGATGTCTTGTCCTTTTAAAAGTCGTCATCTTCATCCACAAATAGATGAGTACGGTGGAGGAGCCCCCCAGGGACTGAGGTCATCCCAACCTCCTCGTCCCAGCGCAGGAAGTCACTTTCTATGAAATGAGGCAAGACAGCTCGCATTAAAAGTTGAATGTGTTGACAGGGAGGGGAGGGGGGCGAGAGAGCAATGCCACATACCACACAGTCATTATTGTGGGGGTGGATAAGTTGGCAGGTATTTATGATTAGTTTGCTGCCCACTAATAGATGTGGCAGGAGGAATACTGCAAACACAATATTTATGTTTTTGAATAAGAGTGGTACGTGTCGAAGCAGAATCCTAACCAGACAGAGGATGTTCTTTATGAATGGATATGTTGATTGTTGTCATATATCATAACGTAGCGCTTCACTTGCACATTGTGAAAGAACAAGGAATTTTTCTCATGGGAGTGTACAAATATAATCCATCCATTGGCAACAGAGTGTATTAAGCTATCAACACCCATCTATTATGGTCTGTGTCATTGCACAAATGTCATTTTACTGAACAATTTTTTTTTAGAAAAGCAGTGGAATTTTTCACGTCTAAATTTTTTACTGCTTAAACTGAGGGAGCGACTCACTTAAGATCACAATTAGAAAAGTATTTCTGGCACTGAGGGAAAAAAAATACCATTGATATACTGTAGAGTAAAATGCATTTTCCCAATCCCAGCACCTTCGGGCTGCTTACAAGCACACATCACACGGCTGAGGTGTAGTCAGTGATATACATGACACGTGTCTCTAAGGACCCTCTGATTTGTATAATATCCTTCAGACAAGGTCATAGCAGTGCCTACGTCTTTGAAGACAGAGGAAAGAAAACATGTTCCCCCTTCATTGTGCCTGTGGAATAGAACAAACGTGAGATCATGGTGTCGAGGGGCTTCCACTCTTCAAACTTGATATGAATCAGACATGAAACGATTTAGATAAAGTGATAGTTATCTTGATTCCCGGCGCCGTCCGTGGAAAAGACAGAGTAACGCGGAGGGAAGCTGAATAGCTGAGTTTTAGTGTGAAATCCTGGGGAAACGTATCCATCTGGTGTATGAATAATTTAGATGGCTCAAGTTGGTTCCTGTTGCTGTTGTGTTTGCGCTCAGCTTTCCCTCTCAGCTCAGCACCCCCACTACCCTCCCTCCCTTCTTGACATCACTCCTGAGGCTTGTTTGTGATGCTTAAAGGGAAGTTGGGCCACATGAGGAATCGTGGGGAGGAGAGACTCACTTTCCCTCTCTGCTGTGCTTTCCGTCTCCATTCTTCTGTCTTTCCTAGACCTTCACAAACCTCAGATAAACAGTTTAACACACACAGACACAAACAGAGCGGCATTTGCAGACACTGTAGATTTAGAGAAACTGTAGATGTGCTCTGTTCTAAACATACCGTACACCTTGCACACCTTTGAAGTTTGAAAGGCTTGGATTTCAATAATTAAAATCTGATCATTAGCGTGTGCTGAGCATTGTGTTAATAAGACTGGGTGTGACCAATAATGGATTTTTACGTGGCACTTATAAACGCATTATACAGCACTTAACGGCGATGCATCAGAGTTGGTGAAAGTTCTTCTCATGTGTGAGTGTAGGTAGTGTGTAATAGATTCAAAGTGCTGAACTGACAAACCGGCACCCAAGAAAACACACACAAATCTTTTAAATCTTACTATTTATAATAGCACATACAAACTTATATACCAAATCTGCGCATGGGAAAAAAAGCACATTTGGTCAAACGCATGCCAGTAAACACAAAAACATGCTAATCCACTAATGTGCCAGACTAGCTCTACTAGCCGTGCATTTATTAATTTATTGTAAAAATGCAAACAATGCTCAGGTTGAGTTGTGTCCTCTGGTGTAATCCAGTCCCCATCTTTAAAGAAACCAGTGAGGATGAGGGGGGTGGCACTGAGGAAAAGGAGGAGGGAAAGACAGAGAGGGAAGGAGGGAAAGAGAGAGGGAGGGAGGGGGGAGGGGGATATGACAGGCCCTTGGAATCTCAACCTCTCTCTCCTGGCGCCCGCACTAATCAACCCCTGTAATTTATGCAGAAAATATGATTTATATTTAATTTCACTACACTTGCATTGTTAATTTGAGATGTAATTAACGCGTCGCCACGGCAACTAATTTCTCAATGCCGTAAATTATCACCGCCTTTTCATCAAAATTCAGTTACTTTGGCTCCTGTGTGCAGTGTTGTGATGCAATTAGGTAACCAGGGCAACCCCAAAGTGTTAATTTTCTTTTGTTATATTGCAGCAAGGCAGAAGTTTTTATTCCACAAGTCATGTTCACTTCAACAAAAGATCTTTTTGTTTTTCTTTGAAAAAGGAAGAACAGGGGTGTTAAACGGTGCCTGTGGAACAAGCTTCTACACAAGTGCACAACACCCCATGCTGCTTTCCCAAACACTTGTTACTGTATGTTGTTGGAAACTGATTGACTGCCGAGACCTCTCTGCTACTGGCAGTCGAGGTGTTTCAAAGTTGTCCTCTGGGAAAGGGCATATTTGTGAAGGGAATCTATATAAATGAAAAATGTGTTCATTGTTCAAATAAAAGAGAGCTAGGTCTTTCTTCCTCCCATCAGCCTCCTTTCCTCTCTCTCATTTTCTGTCTCATACATACAGACATTTTCAGTACTGGCACTCCTTTTATTCCCCCAACAGTGACTGTGAAATGACTCAATATTTTAATCAACTGTATCTAATTTGCACTCCAGCAGAAGATAGGGCCACATGTGTGCTGTTGTTGCCCTGGC
This sequence comes from Notothenia rossii, assembly GCF_949606895.1. NCBI lineage: Eukaryota > Metazoa > Chordata > Actinopteri > Perciformes > Nototheniidae > Notothenia > Notothenia rossii. The sequence goes on from NC_136902.1 coordinate 23,422,009, forward strand.
TGGCACTGAGTATGCCCAGCGGAGGCCTCTGAGCCGCCCTGGATTGCCACGCTTGCCAGTCTCTGTGGCCCACTCGGCGCGTCCGTTTCCAATCCATCCCCCCTTAGCTAGTCTTCAGTGGAAATATCAGGTCATTGGCTGCTAAGCTCTGGTTAACTGCAAAGGTAATTAAATCTGTAAGCAGGCTTTTTGAATCTTTTTAGCCTCTTCGGTAATACCGGCTGGGATTAGAGTGTTTTTGAAGAACGGCTCTATTTTGACGCCGTGGCAGAAAGGGGCCAAGTCCCAGTGACCAGAGGGCTCACAACAGACAAACTCACTAACTGACTGATCCAGAGGCATGGCATTTTCTTCACTGCACCTCTACATAGGGAAGCATGCCACTAAAAGAGTTGTTTTTTTTACAAAGATCATCCACTGCAGCCAGATGTAATGATGCAGATCTGCTTTAATGTGAGCATAGTCAAAACAAGTACATTTATTATTTCATGCCCTCTGACACAGCCTTACTTGTGATCAAAACATTCATCTTTGTATGTTTTTGAGCTTCTGCTTTGCTACCATGGCATTGGTTCACCTCATTTGATGCTCAAAAGAGAAGGAAACGACTGTAAGGTAGGAGATTACTTTTTCATGTCACGATATTGTCCCTGCTGACATTAAACAACAGTTTGACGTTATTTGCAAAGACAGCACAATACAAGAGTATTCAGCGTATGCTCTCTGTAAAAGGGGACCATGGGAAGAGCCCCAGTCCCAACCCTGCTTCAAAAATTCCCTTTCTCACAAGGTAACAACGGCATTTCATTTCAAAAACAGCCTTCTCATATAATTTGACCTGTTCTTGAGTTACCTAATAATTGCAAAGGGCCTGTTATTGGTTCCTGTGTAGATTACTTTGCAGCTTTTTGTCTGTAACTGCAACCACCAGTGCTCTGATCCCTCCATGTCTGATCTTTTAACTATAGATTCACCTCAGAGTTTTAAACAAGCTCGCACTTGCCTTTGTCATTACTCCTATGGTAAATACCACGCAGTAATGTAGAAAATCTATGTATATCATCACCTGCTGAATAATGAAACAGTAAGGTGTACATATTCTTCATTTTGTACAGATTATTTATTGTGGATGACATTAGCAGCAGTTCTGTAGTAGTATGAAATACTAAGTTAGCAGCTTGTATGATTTTTATAAGTTAATTTCTCCACTGTTTTCAAACTTTGACGACATTTAGAAGACACAAAGAGGCTGGATTGCGTAATCAAAGCAGTTTAATAGGACATCTAACCTGTCTGGTATGTCTGGCAAGTCTTGCTTGATTAGAACAACATCGTCTAAATATTCTCTCTATTGTCCTGGTGGAGGCAGTGCGAGTGTGACGAAAGGTCATCAAGGAAGTTTTATGTAACTGGCTCTGTAAGAACACTAACTTGATTAGACTTGTTTATTTATTCAGGTCCAAAAGAGTATTTGCTTTTGTCGCATTTATTCCCATTTTGCCAGCACAAGGGGCCCTAGAAGACGAGTTACCAAGGAACACAACATTTTAATTAGTGTATTTTAATCATTCAGGCTTTTCAAGCTAATCCACAGACTCCTGAGAATTCCCAAGATGCAGCTCTGTGCTGCTTTACCATTTATTGTTGAGTCTATTATAATTACTGTTAGCAGGTGGGGGCAGGGAGACGTTTATTATGTTTTTCCATCTTTATTATAATTACTAGAAAAAAATGAAAGGATGCTGTTTCATTAAGTTTAGAGATGATGCCATTTTCTCCCTGTTTTCCCCCTCAATCTCCTTCCTGCCTTTGTTCCAAAACACTATTGTACTGGCTTTCATTCCAGGGCTTTCATACATTGCACAGCTTTATGAGAAAAAAAACAAAAAATAGAGACAGATCTCTTATTAAGAACAGAAGGGGGGAAAGATGGTCTTAAAGAACTTAATTTCTGAGAGAGTTTTCCTCTTTCTTTCTTTTTTAAATCCAAGCAGTGCTCTGAGAATGAATTTGACGCATCCTCTGAAACACAAATGTTTAATGGAGTTGGACTGGGATCAGAACAGAAAAGCAGAAAGTAGAATATGTTTGCCTCCCTTTCACACTCGTCAGTAATGAAAGATAAGAGGACTGCAGTAAATCTTTAAGCCCCATGCTTTTGGTGCTCTGCAGGGATTTTAGCATCTTCCAGAAATATTTTATGTTTGTCTGTTTGTTTAAATACTATTTTGCCACCCCCTCTTCCTCTTGTATCCCAAATGTGTGGCACTTGTGTATCTGAAACAATCAGGCATATGAATGGGGGGGTTCATAACATTTATTTTCGTATCCCTATTTGTAAAACCTTTCAGAAGTACACAGACAACTAACTTTTAGCTCAATCATCTTGCTTTCTTAATGACGAGATTATTTAAAACTAAATGTCCTTGTTTATTAGGGAGAAAAAATGCCAGTGGTTGCTGTGGATGCCATATGGGTTGACTAGTTGATCCGAGCTTGTAGTATGGTTATGTTGAAGTCAACTACATCCCATAAAACTTAACGCTTGCCATCATTTCAATGTCTGTCAAGGGCACCATTTTGGCAATGGATCTCATCAATTTTCTTAAGCGCGCAGATCTGAAGCTGTCACTTGGCTCGGAAGCAATATGCTAAATATGTTTTTTCCCGACTGATGTCATTAGATGGACCAGTTCTCTGGAAGAGGCTGTGTTAAGTCTTTGTTCATAAGCTCCTGAAGGCTGAAATCCATCCCTGAAGATAATTTGCATTAGCTGTTGGGTACAACCGCACACAAATTAAGATTTTACGATTACGATACACACAGATCACTCAAACATACCTTTGCAAACCCTCAGTTCAAGTTAAAACAACCATATTTCACCTATGTATTTATGACTTTATTACAGCAACAGTGATGTGACATTTATGACTTATTGCCACGGGAGCTAAAATGGTCAAGTCATGACAAGAGAGCCTTTACTTTGAAGAAGCTAACAGACAGATTCACTCAAGAGATAAACACTGCAGCCTACTTTGTACAGGACTGTGAGAGTGTATTTGTATGCGCAGTGTTATATTTTATGGTTGGGTGGTTGTATCAGATCAGGAGAGAAGCCTTCACACATGTTGCACCTGCCTCAGTAAAAAAAAAAAAAAGTTTTCTATTTGACATCTCAACCGTTCCATGAGATGGTTCTCTGAGTCCAACTTGTCTTTGTATTCACAGCAAATAACTGACAGTCAATAAAATGTGATGCTTGATATCTTATATATGATGAGAAGCAGTCTAATAGTAATTCAGATGAAATCCATTTTATTTTTCACATGCAATACAATGTATAAGATGTGATTTTAGTTAAATGCAGATGAATGTTTTAAGAAAACTCTTGCCATTTACGGTATGGATACCCAGTGTGGCAGTCTGTGCATTTGGTAAACGACTTATTTAAGCTATTACCACTCCACTGCTTTCCTATTGAAAGAGAAATGACTGCTCTTTGTCACAGAAAAGCTGTTTTGAGGTCTAACTGTTTATGAAACAGAATGTATAACGTTTGATGCTCTCAATGACGAACCCTCATACAGGTCAGTTTAGGTTGTGACAGTGAGAATCTGCCTGTGAGATGAGCTCTCTCTTATATTTGCCGACTAAAAACAAGTTTAAAATCTCCTGACAGCTGGTGGTTACAAAACACCAGATAATCATGACAATTTTGTACACTCATTAAAAGTGGGACAAACATAAACCTTAGCAACCTTTACATTTATGTCATTAAAAAACCCCCAAAACATTTATTTTAACTTCAAAGAGTGACTCCAGTTGCCAACATACAAATAGCGACATACCTTTTGTTGTGGTGTTGTCAACAACTCCCAATAAAACCATCCAGCAAAACTTGTTTCCAGCATAGCGATTCAGCTGGCATTGCCAACAAATAAAGCGCAGGTACAATGAGTGTCCTCTTGTCTTGGTTCCCAGCTGTTGTTTTTATCATCTAGTGTTTCCATGGGTGGCTACCATTAGCCAGTTGCACAGCTAAGGTGCTACTGTAGCTCACAGAGAGTCACTACCCAGAAGGCACGTCTTTCAAAGTGGTGGTTCTGATCTGTAAAGGTGCTCCAAGGTGGCGAGACATTTTTGGCCAAGAAACATATCTGAGCCAAAGATACTCAGTCGTATTAATTGACTAGAATATCTAACCGACTACTACAGCGGCCTATAGAATGTTGGCAAGCATTGTGGGTGAATGTAGACGTTCCAGCATTTAAACTAGATTTACATTCAGGATTATTGTCAGTGAAAGGCGCCCAAAGCTTGTGCCAAGCAAATCAGTTTCCTCTCCTGCTCATGAGGTTTCATCTCACAGCTGAAAGTTATTGTTTTGAGTTGTTAACCTTTAAGCTCTTACATCTGCCTCTTGGACTTGAAACAGTCCTCTCTCAATCCATTGCTGATATTCTTTAAACTTCGCTGTGTATTTAGCACCACATCATCTCTCTATTCTGGGATGTTTTTGAGGGCAGAAAAGAGAGGAGAGAATGCGCTCATCTCAAGTGGATATTTTTCATGTTTTCATGAAAAATTCCACATCTTCTCATGAGGTGCTTTCTGTGAAAAAAATTGATATATTTCAGGACAAGTCCTAGGAAAACAAATATTATTAGACCTTTGAAGTGTGAAAGGCCACCCTAATGCAATTATAGAGTCTTTGTGAAGTGTCAGGATTTTAGAATTATAAAATCATGTTGGATTGGCAGCAGTAATTAAGATGACCGAAAGACACATTTTCTCATACCTTTGCTGATACAGCCCACTGTACCAACTGCACAGTGTTTCCACTCTGTTTCAACCTTTTATATCCTGGCATTTCACTATGGCTTTTTAGTTTTAAATGATTACATTGCTTTAATGTATATAGTTTAAACCAAAATGTACAGTATGTATAGATATAGAAGTACTTAACTCTTTATTATGCAATTAGAAACAGCTTTTTTCCCAGGTGCACTCTTTGTACATTTATATTTTCTCTTGTCAAAGTCAAACAGGGGCATCTATTGTCTGACCTGTGTGCTCTTTTGACTTACACAATTGTCACTGATAAATCAACAAGTGCTGCAAATAATGTTAATACAGATGGATGGCATTGTGGGTAATATAGGCAACAGTTTTTAACAGAAGAAGAATGACAGGGATAAAAAGACAATGTTCTGCTGCAGTGATTTTGACTTCTTAAAAACTGTCAATCATGAGACCGACAGTCCTACACTGTAGGAGTGCAATGCTAAAAATTAGCAATACTTTTAAAGTTGCATTAATTAATAACTACACCTTACACTAGTGACACTGTGTGTAGCTGCTCTGGTCTAGGGGAGGAAACGGTAACTATGCACTAATGTATTGGGAAAAGGGGCTGGAAGCTATTTAAAAAAAAGAAGAGGGAAATACATTTAAGATAAGACAGCCTTTTTTTTTTTATCCCCGTGGGTAAATGCAGGAGTTAAAGCAGCAACACAGTGAGAATGCAAGTTTAAAAACATATTGTGCTTTCATCTGAAGAGAATGGTAACATTCTTTTGGAATATGATAAAGACCACTGTCCAAAGCTAATAATTAGCAATGAGCCAAATGTAGAGTAATTAGGGGTGTAACGGTTCACAAACATTTCGGTTCGGTACGTACCTCGGTTGTTAGGTCACGGTTCGGTTCGATACGTTTTCAGTACAGCAGAACAAATTATCACAAAACATAAAATATTTTTTGGGTATTTTTAATTATTATTAAACTGTGAATAATGTATTCACTCAAATAAATACAAAATATAATACAATAAACATTAAGGTGCAGCATTTCGATGAACTGAAATAATCTGTATTTGAACTTTACTGTACTAGTACTCACAAAACATAAACTATTAGTTTTGGATTTTTAATTATTATTAAACTGTGAATATTCACTCAAATAAAATACAAAATATAATAAAATAAACATTAAGGTGCAGCATTTCGATGAACGGAAATCTGTATTTGAACTGTACTGTATTAGTACCTAAGCTGCCAGTTTGACATTATGACTTGCTTGTTATTGTATTTTCATGTTTTTTTAAAGAAAAATGAACTTGTCCACATTGCTTGGCGAAAGGGCAGATCTGCTGGCACTAACGTCTCCTGCTGTGGAGAACACCTTCTCGCTAGGGACAGAGGTAGCAGATACAGCCAGGTAGCGCTTTGCTAACATGGCAACATAAGGATATTTGGCGTTTGTAATAGCTTTGGCTCGGTCTGAACTTTTTGCGAGTGATGGAGGCTTAAATGCTAGCGGGAGTTGGGTTTGCACTTCAGTCTTTTTTCTTTTGGTACCGGTGATATTCACGTTCGGGTGATGCCTTTTCAAATGAGTGTGCAAGTTTGATGTATTGACAGCCGCCTAACCAATTTTAGTTGAACAATGCCGACAAACAGCTTTGGTTTGGTCCACCTTTCTTTGTCCCTCATCCTTGTATGTAACTGCGAAACCAAAATGTTCCCAAACCGGAGACTTCAATGATGCTGGAGGATTTTCGAGCTCAACTTTATCTGCGTTCTCCATTTCAACAGTTCCTCAAATTACTGACTACATTTGAAGCCATCCCTGTGACCAGCTCTCATAGTATGCCTCTCGTCCAATGAAATGACTTGGTCGCTCTATGACGCATTGAACCCAAGCCCCCAGGAAGTGCGCCGGACTCTGATGAAAATATTCGTGCTGGCCAAACGGCAGTACTACACTTCCGTTTGGTTGCCAGGCCCGGAATTTTTTCCCCCCATTGACTTGCATGGGGAAAGAATGGTCTTTAAATCGTTGGATAATTTTTTTTAATTAAATGAACTACCCAGTATGAACACTTGTATAGCCCTTATTAAAAACATCCGTTCCTCAAGTTGTAAAAATGTGCTAATAACGTTATTCTGAGAGTTATTTCCCTCTGCATTATGAACGCGCATCTAACCCACGGGACCGCGCCGCCCGGCACGTTCATGTGATGTGACGTGTTCAGTACTAAATGAGTTTTACCTTTACCCATGGATGCACAATAAGAACGGACCCATATCGCCTTACTGCCAGCCCACGGAGCTGTAATAATGGATATATTGCACATGTTTGCTGTAATTCATCATTTGTAAAATATTATACTACATGGGCTGTATGATGTAAATCTTTTATTAAATAAAGTTAATATTACCGACGTAGATTAACGTCCCTGTAGCTTCTTATTGCACTTGCAATATACCATTAAAGGAGTTGAACGTTGCTGTTTGCTATTACTATAATACCACGCAGGGATAAGCCAGAGTTTACAACCTTTGCATGTGGGCACAACACGTTTTGACCCAGATTAATTAGCTTTACCATATGATATTGCCCGAGGAAGTCGTCATACTTATAGATATATAAATATTAGGGCCGGGACTCGATTACAAAAATTAATCTAATTAATTACAGGCTTTGTAATTAATTAATCGCAATTAATCGCATTTTTAATCACATATACATATTTGACCTGAGAACAGTGAGAAGCAATTTTTTTCACATGAATTTTAGTATACCATTGAATAATGACTGAATACATAAGCTTAAGCAACAAAACATTGTTTATTTTTTTCAAGGTGGTACTTAACCAAGAACAACAGAAAAGTGCAATTTTTGCCATAAAGTGTAGCAATAGCATATTTAGGAATATAGTACATTTCAGAGATTCAGGTAGCCTATAGGTAGGTAGACCTTCTGTAAACTATAACACTTTGTTTTTTAAGTAAAACACAATACTTTCAAGTACATTCAGAACATTGGAAATTAGAATTATTAGAAAACATCTCTCTGTTGCTTCAGAGGCCATAACAGACTTTGTTGATTTACCAACAGTTGATTTAAAAAATCTAATCAATTTCAGTCCAACTCTCTCAATAACCTTGGCCAAAACAATAAACAGTTCAACATAAAGTGCCAGTTGCACCAACAACGTAATAAATAGTTCAACATAAAGTGTACCATTTAAAATAAAATAAAAAAAGTGCCAGTGATTGACCTCAATCCCTCCTATTCTTCCAATATCCTGATGAAAAATAAAATCTCTCTGTTGCATAGGCCACTGTGTGATCAACGCGAATTGGGTGTGGGTCCTTGAAAAAAATTCATTTTTGCATAATTTGCAAACAACCGTGCTCTTATTGACGCTTCCATCCGTCATTTTTAAAACAAAATGTCCCATTCACGGGGCCAACCAAAGCGGTCTCATCAGCTTCTTCGTTCATGTTTGACAATTGTTCACTGTGGTTTGTTGTTGTCTGAACTCATGAACGTTAGTTGGTGCTCCAGTATAATCGGTACCCCTGAAACTCATCCAGTGAGAAACGTTCCGCGGTGCAAAAATAAGTGCGATTAAAATGCGTTAATTTTTGTTTAATTAATTAATCTTAATTAACGCGTTAAAGTCCCGGCCCTAATAAATATATATGTGTTAAAGCTCTAATCAAATTAGAAGTTGTATTAATTATACTTGTATATATATATAGCCTGTGTTGTATATACACACAAATGAACAACCTTGTGTGTCAAATAAAAAGTTGTATTGTAGTGTTTATTTTAGTGTTGTTTTATGCTTATCCACATTTTGATTTCAGAGCACAGGAGAATGCTGGGCACAACATAAAGCTCAACAGTGAAGCTGGCAATGCTGAACAAAACCATGTAGAGTTATAATATGTATTCAGCTGAAAAAGTCAAAGCTCTACAAAAATGTAATTAAAAATACATAAGCATTTCAGGTAGAAATCAGCATTTTATATAGAAATTCACAAAAATAAGAAATGAAACCTAAAAGAGATTAACACAGTTAACACATGTATACCTCTGATGGCTGGCATAGGAGGAACAGATAGATTAAAAGGTAATATATATAATATTGATTGCAATTATTATATAAAAAAATCCACCAAACATGATCAACAAGAAAGCCCTCTGAAGGCATTTCATGGTTTGAAAAAAAGTTGAGGATGGGGTCCAGACAGTTCAGTCAGGAGAGACTTCATTTTGTTTAAAGAACATTTATTGACACATGTCATATGATAAATGTTAAGTCTTTGGCGATTAGACCCTGATCCTGAAATCTTATATCTAAAGGGGGAAAAGCCGTGAGCATATAGGGAACCCCCAGGGGTCTAGACACTGGTGATGATGATGCTGAAGATCTGGATTTGATGAGGAGATGGGATGAAGAGGAGGTGTGATGAGGTCTTTGGATTAGCTCTCCTGGCTCTGGATATGATGAACGGAGGTGGGTGGAGAGGAGGCGGGCGGCAGCATGAACACCTGCAATCACAGCTGACTGCAGGAGAGAGGAGAACCATTTTAAAGTTTGGCTGCAGCACAGTGATTGGCTGCTGGAGAATGACGTGAATGTAATAGGTTAAAGACAGCGCCCGTGATGAGCTGATTATAAGCAGCTGCGGAGTGAATGTATACATACCCAGTCTTCCTGAAAGAACTTGCGCTGAGCTTCATATAGTGACAAGTGTTCAACAGTTGTTCCTGTTGACAGAAGATGGCACTTTTCTGAGAGGGAGCAAGCTGGCAGACACTGGACAGTGGCAAACCAACAGATGAAACAGGAATCCATCTTAGAGGCTATGTGGAAAAGGATAACAAATAATGTCATCAAGACATGAACATATTTAACCACTATCATTCAATTCTGTAATTGCAGGTTTGTTAGCATGATATTTCAAACATAAATGGCCTGTCTTAGTTTAAAGCCCACTCACCACGGAAAAGTGCAGGCCACGAGTGAGGGCACAACAACGATCACAAACAGTACATACACACGAGACAACACTTACATACATATAAATAACTTACATATACAATGAACAATAAACATTTAACAAATACAATGTTTGGGTAGTTATTTTAATACATTGAATACATTGAATACATTTAACACATTGAAAACTTTGAATACATTGAATACATCATACATTTAACATAAATAACACAATTGAAATGTACAATAACTAAACCCTTAACTAAATACACTATACATCTCCAGTGTGGCAATATTTCATCAAGATTTGGTATCAGATAAGAAAAAAAAAACTGACCTTTTAAGAGTTTTGCGTGTCCATGTTCAGTACAGACTTGTTAAGCGTACTCCAAGTAGTATGTTGAACACAGACTTGCAAACAAAATACACCAAATTGGTCAGTTACAGTTGAAGGTAACGATACAACATAATGAATATTGGCTAGAAAGAAGCTTGGGATGTTGCTGTTGACATTCACATAAATCGTTCCACTGTTGAAAACCATTTGTTGCGTTTCTTAACAATAAATAAACAGAGGACTGTGAGATACATTCAAATCCACATATAGAAGGAAATATAGAATACATATGTTTACTTACAACAGTCATAAGGAAAAAAAACACGTACAGAGCTACTAAGAGCTAATTACTAGCTAGCCGCTAGCTGCTAACTGCCGCGGCCGCCTCGTTAATATCAAACTCCATCATATAACAATCCAGTCATGGATGTATAATAAGAAGTGCCATGCTGTCATGAACGCGCGGTGCTGTTACGTGTACGCAAATTGACGTGCTTAATGTGAACGAGCATTTTGGGGGCATGGTTGAAGTTGCGCATGCGCTATGAGCGCACATACGGGTACTTCTCAAGCATGCCGGGTAATCTGTGACGTTTCGCTCTCTCGAAAGTTGGGCCATTTTATCATCATGCGCTAATGAGCAACTCTCATAGGAATGAATGAGGCCCCGCCTCCCACGCTGTATCCAGTTCTTATTATACATCCATGGTTGAACCCAATGTGAGCAAATTACTCTGAATGCTGCGACGCAGCATCTGCGATTACTTCCAAAAAGTTATTCACGTTCTCAATTTTTTACGTTTAACGTTATATTCGTTCGGTACACTTCGGTACACACGTGTACCGAACCGAAGGGCCCGTACCGAATAATTTCGGTACGTGTACCGTTACACCCCTAAGAGTAATACTATACATTTTAAAGATATATGGTATTAAGATGGCTTTTAAGTCCAAGAATACTACTGGTAGAGAATAGTGCAGGAAAGGGAAGAGCTCTAGGAAATGTTGATGCCGTGTCCTTTGTAGCATGTCACTGTGAAAAGTTGGAGTTTGTATCAGAGGTCATGATTAAGTTGCACAGTTCATATCCAGGTTCAGAAAGACAAGTATAACCCCCCCAGCAGCATTACAGAAACAGGGCAGTCTTTATTGGACCTCTCAGTAGAGTGGCCTTGATAAGCTTTGTGGAATAATAATGAGTGCATCTGTTCCTCACACACACACAGCCAGGTGATGTTTAGGTTTTTTGTATAATAGTAGGGCAAGTGTTTCCATTAGCATCCATGATGGGTCTCCTGGGGTTATTGAGGAGAGAAAACCTGCCTTTCCCCCCCTTTTTCCAACCAGCCTGATGTCTGTTTTACCATGATGCAGTACAGAGGCTCTTCTCCCAGCCTGAGCCAAAGGTTCATGTGCTTAGTTTGAGTGCGGCAGACTAACCAGACCTGATAAAAGTGGCATTAAACCATCAGACTTCTCCCCTCACACAGCTCCCACGTCCACATCGTACAAATTACTGCTCAATTTGGCTGCAATCATGCTCTTAACATGGAGCTGGTTTGGAGAGGAGCTTTTCTAATTATGGGCAATCTGTAAAAGATTGTTGTTGTGATTACAGCACAGACATATGCCCCAGTGCAGATCGCATCCAAACTAGACACCAGCACGCTGAACGCCAAAAAGAAACCCTAGTTGATGCATTATTTGCTATAAATATCATCATAAATAGTGTGTGCACAGGTTTCCCATTAAATAATATTTAGAGACAATATAAACAAAGCTCTACAATAAGAGTTTTCAAATGTGTGTTAATGTTGGGGAGTTTTCACCTTCAATTATAAAAAAATGTTGTGAAACCCTTTGTTTACTTCAATAAATGTGTAGAATTGTAGCGTCTCACCATACTGTAAAGAAAGGCAAAGTGATGCTTGATTAAACTTGGACACATTTCCTGTCAGCAATCATATCAAGAACAGCATAGAGACAAGATCAAAATATCCTAATTATAATTACAAAATGACACAGGGTACAACAAGGGCCTCCAGTCTGATAGTGATAATTACAGACATAAATGGTAATAAGAAATATGGCATTGTGAGAAAAACACTTTTGTCACTCACAACCACTTCTCTATGGATGGTGTGTTTGTGTTCATGTGTGTCTATGGGTTCTGTTCAGCTTCAGTGCCCCGATCATGAGGTTCAGTGGAGCCACTGCTTTCAAAAAAAGACTTTGGATCCATCTCGCCTTTGAAAAACTCTTCTTCCACCCAAACCGCCACACGTGCCCTTCTCCTGTCTCCGTTTATTACACGGCCGTGATCCTCTTACTGAGGCTTCCTCTCCAGTGAAATAGCATATGTTTCTCATTAAGCCCAATTTATTTTTCTCATCATTCAAGGCAGGCATTTGCCAAGCCAAAAGCATTGAGAAAGCCTCACTTCTGCCATTCTTTCTTATTCCCCCCTCTCTGACATGTCTCAGAATATTTCAAATCGCTGAGGTTTTAATTTAATTTACAGCCACAACAAAAGAGCTCAGCACTTTAATAGCATTGTAAGTAATTTTAAGTTAATTCAGTAACCTTTGAAATGGAGTTCATGCAGCCACTAAATTGTGGTTGCTGTTGACGAACACAGAGGTCACACAGAGGCTTCCAGCTTAGTCATCAAAGGATTAGTGGGATATCATTTTTGGAATTGCCATTTTTTTATCCAGTGGCACTCAAAAATGTGTCATTGATGCACTTTAAAAAACAATTACTAATTTGGTTTAGATTATTTTTCACAGCTTCAACTTTGCATTTCTGAGAAGCAACTGTGGAATTAAGCACAAGTCTATTTAAATAATCAAAGGGGTCTTCTGAGAAGCTTCCAGAGGTACATTATGCAGGTAATTGCAGTGCACGGTAGGAGTTGTACTGTAAATTGAAATGTGATTTAATCCCAGCAGCTACACATAAATACTACAGAAATCCTTTAGCATGCAATGTATCATTCTGATTCTAAAGGGAGAACTGGAATGCATCTTGTCATTAGCAACTGAGAATCATCTTAAACCGTCCTTTCTAACTCCAACTAGGGCTGGGCGATATGGTCTCTAAATGATATCGCGATATTTACTGACTATATCGCGATATACGATATATATCGCGATATTCTGAAATGTCCTCTAAAAAAAATTTTTTTCTTTTTTATTTAACCCCTTGATGTTTACAGTCACGCCAGTAGGATGATTCTAGTAGTCCCTGCAACATATGTCTGCATTAAAAAAATCAACTAATAATGAAGAAAATTAACACATTTGTTGCAATAGTAATTTATGCACTAACTACATTACTACTTGTACTACAACATTTGAATCATCAGTTCTTCCTCATTTTCCTCAATTGTTCATATTTGGTTTATTAAAATAATGATATTGTGGTCATTGTTCAAAAATGTCTGCTATTATTATGAGTAGTATTATTATTAGTAGTATAATGCGCTTTCTGTCTTCCTGTCATTATCAGGAGTTAGACATGTAATGGCTATGTATTAGATTAGATTAGAACCTTCCTTCTCCTAAACTGCTGGGACATTTCCCTATAGCCAATACCTTTTATATTTTCTACTCTTCACTTACTTGTCAGCATAGGTCGGCATTGATTGTTCAGAGCCGACAGAAGACCTTGTTTATATTGGCATCATATTGAGAGGTGCAGTGACGCGTCCTAAAACCAGGAAGTAAGCTGCTGGTTCCCTCGACAAAAAGCAATGGGATTTCTCCACAGGGTTTTGGAAAATAGCTGGAAATAAGGTCTGTGGAAAACAAACCTGTTTGATAAATGCACGTTTTGTTCAGCCGGATAATATCCACATGTCTACCCTACTTTTATAATTTTCGAATCATAAATCTAATCGATAGATTATAAAAGGGTTTTAGGACGCGTCACTGCACCACTAGAAAACAACTCCATCGATCAAGCTGGCTGAAACTTTCTCTCCCTCTTCTCATGCTACCTGTCACTCTCCTTTAACTCCTCCGGTGACTTTCTTTTATTTGAAGATAGTTTTTTGCCCGGCGCTCACGGGCAAACGGGAGCCTGCTCGCGCTGGCTCCGCAGTAAACAGCTGTTTGCTCTTCACCCAACAACGACAACCGCCTCACGAAACGCTATGTTGTAGCGTTAATAAACTAAACAATTTAACAACATTGCTTGTCAAAGTACCTATACCACTGGACAATTTTTTTTTTTTAAAGCAATATTTTGAGTGGCCCGAGCGGGCAAGTGGAAAGTACGTTATGCTGGCCCGGGGTGTCTAAATAGTGCTTCCGAGCCAGCGGGCCATTTATAATGTCGAGCCCTGCTCTCTGTCACTGTGCATGTGTGTAATGTTTGTGTGCAAGTTAGACGGGGCCTGCGTGTGTGCCTGCGTGTGTGACTGTCTATGAGGGAGAAAGGAAAGCTCATTTTGGCCGCGGCGGGAAATTGATTTGACAACATAATACTCGATGTTCACGATGTGGTCATTTACGACATCGCATGGAGTGCAATCCACGATGTATCGTGTAAACTCGATATATCGCCCAGCCCTAACTCCAACCGCTCAGTTTATTTTCTACACAGTATTTTTATTTTGTAAATCCTTTTTTAACCAATAATGCTTCACAACCAGCACCAAGAATGAGTGGTTTCCTTTCATAATGCATTCAACCATATGAGAGTGGAGCGGTGGTGTCATCTCCTTTTTAGTGTGAATTTCCCCCCCACATTAAATGTAAGCTGTTATAGGGCCCAAAGGAGCTCAGTAGTCTATTTTCCAATGATGTTGTCAGCCATGTGGCTTACACCCCTGAGAGGTGAAGGTAATCAGCCTTTTCATCTCCAGAGGAGGGGCGATGTCGAGGTCCTGGCTGTCTCCATATTTTCCTCAGCCGTCCTCCCAGTGTGAGCAATGCTTCACTCTTTCTCTACTCAATCTTTTCTGCTTGTGTGCATCAGCTTTCTCATCATGCTTTAGTATATCAAGATGTTTTTCATGATTTCCTTTTATTTGCTTTTTGAAAGAAGTGTGTGTGTGTGTGTGTGTGTGTGTGTGTGTGTGTGTGTGTGTGTGTGTGTGTGTGTGTGTGTGTGTGTGTGTGTGTGTGTGTGTGTGTGTGTGTGTGTGTGTGTGTGTGTGTGTGTGTGTGTGTGTGTGTGTGTGTGTGTGTGTGTGTGTGTGTGTGTGTGTGTGTGTGTGTGTGTGTGCGCATTTTAGGACTCTTACCCTTCAAAGAGCATATGGAAGAGAAATGTTTGACTGTCATCTTCAGTTTTTCCAAGATTAATGACACAGCTAGAGCTGAATAAAAAAAGCATGAAGATGGAGTCTTTGAAGTTTGTCATTCAATGAGTGTTTGTTTTCTTTTCAGGATTATGAGCTTGAACTAAATTCAATGATAAACTGAATTCAGTTCGGGACATCGGAGCTATTTTATTTTTCACCTTTATGCAGCTTTACGCAGCGTCCACACGGCGGCGTGCGTTTTAAGCTTGCCGGAGGGCATGTCTGAAGCTCGACCAACAACCAATCACATGAATCTCCCGCCCCGGACACACAAGCACGCGGTTTGATTAGAACTTGTACTGGCCTATGATTTGATTGGCTGACGTTTCCGTCGAAGCTTCAAAAATTGAACATTGCTCAACTTTTGATGAAGCAAGCAAAGCGAAGCGACGCTCCCACAATGCAGTTCGGCAAAGTGTGACGTCACCCCATTCAAAGTTAATGGGCAGAAGCGTTGAAGCTTCAACGCACGCCGCCGTGTGGATGGGCCGTTAAACTTTCACTATATGTTTCATCATCAGGTGATTCAGTGGCAACATATATATATATATATATAATACATATATATATAAACAACAAAATGCTATTAAAGTCAGCTTCGTATATACCAGACTAATCAAGAATGAAAGCTTTCATTTGTATTCTAATTGCTGTTGTTCTGTTAACTGAAATAAACAGGATTTGGCACAAATGCACAAGATCAAAGAGAAGAATATGAAATTACTATCCTAAATGCCCTCATTAAGGAACACATTTCATACTGTATAAGGCATTGAAATCACTTT
Source organism: Notothenia rossii (assembly GCF_949606895.1). Lineage (NCBI taxonomy): Eukaryota > Metazoa > Chordata > Actinopteri > Perciformes > Nototheniidae > Notothenia > Notothenia rossii. Next base: position 23,438,242 of record NC_136902.1, read on the forward strand.
TTCTTCCGAGAACACCTTCACGTTTGCATTTCTTTTGTGTAGGTGTTGAAACAATTGCTCTCTTCCGTGCACCTCCCGAAAATAGCAGACGTACAGGGCTTGTAAGAAAATTAGTCAATTTAATTTCCTTGAGTAATGAAAATGTCATGCACCATTTAATAAAACTGGAAGAAAAAAGTCTGTGTTTCACAAGCTGGAGATAGCTAGGGCCCCATGGATTTGAAAGTTTGACAGTTGCCCCTTTAGATGTTTTCTCTGAGTTTTGTTTATTTTTTTCTTGATGTGATTTCAAATTAATCTCAACAGCTTGGATGTAAATATGAAAATGAGACTTGTTTGTTCTCCCCCTGACTACCCAGAGCACTGCTGGCTGAGGTAACCGATATCTCTTTCGCCTTTAAACTGCAAATTATTTTACGTTTATGAGTTTGTCTCATCTTCAAGGTCAAAAATGTAATTTTTGCTCTTTCAAAGGGTTATAACCTTAAAAGAGAACCTCCATCCTTGCTGATTAATGAGAGACTCCTGCATTTGATGTTTCAACGGTGACATTTTAAACTTTAAATATTTTATATGCATACCTATGAAAAAAATGAAGATATCCATTCATGTGGAATAAACTGTATTGCAGAGAAGAAAGGCTGGGCTGGGTATCATTTTAATAGAACAGTTAGAGTGCAATGGTTTTTCTTGGTGATTTTTATTTGAGGTTTTTATGTGTGCGCAAGCTGATTTAAAGGCACACTAAATCATTGGGGATGGGGAGTAGTGGATTATGCATTTAATCAAGGAGTAGGCCTTGGGAGAGTGGCTGGCCGAGTCACCGGGGCATCAACGAGGGGCTGGCTCTAACATGGGGCCCTATCCTCTTTGTTCCTTCCCATAATGGGCCGTTTTCACATCATTTGTGAGAAAAAAATTATAGAGCGTGTACCAGCTGTGATCCCACTGATCATTGCAACTGTGTTATGACTCAAAGTATATACCTTACTTATAGCAGGAAACCCTAACTTGGAATATATCTGCATGAGAAACTCTTGCAGGAACATTTGAGCTTTTTAGTTTTTTAACATGTTTTTATTTTATTATAGAGATGTTCTAAATCATGCAGTCACTTACTGATAGAAGTCTGTATTCTGTTACTTTCATAATGATTCGTATCACTTTACCACCTGATTGAAATGGTTGCGCACCAGTTCTGTTTATACTACATTAGGTATCTGAATGGGTAGACATATTCACACATGTTCAGACCATGCATACGGTCAGTGCTTAGTCGCTGTAGTCATAAATTCTGGGCTTCATGCAGACACTTTATGTTGAGCCTTAGGGAAATGCAGGTGATCAAAAATATGGGCCACGCAACCCCGGGCTGCTTTCTAGACGAGGAAAATATTATTTGAGCCTTGTTTTCAGTTGTTTTCTTGATAGGACAAAGCCATCTAAAGAAAAACACATAAAGATAGCTAACTGGCTTATTCTTATAAACCAGTTAGCTATTTGATTTTTGAAGCTATAGAAAAGATGAGGTTAGATTTTGTTGACTAACTGTTAAATGCAAACAATTTAAAGTCGTTTTTTATGTGGTTCTTTTTCAGTTGTGTTGATTAAAGCATTGGCTTACTCCAATCATTTGCACATATATATTTTCTTTGTTAATTGTCAGTCATAGCATCAGTTTTATTGCATTATAACTCTTATAATGCGTTCTGGCTGTGAGGTCCTCATTACTGACAGAACCAATGTAATTTGTGAATGCTGTGAATATGATAAGACCCCACTTCAGTATTTATAAAGATATTCTTTTTAATTGCTGAAAAATAATTATGAAATTGGAAACAATCCAAAAGGCATGAAATAGTCTAGTATCAAAGGGGTAATATTTTGGTGTGTAATTGTAATTTTCTTTATTGAATTTTTCTTTTTGTACTTTTCTCTTGTCAAGCTGACACTGAAACTGAAAGCTTTGTGAATTGAGCCGTAGAGTTTCCACAAATCTGCAGTGTTTGTCTTGGTTGTGTCATCAGCCTTATCACACTTACCACACTGTCCTCCATGAAATTAAAATACTCTGTCAGTGGTTTTGTCTTTAGACATGGATCGGCACGTCAAATATGTCTATTTAACCATACTGTACATATTGTATTTAGGGTGTATCCATGTTTAAATTCTGTCTGTAAAACAGGCTTTTTGTCTTACCGCCTTTTAGTGTGGTATTTAATTTGGGTTCCCCGTCAGCTTCAGGTATGTTAGCGTCACTGTCGGCAAGATGTTCCCATTATCGCCTTTGAAAATTAATATGTGTGCTTAATTCTTGATGACTTGCTTTCCTACCGGCCAGCTTCATGTTTAATTTAAAAGTCACAGTGTGCTTTGTGTGTCAGAGCTGTGCAACTGTCTCACCTCTTAATCAGGACAGAAGCACAAACATCAAGGATGAATCTGGAAAGCAAATGAAAACACTAGCTTTTGCAAGCCTCTATGTTCCTATGATGTAAACATGGATGTCTAGATATCCTTCTCATTATCAGTTTTCCTGTAAAAAGCTCTACATGGGGTTGCCTGTAGTATATTGTTATAGAAGTCATCTTGTTCTCAAACAGAAGTGTGTTTTTATTTATCACAAGACAGTTATCTTTTTGTATTATCTTCAAAACATTAATGTGGTTAATTATGCAGCTTAATTCCCTAATAACCTCCAGTGTTCTTGGCTGTGCCGTTAGATAGGTGAAATATTTACCCAAAGTAGGATTTAAACAGGGACATGTTTTCTATAAGGGCTTGGTTTGTTTTCTCCTCCTATTTGCTCCTGAGGGGGATTAATACTGTCAATCACATTGACTGGCACCTCTCAAATCACACCCTTGCAGCAAAGTGGCTGATTTTGTCAGGCAGAGAATGGCCTTATCAGTAGAACCTTGTTTGGAGACTCACAAAACCGCTAAACCCGCAATTCATGGGAGATCTGTTTACAATCTGCACCGGCCATTGACTGCTAAACAGCCCGCGCAGATCCATCCTGGGCCACTCCGAGGAGGAGAGGAGCAGAGCAATTACATCCTCAAACAGCAATCTGAGGCGAGGTCGGCATGCAAACAGACATCAAGTACACACACAAACACTGACAGATTCAGACACAAGCAATACGTTTGCTCAAGACTTTGTACAGTCTTGTTAAGCTTTGGGTATGAATATGTTTCGCCAATCTATTGTTGCACATGTACATGCACTGTACAGTCGTTTTGCTGACATGTAAATCTGAGTGCCTCATTTAACTTTCTCATACAGGAGCAGCTTAAGAAACCTGACACCCATATTATTTTAGAGCTGAGATGCAACCAAAGCTGTCACTAAATATTTTCATATCAAACCCTCACTCATGACTCCACTAAAGGATTGCGCAACTTTTGCAACCGCTAAACCTCTAAAAATAAGACATAACGTGACCGCATAACCCTCAAATCAACTGCATACGGTGAAACTCAACCCGATCTGCGCTACCAATCAAATAGCGTCTAGGTGCTCCGGTGCTATTTGCACATACAGTATTTCAATTAGGCAATATGCATACATTTGGTGCAAAATTGGCCCTTTTCTATGCAAATGAGCCTCATTGCAGAAAACCGTCAAATTCACTACGATCACTGCTTTTAGCCACATTTTAGCACCTTCTGAGAGTCCGCTTCAACTCATACTATGTTCTTTTCCGGATGTATGAGTTCAAAAACACCAATAGCGTTTTTCTGTCACGATTACATTCCTTATAGTTCTGAAGAATGCCTTGTTGGTCAGGATCTGAAGCTTGAAGGTACCATTGAAGACGAAACATATACAGTAGCACATACTAAATGTATTGCCGTGTTTTTGTGTCCGGTGTTCCAGTTTAGTTTAGTCTTGTTTACCAAGACTTCAGTGCGACTTCTGTGCGTGATCATTGTATAAAGTCAGATTAACTCGAGACGCTAGAATTTAGTTGGATTTTAAAGACTTTTTTTCCGTAAACGGTCAGTCTACAAGCTTTTCTGTATTTCCACTATCTCTGAAGAACTGTTACTCCACATACATAACTTAGATGCATGCTTTCAGTTTCCATCAGTGGTATTGATAACATGTTAAGATATTACATTTGTACTCTATATTATCAGGACCTTGACAGTGTCATATCCGTGGCAAAACAACCTCTTAGATACTTCCAAATCCAGATCCAAATGCAGTTCTTAGAAAGCAAAGCATTGTCAGCCTCACAAAGCAAGGTTAAAAGCTATAAAGATATCACAAGAAGATTAAAAGCATTAGAGGCAATGTCAGTAGATCATTTTATCTTGCCCACCCTACTGCTAGTCAGCATCTTTTTATTTGTCTTGGTTGTTGTTAAAGGACATATGGCCTTTTAATCCAAAGAGGCTGATTGTTGTTTTTACAGCCCAGGAAGTGTTTCTGGATTGGAGGGCACTAAATCATCGCTCCCCTCAAAGCTATATAAAATGGCTAAAGGTTGTCCAATGCGGAACATGTACTATGTGCTCTCCTGTACAGATGAAGCAGCTACTCAAGTGGGTTTCAGGCTAATCTGTACATTGGAAGTTAAATATAGCATTATCCTATTGAGCAGAATTCTTGTCAGTTTTTTGGCAAGCCAACATTTCCGCGGAACTTATCTTCTCATTTTACGCATTATGAAGTGCTGGATCAGTGATCACTGTTTGTTTAGATCCTGCCTTTGACAAATAAGTCAATTTAATATATTGTATGTTGAAGCAATATTTCACAATAGGTGTCAGTCACGCTTTACGGTTTTTGAAATGTAAGCCCTATTCGGTATAGTGCCTCGGGCATTAAAGCTTGAGGATGATGCAAACAGCTAAGTATATTGCTTCATCCATTAAAGGATTTTAATAGTTGAGTTACATTATTGATTTTATTTTACAGTGATAAATACATCACTGATTGAAGGTTTTTCACGTCAAAGATGAATTGCATTAGTCTGCCATTTTGAGGAGTCGAAATAGAGATGGGACATGTGAAAGCCATAAAATCTGTATATGTGACACTTAATGTGGGCATTACCACTGTGCGAGTGCAGCGCTTTCACAGTGTTGTTTTTAAAAGCTGTAATGGCTAATCAGAAAAAGGAACTATAGTAGCATACATTTGATTATGTTATTCAATGTCAGGTCAGTATATGAAGTAAAGTGCACCAAAACTAACTGAAGGACCACTTACACATACTGCTAGCAGCAGGAACATGAACTCTTATATAGGCAAATACATGATTTACTTAAAGTTAAACTACAAAATATATTTTATTTCCCACATTTAGACAGAAGACTGTGGACGGTGTTCCTCCTCTCATCATGACCAAAATAAGACATGATGCATTTTACAGCAACACAACAAACTAACAAACAAATGCGTCTAACCATGTGCATATGAGAATGTTTTATCAGAATCTTGGTATTTAGAAGATTCGGAGTGAATGATGATATGTGACAATCAGTCACAGCAATTAGTGTTACTGTTAAGAAGCCTTTTTGTTTTCTCTCACCCATACAGAATGTCACAAATAAATCCTCACTCGCATTTGCATATTAATTGGATCTGAGACGTCAAGCATCTTTCATTAAGCAAAATGATCTGCATATTTGGAGACATAAAATAGTTTATTTCAATGTGGGAAAGAAGTCATTGAAAATGGATGCGGATGGGATGTAAACTTTGGCTGATCCATTAACCCTTTACCCCCTGGAAGCAGATTGAACACAAAGCAACAACACACTGATTAACAATGGGATGATGTTCCTCACACACACACACACACACACACACACCCACACCCACACCCCCACACACACACACACACACACACACACACACACACACACACACACACACACACACACACACACACACACACACACACACACACACACTGCTGCAGTCGGATGCAGAGAAAAAGAAGCAGTGACATCAAATGTGAATATTAAGGTTATTATTCGTGTCCTTTTCAGAATCAATGACCTTATGTTTTTGAGAAATGTAAAGATATAAGACAAGGCAAATGTATATTTATAACACTTTTCAGATACAAGGGTATTTCAAATTGCTTTACATATCCATAAACATATAAAACAAAAAGGTTCTTCATAAGAAAACAAGTAAAGAAAACTAAAATGATTTAAGATGTGCCGAAATATAAGAATGGAACATCTTTTTAGGACTTTGGGAGAGGCAGAAAAAGTTTTAAGACTCAATTAAAAAGAACAAAGCGTTGGGGCAGACCTCAAGTTTATTCTAGATCTGCGGTGCTATGAAACTGAATAGAAGATTGCAGTGTAGCTTTTTTTTTTATCCAACTTAAGTTAAGGTTTAATTATGGAATAAAATAAAAAAAACCTGTAAACACAGCAACATGGAAATTGTATGAATGAGCCGCAAATATTACTAATTAGTAATTTTACCAAGTAAAACACATCCATATTTTTAAGCTTGTAAATTCTATCATTGCATAAATCGTACTTGTATTTGAATCAGCAGTTTTGTTTATCTCCTTTTCGGATTAGGCCCTGGGGGGAACCTAACCCCATGATTACGGAAATCCCTTGTGTCATCTGCAGTTGTCTTTCAAAGTTATTCTCAATAGCTCCAACTCTGCTCTGCTAATTACTACTACAACCAACTTCCCTTGAAAGCATCATTTGAACATAATGTCCCATTGTCCTAAGATTGTGTACTTCCACTGATAAAATTCTCTCTCTGTGAGTATGCTGTGTTCTTTTAAAGTAAATAAAATCCCAGGACAATGAGAAATGCCAAACAAAGTGGACAAGGGGGGAAAGACGTTGTTTGTCTGAAATCTTTGTTTGTCAGACACAACCGTGCTTTGTTTTCCGTGGCCATTCTAAAGGGAAAAGTGACATTGGTTGGTTCGATACGATTAAGGCTCACAGGCTGCTAATGGAAAGGCTGTGTAACGCGGGGTCTACATAGTTAGGGGCTAGACTTGTGAATAATTTGATTAGGTTGCAGGGGAATATATCTGGAGGATTATGTAAATGGCGGTGCCCCCGTGCAGAATTCTTTTGAACTCTTCAGAACTCACATCTGCCGGGGTCGACAGCTAGACAGGACGGCTGGCTTCTTGTAGCCTGATTCCTCTGTGTTGGAGGAAGGTGTTTAAAGGTCATTTTCAGTACAAACACACTTGTCCTGAAAGACCTCTCTATTCCAAAGAACTTCAATTTATTTTCTGTTGATGCCCATGCAATTATCATTTTCTTTGAGTCAACAATAGCTGAGCTTAGGACAATTATTGTTGTATACTAATTAGGCAGACTGTGTGCGTGTGTGTCACCAGTAACCTCTCGCACACGTATATGTACACACTGGAATAGCTTTGACCTGTTTGCAATATATTTAAGGTTATATCTGCCTCTCCCTCTGTGCCGTCTGATTATGAGATTTTTCCCCCAAGCCTTATTTGGTGTATTTCTGGGTGGGGATATGTTTGTGTTGAGCACTATGGCAACCAAAGTCAAGGTGACCAAGAGCATGTTGCACACATTAGATTACCAGAATAGAGGCAGTAGACAATGCAGTCAACACAAAATACTATTTATCTGCTGCCTGATTGTAGGGATTTCAGAGACCATCCCTGGGTTTGCTGAGGAGTTATTGTCCAGGTGAGTCTGACCACTGTGTGAAAGCAAAGCAGCTTGTGCAGTGGCTTCTGGGTATGCTGGTCACAGACACTTAAAAAAGTAGAGATATTTTGCCTTTAAGTGGAAGGCAGCTGTGGACGAAGGAAACTTTTTAAATGCTCCATGAATAGAAAAATGTTTCTGTGACGTCTTTTTTCCTTCTTTTTAAAGTAGCAGTGTTGAAATTACCTTAAGAAAATGTTATCCTTATTTGTTTTGGTTAAAGTTAGATATAGCATAACAATGTTATCACTTCAATCGTATCATAATTCATATCTTATTTCAAAGGGCGTATTAATTCCACTCACAGTGACTCCATTACACTGTGCTTACTGAGCTTATTTGATCAATCTCCAAAAAAGCTAAAATGCTCCAATATTAGCAGCTGGTTGAAAATCTGGCAGGCTCTTAGCAGCACATGTTAAGTAACTCTGGCAACTTATGCTCGCTCGTGCACTGTGGCTACAAGTGTATGTTGGGGCCTTCTGAGATGAAGTGTTTGGGACTGCTCTGCAGAAACTGAGGCAGTAGTGCCAACACAGTAAAAAGCTAATCACTTTGGCAGGCCATGCAGTTGTGGGATTCAGTCTCACTCAACAAAACATGAAAAAGAAAACAAGCAGATTCTTTACAGTGCTAAACCTCCCAGTTTATTGAAACTTCCTTCCACATGTGAACCCCCATACTGTGATGTATATGTGAAATATGGGGAATGTCTGACTTTGTGCTTATGTGTGCTCCCAGTCCGCTTCCTCTCTCAGAAAAGCTGAAGTCCTGAAATATTGACTGAAAATAAGCTGACAAAACCTCCCACTTCCCCTCCTCGAGAATGTTTTTTGTTTAATTCCCAGGAATGTATGCGGGGGGCAGTAAGCGGTTACTTAACCAACAGGAAGGATGATACAAGGACATACTGTAATTATGTTCAAAGATACAGATTCAGCCCAGTTTTTACTTGTAAAACTTGAGCAATCAGTTTTGGAATCCAAAAGAATCCTCTTTTGTGGTTGTCATGTGCTATTGAAAGAGACTGCTTTGCCCCGGCTTGTGACCACTTGTTGAAGGGGTTGGGAGTGATTTAAAGAGGGCAGCTGGTTAACAGAGATTTAATTTATCTATTCTGAGAGCCCTGTATTTTTGCAAGCAGTTCTCAGCTTGCAGTTGCTGCTTTCATGACTTTGTGGCAGATTGTATGAATTGTGTGAAATGACTATGACTAAAGGGGGGGGAACAGCTGAGGGGGCGAATGTGTTGAAAAGAGTGAAGAAATGTAAAATGCCAGAGATGTTAAGCAGAGGGCAATCTGCATCTGTGGAAGTGCTGCTTTAAGTTTAAAACGCTGATTTCCTTTGGCTCAGCAAGAAAAGAAAGCAAGGGAGAGTTAAATATTTTACAAAGGTCATGGGCTGTAACATGGGAAGTGTTTTCTAATTTCACACCGGGTTGAACTCAAAATATTGAAATGTGTATGTGACTAATTAAATGTTTTGATAAAGTGTTGAATATGTTTGCTCACTTTTAAAGAGTTCACGACAGAAGAGTCACTAATAATAGAAAGCCTGTTCTAACACGGCTTGGATATTCAACAGTGTTTCTCACGGCTTTGTGAAAGCTCTCCAGGCATCTGAATATGTGATTGTTCTGTGGCGCTACGTGTGTGAGGATAGATATGGAGGCATTATTACCCAGGAGAGGTCAGGGGTCAAGCATTAAGTAAGCTGCCTGCTTGGATCCCTGCATCAGAGATTTCACTCTGTTGGCCCAGGAAATACTCCTGTGTCTTGTCTAAATAATCAAGGAGTCCTTCAGCGTACAAATGTGAAAACTGATAAATAAACACAGGAGACTGAGATTAGGAGGAAGTATCACTGCAAGGAGCCCACAGAGCCAAAGTGAAGATTTTGCCTCTTAATTATAGAGCAACAGAGAGGTGTTTATAGGGCCTGGCTCAGGAACAGGAATACCCTGTTGGTCTCATGCTGTTACCTTTAGTCTCATTTTGTTACTTTCATAAACAATGTTGTTTGACCTTCTACATAGGAACAGTTTGTTTTAACCTCATTCCTCTTAACATGTAGGAAAACAATGGAACAGGCTTGGGTAGGAAGTCACATCTCACCATATCAAAAACAGATTAGAAACTGAAGAGAAGACAAAGACACATGCATGAAAACAACAGCAGTGACAATGAAAATCATATAGAGGAACTCAAGATATTGTTCAGTTTGACAGAAACTGTTTTAGTGCTGGTTCTGCTTCTCACTATGTGCTAATGTGCTTATAGAGGACATGTGCAGTATGTGCCAAAAAGGCTGAAACTACTGTTTTTTTTTGTTTTTTTTTTAAATATGTCACACACAAATTACATTATCATGTTTTTCCCCTCCATTGATACATAAGGAGTGTGCAATAGGATATGTAATACAATGAAAATGTGTGTTACAACTAGTATTAGTAGTGGTATAATTTGTAATGGTTTCTCAGTCCTTAAGCTCTCCCTTTTTATCTGATCAAACTTCTATTCTCTGAAAGTTTCCTGGCCTGCCTCCTGTTGGTATCTCTAAAGAGGGACAAAGTTAGAGTGAGCATTATCACGCAAACTCAAAATAACCCCTGAATTCAGATAGTGCCTTATAGGGCCATGGATCCACAATGGGAAGGAAGTTAACAAAAAACTGATCGGCAGGTCAATGTTCCTTTGATTCCCGGCACAGGACAGCATAACCTTAGACAGAGTTTTTGGCTGTAGGCTTTACTTTAACGACAATAAAAAAAAAAGGGTTTGAATACTTGAAACTGGGTGTAGTTGTATTAGATAATGTGGGACAATGTTCTAGCATCCAGTCATCTTGTGTCATTGCCCCAGGCTTATAGAAGCACATTACCTGAGTGATTGAATAAATTCCCATGTAATTGGTAGTGAAGCATGTTGAAGATTTTCCCACACATGTCTCTTTTATATTAGATAGTAATAATAGTTGAACAAGCTAACTACATTTAAATACATTGTGAGTGGAAACAACTCTGTCTATTTATACGTGCACTTGGCAAATAGCGCCTGTCTGTTCCGCAACATACCTCACTTGTGTTTTGTTCTATTTTTGACCTGATTCTGTCCTTGAAAAGAACAAGAAAACTGACAGTCTGTGTGTGCATGCGTGCGTGCATGCATGCATGTGTGTGTTTGTGTATCTGTCAGCAGGGTGGGGATGGATGGCGTCACAAGTGCTCCAGTTTAGGAAAAGTGACACTTTGGCTTGAAAGACACTTGGGGGCAGTTAGATAAGGAATTTAGTGGCTTTATCACAAATGCCACTATTTAATTTAAAAGGGTGAGGCACTTAGGATCTGGCAGCGGTCTTTCAGCCTTGTGATAAATTTGCAAGAAAGTGGAAAAGATTGGAGCCTGAGAGCAGATTAGCAGGATACAAATATAGAAGTGACATTATTGTGGGTATTAGTCAGGTGCTCAGCTGAACAAGTGGCAGCTCCCGATAGGCCTGAGAGCGGGGCCCCTGTGGAAACACTGAGATAGAGACAGTTTTTCTCTTTTTAAAGGAACACCTCAAACTCATTCATGTGGAACCATATGGTAAATCACAAGTGCATCAATTTCAATCTCAAATGAGCTTTTAAAACATTTATGTTGAAAATGAGGCCATTGCGTAAGTAATCCTTTGTTTTGCTTTCTGTCTCATTATTCTCTTTGTTCCTGGGCACGAGTTGGCAGGAATATGTGGCAGCCGGAGCCAAAACGCACATTGAACTGCTCTATTGTTGTTTGTACAGAACCATGCATACAGTACAGACAACACGAATGCAGAGGTGACAGAACCTCAGTCCTGACAGGAGAGTCACAATATTTACTGATGTGCTCAAGGGTTCTAATAACAACTGTTTTCTGTTCGACTATCTTTCTGGTAGTCTTTCTTGGAAAGTTGTGAACAATGTTGTTTTCAATTTCTGATGCATAAACAAACTTAAAGAGATGAACATTAAGCATAACATAAGAAAGAAAGCTTCTAATGCTTAGAAATAAGAGGTGAATAGTCAGCACCAAACTAGTCAGTTTCTGTATTATCCATGTAAGTAATGATTATTGTCATTATTGAGTAAACTTAATGAGTTTAGATCAATTAATTTGTCTATTAAATGCAAGACAGTATTGAAAAATAGAGAAAGAAGTCCAAAACTGTTAATAACTCAAAGAAAGAGACATGAACTTACATTCACATCCATATAAGCCGTCTGTGTTTATACGCGCATACAGACTTTTGACTTAAAGCAGCAAGTTCCCACCTGTCCTCGGGGGGTTGTGAAATAGTACTCTAGGAAAACGATGGAAAATGAAGTAGCTGAGGAACTGAGAGAAAGAACACTCACCATGGAACAGACTTCCAGTTTAGAACAAATATAGATGGAACTACATTTAATAATTGTATGGATTTGTTTACTTGCAAGCACAGAGCAAGGCCAACACCACAAGAATGTCTTGATCTTCATTTCCCTCTGATTCTGTAACATACCTTTTTGGGTTTGTTACTAAAGCTTTATAATTTTTTCATTTTGCCCCCCCTCCCTTTCCTCCTCTGCCCTCCCTTTTTTGTTGCAACAGTTGTTGTGTGTTCCTCTTGGCAGTGCTCCATATTCTGTTTGATGTGGTTTCCAGAAGTCCTGAACTGCAGTCCCTGGCCACTCTTTCTGTCATCAGTAGACCTGCTGTCTCTTTAGCCTCCATTGACTCCTTTTAACCTCCTCCTACCTTCCTCACATCCAAGCAGCTGCTTTCCTTCCAGCTGCACAGTTCTGCATGGAAACCATCTGATTCCCATTATTTGGTGGTAAACTGGATTTTGCTGTGGGTTGCATACAAAAACGTACTTTTGCAAATACGGTACGCTCTTTAGTCATCCAGACAGTGAGGACAAATAAAAAAACAGCTACTATTTCCCGTTATAAATATAATTTCTAAGGCATATTGTTCGCTTTTTAAATCATGAGCCATGTAAGGCTTCTCGGTAATATGTAAAATTAAATCAAAGTTAATCAGCCCGTTGAACCCATTTCTACCAGCGACCTCTACACACTGTAATTTGAGTGAAAGTAGACGAGGGGGGGGGGAGGAGGAAGAGCCAGAAAGATAGTAGCTTGAAAGAGGGCCTCGTAGAGGACAGTCAGTGACCCTATATGGGCGCCTTTCCTGCATATACCAGCACGTTTAAAGGGAAACTGATAGGCAGGTGAAATATCTGCCACTTACAGAAAAGAGGCAGGGACTTGGGAGGGCAGACAGGACAGAATGGATATGGATTGGGTCACAAGGCTGACGAGGCCTTCCTAAGGAAATGAATATTCCTTGCAAAGTACACTTGGTGACACTTAGGTCTAAGGACAAAACACAAGAGCAAAGGAAATCCATTCCTCACTTTTATTTGGCGTACAAAAGCACTGGATCATAGTTTTTTTTCTCATCACATAATACCTTACAAGCTGTATTAGCCTTTTTTATGGTGACATTAATATAAAATATGCTGTGTTGTTCTGACACCATTTATTGCATAATGATTTGTAGTACCGAGTAACAAATGTAGAGAAATCATCCTTCAATCTCTTCTATCTTCAGTGCATGTCTGAAACTGAAAAGTGAAGGGATTAATCAATTGCCTTTTTTCATGCTCTGCAGTGTATTTGTATCCACTTTCACCCCACAAGAGTGGATACATATTATTATCGTGTGGACTTCCACTTTGTATCAGATGAAGGCGATGCGGTGGAGTCTGAGCTAAACATGCCCAGGGGGCTGGAGTGAAACCGGTGTCTCGTTTTCAGGGGCAAACAAACACATACAGGGAGCAGACATTGCTGTCACATCTCCCTTAGCTCCCCTGTCACCCCCCAGGGCAGTGGGCAGAGGCAACCTCTGCGCCGGGGTGATGCCGCCAAAATCTACTCCAGCAGGGAAATACATGACCAGACACACGCACTTACAGTACACAGACACACAATAAAAAGGCATTAACTGTGTGTGCTGTGGCTGCTGTACAAACTGTGCGTTGTTAAACCCTAACCTCCCTCATGAGATCCCCACTCTGACCTTCCAAGCTGAAAAGCAGCAGATTTAGTCCACCAACACAGCTCCATTTTTAACTTTCCCAGATTGATCAGTGATTGTGCTGGCGCCGAGCAGCTGTATAGCTTTACATCAGTGAGGAGGAGGTTTAGCGGTTTTCAATAGTATTTCAGGATATCCTTGCTGCTGCTGCTGCACTTTTTGGCAGACTAACAGCTGCCACCAGCATTAGTGTACAAGCAGACACTTCTTAATGTTCCCCAGCCCTGGCCTCAAGTGTCACATGGACTCCATCCAGCCTAACCCTGTTGCCATCCGCAATGGCTGGATTGGTTAAAAGCGGTGTGACACTAGCAATTTACAATATGCTCAAGACTATCCTTTCATTTTGGTTTCAGTTTTAGTTACAATAATGCGACCAGTTCTGACGGTTCGGTGGCCTCAGTTTGCCCACAGAAGGCAAACAGAGTAAAGACACCTTTCTAATTATATGCGATTTATTATCACAGATGAAAAGTGATTTATAACAGTCTCTGGACCAAGGGAAATTAGTTACGTAGCCCTGTTGCTTATAATTTGACAACACTGCCTTGAATTCACTGAGATGTAAAATTAATTCTTGCAGTTGTTTTCAATGGGACTTTCATGTTTGTCTTGCTCACTGTTAAAAATCTGAGAAAAATACAAATGATTGGGCTTGGCTCAGTAACTTCATTGTGCAGGGAAAAGAAAGCCAAACTGGACGGGGCTCAGTGGTTTTAGGCCTTTTGAGGGTTTGTGTGTCAGGATTTATGTATTTAATTACACACTCATTCTGCTAATGTAAGTGGAGAAAAAAGGAAAACGGATAAAAAGCCCCATCGAGCCTATAAGCTCGTAGTTTCCCTCTTACTGAAAGTTGGCCACCGCTGCTGTTTAGCTCCCCTTGAACTGGGCTAATACTTGTCTATTCCGATTAGGATTAGTATGTGTTGCATGGGCTCAGGGACCCGGGACTCGTAATCTAATAAATCAAGATAAAAAACTCTGAGATTGGTTTACAGAGGGCTTGGATTTACTATTGGCCATCTCAGAGAAACAGGGATTAACACAGCATTTGGTGCTGGAGCTACTCCGATTCTGTGCAAAAGGAGAAAGAGGGAGAAGAAGACTTAGAGGGAGGGAGTGGAGCAGGGCTGGCGAGGGCTTTATATCGCCTAACAGACAGCGAGTTAAACTCACAGTGACAAGGTCAGGTTAGTCCTTGTACAAAAGGCTTTGTTCCATAGGCAGATTAAAGGTCTCTTTGACAGTTTTTACACTTTTGGATCATGTTGAACATGTTAGGAGTTAATCCTGTCTGTGAGGGAAAGAAGCCCCGTTGCCACAGAAAAAGAGAAAGGTGCAGAGAATGGTGAGCGTCTTTGTTCAATAAAAAGAGCTGCACACAAAATAACTTTTCACATAATTGACAATTAAAAAATTTCTTCTTGTGTTAATACTATAGAAACGTTATTGACTAAAGAACGCACTAGCACATCTCTGCTATGAATAATATTTATTCATCTGCTACACTTAGCCTGTGCTTAAAAACAAAAAGCAGCCACTATTGTCTCGCTTGGCCAGATGCAACACATGGACAAGCCACTGTGTAATGTGAAGAAAGTACAACATCTGTATTTACAGTAAGAACACCTTTTCCCATGCAATATCTCAAAAAAGTGAAAATGATTTGTTTTGCTGAAAATGAAACAGTGTTGGTTGTCTGGTTTCAACTCATTCTATTCATCTTTACAAACATTGATTTTGTGACCATTTTATGTTTAAAAAAACTAAGAGCAGTTATAGATGTGGTTTGTTTTGTTTGTTAGCTGGATAATTGACTGGAAGGAGGAATGATCAGACTGTTCTGTTTGAATCTAAGTTGTTTCCTGCTCTAGGGAAAGTTTGCTTCTCCCAACTTAAAGAGGTCTGTGAGCTGTGCTCTGTGTCCCTATCAAGTGTTTCAACATTATCTTTTTTTAGCATGTTTTTATCCTGTTGTGAAAGAGCCCTCTTGGTCCAATATCCCTTCACAGCCATACACAATATATATAATTGACATTTGGTTTTGCCCCTGGGATAATCTAAAGTTACAGGTTGAGGAGCAGTGTGAAAGTTGACGACTTGTTTTCCCCTCAGCTCCGTCATGTGATATAGATGTTAGACTTCTGGTATCCTTCTCACATTTGAAGAGAGTTCATTTTGCAATTCCCATGTCAGTAATACCGAGATATATCATTAGCAATAGTATGTGAAGGCACAGTACTGTAACTATTTGAACTGAGTTACCAGACTCGATGGAACATGTCTTCTGTTTATACAAATACATTTTTGTTAAATGTTTATTATATCAAATGAAGTGTACATAATTCATGTTAGTTATGCACAAGAACATGTACAGTTACAGGATAGGGCAGAGCCTTTGTTCTCTTGCCCGGAAAAACATCCATTTGATAAATGATGAATTCTGGCGGTTATCAGTGCGTCTCCCTTTCTGCTAAGCGTTTTTCTGAGAAACAAGACAAAAATATCTCCATCTGAAATGTGAGCTCTTTCTATTTTCTCTCTGATGGCAGGGTTTCACATAAAGTTTTACATATCAAAAGTGGATTTTTCTTTCATCTGCTTGCATGTCTTGTTAAGCAGTATCAAACACAGGGAAATCTTTCTACATCTCCATATAAAGGTGGACAAATGTTAACATGTCCCAGCGTGTGCAAAAGAGGCCTTTTCTTTCTTCCTTTCTGAGGGATTGGTTAGCAATATCGCTAGGCAATTAGCAAGGAAACGGGAGAGAAATGGAGAAGCCAATTACTTCTGCGAGTTAGCTAAAGGCCATTTTAAACTGTGTGCCCATGACATAATAATGTTTATGGTAAATATTATAGTTGGAGACAGTGAGTGCATGGCGTGAGAGGCAAGGAAAAAAAGGCATCAATCTCAGATCGAGAATAATTTATTAAGATCTGAGATGCGGCAATTACGTGGAAAAGACCAAAAAGAAAAAAAGACGAAGAAGCCAACTCTCCAGGAACCGCATACATGATTGCAATCTTGATTAAATCCCCCTGGATCTAATGAGTTGATTTTCTGCTGTTAATATTGCATTGGCTGATGATGGATTCGTTAAGATAATGGAACGAAGCTAAAATATAAATGACTCCCTGTCAAGGAGCAGATTTTCGTCATTTTCCGTCTGACACCTCCGCCGTGGGGATTTGGTGAGGCCTTTTTGTGTTTCGAACCATCAGGATCTGGAATACTAATTGCTTATGTGTGGACGCTTCTAATGCTTCTCCTCCTCTCGACACCCCCTACCCCTCCCCATCGTCTTGGTAAATATCTCCTGCTCATCTCTACACAAAGAGACAGAAGCCTCTTTCTTTCTTTAACGCTGCCGAAAGTATCTCCGTTTTTACTGCACAATATAACAAAGATCTTCACACAACTAATTTCTATCCTGTTTGACATCCGTGTCAAACATCCACTATCAAATCACAGATGTTGCCCAGATATTTAAAGCCAGTGCATGTTACACCAAAACTGCAAACAAAAAGAAAACATGTAAGCAATAGGCTGCTCATATCGACCTGTGCTTTTGAGATAAATTAATAATGTGGTCTCCCTTTGGTGCTGTGCAGAGTAGCCGAGCCAGCTTCTCTCTGTTTTAAATGGTCTGTCACTTAGGTCAACTGGAGGAATAAAATGTCCGATGCATAGAATATTGATCCCATATCACACGTGAACCACACATAACAACAACACAGCAACACTTCATGTATAATTTCTCTCAAGTGTGGCAGAAACCTAATGCAAAAAGCATCCGTAATAATCCAGATGTATAGGATAGTGTGAATATGTCTAGGTAATATGCTGTCATTGGAATCGGCCTTGCGGAGTGTCCTTAATCAAAAAAAGGAAGTCGATATGTTTAGGTCCACACAGTTTTAATGGATTTGTAATTATACAGATGCATGTTGGAGAAGTTTGTAGTTTTCTGTAAACAGTTACAGTAATGATTAAAAGTGCAGTTTGGGGAAAATCACACTCCCCATGAAAGTGTAAACAATGATACTCTTAAGATATACTGATTAGATAATATAAGATTTATTAGTCCCACAATGGGGATTTTTTCGGTTTTATTGCAGCAAAGGGACAGTGCAATAACAACAGGAGGTACGCAAGTCAAATAAATAAGTATGTAACATGTACTAAAAATGAATTCAAATTACTGCACATGGTTTAATGATAATTATGCAACCTATCTACCAGATCCCTAACTTTTCGTAGTCACCATTGTTGTCCAGTTTCATGCTTATCCTGACCCTTCCTTCGTGGTGATTATGATATTGTTCTTTTTGTGTGTGCTGATACTACCAGGGAAACGCGTCTGATTGGGCCATCCCAAAGGGCCTTTCTTCTGTCTGTCACTTTTTGTGTCCTTTAACATGGTTTTACTCAAAAGTCTTTTTTAATCAATCAAGAAGCAGGCAGAACATAGGCTTTGTCATGGCTTGGCCCGGGGTCGTGTGATGCCTGCTCTGCCCGGTGACAGGTCTTCAAAAGGGATAAAAAGGAATATTTTGGGGGGAAAACGGGGGTTTCCATGGCACCGGCACTTGTTGCACATGGATCACCATTCTTTGGTTCTGCATGAGATTGAGGTTTCAAAGGGTTGGACAACAAAAATTAGGCGAGGAGGGGACGGAGGGACTGTGGAGGTAGCTGCCCTCGAGCCCCTCTCCTAGGGGATAAGGGAGAATAGGAGCCAGAAGTGACAGCACAAAAAGGGGCCTGCTGCTGTCAAGTATTCATGAGTTAATGGTCAGTTTCTCTCTCTGCACTGCGTTCACAAAGTCAGAACCAAACGCAGAGCAGAAGACACAAAGTAAAGACCTATTCGCTGAGAAGTGTTTTCTTATTGCGGCTTCCACTTCATTTAATTAGAGGTTGTTACATGTAGTATGAGGTCACGTAAACTTGTATGTTTCTCAGTTTATGTGTGGGAAATGAAACCAGGAAACGCAGACAATAGATTGGCAGTCATTAGAGCAAAGAGGGTTATTATTTTAAACTGTTCAGTCAAGTGCCTTTTTCTCTCTTCCTGTTTTTAAATGTGTAATAAATGAGGCACTGTGGGTGTAGTACAACTTGTTTGACTAACTTTAGGTTTCAAATATTTTCCCTGTAGCCTGTCACATCAATGTGTTTATCGCATTAAAATATGCAATCAGCCATACATTTCACACATGATTTGCTTTGAGTTTTCACTTCTGTAGAAAATGTGTGCAGTGATTACCTTTGTGCTCCACCTTGAATTCCTCTAACAATTACGCATTCCTCTGTCTTTGGGGAAATGGCGTTGTGAGGTCAAGGTTTTTGCATGTCAGGAGTCCTTTAAGCAATTTGCAATCATTTCCATAGCATCATCACTGCCACCTTCAATAACAAACAAGGTTACACACATGTGTTGCTCTTTACACTCAAGCAATCAGAGCTAAACGTGTTTTAGTGTTTGAGGGCTTAAGCCTGCTCGAATTTGATGACGGAGGTCAAAAGCTTCAGAAACGCATTTTTTCTGCACGTACTGATAGGTATATACGATTTTAAGCAAAACAAAGAGGCGTACACATACCTGTCTTGGAATAGTGACAGCTGGTCGTGTTGAGATGCTAAACTATAGGGATGGGTGTAGCTGCATCTTATTATAACTTCTGTGTATGTATTTATTTAGTTTTTTCCGCGTCTCAACAATGTGCTGCCAGCCTGTTTAAAAGGTTAAGGCAGTCGGGATATGTTCCTTGATGGGATTTTATCATGCTAGGCATGCTCTGTTTCCTGATGAATATATTAAAATTATTACTGTGCAAACAGAGTTTCTAATTACTGACCTGCTTGCCATTGTGCTGTGCGTTCTGTATGCCCCCCTTCTTCTCCATGCCTTGTTTATTTATCTGCTCCAGTGAATACAGAATAGTCTATGCAATGTCATTTCCATCCACATGAAAATGATTTTGAAAATGCCAATCTTGCCTATTATACAGTGTAATTACTTGTCTGCTTTTTGATTTTATCATATCTTCAGCCATTGGGAAGATACTTGGTGAGGCTAAACATCTTAGCGGAGCTTGTCAGCTGATGATTTGCAGTGGAAACAAAATAAAATCCCCCAGTTTGCAGACAAAAGTGCTATCTGCCTCAAATAAATGATGTGAGTTTATTGAGTGGTTTACCTCATATTTGCAGCACTTCTCTGGAGATTCACACAGTGTCTCAAGTAAAAGCATAATCTGCTGTGTCATACCTGAGTATGTAAGGTTTGGCTTATTTAGAGAGTACTGAACTTTTTGGGGACAACTCATTCTACGCCTCCAGACAAACAACTTGGCACCAGCTCTATAGAAGATACAAGCTCTCTGAGATTCTCATTGAATACATTTTGAAGAAAGGTATGTAAATGATGGGCAGATGCAAAAACATTGACGCATTCTCACATTATGAGAATGAACATCAGTTAACTCTGCTTTCACTCAGCAGGTTTTTCAACTTACAAGGCCAAAAACTGAAGCTTTTTTAGTTAATTTTTTATTGTCATTGCTGCACCTCTGACATGTCACGCAACTATTCCTTTTGACGTGGCGCATACAGTATACTGCAAATATGTGCATGTGCCCTAATGAAAGTGTCACCCATTATACTGGAGCATCTGCACTACATCATGGAAAAGGGCAACCCTGTTGTTTACTTGTCTGCCTGCAATGTTGCACAGGGGGTTGATCAGGGGAGTTGATAGGAGCTGCAATTTAAAAAGAGGACACTGCAGCTCTGAACAAAAACAATTAAAGGAAAATGAAAGACGGCCCCCAAGGGTTAAAAATAGAAAATTATCAACATGCATGCTGGAATCCACCACCCCCCCACACTACCTCCCACACCAGCACCCCCACACCCCCCTCAAACTTACTGGGCCTGCATTGTTATGTATGATCAGATCTGCCAGTTCTTCCTCTAAGCTCCTTGTCACATTTTGACTTAATGAAGTGCAACTTAGAAGGGAATTGGGTTCATCATGCTAGTCGCACGATGCTCCCTTGTTGTAGCAAACAGGAGTGGCATGGGACCGAAGCGCTACAGCGCGAGTCGTTATCATTCCGGTCAGTCTGTTTAACACAAAATTAAACAAAGAACTAATTAGTGCCTCATGAATTAATAACTGCACTGTTGCCGAGAATAAGTTAGGTTGCTGAGGGGAGATATAAAATAAGTAGGAAGATCAGGTTAGAATTATTATTACTTTTTCGGGGATGCATGGGCTCTCAAGGTTAGGAAACTTTTGAGAGGATTTAAGAGTGACTCAACTGGTTCTGCCAAAGTCACTTTTTGTCCTCATGTAACACCGTGTCTGGGTGAATGGATGTCATATAAGACACTTTCTGCCTATAACAGAAAGACATATACAGTAGGTGCAGTATTCAACTTCATATTTGAGTCTTTTTCTTTTTCTTTTCACAGCATTAATGTAGCCTACCTGAGGCCGTCAGTTATGTTCCTTATCGAAACCAAGTTTTAACCCAGAGATAGTTTAATCCCTGCTTATTCTGCCACTGAGGTTTCATGAAACACTGATTTATTGATTTCTTTAATCCTGCAAGACTGTGTCAGTTCCATCTCAGGAGAGGAAGCTGTTACTACATATTTTCAGCAAAGTCTGATATTAGTCAATTCTTACTGGCAAACTGCTGAAACATGCACAGACATAGTTAACTGAACTCTACAACTGCTGCTAACCCTTCTCCCCCAGCTGTGATGTCGGGCCTGGGTATCTGTGGGCCTTTTATACTGTATATCAAAAGGACAGGAGTGAACAAAAATACACATTTTCCTTTGTATCATCTGGAGGCCTGCTACATTATGTCAACCTCTGGAGATTAGATGAGTTGGATAAATGTCTGGATTTCTCGACAACATGTATGTGCATGCATATACACCGGTATAATCAGTGTCTGGGTTTTTAATGTTTCTCCTTTGCTCTCCTTCTCAGATGAAGTGAGCCCCCGTATGGAGTGACTACCCAGGAAGAGAAAACGAGGTAGGACAAATCCCCAACATGACTGATTACTGTCCCCACCATCTCCCCTGTTCATATCTACAACAATATCAGGCATCTTCATTAATCCCCATGGATCAATGTGTCTGGGGGTTGTAAAAATTGACAAATGACTTATTAGAATCCCACCGTTTTATTTTCCAACTGATTAACTCACAGCAATGTCGTACACTATACAGGCACACTGATGTATCTGTTTTCCAAAGAGGGCTTCTCTCTTTCTCTCTTTCTCCCTCTCCCTCCCTCTGTCTCTTTCTTCTGCTATGAGGAATCTATACAGTGTTAAATGCAGCCCTAACACTGTGTGTGAGACACCCTACGACTCCAAACTATAAGAGCAATAAGGTGCTTTTTCCACATATATGAACTGCCATTCTACCAGTTTCCTGACATTAAGAGCTGTTGAGCAGTGCTTTTGAAGTACTTAAAATACTAAGTAAATGAACACAGAATTGGAAAATAATCAGCTCTATTATATAAGCTTTTTACTGGCAGTAATAAAACATGTATTTCCCCACCATAGTTTCGTATGCGTGTGCCAGCATGTACACCACATTCTGTTATCCCTCTTGTTACGCTGTTCTGTTAATTATAACTGGATTTTCTTTTATGCCTGCTTTATGTCTAGCTGTTGGTGAGGCAACATCCCACGTTGTCATCTTGACAAAATAATATAATTTTTCCACTATATGGCATTTATTACTGTAACAGACATTAGACACAGACATCTAAGTACAAATGACATCCACCAAATTAACAAGAGTATAAAACCTTTTGTTGCTGATAAAAAATCTGCCTCTGTACAATTTGACTCTCGAGAGGACGCTAATGATATGTGACTTGAAGAAACTGGGTTGCTTTTTTTTCTCTCCCTGAGATGAAACCTTCTGTGCTAATGATGTTAGCTGGTATGAGCACAATGCTGATGTGGGAGTCTGTCAGGAGGATGCATACAACAGCCCTTGCCCCTGGCCTCCTAGTCAAGAGGGATCTAAACATTCAGAAGTGACACCGTGGGCTGTCTCATGTCAAGCCAGAGACCCTCACTATCACCGGGGGGTGGCATGGTCGTGAATTGAGGCGGAGGGCTACACCACACTCCTTTGTTTCTGCTGGTGTCACTCACACACAAGACACAGACACACTCCTTGCATCAATCAGAGCCCCAGATACATTGCCCAGTGTAGCTCCATGCAACAGGATGATGACACTATCCACAGATTTACACGTTGATACAATAACTTAGAGCAACAGGAGGATGAGAGAGCTGATCAGAATCAATGCTGCCACATTTCCCCTCATAAGTTTCCCCTCACAGCCGAACGCATGGACACACACACACACACACACACACACACACACACACACACACACACACACACACACACACACACACACACACACACACACACACACACACACACACACACACACACACACACACACACACACACTTCTTCAAACAGGTTGCTCTGGAGGCAAAGTAAAGTATCTGTGAATTGTAGTGCAGACTTCATGTACTGACTTGAGTTTGACCACATAACAACATAACAGAGTGCAGTTTGTTTAATTGGCGTTTGATATATGTTAATGCAACTAATCATAAAGGCCAACTGGCTTTAACACTGGGCTGGCATGCCACCACCCCCAATCCCCCCCCCTCCCCTCTCCTTTTGGCTCCCACAGACTTGGGCTAGAGAGCGCTCCCTGAGCAGAGTCCCTCTCTTAAACAGTGGGAAGAAAATTAAACTGCCAAATTAGTTTTCATTGGTTCCAGGGACAATCTCAGGGGACGTCAAGGCTTTTAATTGAGCTCACTGAGCAGAAATTGGTAGGGCTGCTTACCAACAACAGTGGTGTCTCCGTTTTACCTCTCCTTGGTCTCAGAGGAAGATCAAGCTCATTTTTGAGTAACGTGATGCTTTGCTAAAAATGTGTCTATAGTTTACATTTTGTACGTTTCAGTCTTTGTAATGCTTGTAGTTATTCATGGGAAACAAGGGAATGGGTTGAATAACGATGTACTGTTTACTGACTTGCTGTTTGGTGTTTTGTTTGCTTTTCAGGGTTTCTGTGAGGGCAATGATTCTCTAATAAACAGCAGTTTGTTCAGTCATGGATATAGGTAAATAAAGCCCTCAGTTCGCCGTAGGAAAGATAGTTTATCTCACTGGGATAAAAGAATAACAATTCATAAAACTCAATTTAGTTTGATTGTACAGTATCAGCCAGTAATGTATATAAACAAAAATGAGAAGCCACTTTCTCATTTTCCGCACTTTTCTCTCTTCAACCCTTTTTGTCCTTTACATTTTTCCAGTGTGTCAAAACAAGCAAAGGCTACATGGAAACGGCAGCCCTGTGTAAATATTTATGATGTAACATCTCCATGTGAATAGACTTTCCTCCCAATCCATCCATCATTACGGGCATATCGTGAAAGCCCACCTCCCGGTGGTGGCTCAGGGCCTTAGGAAGCTCAGACAGGAGCGGCGTGTCCCCCTCTCATTCAAAGTATTTGTTTTTCTTTTGACTGGGGGCAGCCCAGCTGTGAGGGCATTTCATGTGTCAGCCCTGCCGCTTTCATTCAGGCCTGACTTCAAAGCCCATTTTGGTCCATTGTTTCTGTGACGTGGCTGCTGGACCCGAAAAATGCCCAAACAGAAAAATGTGATGTAGGTCAAATTACAGCAGTTGTGCCCCTGAAAAAAGCGGAATTCTTATGATCAAAACATCGAGCCCTGTTTACCGCTCAACTCAAGCTTTTGTGCTTGTTATCCTCATACCTCTTCATTTTATTCATTATAGAACTGATGGAAGTTCGGAAATGTAGAATAAAAGGCTGTAGTTCAAGGGTGCTTGGCATAAAATCAATGTGTTTGGATCTAATCCTAAAATATGCTGCTTTTTTCCTAGTTAATATCAGTCCACTCAGGAACAAAATGTCAAATAGCTTACTTGCTGTAGATTTGTTATAAATTATATTAAGTTGGAGACTGTTCGGTATTTAAGGTTTGTTGCTCCTGCAAGGGAGATCTGTTAGGGCCTGTGCATGCACACTTCTTTGACTTGTGCAATGGTCTGACATGTGAAACATGTCTTTATTTGGTACAAACAAAGTGTGAACGATCTGCTTTATTTTCTCAAGCTCGGAAGTCTTTAAGAATGTGAAGGTGCAGTAGATTTACGAGGTTGTGTGTTTGCAGAAGTAAGTAAGTCTACTGCCTTACCTAAGTGGATTACAAGGTTTTAGGCTTTTCTCCTTGCACAACTTATCTGCAGAAAATAGGCGTTACAGACGTTAGCGAAATATTGCTTGCCACCCAGACTCTCATAACATTATCATTAGCCACGGAGGATTGCTGAAATGTGATTAATACATCACCATTTTGACAGACTGAGCCTGAAAAGGTAATACGGATTATTACAATGGTTGTAGAGCTCAATACCGCCATCCAAGTTTATCCATTTATCTGCAATGATGAGACTCCTTTGTGTTGTATAGCATTGTAACATCTATCTAAATAACAAAAGATATCTCTCCCATACACAATTGTCATGCTGTTAATATTCAGCCCATGCAACAATGCACATGGGAATGGAGTGCTGAGACAAAACTTGACTGGGAACGGGGGATAGGTCCGTAGAACATTATGAGCATTTTGAATCGATGTTCAAGCCTCTAGTACCGGCCAATCTTTTTTCCTTTGCTTCAGTATCTGATTACCTTCAAACAAAAATATGGCTCCTTTTATTCTTCAATTACAACTGGTTGAGTGCTGACTCATGCAATTCACTATCTAAGAGCTATTTTTCTGTCATTGTGTATACACTTTGTGTGTTTCGTTTAGTTGGCCTTGTACAAGACACGTTGAATAAATACCATTTTTCTGTCGTTTCAAGTGCCTCTTTTCTCTCTATGGATCCATTCAAGCTTTCAATACCTTTTCTCCCCCCTCTCTGCTGCTGTCTCTTTTTTCCACGAGCAGGAGGGTTTTACTTTACTCCTTTGTCATCCTAATTGATTGCATTAACCTTTTGAGTATTGAATTTCCTGTGCATCACGCCGAGCACAATGTGGAATATTATCATAATCCTTCCAAGTAATGGACACAGGGCAATCAACAATGCTTTAGGAAAAGTACATCTTTGAAAGATGGAGCATCATATTATTTTCAGTCCAAAGACCTGGATAGAAGGACTGTTGAGCTTTGAGAGATTTTGTCAATAAATGTAGTATGTTCCTTTTTTCCCTGCAGTGAAGCAGCTGTTTTTAATGGTTGCAGCTTGAAGTGTCAACATTTCCGTGATCGTCTTATCTTGATTAAAATGACAAAATATGAGTATAATATATAAATGAAAACATCCCAATATAATTTTCACTGTGTACTGTACACAAGCACATGCACGACCAGTCTCATCATACTTGTGATTTTTTAAAACAATGAAACAGAAGGCAGTTTTAATAATTGGGTATCACACCATTTCGCTTCCCTCGGAGGGCAGATATCAATGTGCTATAATGGCGGCTCCAGCTTGGAGTCAAACATCAGATTCAAGTGGAGCATTGCAGATTACTGGTCATGGAAAAGTAAACCAGCTCTTACGCCAAGTGCCCATTATGTCTACTTGTGTTTCATGGCTTTTAGAAGGCTTATGCATGTGTCCTGCCGGGTGTTAAGTGGGGACAACTGTAAGAATATTTGGCCATGCCATCCTACCTGCCATCTGGCCTTTAAACAACCAAAGTAAGATCTGTGCTCCTCACAAAGAAGAAATTGGCATTTTTGCTTTTTGATAATGATACTATTCTCTTAATGTGTGCACCAGCGGATGCAATATACATGAAGGGTTATGCTTTACATTCAAGTTCCTTATTGCTTTAAAAAACCACTAGAAGTCATTAGTCAAGTGAACATGTGATACCTAACCATGCTTTCACCTGAGCAGTCTACATTTAGAAAGTAGGAACTCCTCCAATTCTGTCAACCATGGCATAAATGTTACTTGGCTACTTCTAGAAAAAGGTAGAAGCTAGCTTAGTGTTTTGGAATTCGCTTACTTCTGAAACTGGAACAAGAGGAATGTTAATAGTTGGCAGGTATCAAGTCATAAATTAAAGTATGGACACATTTGAAGGTCAGGGGTGGTCACTCAAGTAATTACAATTCATTCTTAAGGGGGCATTAATGACTAACTTCATGCCACTCCATCTACATTTTTCTTTTGATATTTCATTAGATCAACAAATACTTTGATCTGTTGGTGACCTAGAATCGCCAGACCTTATTCTTCTGTAGTATGTCAATGAAATTGCGACAAACGCAGTAAGAGCATTACAAACAGTAAATGCACATTTTGAGTTCCTGCTCATTATTGTAACTTATTCAGAAAGTTTGTGAAAATGAATTTGCAACTCAACAAACTTAAGTATATTGCATTAATGGAATATAACGTGTAATTTATATCTTAGCTGTAGATTTAAGTTAAGGGGTTAGGGTAGAAATGCTTTAGAGACAAGTTAAGCCCTTGATTTACCATGGCTTGTACTTTAATCTCTTTACCTGCTTTACAATTGCCTGTTTTGGTGTTGGGGGAAGTGTGTATTTATTTCCCTGTGTACTTATTTAGCACAAGTTCGTTCGCATTGGTTTATTATTTTCTGTCTCACTGGCCCAAAAGGATATACATGGAGATTTAGGACAGTGAAATAAAAATGTTATAAGGCATTAGTAGTATATAATATATATTATACTTGTATGTATTACATAAGACTGCTCCTCGGCTACATCAATAATATTAAGGCCCCAAGCAGAGTTCCCGTTAGCCGGTAATTACCGGACTACGACCGGTAAAATATGCTGAAGACCGGCAAATCGAAATCTCTCCGGTCAAAGTGTCCATTCAAAAATAATTTCCGTTTAGCGCAATACCACATCAGTTGCGCAATTTGCGCCACTTATGTGACAGACAAAAGAGTATGTGACAGACAAGAATAGTCAATTCTAATGTCTAACACTTAATATGGAGAAAGAGATGTCCTGTATGGGTTGATTGTGCGTTGATCTGTTGGTAATGCCTCGGGGTTCCGGTGGGCATGTAAACAAATGCATAATGCTGCGTTATACTTTGCGGCCTCACCCGGTTGCATAGCGACGCTTATATTGTTTAGGTGTCTTTTAATAAGCAGGTAGTCCTATCATTAGCTAGAACTAGTTAGATCTGATCGATATGGACATAAACGCGAGTAAAGTCTAATCTGGCGGGAGAGAGAGTCAGCTGCTGCTGACGAGTCGACACGCAGCCCTGCATGATCACATGCAGCGGTGAGCGGAACAAAACACACACTTCAGGTTAGAATATCACACTTAGCTATTTTAATTACCTCTCAAACTACCTAAACTAGTTATAGATATGTTTAGTTTTACTGTCGGGTCACTCATTACTGGATCCGCGAGCTGCATGATACTGACGGGCTGTCAGGAGAGGGAGAGAGCGCTCCGTGTATTATTCCCGTATTATTGTAAGTTGCTGTTGTGGTGACCACCTATTTATACACTGGGTTCATAATTCAAACTGGGAACTACAGTTGCGGCTATTGTTCCCGCACGGACATGTTATGTGTTTCCTATATATGGTGTGTGCCCTCTTGGCTCTTTCTCTTGTCGACCCGGGCTGCGACCCGACAACATGTCCTATTCTGCTCTCTATTAAAGTACCCTTTCACATCTCCATTGCACCGCCTCCGACTCCATGTCCTCGGCACTACACTGTTCACTTTTGAATAATGTAGTTAATCTACTATAATTAGTTTGTTTAATATCGAATCATATCAATTTGTTTTAAAGCACAATAAATAACAAAGAAGACATTTGACCGGTACTTTTCTCATTTAGTCCGGAAGATTTGAACTTTAACGGACATGTTGACCGGCGAAAAAATATTCTAACGGGAACTCTGGCCCCAAGCCTAAAACCTAGTGAGGACACACCAAGGATAACAGTACAATAATAGCCTGTTAACAAGGCTGGAGGCAACCTATTGGCCTATTGAGTTTAATATTGCTGTAGCTGTTTTGTTTAAACAAGATGGTTAAGGCATAAAAAGTAGTTTATGTTGCAAGACCAATGTAATACCCATAACCGTCTTATAAAGGCTTAATGTCAGGAGGCTTTAGGGGAAGTGTCACTAAAATAACACTGATCAGTCTTGAGCTTGGGATTTAGAGACTGCAAATCTTTGAGCATAACGTGACGCCTGGGATACTTTGGAGGGACACAAGTGGGCTTCAAATTAAATAAATGTTTATTTTTTACACAGATGATATGATACATTTACTTATAATATTTTATCAGAGAAAGCACATGATACTATAACTAGAACAACATGTATTATCATGGGACTTACCTGAATTTAGACTTATAATAAATATTATGTGGCACGTAGCATAATATGCTAAATGTGTTTATTTGCAATGGAATGAAATGGTTTGTTTGTGTCACCTATGCAGCCCTATTAACCCCATATACTGTCTATCCCTTTACAAACCACCTAATTACAGTACTTGCTGACTTCTATAGACTGTTGTGTGTTTCTTTGTAAATAGCAGCATAAATGCAGTAAAGTAATTGATTGCTAAAACAACTGTTATCATGTTTCCCTGGCAACAGCAAGCATTATCTTGGCTGTGTTGATGAATTGCAGCACAACACCCTGTAATTCATATCAACTCTATTATATTTTTCAGCTCAAAGAGGAAAAATCAATTGACACAAGCTCTTATACATGGATAGATGCTAGTTTTGATCAATACTATTTTCACAGGGATGGGGCCTTTGAGTTTGATTGAGGCCAGGTTATGCTAGCCAGTGGTGCTCAGGACTAATATAAACATGTAGATATTCAGAGAAAGCACGGTCACTATTTGGGTACGTTTGCTGGCACATTCACCTGAATCTTATTGATCAAAATAGAATCTTGTGATTGAGTGAGGATATGGGTCAACAAATAGGTCAAGGTCAGTCAACGGCACAAAGCCTTATCCTGTCCATCTTTTGTATTCCATCAAGCGTCACTGGTATTCCACTGGGAACCTGTGCCCTCAGCATATGGAAACTAAGGGCCCTTAGTTCAATTATACAAGCCCATTGAGCTTCAGAATATTGACATATCTCTGTACTTTGAAAATGTCATGGATAATAATCAACCAGTTCTCCGGCAAAATGCTTTCATAAAACCAAGATCTGGAGGCAAGATGTGATGTGCATTGAATTTGTGGACTGTAACTATAAGGTCAGGATTTACCGGCTCCGAGGTAGGGCTGATATTCACGAGAGCTTTAGTTTTCTCTGAGGGAATGGTTATCGTATAGAAATCATGCATTTCTTATAGTAAACCAGGTGTTTGGCAAACGCTGGTTGAGTGGTGTACAGAGGTAACATAATAGATGTAGTAATGTTTCATAATCACTGTTCATTTTCATATCACCAACTCGTTGCAAAAACATAAACTATACCGATAGATATATTCAATTGTAAGACTTAAGATATTCATCTCTCTTCATTGGTCATACAAGGCTAATTCTTCATTATTATAAGGGGGAGAAAGTTCCTATATATTACGAGATAAATAAGACTTTTCTAACACATAGACATGGCTGAACACAAGACTGCTTCAAGCTCCTTAGTTCCTCCAGCAGAAAACGTGTGCCCACTTGAAGAATTTAACAATTTGACTTACCGGTACATCTGCATTACCTCGTGTTAGGTATGGTGTTGGCGGTATCGTTTTAAAGCATGTGGCCATACCAAGAGTGGCAGGACAGATATATTACTCAGGGTCTCAGTAACGTCGTTGATGAAGAGCATGCAGTCTAGTTTACCAGGTTTTATTTTCCCAACTGACACTTGGATATCCTATGTCTTGACATAAGCTCATTAGTCTATCACTTCTTCTCTTATATATAATGTGTTTATTAACATGATGCAAGAATCTAAAGAAAATTAAATGAAAGTTTCGCTGAACCCTGACCTTTTCTTACTCACAAAAACTTCACATTTCAAGTGGGAATTTTTATAAATACTTTTTTAGCTTCTGCCTTGTATCTTAATAGCTGTGTCTCAAACTTAACATTTTAGTCCTCAGCCTTGCTCTTTTCAGCAACAGATACGGACAGAATCTTAATTGATCTAATCTGGTTACTGGTTGCTATTTTCAACAGTTCCATTAGAAAACTCACCCCCCCCCCCCTTCACCTCCCACACTTTCTACCCCCCATCTGTCCTGACCTACATGGTAGTCACATGGCCCCGGCTCCCTGGCTTGGCATTTTATGGAAAATCTGCAGGAGATAAAGCCACAGGGTTTAAAGTGTTATCCCTGCCTGTCCTTTGAGAAGGGCTAAACACTGAATGAGGTGTTATTGCATCATATGCTGTTGGACACACACCGGCAGCAAAAAGGATATCTTCCTCCCTCCCTCTCTCTATCCGTCCCTCTCTCCCTCTCCCTCTCCCTCTCCCTCTCCCTCTCCCTCTCCCTCCTCAGTTTGATTGGATTTAGTAGAGTGTCACCAGTGTGACTTTGGGGGATTTCTCTTTCCCTGTCACTGTCGTATGCATGCTTGCTTGGGTTATTTACTTAACTTGTCCAGAAAATGGACTCTGATCTGAAGCTTACCGTCAAAGCTTGGGAGACACAAGTGCCTTACGCTAGTTAAGATATGCCAGACAGGCACCTAGACGCTTGCTTACTGCTCTGGTTTGCTTACTCCCCTGCCGGTGCTGAGGGCTTAGTTTTGCACTGTGACCGAGTCCCCTTCACACTATTGTCTGCCTGTACATTTTCTGCTGCCCTTGCTATTCAGCCAATTACAGCAAAAGAGCTTTAGCGATTTTTTTCTTTCTCTTCCTCCTGGTGTATATTTATATATTATTTTACAAGCGAATGACAAGCATTGCTGAAGGTTAAAAAAATGCTGAATTTCATAGTGCATATAATGTCAACTTTTTCTGTCGTAGGTCTAATCAATAAAAGTCAGCTGGTGCAGAACAAATACACACACTCAAGACTAATATAGCGTCCTCGCCTGTTGCGTTTCAATTTAGATTCTTCCTTAATGGCATTAGAGGTTGAAAAAGGACACATTGGAGTTGGATGGAATCGTCAAAGTATTTGCTAACAAGTTATTTTAAATCCGGGAACAGTCAGTTTGGATTTGCGTGTCAAGTTTTTGTTTTGGATTCATAAATTGTGTGACCTGTATATACAAGTAATTCCAGTTTGGTTTGAACTGTGTTAACTTCGGGGAGAAGTAATCCCTTGAACCTACTGCAATGAGAGAATCCAGTCATTGTTCCTAACATTAAAGTGACCTGAAGGAAAACTGAGTGCAAGGCAAATAAGTTCAGTTTATCTGGAGTTTGCTGGTGATCGTCCCTCTGCACCTATAGGTTTTATGTCATCAGCGTCTTCCATCACCTCTTGACAGTAATCTGCTCTGTCCCATACTGTCTACCTTAGTAGCTAAACATTCAATAATTGGTTTGGAAGTACACACTCTTAAGCCCATCTACACAGTAATATGGCCTGCTGTATTTCAATGCATGCACCATATGGTCCTCTCAGGAGGAGTCGTTTATTCTCTCTGTAGCTAGGACGTGGAACTAAATATATTTGACCTGATGTCTGTGAAAGGCCCCAAAATGACTATCAATGCAATGTCAAATGTAATGCAGAGCCACAAAGCAGTTTAGGAATGCATCCAAAGTGCTGTGCCATGTTGCATTCGGGTGCTAAAATGACCAAAGAAAATACTGGATAAGATAAAGCAGTTGGGACAGCTTTGCATCTCCGTAGCGATTAGCTGTAGTCATACTGTAGTTATATTTGACGGGGTGAAGTGCAGGCTGGTTACAGTCCCACTGCAACCAAAATAAGAACATCACAGGTTTTATTGTTCTGTCTCTCATAAAAACAAAACCAGAAGTTACACAAGTGATAATTGTCCATAAAAGAAGTGACACCACAAAATGCACAGTGTTCCAAAACAAGAGAGCAGAAGAAGAAAGGGCTCTTTCCACCAGTGTCAAATCAGCCACGCCTAGCAGTGGGAACGGAAAGCAAAACTGCTTAATGTGACAAAATAAAGACAGAAACACTCCAAGGGAAAGTTAGAATTAGGATCCTGAAAGATTTATGCCTCCATTTTATTTATAATTTGTTTTCTTTTCCTTATTGGAATTGAGTTGCAACTGAATATTTGATGAGCACAGCCTAGAAGTAAGGATGTTATGTCAGCAAGGAAACAAAAAGTAAAGAGAAACAACCAAGAAATGTATTTTGCAAAGTTTGCGCTTTGAAATAAACTAAGATGCCTCTGCTTTCACAGGCGACTTGCTAATTGAATGTAGGGGGAGTTCGCTATCTGCAGGTTGTGTTGAGCCCTAGCGAGCTAGCTGCGCCTCTCCGTATGCACTGCGCCGAGTGCTGGGTACTCTCCGTGCACAGAACACCATCTGCATTTTGCTGTTAACGCGCCTTCACATCCAAGGGAGGATTAGGAGAAAATCCCCTGGTTTTTTTCAACCAGTTGACAAATATCAGATTTGTCTCTAAAAAAATTAGCCCCATCTATATCTCCCGCCATATGACACACACAACAGATTATCTTTAATACCCAGCCAGCTTGGGTGTGGAAAAAGCAGATTAAAGTTTCAGTTTGGTCATATTTACCCAGCCACTTCAAGTGCGAGACTGCCTGCATTACACAGTAGACAGACCTCTTCACAAATATTCCTCCCCCTACGTGCACTGATCCCCCCCCCCCCCCCCCCCACCCCCAAGCCTTTACCGTCCAGAAGCAAGATGTCTGCCTTGAAACAATTAGACATCATACTTAAATAATTCATCATTTCCCAGTCATTCTTTCTTTTCTGCGTGTCCTTTAAACAGACAGAGTGAGCCGCCGAAGGGGTTAAAGTGAATAACAGCAGCAGGTGCCTTTTCAGATGGAGCTTTGTAGTCTGCAGAGGGTGCTGAGCTGTTATTTTAGTGGCCGACTGGTGAGGAGCAGGGGGTGGCTGGGAAAGGACCTGGTGGCTGACCTGAGACCCCAGAGCTGTCCTATTAGCAGTGACGTAACATAACCAGAAATCATTCCTGGTTCCAGTTCCCTTTACATCTTAGTGGAACAGAGCCTGGGTTCCAACAATTCACCTACGGTCACCTGTATAAAGCGCCAAAAACATTCCTTGAATCTGCATTTGACAGTTTAAGGATCCTTACTTTCCAAAAATAAACTCCTCTGACCCTGTAGGAGGTCATTTGTGCCTGCAGTGACAGCTTGTGAGGCTGGACTTGCATGATTATTACCCATCAGCATTCATCAGAGGGATTTAAACATATGAGTAAGATGCTCCTTAAGCCCCTGCTAAGTAAGTATGTTCTTCCTGACCATTTCATTATCAAATGCATAATCGTCATCTGCCGAGCACAGAGCTGAAGGCCTGAGGCTCTACCTGGTGTCCTGGATGTTGACTTCCTTGCTTCCGCTCAAGACCACTGCCCCACCCAGAGGTTGCTTTATGAACACAGGAGCCCCATAAATGAAATTAAGGTGTCAATTAGTCAATTACAGCATAATAACTCTGAGGGCAGACATTTAGAGACAGAGAGAACCTCAACTAAGTTCATTTCCTCCGGCCCAGGAGCCTAGCGCTTGGCACACGTCACTCCCCGCCCAGACTCGCTGAATAAAGGCCCCAGTGCTCTCCCTAATGTTATTTTCCCCTGGATATCTTTTTTGATCAACAATTTCCTTTCATGGGTTTGTTTTTCAGATGCAGGGTATGTGCTTTTTCTCTACCCAATTTGGCTAGGGAGAATTTTATAATTTAGTAATTAAAATCTTTGTTAGGCTTTAGAAATTGCGTCTAATTGAATTTAATGGGAAGATGAATTTCAATTTTATTTGATTAGCAGGACCCCTGGCATAGGTATTTATGGAAAAACTCTACAAAAATATGCTGTGTGGGCTAAGATGGCATAATAGAATTACAGATAATCTGATTTCACTGTCATGAATTTCACTCTAATTTCACTCTAATTTTCCATTAGATAGCTGGTTTACAAATATTTGCTCATCTGCGATGGGAAAGGCTATCTGTCTAAAATGATTATGGAGCAAGCCTTCAGAAATATGTCCCTTTTTTCCCCTCCCTTTTTAAAAACCAGATTGCGAGGGATCAAAATTAGGAAGATTGCATTATGGATGTCTGCATCCGGGAGAGCAATGGGGGAGATATGATGATTACGGCCGGGGGATGAAAGCAGTGTCAAGAAAAATGTATGACTCAAAAACATAGGCCTATTCTATCTGCAGAATCTCTGCTCTCAGCACACTGCCGCCAAGCAACACGCTATATCATAATTCATGTAATATCATAAACAGTGCATGGATATATAAGAAATGCATTGCAGCATGTTGACATACAGATATACCTTATACCTCATACAAACTCCATGTTAATTGCTTTCAAGTGTGTACCTATAATGAGATTTTGCAATGTGATTTTCATAGTGTATGTATGTAGCTGTATATATACAGCTATACAGCAATTATGAAAATCAAATGAGATTCTGAAGAATCATTGTCATGAGTAATGCAAATGATGATCATCAAGAAGTGGTGTATTACCATCATCATTGTGCTGGCTGTATTTGTGTGTACGTTTAATATTCAGCTCCTTCTCTGCTTAAAAATAAATATATAATGCAATATAAACAGACGTGAGACGGAATAATATCACACATTGAAGACAACCTCGAATAACACTGGGATGAACTCTTGTTGAGTCCCACTTTGAAAACCCTTGCTTCAGAATTAAGCTTTTACACCTTCAATTTCCTGCCAATTTGAAAACAACATGACAGTGAATATCAAGAATAAACTCTATCCATTGTCTGCGGAAAAACACAAACTATTTTTAATTTGTTGTGTTTAAAGTTTGATGCAGCACAAGTGCATCATTCCGCTCCTCCTGTGTAGACCCCAACCTGTGTTCCACCAGCGATGGCAGCCCTCCACCCCACGCCCACTTGCACCCACTCACTCTCCTCCCGTTCGCTCGCTCACTCTTTGCCCTGAACTGCCAGAGACAGCAAGAGGGGTTCAAAAACACAATCTGACTCTCGGCAAAGGTCAGATTTCTCACTCGGCATGTCTCTAGGCTTTGGGCACAAAAGCCACTGAATTCACATCTATCAACTGGGCCCTGGCTTTTGTCCTGGGGAATGGAGGGCTCGGAGTGGGCCCTTCACCAGACCAGCCCCTCCTGGAGTGCACTGTCAGGGGCAGCCAAACGTCTGGCCCCGCGGCCCTTTGACTGATGTACCCCTGCCATGTCACACGCACGGCAGCGCACAGACACTCACACGCATACACACTCCACCTTGCCCTCAACATTCTCCCGCATGCACTATACAATAGCCTCGGACCACATCAAACGAAAATCCCCACAGCTCCTTTAGAAAAGTAATGGTTTCGGCCCCAAAGATGGCAGCTCGAGGGCCAGAGGGCTGTAATGCATGGAGGGCAAACCCTCCCTCCTGTGGACATGAATATAATTTTACCCTTCAATCCAAACCCTCCCCCCCCAATATCAAGTTTAGAGATACTGTAGTATATTTTATTGATATACTATACCTAAGTGGAACAAAGCATTGCAGCGTTACAACCAGACAGATTTGTCATATATTTGATCGTATCCTCATGCAGCGGTAATGAAAATGTATTTGTTCTTTTTCGTGTGTTTTCCTTTAAGTTTCCTGCAACAAGAGCGAATAGTGCGCTCAACCAGCCCCTGCAGTAAGAACTTGATCAAATAACTGTTTTAGGTTCAAATGTTAGCCATTTGGTAAAGTTTCGGCAAAGTAACTATTTGGTTGGGTTAAGGAAACGATTGTGGCTTGGGTTCATATTTGTGCTTTTAAGCTACTTGGTTAAGTTCAGTCAACACAACTTTTGATGTTGACCTCCTTTTTTTAAGCATAAAATCTAATAATCTACACATAGTGTCTCTTATTACTGTGCAGCTGGTAAAGGTGCTAACAAGAGCTCACCAATAAAACACCAGTCTAATTTACAATATGTGTGGCCTCTGCACAACTTACATTGAACAACAGCGATTTAAGAACATTTGAATTCTATGGTCAGGCAGTGTTTGTTCAGTAATGATCCACGTGTGTGCCATACTATAGTTCTCATTAATCCACCAAACATAATATGTGTGTTTGTACGATTGATAAAAGAACAGGACTTACAGTTGATAAATGTCCAACACCTTTACAACTGTTATAGACCGGCTGCCAAGTCAGGTCATTTAAAACAATTGAATTATTTTATCATGGCTAAAAAGCTGAGGTAGTGTTTACAGTACAATGTTAGATCAAGGGCGGAACCTTATGATAAAAAAACCTCTTTTAAGGACATTTCCCTTTATGCGGGTTAGGAAGGAGGAGACAAAGCTTTTTTTTCTTTCATTATTAACCTGTGGTGAGTCATCATCATTTTCAAATCATCCAAAACCTGTTTTATGTACATACTTTGGACTTTGCTTACTGCTCTCAGGAACTGAAGCCAGGATTATGTATCATTGCATTATGGTTCACAGCCATAAAGTTATTCATTTCCTCTTTTCTATCACCACTAAATGCTAGTTATACCCCACCTTTATTCAAAATAAAACTGCTGTGGAAAACAGGAATATCCAGTGACCTTTCAATGTTTAGACCTTTTTGTATTCTTTTTGCTGTGACTTTGGAAATTCCTCATTCTTGACATCAGGCTATTTTTACAGTATATGGGCATTATGTACAAAAGGTCCAGAGGCACTTTGCATGCCACTGTGGAAGAAACTGCCAGGCAAATAAGGGGTTTGTCTTATAAAGTATTCATTGTCACCTGGTAACGGCTGCCGTTTATCATTTCACCTGAAATTACAATGAAAACTGATAGCTTATCAGAGGGAGGGAAGGAAAAGAGTGTGCTCTGAAGGAGAGAGGCAAAGAACGTATACTATACAACTCTGAAATAGAGGATCTGCGTTTTGTGAGGGAAGTAACTAAAGTTTTTAGCTTTAAGCTAAAGTGTTTGAGTATTATCTTCTGGCATGCTCCTGGCGAGAGAGATATATGGACAAGCATGTTGCTGATAGGCAGTGTCTCCCTTTAATGTGTGGCATTTAGTAATGATATAATGGTTAGGTGACTCTATCAAAATAGTCAATATTCAATCATCTGCTATATAAAAATAAGAAAAATGGGGATATAAAAAGCCGACTTTTAACTATATTTAATTTAAATAATTAGTCTAAAGCATTAAACACTAGTGCACCAGAAAGAATAATATATATTTTTGATAAGTATAATCTCATCCTACCCAAAACCTTTTCTTTAGTGTTGCGCTCCCTTCATTTGAATAGAGGCAGTGGAAGCTCCACCCCAAGAGAGTTGAAAGGCTAGAAGACCACAAAGATGGAAAAGGCCAGCCCACTGAGGGAGGGAGAAAAAAACTGCTCCGGTTCCTCTGCCATAATTTCCTATCAGCCTATTCAGACAACATCACCAACAGCTTGGTCTGTGCGTGTGTGTGTGTGTATGGGGCCAGAGCAGAGAGCGAGCGAGCGAGAGGCAGCGCGCGAGAGGCAGAGAGAGAGCGACACACAGAGAGAGAAGGGAAGGGGGAGGCTCCATATTCTTTCACCTACCCCCCGTCAAACCACAGGAAGGAGGGGCCAGACCCTAAGCTGCCAATCAAATCCGCTCGTGGCAGCCGGCATTATCTCAGCAACAAACTATTGACAGATTACATGTCAAGGAGTTTAGTGCATGATTGAAGGAAGCCTTTTTTTATCAAGTTACTTTTCCGCTTTATTTCCCCCTCCACCATCCAACATTCGAATGACTTTCTTACAGAGTTGAGTAATATTATGAAAGTTACATGTCTGAGAGGATTTAACTTCGACTTCCCTGAATATGGTGAGTACGCTTCTTCTTTTTCTACCTTTTGCCAGATATGTTTTATTAGCTGACAGTTTAAGGTGTGCCTTTATCTCTGACTAAATACACGGAGAGGGGAAGTTGTTCATGATTAAACTATGTGCCAGCGCATACGTATACCCAACAGTTGCAACACCCTTATTTATAGCCCTTTGACAGTGCCCAAAGGTGACTGCAATATCAAATATGATTGCCCATTTCCCCAGCACACAACTCAGGACGCTTCCTTTCATGCAGTACACATGTGAGGAAAGTTCACAAAGCCAGTTTCATTTTCTCTCGTCAGAGTCTATTTCTCTCCTAGGACATGAGACCAGCTCAACTCTCTCTGTCAGGCTTTCCTTCTTTCCTCCGTGTTTTGCTGCTTGTTTAGTCGCCTCAGTTAATTACATGTTTTTGAATAAGCCGGTATTGGAACAGTCGAAATACAGGTATTGGCTTTACCCACAGAGGCACTGCCATTAGGGTACACTGAATGGCCTAAGGGTTTGTTGCCAAGGGGACAAAGCAAACAAACTGTTGTGTTGATTATGTTGTCACACATGTAGAGGAAACAGGAGCAGGGCTTACACCTTTTCAGGTAATTCTAATCGGTATGTTTCACATCAAAATATAAAGGTGTGACAAGTTAAATGCATCACATGTTAGTGAAAATTATAATAAACACTATATTTATTTAAAATATTGAATTAGATTGTTGAAATGCAAATGGCCTGCGGGGCAGATAATTTAGAATTTCATTCAACCTGTCAGGTTGACAACAGTCATCCTGTGCGTACTTTTAGGAGGATAGACTTGTCCTGTTGTAACAGGATTAGACTTTATACTCACAAGCGTCACTCTCCGCGTAGCTTTATTTGTAAGAAGGGTTTTGTGTGAGTTTAAAAAAAAGTCATAACACACGTTGACATATAGTTATTTCTCTCTTGTGTGTACTTAATGTACGTGTGTGCTCTCTGTTTTAATGCCCTGAGTAGTGTCTTCCCTTTATACATGTGAGCGTGTGTGTGATTGTATTAATAGCCCCTTTCTTTTTTTATTATTTGCACCACAGATAATAACTTGACTCTAACTTTATAATAAATAGATTGGTTACCTTTGAACTGCCCTATTTTTTTTAAACACTGTTTAAATATTTCAAAAAGATTGTGGGGATATTTTGAGCAGACTTGCTTTTAAAATCAGTTTTTAAAATGTTATACAGAATGCTCCAAAAATGTATTCTCAAAATTATTGTTTTCTTTGGTCTTTTCACATAACCAACAAATCTGTAACTCTTACTTCATTCAACCACATTTTGCTCCAGGCTGTGCTTTTTAATACGTTTATTTACCGGCTATATACTCTCAGTATCTTATTTGAATCCTCCTTAATACTATTTATTTTTTATTGCTGCCTTTTCTTGCCGTTTAACACTCGACACCACATAAGCTTTTCTGCTCTTTAACTTGTATGTGGTTTATCATTTAACATATAAATTCCAATTTAAGAAAATGTGTCAATTATTAAATAAAACATTGAGAGAGTATATAGTAGACCACAGGATGTCCCTGACAGACTTGAAGGCTCTGTGATTATGTCAGGTTATTTAAGGTGTCCTGTATTATAGTTTAAAATAACAACAAACAAGTCCAACTGTTATCGTGACACACCCTAATTTCAAACTTTTCGTCAGCTCGGAAAATGTTTTTCTACCCTCTTATGAGTCATAATGTTGATTGCCTTCTCCCTCACTGAGTTGTCTCATTAACCCTTTGTGGCCCTCTCCATCTTTTACGGCCTTCCACAAAACCAGGATGAAATGAGGGAGAAAAACAAGCCCAGTTCTGAAGGCCCTCAATAACCTTTTATCACAATTTAGCAATAACCTGAATCAATTTGATGTCTTAAGCAATAAAATATGCTGTTGCACTCCTATTTCTGCTGCTCCTTGGATGACAGTAAATTTACATTTTTTAATTAAACTAGCCGGAATTTTTATTAGGGGGCTGGGCTATGCTAATGGGAATGTTGTGTACAGCAGATTAACAGAGTTTTGAAATAAATTTAACAGGGAGACATTTGGAGGGAAAAAATGCGAGTCATTGTCTTTAACCTCTTTCGTGCCGATTTCTCCTGGGGGATCCTTGTATTCTAAGGAGCCATGTCAGGGAAGAGTGCTTCTCAGCAACGAGGTGATTAGTATCGCCTTGTCAACCGAGGAAAAACACTCATATTCTCAAGATTTATTTTTTAAATACCTTGTCTAAATTACATCAAAATATATGATTTTTGTTTTCACTTAGATATGAAATTGAATACGCTCCTTTAATTTACCTCCCTCTGTGGGTAAGTTAAGTGTTACAAATAAATGCCTGAATTCATGTGATTTTGTTTTTTGAAATGTGGAAAATATAAACATTTCATGCAACATTTCAATTTCAATTTACACTGGATCGTATTTATTTTTATTTTTCCGCTCTAAATTAATTCATTTTCTAGCTTTAAATTGAGAATTCTGATTTTAGTCACACATCGCACAAGAACTATTAAATAAGTGTCAAATACAGTAGTTAATGGCAGCGTATATGTTTGTGTAGTTTTATGGTCCGCTCTCAGTATTTGATTGATGTTACGCGAGGCTGTGTGTGTAATGCCTGGCTTTAGCTGAGTGGCAGGGGGAGAGAAGGGGGAACATAGACAGCAGACAAGGGGAGGTGTGTGTGTGTGTTTGTGTGTGTGTGTGGGTGTATGTGTTTGCGTTTTGTGTGTGTGGGTGTGGGTGTGTTTGTGCGTGTATGTATATGTGTGTGTTTGGGGGTAGACAGAAAGAGAGGGACAGCTGAGTCCTGATTGAGCATGTGCCTAGTCATCAGACACAAGCCACCCAACACCATAATTACCTTAACCCCGTCTTTTAATACCCAAATCAGACCAACTGGCTGTTTTTTTTCGGCAGAAAGAGGAAACATTAGAGATCAAACAATCAAATAAACTCCAGATGCACGTGGGCTGCCATGCATCTTGCCGCAGAGTGTTCAGGGCTACTTGATATGGGCCAGGAGCAAGGCAAGTGGCATCACCACCCCCTTTTCTTCAATCCTGTGCACTCATGCAGTGGCCAGCACCT
Organism: Notothenia rossii; assembly: GCF_949606895.1. Classification (NCBI taxonomy): domain Eukaryota; kingdom Metazoa; phylum Chordata; class Actinopteri; order Perciformes; family Nototheniidae; genus Notothenia; species Notothenia rossii. The sequence goes on from NC_136902.1 coordinate 23,480,304, forward strand.
AATTAAAACCTCAAAGCTCCCCGTCACCAATCTGGAGTAATGGCCTAATTAATACTCGGTGAAGAAATATTCCAGAATGATAAACAGGTTGCACCTTGGGTCTTCATTGCCTTTATTATCTAAAATGTAACTGGCCAAGTTTTTATTATCACAGATATTGCATGTTTGATAATGCATGTTTGTTCAACTACTCTACTAAAAATGGCAGAAAAAGAAATATGAGGTATGATTTTTTTATTTATACTATCTTAAAAAATGATGGCAGTGAATTATAAATTGTCATTAATTAGAAAAAAAGTTGTATCTTCATTTATTTTCCCCCCTAAAAATATGATTTTCTTCCCCCATATCTCTGGCTCATTTGTGTCAGCGTAACCAGCTGAAAGGAAATTGGGCTTTTAATCTCACAGCTGAATATGCCGTATCATTTATTTTTGGGGCAAGAGCTAAGTTCCAGTTACTTATATTTCCCCCCCACGATTGTCTAATCTTACATATGAAATTATAATTTCATGCAAAGTAAGGGAGAGGAATAATCTCTAGTCGCTGATATTCTGTATAAGAGGGGAAAAGGGGAAAATGAAGAGGTAATTAGCAGAGTGGGAGACTTTGGCGCGTTTGTCTGAGAGCGTGGTCTCCATTGGCCATGAATGAATTTGCATGCTTCGCTTATCGAAGCACACTTATTAGGCCAGCTGAAAGAGAGATTAAGCCGGCACAAAATGTGGTGACTAATCCTTTTAAATGTGGCAGGGGGTCTTTAAGGTGTGAACCGGTCCTTACGTAGGTTAGTCGGTATGGAATGTGACAGACCACAACTTTCATACAACTGAATGTGTATGGAAGGAAACAGCAGATGTGGGGTTAACTCTCTAAAGACAAGGACAGTTATTGACATGGGTAATAAATTGATAGTTTATCTCCTGACCCTCTTATCTCTGGTACAAATACAGCATGTGGGGTCAGGCTGGGTTGATATAATGACGGGAACATTGTGTGGTCCAACATCAATGCTGTACCTGTTTTTTATTAATCAATAATTGCTGGTGAATTTAGTTAATCATACATTTAAAGCAAAAGCTGTAAAAATGAGAAATTAGGTGTTGAAGCAAATCAGTCTTCCCCGCTGTTTTTATTATAGCTTTAACACATCTCTTAGTTTCACTTCTCTGTCACCTTTTCTATGAGAGTAATTTTGTGCTCGCTGTACTGTCTGTGGCTTTATTTTTGATAAGAGTAAAGAAAAAAAATCAGCACAAACTAACACGGAACCTTTTTTCTCTGTCACCTTCACTGTGAGCGAGAAAATGTTTGCTCTGCCGAGCTACAGAGCCAATACCCCTGTCCTCGTCCGTAATTGACTGCAAACAGGAACGTAGTGACGTTTAAACACTGCCCTCCTCTCTCTTCCGTGTCTCACACACACATCTCTCACGCAGTCCCTAACCCGGCACCCCTCAGCTTCAGGTCCGCTTTCTTCCGTGTTTTTTCATGTGACATTCTATTCACTTGGGTCAGTAGCCGGCAGCACCAGCAATAATTACTGTCTGTACATGATAAATCTGAAGCCCAGCTGTTCATTTCTGTCACTGCCGACAGAGACAGAAAGATAGTGAAGAGAAGGAGAGAGAAAGGGGGAGCCCAGTTTGTTGGATTTCTTTTTTTTTCTCCCTCCTTTTTTTACTTGGTAACTTGATAGGATTACATGGTTCTAGAGTCCACACCTGTTTAGAGGCTGTTAGCAGAACAGTTGGCAGTCCCATAACCACAGCTTAGCCTTTTTCTTCTCTTGCTGCTGTCCATTCCGTATCCCCTTCAGAGGATTTTACCCCGCATGTATGACGAGAGTTTGTTCCGCTGGGGCTCCTGCCTCAGTCAGGGGTGAGGGGGGGAGAGCACTCCTTGTGACACGTGAGCGGTGTGTGTTTGATGTTGGGGAGCGTACCCTACGCCCTCTCTGTGTGTGTGTGTGTGTGTGTGTGTGTGTGTGTGTGTGTGTGTGTGTGTGTGTGTGTGTGTGTGTGTGTGTGTGTGTGTGTGTGTGTGTGTGTGTGTGTGTGTGTGTGTGTGTGTGTGTGTGTGTGTGTGTGTGTGTGTGTGTGTGTGTGTGTGTGTGTGTGTGTGTGTGTGTGTGTGTGTGTGTGTGTGTGTGTGTGTGTGTGTGTGTGTGTGTGTGTGTGTGTGTGGGTCGGCTGTCATCTCTTTCCCCCTCCCACTCCTGAGACACGTCTGCCATCAGTTGTGCTTCCCTCTCCGACCTCAGTCACAGAGAAGCCATCCCCCGGCACAACGTATGTACAAGTAGCTCCACAGCAGACAACAAAATAATTCAATTCGGTTTGTTTTCTGAAAAGGGTGGGGGACAGGTGTTGGCAGAGTCTTAAAATGTCCAAATACAGGTTAAACCCGACGATTTCAATGATTAAGGGTTAGGTTGAGAACATTTGTACATATCGTAGGAGTGCCAAAGCCTGGCTGTCAATTAGAAATACTTTTGGAAGGAGTGGAGAAATGAGTAATGCACAAAATGTGTAGCTTGTTTTCTCTTGTTCGGCTGTTAATAAAGTGGGAAACAGTCCTAAATATTGTGTGAGCACAGGGAAATATTGTGTAGGAGACAGTTGGTGGGGGAATCGGTGACAGTCATCAGACCCAGAAAATCGCATTACAGTATGTTGTTCTGTGCCTTGGTGCAACGTGTCTCACTGCCTTATTTGGCATTCAGCAGCAACACAGCTCTTTGGCTTCGTCACTTTCTATGGACCCTCAGCACCTGTTCCCCCTATTGTGCCGGAATTTTCTATATTTGGCAAGAAGTTGGACTCTCAAATGGTGTGTAGGTCAAGGTTTCTAAAAGTTAGAGATGAACTCAGTGTTCTTCCAACTGCATTTTTCTTTTTCTTTTTTTTCTGCAGTTGCTCATTTGTTCAAAAGACAATATTAGAAAAGATGATTCAACTTGGGAGGACTACGAAACATTTCTCACCAGGGCACCTAAGTGTCATGTTGTCCTGAGCATGTTATTGACACGTTGCATTGCCAAGAGTGCAAATTATCTTCCTTGTAAAGCACAGGAGAAATAAAAAAAAATCAAAGTTAATAGATATCTGCGGCTAACTTTTAATTGTTCTGATATGTAATCGCTAAATGACAATAAAAAAGGAGCAGGGCCACTTTAAAAGCGTTATCTCTTCTGCTCTGTGCCCAAAGTGTCATGTCCATAACAGCACCACCTGATCTACAGAGTAAAATAACCGCTAAGGCTTATTGTTTGGACAATATTGGAGGCCCCCCGCCCCCCCTCCCCCCCACCACCACCACCCCCCCTGCTTCTCTCCCCTCTCCCTTGATTCATTTCACCCACTGTCCTCGGCTGCTGGAAAATGGCGTTAATTTTTTTATTACCTGTTTGACTCTCCAGCCTTATTACTGTAGCCCCTTAATGTTCTCTGTAACCGTGGAAACCAGATGAATAAATGTCCGCCAAAGAAAATGAGATGATTAAACAGGTCACCCTTGCAAAACAAATTCGCTTGGTCGAGTGCAATTTGTGTACCAAGCGGCTGTCTTAACAGTTTGCTAACAAGGGGATTGTTTGCCAGACTAACTGACAGAGAGGGGAGGGGGAAATGAAGATAACTGGGGAAAAGGATATGATTGAAGAGATAATATTTTAGATCACCGTGCTATTTGTCTCGTCTTTTTATTCCTCATGATAACATGGTGTTTGTATAAGATTCAAAGGTCTACCTTTTGTTATATTCCTAAATTAAAAGAGATACTCTTCTTTTCCAATGCACTGTACATTTTCTTGCATTTACAAGCAACGTTGACGTTTTATTGTCATTGTCAGGGGCATTTTGTCCGTCATAATCAGCAAGTGCAGTAGCAAATAGAATTTTCCTCATTTATGTTGCAACCAATCATTACTGCTAATTGTCATTGAGGCCATCTGTATAGGGTGGCTCGTCCTCTATTGGTGTTGGAACAGTACTGGTCATGGATTTACAAGTCCAATAATAATACTTAACACCTCCATAGTCCGTGCAAAACAGTTCATATTCACAACTGCAGTGATGAACGAGGGTTTTTTTCCCCCTCTCAAATCAAACAGTTGCATGAACAGGATCCTGGTTTCAAAGTGTCACTAAGCTGCTTTCCCATGATGCCCCCGCCCTTGCCTTCAGTGAGGGTAATATTCTCATACAGTAGCCAAAGACTTGTTTTAAGCAAAGCCCTCTGACAACCATATGAAACGTCTGGTGTTTTCATCTGAGAAAATAAGAGACTTGGTTGGGCATATTTAGCCATGTAACGATAGGGCTAACATGCAGACTTGGATTAGAATCAGGCCTGCGTTGCCATTCTAACCACAAATCATAAATGTCGGAGACACGGCGGTGGTGTTGTTTATGGAAGGATGCCACGCTGCGCCACTCAAGGGTGTTGCCTGTTTGCATTGATGCACCACCACCACTTACTGCCTCTTGCTTTAAAACAACTTCCGCGTCCCACTCAGCCCAGCCATTTTGTCACGCTACAAAAGCAGATCCCAAATGCTCACCACAGTTTTAGCCTCAACTTTAGGAGAAGGGGGGTGGCTGCTCAAAGGAGCCGTTGCTTCTTTAAGTCATTTGTGGAACAGAAGATGGCGAGCCAGAGTTCTTCCACTGGTAGAGGTGGTATTTCATCCCAATACAGGGACACTACAGCTCAAAACTGAAAAGCACTTATGCATTATTGATGTTTTAATTTGTGCAAATGCCCGAGTCTTTGTTAAGTGATTATAGTGCTAGGGAGATAACAGGGGAGGTACTTCTCTATGAAACAAGAGCTTGCTTGCTGGCCGCACTGGGAAGCCATTGGACTAAATCTAACAAGTCAACGCTCTGCACCGTGAGAGAGAGAGAGAGAGAGAGAGAGAGAGAGAGAGAGAGAGAGAGAGAGAGAGAGAGAGAGAGAGAGAGAGAGAGAGAGAGAGAGAGAGAGAGAGAGAGAGAGAGAGAGAGAGAGAGAGAGAGAGAGAGAGAGAGAGAGAGAGAGAGAGAGAGAGAGAGAGAGAGAGAGAGAGAGAGAGAGAGAGAGAGAGAGAGAGAGAGAGAGAGAGAGAGAGAGAGAGAGAGAGAGAGAGAGAGAGAGAGAGAGAGAGAGAGAGAGAGAGAGAGAGAGAGAGAGAGAGAGAGAGAGAGGAGGGGTGAAGAGAGTTTACTTGAATTCAACGTGTATAAGATAAGAAACATTTCCGCCGTTGATCTTTTGTCCTTATTTCAGCTACACCTCTCCCGTTTATGATGTTGGGTTTATAGGTCTTTTACCTCCCTTATCAAAAATGATTTGATGTAAATACAATGGAAGTGACCTGAAAAGCCCTGTGTGTAAATACTGCTGGTGGCACACTAGAAACTGACCTTGGGAGAAGAATGCAAAGTTATTATGCTTGCAAAACAAGCCAATAAAAGAATACACCGTTGAAAGGAGGGAGTTTGGGTAAATATAAAAGAGAAGAGAAGCAGTTTTCTTTTCCTGCAATGATTAACTCAGAACAAAGGTTATCAAGGATGACATTTTTAAACTGTAATTTATGTAATTGCCCGCTACAGCTAACTTGCCGCATTACCAGTGACAAAAAAAAGGTTGAAACTTTTGCTAGAAAAGAAACATGCATGTATGTGCAGAGTATGAGCTCAAATCATATTTATAAGCTTAAATTGTTGTCACCAGTTCGTAGAAAGCTGTGTTTCCTCTATTGTACAGTTTAGTATCTGTAATGGTTGTCCAAACTCGGCCTCATCTCTGCTTCTCCCACACCTGCAGCTGTTCACACAGCCTGCCATCCTCCAGCACCCAACGCATGTATAACCTGTAAATTATGCTGCATTCATTTGGCCCAGACTGCATTAATACGGGATCTATCAATGTCAACCCATGAGATAAGTGTTTCAGTTTTGGCTTTGGTTGCAGTATTTGTCATTCTCTTGTGTTCATTGGCTTTATTCTTGCTTTATTCTTTGGGAAAATCTGCTTGAGTATGGAACCATACTCCAGGAAAGCCTTCTGCTTTGAGGTCCCTGGTGGAGGTAAAGACGAGAGCATGTGTGTACACACACACACACACACACACACACACACACACACACACACACACACACACACACACACACACACACAACACACACACACACACACACACACACACACATTAGGCTCTCAGGCTTCCCCAAGCATTTACTGCTTTATTAAGCTGTCTCATGAACCCACTAGCAGAACATGAGAATACAGGAAAAAAAGAAAAGCCCATATTACTTAGATGATTTGATGTCATTTGTGGACTACAAAACACTAGGCTTTATTGTGTGCGCACAGAGAAAGAGCGGGAGCAGAGAAAAAAAGAAGTTGGCTTAGAAATTCAGAATTTCAATTAGCGTACGTAATCTGAACCTGCCGGCTTTGATAGAGGCTTTTTTTTTTACTAAGAATACAGCAGCACTTGTAAAACATTAATTAAGCAGACTTGTTTTTTTAAAGGATTGAGTAAAGTGTGCTTTATGCAGTCCTTTTCACTGAACAAAAGGCAGTTACCTCACGCAGAGAACCGCTTCCCCCAAACCATTTGGATAAAAAGGGCAATTTAAATTGGAGAAAAGCACAAAAGACAAAAAAGACAAGCCATTGAGAGTAATGTTCTAAAGGAGATGATATCATATGAGAGCACAGCCTTTTGCTGAAGAATAGAAATGTATCCCTGCCACAGTGAAACCTAAGCTTGGCGCAGGAAAACGAGACCCTATTTGAATGACTTTCTACCTGACAGATGACTTTAGACTGCCTTTTGGATCACATTGCTTTGACTTTGTCTCTTACATCATCAAACCATTGATTATTAATAGTTTATATGAAATGTTAATTCATGGGTAATATGAGTTTTGATTGAAATATCCTCCTAAAAGTAAAAAGATTACTGTTCATTCTGTTTGATAAAATAAAAAGTCTTAAAAGAATCTTGAACGGATGTTTTTTTTCCATGATGATGCTTTGTGGTAAAGGTATATGCTGCTTTGGGGCTTCAGCCCTGCTGAAATATCTACTCTTTTCCGGGTAGCGTGGCTACATGATACTGCAAGGTGAAATGCATGCTCTAAACAAGCATTAAAGGGGATTACACTGCATTCACGCACTTTGGTTTTATTTTCCATGAATGCATCAAGATAAAAAAACAATGTCATTTATTACCAATAGATCATTTACCAAGTTCAAAAGCAGATAATGGCAGGGGTATATAAAAAAAGATGTTAAAGGTTAATTTATTCCAACTGTTATCACACGACATAAGGTTTAGTTTGTTCCTCTTCTTAGAATATATAATAGAAAACGAGTCCCTTTCCCTAACTTATTCAAGATGTATATGAAATACACAGAGACTATTGTAAATCCTTTTGCGTTGGGTGATGAGTACACATACAGATGATACATTAAAACTGCCATAACTCGCACACCCAGCAAAGCTAAAAATCAATTGGAATGGATAGTTAAGCTGGCCCCTAAAAATCAATGAGCAATTCATGTCCTTGATCACAGAGTGTCATTCCTCTCAATGTTCTGGGGCTGATGAGGGCTGAGCATACACACATATACTCACATTCAGCACAAATATACTGGCACAATCACTAGGCTGATACAAGAAATGAATAGTACATTTAAATACTCTATACAGGACAGAACACATCTTTAAGTACAATTTGTATTTTAAACAACTTTTCCCAATGCTTTAATCAAATGATAACCTTGTACTGTCCATTTATTTTACAGCTGAGTGGATATACAAGGTTTTTTATTCAAATGTGTTGAGACAGTGTTAAATGTGGTCAGGGTATTTCATCAGGGCCAGCTGGGGAATGGAACAGTGTAGTCAGTCTATTGGAAATAGCAGGGTGTCAAATTTCAAAGCTCATGTTGTTGTTTTTAACCGTGCAAAATGTTGCAATTCAACAACATTGTACACCGAGCCTGGAAAATAGAGATGACCTTATAGCCATTACATGGTGGGGGCACACACACGTTCACACACACACACTCAGTGAGCTTCCATGTAGGAAGAGGAGAAAGGCGATAAGGTTTGCCAATGAAGAGGAGGAAAATTCTGATTCAAAATAGCAATTTTGCCCTTATTAATGCCATTAGTGTAACAGTCACAATGGATCAAATCAAAGAATGACCGAAGCAACTCCTCTGTCTCTGCGCTATGACGGGAACACGTCCGGAGCAATTTGGGCATTTAGTGTTGATGAGTGAAGTGTCTAGTGCAGTAGTATCCTGCAAACTGCCCCTTAATTATGCTTATAGTTCCTCTCTTTATCAACCTATTTCTTCTTCTCTGTTCTGCTCTTTGTAAACATTTTAATACCCATTTCTTTCAGTACCCTTTTTCTTTATTGCATATTGCCAACCTTCATTTGAGCCAGCTATCAGTCAAGTGATCCTTTTGTTGGGAACTACTGTATTTTTAACCCAGATTTATATAATGCTCTTGGGCTATTCCCTGCTTTGAGGCCATTCATGTCACTCACACTTTGTATCCCCCTGTTGCCAATTATAGCCACACTGACCAATTCAAAGCAAAGCTAAAACAGAAATGATCACTATGCCACATAACATCTTAAACTTCTGCCCTTAATTTATGTTCTCTGAAACTTTTTCACCATCTTAGTTCTCCTTCTTTGTCCTCAGGGTATGTGGTAAATTAGTTATGAGTTAGCAGCAGTTGCTTGGCCTTAACAGGTGGTCATCTTTTACGGTCTATTACTCTGGTAACATTTGAAAGGGTCATTCAGCCCACTAGTGAAATACCTTAGATTTGGGGAGAGGAAAAGGCCTTCGAAACAGTTGTCGTCTGTCAGGAGGAGCAGGGAGTCAGGAGGACCGTTGGAACACTTGCTCGTCCCCTCCTCGAGGTGAGAATTTTCCAGCAGCTGTCACTTGGCCTCTTTACCTCATGTTTGTTTTTTGGACGGGTGCTTTTTTCCCCCTTCATTTCCAATAAAGCAAAAATGAATGTTTGTGGCAACTGGAGGGGGAGGGCAAACTCCAGTGCTGTGCCCTGTCACTCACAATCTCGCCCGTGTGTGTCCTCCTCTAGAAGGGTAACATGTCTCATCAACCGCCAATCATGAAACGCACGTGAGACGAACCTAACGGCGGAGTCTTCTTATTTGTGATTCAACTTCTTAAATGGCTCTGGTGGGTTTCTTTTGCCGTCTGCCGTCACACAACTCTCTTTTGTTTGGCCACGTATAGAAGCAAAATGGTGAGTTTAATTTGCCTCTGTTCTGCCTTTCCTCGACTGCACTACCCTTCTCTCTCCTATTCCCTCTTCCTTTCCCTGTCTCCCTCACTCCCCCTTTCTCCCCCCCCTCAATCCATCTGCATCATGTCGATCTGTCAGACTGCCAGTGTCTGTTCCAATTAGATTCCACTTAATACACGTAACCTCGATTAACACGCAATCAAGCCCAGATAAATCACGTCCTTTAAGTCCCCCCCCTCTGCCTCTCCTGTGTTGCTTTGCATCACTCAGTTTTTCCCAACAAGCTTTCTTCGCCGCAGTCGTTGGTCACAATGTATGAAATCACACATTGAATGCGCAAGCAGGTAAACTTAGCGTCCTTAGCGGTGACATTTTAATTCGGACACAGGTGCTTTTTCACCTCCAACCAAATGCTCTGCCTTAGTTAGTCTCACTTCTGTTCCCAGTAATGTGAAGTTCCTCTCGTGTTTCCAGCAGACTCTTGTTGGTGCCCTTCTCACCCCTGAAGATGAAGGTGTCTTAATTACATCTTTGGTTAAAAAGCTACAAAAGACACCCAGGGCTTTCTCTACATTGCGGGAGGCTGTGTAGTCTATTGTCTCTGTGACCTTTTTAGCTAGCGGACAATTGGTTTGACTAGATTACAAATTAAGACACAGCACCAGGCACTTAGAAAAGCAAGTCTGTTAGAGAGCAGTTCTATTACTACCAGCCTGTGAAAGCCACTGGGCCATACATTTTAAGCATCACATAAATGGCCAGAAGTCAGACATCACATGCACATTGTTCCGTATCTATAAAATATAAAAGTAACATTTGCTTTAATGATAGCTGCAATGCCATAGTTCCTCTTTGCCAGTGGCAGAAAGGGAAAACACACAAAGCCACTACAGTGCCGAGGACTCTGGGCCGATTATTATTCTTTTAACAAAGTTAATAATTTACACTGTTTATGCTAATGGGGGAAAAGAGGACTGTTGAATAACCAAACAGTGAAAACCACTAAAAATACAAACCAAATGAAAACAACCTGGGGCACTGAAAAAGCAGACACAGCACTCTTGGGGTCTTCTTTTATTAATTGCAGCTAAAAGTGCTAACATTGACATGTTGAACAGATTAGCCTCTTTAATAACGGGGCGGGTCAACATGGCTACCTCTGCCATGATGATATCCTGTCGGGAGGCGTATATCCCGTGTGTTTCATATTCTGACCTCTGCCTCCATTGGGCTCGCCCCCACACTAAAGATGCACTAAATCTGGCCTGTGCATTCTCAAGATGAAGAAAACAGTACCTTTCTTCATTAAGGCTCATCACACATGTTCTTAACTTGTATCCTCACATTCAAAAATGTTTGGCAAATGTCATTATTGCAGCGTCTGACTGTGTTGTGTTACCAATGTTGCAGCCGTGCTGTGTTCAAAGTGGAAGCTGTGGCAGTCAAAGATCTGGCTTTGTTTCACACAGCGACAGCTTGTGTCATACATGCTCAGGCTGCCTCTGTACAGCATTAATGGTTTTAAATATCTCAATGCTAGTTGGAGCTGACAAGGCCTGCCGGTGTGCAGTGTGTAAATAGGGCTTGGATTTAAAATAAATTAAGCTATGAGAAAGGCTCACGTTGATCCATTTCTTATCTCCTCTGCTGCCTTGTCAGCCCAAAGCCCTTTCAAATTGTGCGGACAAGTTAAAGGACAAGCAGTACTCATTCACTGTTTCTACCATGTAAGAATAGCTTGTTATTAGTATTAAATAATGAACGATTTATATGTAACTGTAGTAGATACTATAGTTGTTCCCCTTCTTTGAAACTGTTGATCTCTGTGAAACCAATTAAAAAGTTGTGCGTGTTTTATTTAATTAGTATTGGGTGCAAACAAAATGAGTATTGAATAGACACCCGATAGACCTCTGCCCTGTCTTTTTCCATTTATAAACTCTTTCCACAGCCACAACAATGTTGCACTGTCTCTTTAAAAGGGGTGACAGTTTTGACTATAAGTTGAGCTAATTTTCTTTTTCACTTTCCCAGAGAAAAAAAAAAGGAATAACACTGATGAGTTTTAACAGCTTCAGCCAGGCGATGGGCAAATATAATAAGTGTTTTCGTAGACGTCACCAATGATTATCTCATATGGGCATTTTGGGTGAATGTAGTGGATTTAGAGGCTCGTCTCCCATTGTGCTGACATCACCCTTTAACAAACCAAATTAAATCATGGCTAAAATCATTTGAAACTCTCCCAGAGTCTGTTTGAAATGACTAAACAATGAAAGTCTGGAAAAAATTTAAAGGGAGCGCTGTGTGCGTTTGGGTGTGCGTGTGTATGTGTGGATTTGAGTGTGTTTAGTCACGGGGGGATGGGAGGGGGTGTACTGTGGAAATGGAGGCAAATTTATCCTCACACTGCATAATGGGATAAGGGAAGCCAATTTTTAACACATTCCTTAGAGAGTTTAAAGGACAGCATTGTATCACAGTACTTTACACTCTTGACACTTTAGAAATACGGTTTTTGTTTTTTTGCCTATAATTTGTAATTTTATTTAAACTTGTAAAAAAAAATCACAGACCTCAACATGGAAAGTTAACTTCTCTGTAAGGAAACTCGATGAAGGCATATAAAGGACAGCCATATTCAGTCTTGATTTAGCTCCACTTTTATAGATAGAAAGTCAGATTAAAGGGCATGAGTGTCCAGTTTCCACAGCCAGGCAATGTTGCATGGAAATTGTGTTTTGATACTGATACCACTATGACACACAACAGACAAGAAAAGAAAATATGACGCCTGTATATTTTATAAACACATATTGGTGACGTGCCATCACAACGTAGAGACATGAGAGCCACGTTCTTACAGTAAGGGCCATCATTAAAGTGTCCTTTAAAGTTATTTCCTTTTTAAAATAGTAGTCACACGCAGACTTACTGTAAATGCAACTTTGCATGAACAAGTTGGTGAGTTGTGGAAAATGTGCAATTGTGAGTCTTTAATTTAATTTATTTATGTAATTTCACAGTGTTAGCTATAAGATAAGGTCTATTATCGCAGCTGGAACAAACAGGGATTTGTCAGCTGTCCCACCTAAGCACTCGCGTGATGCAGTCGGCCACCCATGACCTTGTGAAATGAACAAAAGAGTCAGAGAGAGAAAGTGAGTGAGTAAGAGGAGTCAGTGAAGGAGTGTCGTGGAGGTGCATGGAGGTGGTAGGGCAGGGGGGGGTTGCTAAAGTCCTCAAGTCAGCGAACGTTGCCTGATGTGACAGGATTAGCTAAGCCCCGGTGAGCAGGGCTGGTACTGTGTGTGTGTGTGTGTGTGTGTGTGTGTGTGTGTGTGTGTGTGTGTGTGTGTGTGTGTGTGTGTGTGTGTGTGTGTGTGTGTGTGTGTGTGTGTGTGTGTGTGTGTGTGTGTGTGTGTGTGTGTGTGTGTGTGTGTGTGTGTGTGTGTGTGTGTGTGTGTGTGTGTGTGTGTGTGTGTGTGTGTGTGTGTGTGTGTGTGTGTGTGTGTGTGTGTTCGGTGTGTGTGTGTGTGTGTGTGTGTGTGGCAGACTGGGAACTCAGAACTGCTGCTTGCCACCAGCCAAGACATGGAAGATCAACAGTGTGTCAGCCCATCGCTGCCATCATCACCCTCTCCTTCCACCAATGGGAGAGAGCCAGACCATAGAAGATACAGCCAAGGGAGTCAAGATACAGTGGGGGGAGACACAGTCGGGGACTAGTGGGCGGGCAGCTGGGGCTAAAGTGAACGTGAGTTGGAAAATGATCCTATTAAATTGAATTAAAGAGGCAGTCTTCATTTACCCCTAGAATGATGGATTTGGATAATTAACAGTGTTAATGGGGACTGGTTAAGGAGGGCAAGGGAAACCGGTGATTGCAGACACAGGATAAAGGGGCCAGGTCAGACCTGTGTTGTATTTGGCCCGGCGACCAAGGGATGGCCTTTTTTTTCCCCTAGCCTTGCCCCCACACTTGGTCGTTTGTTTTATAATTTGAAATAATACAATAATAATTTGAAATGTTAAATGTGGCGTATTGTTTTGAAATTCTACAAATCACCCTTAACTCTTTATTTTCTTAAAGTGTTTTGTTTTTTTCACTTCTCCTTAAAAAAAAAAAGCCACTGGCCGTAAGATGATCTGAACACAGCAGATCAAAGGCTTTTGTGTTGTGTGGTTGTGCTTTGGGCCTGCTGAGTGGCATGCATGTGAATGGGGAAATAAAGCAATAGAAGGGTGTCACTGATGAGCGTGTAGGTTTACTATCGATATATTTTGCGGTAGTGTGCTGCAGCAGTGAGTGCATTATACCAGTTTAATGTCCTCATCTCGGGACCTAATTATGACACTGGTAGTGTGTGTGAAGTGTATGTGCACGCACATGTGGTGATGTGCTTGTATGCCTGGGTTTTCACTTTGGTCAGTGCACAAACCCTATCTGCATGTCCTTAATTCTTGATGATGTGTAGGCCTTAGGCAGTGTGTGTGATGGAGAGGCTGCCTGTGTGCCAAGTTGAAGTGATCAGACGGCAGGGCCTGGGCCCTCACCCCTCTGAAAAATCCTGTTGCGTTGCTCACAGCAGCCAATCGGCAGTAGTGTGTCGCTAGGCTCTACAGTCTAGTCAGGACTACTGACACCCATCCACAAAGGAGCCAGATTTATAGGCCACTATGTGTCACCCGGTAATCTGCAGCGTGTCTATTACTTCAGAAATAATAGCTAATCCTGAGGAAGAACTAGTTAGCTTAATTTACATGATCTCAGCCACTGCCTAACTAATTCTGTTTATCGTCTATGTGCAGCGTCTATTATGTGCTGCATTGTTTAAGGTCGAGCAATTTTCTTTTTACACAGACGTGTGGACGTAATCTATTTTGACAGTTGCAGATGCACACTCAACTCTCCATTACCTTGGGTGATGTGCACCACAGTTTACCTGAACCCTGATTAGGCAGAGAATGTCTTAAGCAAAAGGATCAAATAATTTTATGCTACTTTTCTCCTTTCAAAAAAATTAACACCACAGTCATGTGTGTGTGTGAGCGAGAGAGTGATAGAGTGTGTGAAAAAAACAATCTCATCAAGCAGGAGGCCGTTTGCTTAGCAAGAGCTGACAGTCTTTGTGTATGTAAATGAAGAATTTAGACTAATGGAGTTGAACCATTTCTAATTTTGTGATGGCAAGAGGATTTTGATTGAAAGTAATTAAGCAAGCTAGCTGTAAAATTAATTAAAGCAAAAGGAGGGGGGGGGGACTTTTATTGGATTGGATAGCGATATAGCTGCTGTCAGGCAGGGGGACAAATGGGGGTGACCTGGATTCTCTGCCCTCCCTCCTCCCACTCGGGACTTTTATGTCACTTTAATCTCCTTAGAGCGGCTGGTGTGCATTTGTTCGAAATAATCAAGGAAATATGGTCAGGAATTGTCAGCTTTCAGATCTAATTTACCTGACAGCCTTGCAAGTGTGTGTGCACGCGCAAGTATGCATGTGACAGTGGCAGGTCCATTTTTTCCCCTTGCCCTCTCCTCAGCTTTGTGGAAAATGCTTTTGACAGTCTTGAAGCATCTTGGTTGTCGAAGGGCGGGGGAGATGAGGAACTTGGGTGGCTTTAAGACGGACATTTCAATGAGGCGTGTTTGGCCCAGCTTAGCAACTCTGACACTGTTGTGTGCGTGTACACATACCAACATGCTTAATTGCCTCTGTAACATATTCAGACTCAGTTTGGCCGCCTAACCAGCACTTCTCTGCCTCTGTTGTCTGCAGGTAGCCTAAATGAGCAGAAGCAGATTACAGCCATGACAAAGCCTGTTACAGCTACTTAACCGCTGACAAATAAGACTGGCCAATCCTGAACAAATAGAAGCTTATTGTCCCTTTTCAGTTTTGAAAATGAGAATAACAAAATGTGTTCAAAGAAAATTCTGATTTTGGAATAATTCTCCTTCGATTTTTCTAACTTTTATTTTAAGCTTATAATTGAATAACTGTGATAAATCAGCCACCTGTGCATTTTGTGCTAAGCTAATTTCCAGTCATAAAATAGCAGAGCTAATGTCCTGCGACATCTATATGGCTCTGAGCTGTATGGGGTCCATATTCAAGGTCCACAGGGTTTCCCACGATTCCACACTGGGTGAGATGCCACTTCCTCTTAAAGCTTCTTAGTGCTTTCTGGTGTTCGGGACATAGGGTCGCAGTGTGGCCCTCAGTACCCCCTGAAGAGACAGTTAATTAAGGCCTGAGCCCAGACAACGCTGGGGGGACTCTCACCCACCACACCATGGTCTGCCCCTGCCCCAACTCTCTCCCCCCCAACACCGCAGCCGCCGGGGCCTGTGGGAAAGCAGTGCGCCACCAACGGGGCCCCTAACGGGATTAGGAGTCCTCTGAAAATAGGGCCTCAACTCCAAATCCTCTCACCCACCTTCATCTGCCCAAACGATCCCCCTCAATTCACCCCCAGCCCTATCCCCCTCCTACTCCCCCCCCTTTAAGTCGGCTCCACCCGAGCTCCGTTTTATCAATTAATGTAATAAAAGGTGGAACAAAGAGCTTTCTTTCCCCCGCTCTGTAATTAGAGGGGGAGATCTCCTGAGGACTGGCCTTCATTGGGCCTGAAAAACATGATTCTCTCCCCCCCTCCCTCTACTCCGTTGCCACCACTCAAGCGGAACATGGCTCCACGATGTATAAGGGTGATAATGTAAATGTAGTGTAGTTTGCCTGGCAAACCCGGCTCAACCTATTTTGCAGTAGCTTTATCTAAGTGTGAACAAATGAATGTAACATTTGTAAGAGTGATACATTATTAACTCTAATTGATTCTTTTATAACACTATACATTCACTGTCACCTTCTATTTGGCTCGCACGAGTACATGCTGAATCAGTCTTGTCGCTGTCCCTATTCTAACACGTAACGTGTCACCACCCGCTGTTAACAAATGTGATAAAACCACCTGAATCGAGAAAATCAGGTATGGCGTCTGCCTATGTGTGTTTTTGTCTGTTAGGTGAGATACAGTAGACTTTGGTGTGTGTGTGTGTGTGTGTGTGTGTGTGTGTGTGTGTGTGTGTGTGTGTGTGTGTGTGTGTGTGTGTGTGTGTGTGTGTGTGTGTGTGTGTGTGTGTGTGTGTGTGTGTGTGTGTGTGTGTGTGTGTGTGTGTGTGTGTGTGTGTGTGTGTGTGTGTGTGTGTGTGTGTGTGTGTGTGTGTGTGTGTGTGTGTGTGTGTGTGTGTGTGTGTGTGTGTGACTCTGCTTAACTGTGTCTACACGTGTGTGAAAGTAAAAAAGAGAGACAGAGGGTGCCCGCTTTCACAGCCACTGGAGCTTTCGATAGGAATTAGTTTTACAACATATGCAAATGTTCCCCCTTGAAAAAAAAGGGTCTTTAAGTGACAGGTTGATATGTGATTAAACGACGATTAGAGAGCTGAAAATAAGTGTCGGCAGTAGGTCAAGCACTGGGCGGCTCAGCTAAAAGGTAACAGACTATTGAGGAGAAAACATTCCCAGGCGGAGGCCAGGAACAGGACCCAAAACAAATTAGTGAGGTTAAGAGGGGACGTAGTCGGCTCTGTGTTCCAATAAAGCCACAACAAAAAACAAGTTCAGTGTTTGCCTGGACGACAAAAGACAGACAACTCATGAGTAGAGTAGGATCCTCTGATACAATTCAAGAATCCTCACACTGGCACTGATTGTCAAGACTCAAAGTGCTTTAGCGTCAAACTTGACTAGCATACTTTACCTTTAAGAGATTCCACAATTTGATGGTGACGCCCTGCTCGCCCTGATTTTAACCTTTAGTGCCCCCAGCACAGATTAAAAGCAGTTGTCTGCCCTTGTGTAGGCTGCACCCCTCTCCTCTGCTGCCCTTTAAGCTAAAAGTACAGAGACATGAAGGATTCTGTGTCTTTCTCTCTTGCTGTCTATCACTAACCCACACATACACACTCACACACATACGCACACAAACAGGCAGGGACATAAAAGGGCTCACGCTTATTCTGGCAACAGATGGCCCTGTCCCTATAATCCCCTTTGATGCTGCGGTGGGCAGTGGCTCCTGAACATCTCTGAAGCCAAAGCCCCAACAAAACTTGAGCTACTTTTCCTTTAACTGACCCCAATTGCCAAGGAGCTGTCAGCTGTCAGAGCTGGTTAAGAGCGTCTTTACTGGGGGAGACGGAAGGGCACTCTCTTTCTCTCTCTCTCTCTCTCTCTCTCCATTTTTTTCAGCTTCCTGTTTGTTTTCTGTCAACGACGGTTCATTCCACCTCCACCTTCCACAACGCAGCTGTTAAAGCAGGTTGGCCGTGTTGCTCTGACTCGTAGTATCGACGGCACTTATTTCTTCCCTGTTCCTTCCAGAAGGCGAAAGACTGAACCTCCCCAGCTCTAATATTGGAGCCACAGATGGCAGGAGGTGGGCTAAGAGGCTTAGATTTCATCGAAGCGCTCACCTTAATTATTGTCACTTGTAAGGAAAGAGAGTCTTTTCACTGCTTGTGTAACCTACCGGTATATACATTCATATTAGTTAAATAGAAGAGCATCGCATATTTTCTACAAATAGGACTTTTTCCTCCCAGTGATTTACAAAAGATATCTTATCTTTTTCTTGGATCAATGACTCTACATAAACTCTCTTCGTTTTAGCGCTGGCCATTTGACGCTGATGAAATAAATCTGCTATCTTTAAAGAAAGTGGTTCTGTCTCTGATAAGATAAAATCCCCCAAGATAGTAATGAGATCACTAATGGAGTTTTTAAAATAATTGAACAAGTATCCTTAACCCCGCTTTCACATTAGTAAAAAAGTGACTGTCGTTTAACCCTCAGCACAAATACTTAAGGCTGCTTTTGACAATCAAGCCCTTTTTTCCGATCCTATTTTATTTGTATCCCTAGTCACTTGTCAAGGCACAGAGTTGTGTTAAACACTCCTGATTAAATTAAAGATCATTCAACCAAATGTTCGAGTGAACAAACACCACGAAGCACTTTGCTTTCTTATTAATTTTGCACTGTAAATAGAATCAAATGTGATTTCAAGCCTTAACCTTTATCTTAAATAATTTCCATGGTATAATGTACGGAGCACCATCTTCAGGACTTTCGGGTTTCATTTGAAAAACACAAAAGATTAATACAAATAGGGAAACACAAATTAGTGCTAGCTGGTTTTGTGCTTTTAAAGAAGCCTTCTGTCCTGTTCGATTATGTAATATCATTTTAGAGCTTTGGGGGATAATCAGCCCTAAGATTTGCTCACATTTCCAGCAGGTCTGCTGAGATGCATGTACGTAACTAATGGGATTGGGCTTTTTTCCCCTGTCCCTCTCTTGTGGTGTTATGGAGCAGGCAGCTGAAGTTGAACGGATGCGCATGGTGCTGAGTCGTGCACAAGACTATTTCAAGACTGAAATGCGATTGTTTTAATACTTTAATCCACCTGTCCTTGGCATTCAGGATGTTGAAAAGTCGCCTAATTATTTCAGTGCCCTCTATCCTTCCTGGTTGAAAATACAGCAGAGGCAGCAGCACAGTTATGTTGATAAATACAGTCCATATTAAAGGAATTTCATCTTTTGAATTGGTTCAAAAAGAATTATGTAGTCATTTAAATCAGGAAATAAAACAAAATGTCTATAAATAGCCAAAACATAAAACTCTTCCGTCTTACTTAAAAAAATGTATAGCCTAATTGAAATTTTAAAAATGCATGCATTCAAAGAGGATCTGAAATAACCCAAATCACTTTAAAGAGCGAGCTATTAAACAACCTGAATTCCAGGAATTGTCCCAGGTTCCTTCCACGATAGTATGCAAACACAAATATTTTCTTTTAATTAAAAAGGCCTCATCTCCCTGTATCCTCCCCCAAGCCTGCTGCCAGCGCTCAACGACCCCCCCAAAGCGCACACACACACATTTACCGACACTCACATACACACTCCTGTAATGCCTTATTTAAATCCAGCGCACTCACAGTCACATATATACATCCAAATTTGAGAAAAGTGATTACTTTAATTGTGTCCTGGGCTGTCTTGACTAGCTGCTAATCTGTCAGAGTCTGGTTGTCAATTGAGAACCAGGGACACCAGCAGTGACGGCTGCCCCGTTCACTGATAGCCCCCTGAGGGACAGTTAACCCTCAAACACCCCCACCTCCAACAGAAAAAAAAAAAAACACACACCCTCTCGTGCGGTTTTACTCCCCACCTCGACCCTTCCCCCAGACTGGTCCAGCCTGCCAGAACCTGTGGTGGCACTAAAATATGAGTGTGTTGGTCTGGGACATGGGGGGATGTTTGTGTATATTTGTGTGGTTTAGCGGGGGGGTGGGTGGGTGCTTGATAGTAATGCATGTTGATGGTTTCTGAGATACTTCATTTCAGAAACAGGGGCCTCATTAACCGTGGTCTTCATCAGGCTAGCAAGCAGCGGGCACATTAGGGGTCCACAGGAAGTTAGAGTACAGCAGGAGAGTGCATTAGGAAAGCCTGGGGAGACACACTCCCTCTCTTCTCCTCAGTTCCACTTCCACCTCCAGAGCTTTTCTATATCTTAATGTACCTTTCAGAGGAATTCGGATAGAGGTCAATAATTATGCTCTTTAAATTATTCAGTCGAGGTCCTCTGTAATTGTGCTTTTTAGAACTCGGACATTGACAGCATAGTTTACTGCACCGCGTTCCGGGCACGGCCTGACCGGATGAATAGGAGTAATAGAAAAGTGTGTGAGCATGTTTCACTGCTCTCACATCCAACAGAAGTATCTGAAAACAAAATGTGTCAACAACTTTGCTGAGCAAATTTATCAGCCCATCAAGTTTAGATCTTTTAAACAGGCGTCAGTGCTGAGTTGTGTCTGCTGGGCCTGTTGGTGTCAGAGACCAACAGACCACTGTGTGGGAATGTTTAGTTTGGGACGCAACCGTGTTATTTTTGTTACATCGAGGAGAGGAAAGCCCAAACTGCTAGGGTAGCAGAAAAATCACCAAACTTTCTCTACAAAGCCAGCCCTGGCAACGTTTGACTGCATACGATAACATCGACCGTCAACACAACAAGTCCTCTTTCAGCTACAGATTATTAACACATCGCTAAGAGCGTCAGAGAGCAATTCACTGTTGTCACAGGGTCTTATATTTATATGTATCTATTTGGGAGAGGCAGTGACGAGCATTTCACACACCTGCCGTTTTGTCGTATGTGTAACTGCAGTTTGGTGTCAAAGAAAGAGCCTGTACAGTAGAGTTTTGTTGGCTCAAGAGGAAGACTGTAATTACTGTCTGACGATTCATCTAGTCACTGCATAAAATAGTGTTTATCCAGTCGCCCGTGTTTCTGTCGTGGCTGAGGGAGGGGAGGGTCATGTTTTGCAAAACTGAGACAGCTAGGGCAATCAGGAGAAGAATCGTGACTCCCAAACATCCAGCCTTTCTTTCTCTTTGTGTCTCTCTCTCTCTCTCTCTCTCTCTCTCTCTCTCTCTCTCTCTCTCTCTCTCTCTCTCTCGAGTTGAGAACTGCTGCCATAGAAAATGAGATCTCTCTTTACCCCCCCTCTGTCACACCCACACAAATAAACATAAAAAGCTAATTTGTTAGCGCCCTCATTTCAGAGGTCTGAGCAGCAGAATATTGTTGGGGGGAAAAGTAATGCTTTGTCAAATGTTGACATGTGTTGCAAACATGGGGCCTTCTGCACCAGCAGCAGCCGCGCTCCGTACAGCGGCTCAGGCACATTGTCGGCACATGAAGAGAGGATGCTTTGAAACAAGATTAGCCTCCAAATGGCCTTGCCTGCCCCCCCTCCCATCCATACCCCCTGTGCATAATGTGTGTGCGCCTGCACTAAGATGCTAAATGATCAGATCCAATGAAATATTTCTGGGTCTGTTTTCTCGCAGAATGAGTGTGGGTGTCAGTGGGTGTATATCATGTACAGCTGAAGGTGTGTACACATTTGTCCCTCCGCGGCCCGTTGTCTGGCACACAGCTCGGGCCGGTTTGGCGGGCCAGAAAGCACACGTCCCTGTCACTGAGGCTACCTCCCCTTGGCTTTGGGTCAGGGTGACACTGGGCAGGGGGAGGAAAAAAATCCATCACCCCCACACCCTGCCCCCACAAAAATGAATCAAAATTGGAAAACAACATGCAAGGTCTGCCTAATACAGGAACACTTGCAATATGCTGATGTTTTCTTTTGCACACTGTGTTTGCTAAATTGCCTTTGACTGCGTGCATCAGTAATGAAACTTTATGTCCTTGTGGAGAGGGCAGCAAGTCCGTTCCAGTTAGGACCGGGACGATCTCTCCTGTCTGGCTTTTGTAAGACTTTTTTTCCTAATACACGTCCTTATGAATAAATGAAGCCCATGAAGTCATTTTTTCCATATTTGTGTAAATTGCTTTAAAAGCATTTTATCATGTCATAAAAAAGCGCAATTGATCTGCTGGGCTTAGCCCATTGGACAGCTGTGTGTTTTGTTAATGGCCACTTTGCTCCAAGCAGCTTATTAAAACATTTATATATAAATGCTAAAATTGCATAAATTATTTAGATACAGTAAGCATTTTTTTGTTTCGGTCAGGCAGGGAGGGGCTGTTTTCATTATGGAAATTTACCATATTATATTATCTGCTGAAATATAGTAATATATCTGCCCAGACACATATGTGTCCTCCTCACTGCTCCCCCATACATGCAGAGGCGCAGGGGAAAAAAAGTATATATTTTTTGATGACTTCGTTTCAGCAACCACGGAATGTCACCCATATCCTGGTTGATTGTACTTTCGAGTTTTATGATGTTTTTCCATTGATTTGTTTCCCCGGCGCAGCTGCCGACCTCTATTGAGGGACGAACGTAATCAGCGCTGACGCAAATTAGATGGTTATTCGTTTCGAAAATTGACAGAAAAACAATAAAAAAGATGAAATGCTCCCAAATCAATAGATATAATGAAATTCAAATAATCCGAGAGATGAGGTCTCCATGGCAACTGATAATGTGGAAAAGAAAACAATTTAATAAAGGACAGACACGCTTTGAAAACAGATTGGGGAGGGGGGCGGCTGTAAAGCGGGGAGAGCAGAGCAGAGCAGAGGAGGTGGAGAGATGGAGGGATAGAGAGAGGGAGGGAGGTGGAGGGGTGTTTGTGGCTGTAGTGGTTGCTCTATAGCTTGTTTCCCCCCGGCGTGTGAAGGATCTGTGTCTGTCCCAAGGACACCGGAATAATTAGAAAAGCTTTCAGGCCAGAAAGTGCAGATTCAGGTTTTAATACACAAAATTATTTCAGGGGCAGTGAATCGGAAAACCATTTGTTGGTGACCTTCCTGAGAGGCCTTCCCCCTCCCCGGTACAGGGCAAGATGGAGGCTATGTGGCAGCACGGCCTGAGTTATGGCATATTTGTGTTTTTATAGAGGCAGGGGGAATGGAGTTGGGGAAGTTGGGAGGGGGGTGTGGGGGTAAATGTGTGTGTACTGTTGTGTGCGGGTCTGGAAGAGTTTAGGGAGAGGGAGGGAGAGCACAGAGGAGAAGGGAGAAAGTGAAGCAGCGAGAGAAAGGGGGAAGTTGCAGATCCGGCTGTATTTACAGATCAGTTGTCAAAAGAAGCCATTTAAGGGGAATGCTCCCGTTCCTGCGCTGCGACAGGCGAGGTGCCTGTTTAAAAAGCAAAAGACAACTATGAACCTGTGAGGGAGATAGTCAAACACAGGCTTTTTCAGTTGAAGACAGACAGAGCAGGGGGTGGCGAGGGGAGCGAGTGGGTGTTAAGTGACTTCATTTGTAGTCTATTTAAGGTATGTTTTACTTGTCCTTGTGCTGCGGCTCCAACATCTAACACAGAGGCTGCGCTCTAGTTAGCGAAGCAAGGGAATAATGATCGAGTGCATCGTTCTTATTTCCTGTAAATACAAATGACTTTCCTTCATCTGCCTAAAAACCTTTATTTGATTTCAGTCTTGCTGTCAAGGGAGAATTGCTACTGATGCAAACAGTGATATGAGTCAACCAAAAGCATGGCTCCGTTTCCCTCATTAGCTTATCACAACTTTAGGTATGTACTCTTTCTAGTGGCTTTATTCAACATCCGTGTCCTGCTCTATTAACATCCTATTTTCTTTATTACTATTTGTCAACGTTTTAAAGGCAGTCTGGTTGGGCGTGTCAAGTAGTGACTACCATTTTTGTGTCATTAGAAGGCTTTGTTTGACTCAAATAAAGGTGATCCACCCTCTGTTCAAATTATACAAGCAGCAGGTCCAGGATATCACGTCTTTAGTGCAGATACCCTTATCCTGTTCCATGCAGCAATAAATGGAAAAACAAGTCCTTACATAAAACTTGCCCTGATAATTACACTTCTTTTATTTTAATAGCACAGGATCCTGATCAGGATCTCTTCTTTCATGCAATATAAACTGCCATAAAAGTTGGGCAATATTTGATAAAAAATGTGGGATCAAGTTCCACATAGTGTTAATCTTTGCCAGAAGGAATTTGTTACTTAATACATAATTAGGTGTACAGAGTGAACTCTTTATTGTGCCCTCTTACTTTAAAATGTCTTTCCTTTTCTAACTTGAATTGAAAGCATTTTCAACCATTCATCCATTTGTTAACACAAGGTTTTTACACAGAAGATCATAACAGGCGAATAGAGCGTCTGATAGATCTTTCCTTTCTTTTACCCAGGGGAATCTGCCTTTTTTTAAAAGCAAACAGAGATCTGACATTCTTCAGCAGGACAGCTAATATTCTCCGGTATTGATATTGCAATGTGAAAACTGCCCCACAAGTAGGAGAGAAACTAGAAATTCCCCACTGTACACTAGCTAAGAGCCTTCAAATCTAACATGCCAGTGTCAATGAAGACCGTTTCTTTTTTTAAATAAAGAAATAACAAAACAGATAGAATGGAGACTTGAAATATGAGAGCTGATAGGCATCCGGTGTGTGTGTGTATGTGTATGAATATGTGTATTTGTGGGCATGCACATGCAGACTGACACACACATAGGACACAAAGCACATGTTATCACTGTCAACAGCAGCAGTAGCAAACAGCAGCAGTTGTACTGTGTGTGTGCCCATGTTGTGTATGAGTCAAAGTGTGCATGCCCACAATCTCTTTCCCTCTCTGAGGTGTGTGTGTGTGTGTGTGTGTGTGTGTGTGTGTGTGTGTGTGTGTGTGTGTGTGTGTGTGTGTGTGTGTGTGTGTGTGTGTGTGTGTGTGTGTGTGTGTGTGTGTGTGTGTGTGTGTGTGTGTGTGTGTGTGTGTGTGTGTGTGTGTGTGTGTGTGTGTGTGTGTGTGTGTGTGTGTGTGTGTGTGTGTGTGTGTGTGTGTGACACTACTGTACTACACTCAGGGGCCAGGAGCCAGGGCCGAGCCTGGCCGAACAGGGCTGGAAAGGGCCGAGGGCCAGCTCCCTGTGCACACCACCCACACCTGTCTCTCTCTCGCACACACACTCACACACACACACACACACACTCACAGCGCTCATACAGCCGTGCTGCTCGGCACAGGGCTCTCATTGTAGCAGTGACAGGAGGGCGCCCGTTAAGTGGCTCTCTCATCCTGGGGCTTGTGTGTGTGTGTGAGAGAGAGAGAGAGAGAGAGAGAGAGAGAGAGAGAGAGAGAGAGAGAGAGAGAGAGAGAGAGAGAGAGAGAGAGAGAGAGAGAGAGAGAGAGAGAGAGAGAGAGAGAGAGAGAGAGAGAGAGAGAGAGAGAGAGAGAGAGAGAGAGAGAGAGAGAGAGAGAGAGAGAGAGAGAGAGAGAGAGAGAGAGAGAGAGAGAGAGAGAGAGAGAGAGAGAGAGAGAGAGAGAGAAAAAAAAAAAAGAGTATGTGTGTGTTTTGTTCCCCCATGTGGCTGTGGGGTGGAGAAGGGCGATGAAGGACCCCTACTGGTAAAGTGGGTAAACTTGCACAGCCTCGACATCTGTGCTCGGAGAAGGAGGGGGGGTGAAGAGAGAGGGGGAGGGTAAGGAGGGGAGGAGAGATAGACAGACAGCGAGAGAGGAGGACAGAGTGGGAAAAAGGAAAGGAGTGAGAATGAGAGAGGGAGGGAGAGAGAGACAGAAGGAGAGGGCGAGAGAGAGAGAGAGAGAGCAGAGGCTTGGCAGAGAGCAGTTGAGAGAAAATGCCTTGCTTTGTGGAGAGAATTCTTCCAGGGCAGGAGGGAGAGGTGAGACAGAGCGCAGAGGGCGGTCTGCTGCCAGGTAAGTCTCACACACACCTTCCTCTCGCTCTCTCTCTTTCTCCCTCTCTCCCCCCTCACACACACTGGAGTTGAGTGCTACCTCGAGGTGAACGGGTCTGCTACTAGTTGCAGTTGGCACGAGTCAGGCACGCATGTGTAGTGATGTGGTGGGTGGTGTCAAAGTGTGTGAGGGAGAGAGAGAGAGAGAGAGAGAGAGAGAGAGAGAGAGAATGAGAGCAGGTGTAATCTTCGTCTTTTTGGAAAGAAACTGCAGTTTTAATTACAGATGCACATTTGCGCCTATAGTGCAGTGGATGTCAGTGATGTGTTTAATTAATTGTAATGCTGTGTTGCTTCCTCAAAAGTTTTGTTTTTGACTTTTTATACCATTCACACTTCTGCTTTTGTATTGATAATTCAGTTACATTTATGACATTTAAAGTTGGAAAGCACATCTATTTAAATGTATACTGTACTGTGCAGTTTTAGGGTTTACTTTGGTTTCTATTTTATTCTACTTTATACTTTTACTCAAGATAATTCCAGAGTGAGATATTTTGGTTTATGTATTGATTGTATATCTATTTGACATTTGCAGTAAGACGTTACTTAACAGATACATATTTTTAAATAAAGTATATGATCTGCTTTTGAAATATGATTCCTTTTTATAGATTAACAATGCTCCCCCTTGAGCAGCTTATCCACTAAGATGTTGCATGGTTTAAGGTATTACATAATCATTTATTATTAATATAAATATTTAAATATAAAAGTTTAAATGTTTACTTTTGACTACTTTTACTTTGTTATTTTAAAATATCCTTTTTTTTCCTTTTGAGTATAGGAATTTTAAATTGTAATTTAGTGTTATTTAAATTGTGGTTTTGCTTTTTAATTTAGGTGAGGGATCCAAACACGTTATCAACTTATAAATGACACATTATAAATCATTTGTACTTATTTTAAAGCAATTTCAGGCGGTTTTGTTCAAAGTTTACATTAACACACTTTATTTTAAACATTTCTAAGACTAAAAATAGAAATGATTAGAAAGCACCTAAAGTCCCTTCGTTCTAATGCTATATGCAGATGGTTTGGGTTATGAGATGAGTTAATTTGCGGTGTTGGTTTAAATTGATTCGGCTGTTTAGTTGCAGATGTGATGGAGTGGTTTGTCATCGGAGGGATTTTCCACTCTGCTGATATAAACTGTGTCTGATGAAGAGAGTCCTTTTCTCCCTTGTGGAAACACAGTTCTGAGAGGAATAATCCTCCTTGTGTACAATTAGATTTTCTCCTTTTGGTTAAATAAATACTGTGTCTGTGAACATAAACACAGATTGACATGCAGCCTGTGGGTGTGTGCCTCTCAGACAGCCTGCTGCCCCAGCCTGGCCCGGACAATACCTGTCCAGGCCCACAGAAACAGAAAAAAAGGCAGAAGTTGGCTGGCTCTAACTTCACGCTTGCTGTTTGTTTGTTTTTTTAACAAATGGAACCGGCTTCCCGAGTGAAAGGTGAAGTCAGAATTGAATTTGTCTTTCGTTACCGTGGCGATCTGGCAACCACTCCCGTGTCCCAGAAGACTGCTCTGGTTGCTGTGTGCCGGGCGCGTGTGTTTGTTATTTAGTGTGTGTGTGTGTGTGTGTGTGTGTGTGTGTGTGTGTGTGTGTGTGTGTGTGTGTGTGTGTGTGTGTGTGTGTGTGTGTGTGTGTGTGTGTGTGTGTGTGTGTGTGTGTGTGTGTGTGTGTGTGTGTGTGTGTGTGTGTGTGTGTGTGTGTGTGTGTGTGTGTGTGTGTGTAGTGGTAGGTGGTAGCAGCATTCACAAGAGAGACATTTTACTAAGCAGACATTTCCCCCTCTGTTTTCACTCTGACCTGGTAGGAGATTGATGACTGAATTGTGGAGTACATGTTAACAGTAACTGGTGATTTATGAAGATACTTAGGGTAAGTGAGGCCGCACACGGCTGGAGGGGAAGAAAAATATATAGCCTTTTAAGTTAATGCAAAAATATAGCCTTTTTAAGTAATAATTGTTATTACCACTGCTGGGTTTGGAGAGAGGTCTGAGTTAGGGTAAGATGTGCACAAAGTGTAATGTGAAGCTTTTCCATTGGCCATGGGCCTTTCTTTGTTTTTGGCCTTTTAAGTTTGACTTCCTTCAAAATCGTAAAATGAGAAAGAAGTTTAAAGAAAAATGATATAGATTTAGATATATATTGAGATTTGATTCACCAAATTTGAATATTTGTACTGATGTACGACTTTTTCCTGGGTAAACCACAGTGGAAAAACTTTTCTTGGATGAACCCTTGCACTGCAACAAGTGCAATGTGTGTTTTGGCAGCGCTCCTTAGCCAAAGATCCCTTAGAAAATCTGCATGCAATTTTAGAAGAATCAGATTCTTTCCCTTTCCTTGGCTCGTAAACTCCCTTGATATTATGTACACGGAGAATCCTCCTCTCTATTCAAATATGAGATTCAATTCACTTGGATGTGATCTATAGCATTTTTAAGGAATAAAGCAATTTTAGGGAATACGGAATACTGCTTTCCCTGGAAGAGGGATGGCTTTCATTTTTTTTCAAGGCACCTCTTAGACTGAGTGAAATGTTTCCCCTGTTCGCTCAGGGACGACTTTATTTCTTACCAGGGATTTAACACTCACTCAGTCCCCTCATAAATACAGCGTCCCTCAGCCCTTCGCTACCCATAACTCATGCACTAACTCTCTAGCTAACTAAACTCATATAGCAGAGCCAACACTTGTTTGTCTTTTACCCCAGCCTCTCTCTCTCACTCTTGCTCTGTCTCTTTTCCTCCTCTTAGCTGATTTATACATGACAGAATCTTCTTTGACTACCGTCTCACCACGCTCCTGCGCTGATCTCCTTGGCCCACTCGTGGAGTGGGTTTTAGAAGAAATGTGCATTTGAATATGAGCCAGCTTAATCTCCTTGAGGCTATTTGGAGTGAGGCTAATGCTCCAAGAATGAGCGAGAACAACACTAGGGAAAATGCGGACGTCCCTCTCGGCGTGTCACAACACAACTTAGTTCTCAAAAAAGAATTTGATTTGTTGATGAAAATCTTTCTATAAGGCAAAGGACGTACAATTCTGGCTTTCAAGGCACCTGTTGATCTACTAGTCTCCCTAAAATGTTTGTGTGCTTTTAGTTTGGTCTCTTTTTGCCTTTATGGCACCTATCTGTGGAATTTATTGACTTTTTTGCATGTTATCTCAATGGTACTAACAAAAAAGCAGCTGATCAACGTTTATGCCATCTCACTTTGAGCAGATGAAAGTGCTCAGGTTGGATATTCCAGTATGTTGGAAGCCTTTTACTGATCTGCTGCCGATTGGCATTTTGGGAGGAGACAGTTTTTCTGGCGTGGTTCCCGTATTGGTTGTTAACAGCCTGCTGGTACCTTCTGTTCTCTCAGTTCCTCAAGCATCTGAAGACCCTCTGAAGTCAAAATCGCCCATTTTGATGTCTCACGGCAGCACCCGACGTTTTGTTGTATTTGCGTCTGAAAACACAGGCCCTGCTTGGAGGAATTACCCTCAGCACTCGTTGGTGTCAGATGGGGGCGGGGGTATCATTCCCTTTTTCCCCCCCACTCCCAGCTCTCCTTGCTGTCCTTCTTTTCTTTTTGATCTCACAATCAAATCTTCCCTGGTTTATATGAGTGACGTTTACCCGAGAGCGGCTAGGGAAATGGCTGGCTGAAGAAGACGTTTGAGACAATGCGCCTGAGCAAGCTATCACCTTTGATAAAGCCATAGTTCCATTGGGAGTAGAAGAAGAAAGACAAAGAATAAGAGCAATGTTGGTAATGAAAAATGCCATGCAAGAGGGAGCATCTCTCTGATCCTAGCCTGTTAAGTCAACAATGTATAGTACAACACATACTGCAGCGTACATCAAGCATTCCTCTGTTGTTGTACCACAACCCAGTGGACTGATCTGAATCTGGGGTAACACACTGTTCCTGTATTATATATCAGCTGGGTACCAAATAATCTTATAACACAGCGTTAACACATGCACAGTGGGTCACACTGGTGCTGCCATCAACAATGGCATACCTTCAGCTGTGTCATCATTGGCAAAAAAGGCTGGCAAGTCACTTGAAAGCGCGGCAAAAGGAGAAAGAAATAATTGGGAAGTGGAGGATAGTTGGAGGTACAGAGAGCGAGAAATGTTAGCTTTAGTAATTACTACCTCCATAGTGAAGCAGTGGAGAGGACAGTGAGGCAAGCGAGAGCACGAAGGAGGCCCTGTGTGCAGATAATGAAGGGGTATCATTGTAGCTCTGACAGCGTTAATCTTAGAGCGCTCCACACTGTGTGTCTCTATCAGGATGCGTGTATGCTCCGTGCTGCATATGTATATTTCGCTAGGTTGTATGGAGGTCGTGGTGCAATGCCATTGACTCTCAACCAAACCAAGAAGAACGGCCCAACTAACGGCACAGTTTATCCAACCTTGTTGACAGTTGACGCCTCTCACAGCTTCTTGAAGACAATCCTTAAACTCGGCAGCCTCCCGCTCGTCCCCCGGAAACACTGAGATCGCCTATCAGCTATCAAAATTGCCTTCTTTGCCATAGAGGGCGGAGGATAAGAGAAGCGTGGAAAAAAGGCGAAGAGCAGTCCAACTTTCTTTGTGCCTGGCTGTTTTCTTTTCTTTTTTCCTCTTCCCATTTGAAGTTGTGAGACACTCATTTAAGCCTCATTGCACACCAACACTCAACACACAGGAAAGTGTTATGAATATGTATCAACACAGCATATGGCAGCAGTAGCGCTGGGACTAGGTGTGTCCAGAAGGGTAGAGTGCTGCCGATGCATTATTCTCCATTCAAATTACCACAGTAAGAATGCAGAAGGGAGCCGAGAGGTGTTTACCGCTTCTTTAGACGGGGCAGGAGAAGAACCTGGATCGTGCAAAACAGCAGGGACGGATGAGCTGTGATGAGCACAGTAGTAGGCCAGCTGAGTTTCCTTGATTTGGTAGATTTTTTTCAGCAGGTTCAAACCCAGCACTCGCTGACACGAGCGTGATTAAAAGTGATATTTCTGACACATTAGGATGCGCACGGGAAGTAACCTCCTCTAAAGCGTTCATTATTAGATGCATGACAGACCTGAATATTTATAAAATAGGTTTTAATAATTAATAGCAGCAATCTGCTCCCGTAATTCATCAGATTTGCACTTCAACAGAGTATCCGTTTTCACTTTAAAATAATAATAAGAGGAATATTAATGTTGGAGAAATGTAAAACGGGCAGCTGGATACTGTGCACATAGGTAAGCCCTCCATGTTCACTTCTGGGGCTTTTCTCTAACCTGTCACATTTCAAATTAAATTATATTTTAAGCCGTAAACACTGCACCGTCTGAAAACCAGTTGTTTGTGCTTGACAATTTAGCAAGTGGCTTCTCACAAATGTGGCAAGTCATAAAGATGAAGATGCAGGAAACTAAGTGGGTTTGGTGTAGAATGCAAAAGTAGTGCTGTGGTTTTATCAAAAGCAAATTTATTTGTTTGAGTCAACTTTGCAACACTTCCTTTTGTACGCTGAGACCCAAAATAGACAGCATTCTTTTTTTCCTGTAAAGCAGCTTTGCTTGTTTCATCTTTTCACAGTCATTTTACCTTTTTTCTCCCCCTTATTGTGAGTGTTGTTTTATCGCACCTTGAAATTCAGTCATAGTGCATTCCTCTCTCTACTGAACTCCCAGAAACAAGAATGTTCCTGTTTTAGGTGAAAACTGCCACGTTTAGTTCCGCCTTCCAGTTCACATTGAACCTTTTGGTAAAGCACACTGTTTAGAGCTGTCACTGACACAGTGGTGGGTTTATTCTCACCGTGGATCAGTTTTTCCTGAGTGTGTAGAAATGTCACATTGCGTTTTCCAAAGTGAGTCTCTCAGAGAAAATGACGTGAGCTGCAGCCACAAGACAGAGAGGAGTAAAAGCAGAGCACAATACCCTGCTGTCTACAGACACACACACACACACACACACACACACACACACACACACACACACACACACACACACACACACACACACACACACACACACACACACACACACACACACACACTATATTGCTTACAGTAACATATGTGTTTACAATGTTTTGTGCACATACCCAGACTCCCTAAAGCACCCATGGACACACATGAACTTTAAAATGTCATATTTCATGTCAACCCTATTGTCACTTCCCCCCTGCTGATCAGAACATTCAAAGATAACAAACTATAGTTCTGGCAGCCGAGTCACAGCCACAGGGTCTGAAAAATGCAAATCCCACGAGCAGGAAGACTCCTTCTCATCACTTCCTCTCTTAGCCCTACAAAGAAAAAATACTGATCAAACTTTAATTGTGCTTCATAAAAATAATAAATTCAACATTGAAAGTGAAGAGTGTGATGAAAAAGTCTCAGAAATTGAGGGCAGGTAGAGAACCTGCTCAGAAAGACATGTTAACAGGCACCTGTGATTCATTGTAGCGCATATAAAGTCCAAAAGAGGAAAAGTCTGTCAGGCAGAGCAAATGTTTTAATGGGAGCCAGGGATCGATGTTGTCAGAGCAGGCTTCCTGTCTGGAAATTCATGCTTTTTGGGGTTAATGTCACCTCCTTCTTTCTTTTCAAGGACAGAGGGATAGGAAAAGAGCAAAGACAGGAAAGAGAGAACGTGAAGGAGGTCAACCAGATCTGATGCAAACATTCCAAACCAGGCTGAATTTAGAAAAAACATTGACTCGCACTCTCATTCACTAGGCCCCCGTATCTGAAAAACAAATTTGAAACGTAACCTTGGAAATCAATTAAGAAGTCCCCGGGAGCTTGAGAAAAAAGAAGCAAAGGGTCCACCATTCTTTTTCCTTTTTCCTCTTCCCCTACACATCCTTTCCTCTCCACCACTTAACAGGGACTTGGATCTGCCCATCAGAACACTGCCTGGTGTCAGAAAGCTTTGTCAGCGGGGTCTTTATTTCATTATTTTTAACGGCAGAGTGCCTTATATGCTGTCAAAATGTCTTAAGAGTCTTATTAAAGAAATGCCACAGCTCATTTCCTTGTAATGCAATTCATATGCTGGTGAATGGGGGCATGTCTAAAGATCTAAACAGCTTTGCTTTTTAGGCTTCACATTAGGAGTTATCTGTGAGGGCTTGTCATTGATTGACATTATCTGGCCTGACAGGGCCTCGTATCAAGGTTAACCTCATGGACAAAAGTGCCACCCGCACGGACACACAAACACTGTCTCACCCACACCAGTAGTCAAACAAGGCACGCTCTCCTCAACTTCCTGTTAGAGGGGTGTTACGTACGTGTGCCTGCTTCATCTTTGTGTGTGTAAGCCAGGTGGAGATTTCCAGACTTAATTGATAACTAATGGAGCGGCGTGTGCTGAGTTTACCCTGGAGGATTGACACTGTGTGTGTGTGTGTGTGTGTGTGTGTGTGTGTGTGTGTGTGTGTGTGTGTGTGTGTGTGTGTGTGTGTGTGTGTGTGTGTGTGTGTGTGTGTGTGTGTGTGTGTGTGTGTGTGTGTGTGTGTGTGTGTGTGTGTGTGTGTGTGTGTGTGTGTGTGTGTGTGTGTGTGTGTGTGTGTGTGTGTGTGTGTGTGTGTGTGTGTGTGTGCTGTGGAGAGATAGGGGGGGTAGGTGATGATAAGAGGATGGGGATGACTTACTCAGCAGTGTAGCCCGAGATTCTGTTGAATTAGATAAGGCCCCAAAGATAATGACGTGGGGTGACATACACCGGGCTGGCGGTTCCTGACCTCTTAGGTGAGCAGGCCGTTCCCTTCGCCACAGAAACACGTGTGTGAGTAACACTCCTATAAACACACACACTCACACACATCTCCCCTTCTCCCTACTGTACCAAAAGCCACAAAGGCAAAGAGAGATCCCCGTGACCAAAATACAACTGAAGCAGTTAATCTGTACAGATATTAGCTTAAGGGCCCTTGAGAGGTGCACCGCTGAGCCCCTTCTCCACTGTACTACCCACACTGCCTTGCTGCAGCACCAAGCACAGCGACCATGAGGGAGGGACACAGGGGTCGTGTGCTCATTTACTATGGCGTTTGGCTTATCAAATTGCACTCCTGGTGTCATGAAAATGAACATGGGAGATGAGCTTCAAAAACAAAGCTGCAGGAATATATTTCCCTTGTTTCAGTCTGTGGAAGCATGGGGCTGTGTAAAGTCAAAGTTTTAGCCTCACGT
This sequence comes from Notothenia rossii, assembly GCF_949606895.1. NCBI lineage: Eukaryota > Metazoa > Chordata > Actinopteri > Perciformes > Nototheniidae > Notothenia > Notothenia rossii. The sequence continues at coordinate 23,514,118 of NC_136902.1, forward strand.
AACACAAACACTTAGAAATTAAGTCGTCATCTGGTGCCAGCTGGGAGTCCAGATTTGATGTACAATTTTAACAAGTTAGCTGTGTGTCCCATAAATTACCCTAAGCAGCAAACTAAATGAAAGTTGGCTGTTTTGGTACGCGGCTGTCAGAATGGTTCTTGTCACTCATGTCAGATTGTTTTTTTCTCTCCCTTAGACCATTTTAGACTGCTTGTCCTCTGTTCTGGAAAACACCATAATTACCCTGTTTGTGATGAAGCCGGAGGGCGTATTTGTCCTTAGATTTCAACTTTCCTGCCTGATTGCCCTCAAGTTCAACATCTTTCCTCTTCCGTCTGCACTTGAAATACACATTGTTTTTCTTCAGCCATTGTCCTGTGTTAGTGTGTGTTACTGGGGCCCTCGGTGTCTGCCTTTGTCCCCCAGTGTCTTCTTTGTGTTTTGCAGCAGTGTGGCATTTGGCTGAGGGCTTGTGTTTGATAACAGCCCGTGGAGTGAGCCCAAATGAAATAGTCCAAACTGGTCCTTCAAGGTCGGCACCCCCAGAAAGACGGCACACGATGTGCAAGGTCATATTCTCGACTAAAAGCAATAAGTGCTTTATTGATAGAAAAAAACAACACGCAGGCAGATGTGCAACCAACTGATTAATAATAAAATACATTTGTGAGAGAGATGAACAGGGGAGGGGAGGGGGCAGGGGAGGGAAGAAACCTCCCTCATGACCGTGTGTCCATGTGCACTGTGCCTGCACGCATGTACAATATGTTTTGCAGAAAAGCATTGATCCTTTATTGGGACCTAAAAAATCAATTAGAAATCCAGTGGTTAAAAAAAGAACAAAATGTGACGGATTGGGGCTGGTGGCAGTTTCCCAGTCGCACAGCCTCTCTCTCTCTTTCTCTCTTCATGCCTGAATCATTTCTGCAGTTTGTGTGACCTGCAAAGCACAGTGTGAAAGTAGTGTTTAAAAGAAGATCACAAGCAACTCACTTCTCCTGTTTCGGCTGTAATCTACTTATCAAATACATCTCATCAGTATCATGTTTTATGGCCAAGACAACAGTCACCACCGGTTCCTTTTTTCCATTCAGTCACTTTATGAACAATGTGGCTTTTGTACCGCGCCTACTGTGCTATTATCTTTTTATGAAAATAAGCACAGGGTATTGGACTGTCGTCATCTTTTATATGCCTGTATCGCTCTTTCTCGCATTCTCTCTCTATATAGCTCTTTCTTTCTTCCCCAACCTGGCAAACCTGCCAAGTGAGAGCCACCGTGGATCAGTCAATGGCAGATTTAGATTTGAGTTCTAAGTCTCAGTCCTAGCTAAACCTGTTTCTTCAGGAAGGCTTTGAGTTTTGCGTATATAGTCTGCCATATAGCCTTTTCCCCTCGGTTATCACCTACAGTAGCCCCCCCCACCCCCCCATAAAACAAAACAAAAACCTTCTTGCTACTATTCCGACTTTACACCCCCCTTTCCAGATCCTTTCTCTACATACACTTCTCCTCAGATGTGCCCACCCCTAAACCCCCATCTATCAACTAGTTGGCAATGGCATTGTTTTTAATCATCAGAACCTCAAAATTATTATTATCGCTTCTGATGCGGCAATTAAAACTTCAGGTCAGAGGCACAACGAGCGGTGATCAGCAGCCGAGCTGAGAAGTTTTAATTAGACGATCAGAACCATTAATGCACAAAAAAAAGGTGTGCGCTGGGAAATTAACGGGAACGTCTTAATCAGGGTTAGCGACTCCGAAGAGGAGTCAAGTGAACAGAGAGCAAAAAACAAATCATTTCCGCACCACTGGGACAAAACTCAATTAAATATGCATGCGGAAAAATGGAAATTTTCTCAGCATCGGCTGCACCGACTGTTGGAAAACTGTGGCAAAATCTCACGGCGGGGTCGTCGACCTGCTTATTGTTATTCTTGTGTAATAAAAATGAGAGAGGGGCCAGATGCTGGGGTCTGGGTGTCGTGGCGTAGTTGTCCATCAGTGGCTTTCCGCTTGACTTCCTTGAGGCTGCCGCAGCCTCTCTACCGTGCAGGGCGAGAGAGAGAAGAGGAAAACATTCTCTTCCTGCAAGCCGTAAATTTACAAAAATAAAAACATGGTAATTTCCAAGTGTCTGTGTTTGTCTGCCTGTGTGGCTCAGTGATTTCCCTGAAACACTCGTGCACACACGATCTCTCACACATACATCTCCCTTGAGAGCCAGAGACACAAAAGGTTCACGGAGCTACACACAGGGAGCTCAGCCTTGTCGATTAATCTGCCAAAGGTTCATAAAGTTATAACTGGGCTTCCTTTAAAACAGCTACAGCAACTCTCCGTTGCATATTGTAAAATAATCCTGAGCTGAACACACATCTCCTAGAACCCGTTTGTATTAATTAACTCCTGATATTGCGGGGGGGTTTGTCCCTCTGTCAGTCATGTTGAAACTCAGCAGGAATCTACAACAAGCCCTGTACCTGTGTTTGATTAGGTGAGGAGATAAGCTTCAGTTTAAACAGGTAATATCTACGTCTCTTATATACAGACCCTGTGTGCTCGCTCCACACTGCAGGGAGTCGATGGTGCAGCGCTGCACTTTGAATGAACAATAAGTCAAGTAATTCAATTTTCTATATGTTGTTTATGTGACTTTACATCTTCCACAAGATGATTAAACAAGCATGTTGGACATAAGCTGCCTCGTCTTTGAATGATAAAAAGAGGTAAAGCCATGACCCTGCCAGTCTTTACTTCCACATTCTTTACTCGTAGCTTCCTTGATTACAGTCTGCGCACGTTCACACAAATAATGCACTTCCAACAGCGTTATTAGGATTTGAAACACCACTTGATTGGGCATGATATCATTCTGGCACACAAACAGAGACTCTGCATCAAAAACCAACAAGACCTGTGGGGCTTAGAGCTGTGGAAGAGTACGTTTGTCAGTGTGGAGGGCTAGACTGGAACACAAGCTGTGTCATCCAGCGCCGAGAAGAAACAGGGCTCCAAAGAACTATGATGCGCATATTTTTGACTGAAGATGAAAAAGAACCCGACCCAGTCAAAATGTGTTCAAAATAGTTTCATGTCTTTTTCCTCAGGTTCTGGCCTTATACAGACAGTAAATGGCGCTCCTTTGTGGCCCTGCTCTGTTTCCAGTAAAAAAATAATGTCATAGTTAACATAAACAGTTGGAAAAATTAGTTTCAGCCGTTTAGATTCAAACCTGCCTGTTTTTTTCAACGCTCAGTGCTTACTGAGGTGTCTCCTCCTTGACAATTAGCACACCAGGCTAAAACAGAGGGTAAATAATGTCCAATGCATGTGACAGTGTTGTTTTTCTGTCTGATATTCATTAATAAGGCAGAATGCTTACTGGACTCTCAGGGAGGTGGGGGAGTTGGTCCCAGAGGGAAAAGTTGTTCTTTCATGTAGGTCCCCACAGATTTGATCTCATTGTACGCTATCATGCACACAAACGACTTGAGGTAAACAACTTGGTGTTACCATAGCAATCTCTATTGTAGGCAATGGTAAAAAGCTGTCATGGACAGAAACCCTCAGCATAAATAATAGTTTAGACAGCATCCATAAACCACCGAACCATAGCATGTTTCTCCTTACAGGAAGCTAACCATATTAAATTTGGTTCAAAGCAAACCTTTAAAAAAAGAAAACCACTGAATGTGTGCGTACCCTGTCTGATAACTCAGTAAGAGAACTGCTTATATATTTAAACAGTAGCACTTAGTCCTCCACGCACGCTCTGTATTGTTAACAAATCATACTAAATAGTCACTAATGGAAAGAAACATCTCTGTCGGGGTCATTTCCCACAAGGAGCTTGAGATCGCAATGCGGAAAGGAAAATCGGTAGTTAAAGCATGAAATACTGAACACAGTAAACAGAAAAAATGACCTCTACAGCAACACCCTAATGACCTCAATCTTCCTTTGGAGGGTATTTCAAAAAAAAATAAAAAAACAACTTGACAATTTATGTCTTCCACTTCCTAATAGTTTTTCCAGCTGATTTTTCTTTTCCTTTACAAAATATCTGTCATCTTAAAGGTGAACCTTTCACCCCCGCCTGCAATTGTCTAACACTAAATTGTACAGTAATTTGCCACTGATATATAGCCCTCTCAAAACTACATAATTCCTGTAGCCATTGTTTCAGAGAGGAAGCCCGCAATGTAAATACAGTAACTGAGAAAGCATGTGTGGGGAGCACGGGGGACATTGTCTGGCGACGGGGTGATCTGTAAACTCCTTTAAATTGTATATCCTCTAATGATTCCACAGCTTTGCAAAAGAAAATGAAAACAGGATTTTATGTTGCACCGGTGTGATTTACATAATGCCGGCAATGGCTCACACATGATTGTGCTTGGCTTTATGGCGGAGGGAAAATGAAGAGCCTCGTACTCATTGTTATAGAAAGTGAATTGAGTCTTTAAGATAGAACTTTGTTACATCTCACACATTTTTTGTGTGCTGAAATGGTGTGTCCGTAGCTCAGTATAGCATATTATCTTAACCACAGTGTGGCTACGTTAAGATTCAATTCAGTTGCACACAAGGAGAAATATCCCTGCTGTGGCATGCTGTTTAACTGTTTTAAAAGAGCCTCATCTGACAAAGCTTTACATACTACCAAATACAAACATAATACAAGTTAAAACGCTGTTCTGATCCCTGGAGGGTACACTGCTTTATTTAATACCATAAATACTGTATTACCGTCACCTCCTCCCTGCTTTTTAAAGGTTATTTACAACTTGATAAAGATCTGGCCTTGATTTTGAGTCTGAAACAGGCTGTTGCAAGGTGAACTTTGGTGGCTCTGGAAATAAAACGAAAGGTACTAGAGTGTAGTTTCTGCCCTAAAAAGGCAGCTCTGGATATGGAATGCCACAGGCAGCTGTTCCTGTCTCATCAGAGGACATGTTATAAAGATAGCCCCACTTGGGTTGAAATAATGCCACCCATTCCTGCCCCAAAGCACACTCTATCATGCTCTATTGTTCACAGAGAGGCCGCGTGGGGGAAAGAGATGTTGAGACTGTGTAGTTTGTCTTGTTAAGCAAAGATATGTATAACATCTTTGTTTGATGTACCCATATCTTTGCTAGATCATCAGTAAAAGACAGCGCAAGGACCGAAAGAGCTTAAATACAAATGTATTGGTTCCTTTTTATAAAGGCAAACCTGCAGCCGGCACAGGAGCAGTTATTGTGTCTAATCCCACTAAATGAGAGTCCGAAAGACTAAAAAGCGCTCAGCATTTTCACTTCACATCCTGACAGCTTTAATGCTGTGCAGCCCCCACTCAGAGGCAGGACCACAGCCTCTTGAGGTGAGAGTGAAGATAACATTTCACAGTGTCTCTATAGCGCTGTCATGTGAAGGATTATGTAGCCGTGTATTTGCTGCTTGTAGTACCGTAGGGGGTCTGATACCTATCTGCCTGTGGTTTCAGCTGCCTGAGCTTTTTTTCTCCTTTTTTTCCACCGCCGCTCTAAACTCTGCTGACCGAAGAGGTGTGACTTAGAAAGATATGTACAGTATCTCTGTGTGTCCTTCCAGTCTTGTGCTGTTATTGTTAAGTGCTTTTGGATGTTATTAATAGCAGCAGTCACATACCTGTTGTTTTTCCATTGCAATGTTTAAAATCAGTACAACATACTGACATAAGTCTGACATGACATGGTTCAAACTTTATTTCAGGTGATACTGAAAGCATTATAAATAAATAACGAAAAACGTTTTGAAAGAAAGTTTGAGTTACATTGAGATCATTTCTCTCCTGGACAACTTTAAACTGATGTTATTCTGTTTTCTTTTCTTGTTTCCAATAGCTGAAAGGAGTTTATGCACTGAAACGACCTCAGGAAAATCCAAGATGGCCGCCAAAAGGAAAGGTGGCCTAAAACTTAATGCTATCTGTGCCAAGCTGAGCCGCCAGGTGGTGTTCGACACCAGCTCCCAGAATGCAGAGGGAGACCAGAGTGTAGCAGAAAACAGTGAGCATGGCAGTTCGCACTACGATGACAACGAGACCATCTTCCCCGAGAGCCTCGAGGAGGACCAGAAGAGACGCGAGGCCATCGAGAAGTGGGTCAACGGCGAATACGGTGATGAGCCACTAGCTACTCGTGATGAAGAGGAGCATGAACCCAAAGTCAGCAATGACGAAGATGCCCCTCCCCGGGGCGTGTACATGGTACGCCCCACAGGCTGCAGCGATGACGAAGACAAGACAGAAGAGGGGGAGCCCACGACCGGCTCTCAAGATGGCAGTTACCATGACGACAAAGAAGCTGAAGAAAGGCCTCCAAAAGAAACCACCTACAAGCCACCAAGCGAAGCCCAGAGTCGTCCGCCACCTTTCGCCTCCACAGGTACAATTTGAATTTGTTGTCCAGTCAGTTTTCTTTCTAATGTTGCCACCTTACTCTGATTAATAGCCAACCCTTTTTATATATCTCAAACCAACACTACCTTTGCCCTTTAAAACATTCCTCTCCATAGTATTATAGGCCCAATGCTTAGATAGAGGGCGGGTGACATTGCTACATCCACATAAGCTTAAGTGTGCCCATTATTGGAAAGAGACACTCTAGAGTTACATTATGAATAGCCAGTGACATTACCCTGAAGACATATTCAACTGGCAGGCCAGGGGGGAAAAACAGGAACTTGTCAGTGTGTGGTTAACTGCATAAAGAAATTCATAAATGGAGTAGGCTTACAACATAAGGCCGTTTATGCACTCTCCCAGCAGCTGTGGGCCAAGAGCGCATGGCAGAACCAGGCTAAGCTTCATATTACACCCAGGATTACATATTGAGTCTTTGATTTTCCCTAAGCTCACTAAACTTAGCCACTGCTTCAAACTCCTCTATTACATGAAATTGAAGTCTGCCGTGGAGGAGCGAAGGTTTCTTTTTTTCAGTTGTCAAATCCACGAGATCAATTTTAAATATACTCAGAAATAGTGAAATTATATTGCAGTGCCATATATCACTTAATTATGTTATTATCTTCTCACAAACAACAGTAGGTCCATGTTTTATAGATAGCAGATACTTTTCATAAATTCCTAAATATGTGCTCTTGTAAATGACTCATTATAATCCCTGTTAAATTGTTACATTTGTTTCCACGGTATTATTCACTGATTATCAAACAGATAAAGCTGGCAGTCATTCTGAAGTAGCAAGCGTATGTGTTAACTGCACAAACAATATTTAAGAAAGTACCTTCTACGGTTATACACTTGGTGACACACACACTATAGAACATATTTGCCTTTGTATAGCAGGAGTTAAAACAGGGTGCTCTTAAAAGGAGACAAAACATGGCTCGGTTATATGAATAGATAAAGTTTCACAAGCACCCAGAGAAAAAAAAAATACTGCAATTTGCAGGTGAGAACGGTTGTTGCGGTAGAAAAACAAGTGTTGTTTTGTGCTTGCTCACCTCACTTTAGCAGTTTTTTGGTCTTTCATCTAGGTTTATGTATCTACCTCAGTCATGTACACATGCTCTTTTTCTTTGCATTTCTTTTTGACTAACAGCAGTAGCTCCGGCCACATACAGAATTGGGGGGGGGCAGGGGCTTCTCAGAAATTGAAGCAGGTTTCATTTCAGAAGCAAATGAAAAAGGCTTTGTGGTTTTAATTAGTCATTTTGTGTTTATTTCAACGCAATAAAAAAGCCTGTCTGTAAAAATGTATTGCTGTTGTGAAGCAGACCTACACCTTCTCCTTCACCGGCTCCCTTAACTTTACATCTCACAACAAAGCCAGAGTGTTTTTGAAGACTGCAAGGAGAGCTCACTGCATCAGTTGCAAATCTTTTCTTTAGACACTTTTTTTTTTTTTTCAGAGTTGCTCTTTGTTGATTGTAACTAGGGCATCTATATTGCCATGTTTCAGCTCAGCTCACAATTAAAACATTTTTCTCTCTCTCTCTCTCTCTCTCTCTCTCTCTCGCCGCTGTCTTTCAAAGGCTGATGCGGAGTGCACATAATTATGCATATAAACATAGTGGCTTAATTATCTCTCACAACATCAGTGACAATGTAATTAACAAACATTGCAAGATCAATGAGAGAAACTGCGACCTTCAAAACATTTAACTCCTCACATTGAGGCATCGTGCGGATTTCCTATCAGTGCAAAACCCCAGAATACTTTTCCTAGATAATTTAGATGTCGCATTAGAGCCCTCATAAGCCAGTCAATGGAAAAAAACAATGAATAAAAAGTATGAAAGCAATGACAGAGATGCTCATAGCGACGGATCAAACAAGCTTGACCATGACTTCCATTTGCAATTCTGGGTTCACTGTAAAAGGTTATTGTTCATTTCAAGCTGTTTCAAAGCCCTCTCTATTTACTGCCTGTTAATTAACTAACAGAGAGGAAGTTTGAAGCTTCGTGCAGTTTTGTTCCTGTCAAATTAGTCCAAACACATGCACATGATGTCATGTATTCAAAGCAACTCTTTATTAAGCCACTACTGTCCATTTAAATACAACATATTTCAACAATTCACTAGCATGAACACCAATTGCCACCTAAAACTCTGTTTAAATGATTGTACCATATACAGAAAATCCCACTATTTAAAATGTACTCGGAATGACAACTGAAAAGATGGCATATTATTAAAACATTTTTTCGTCACCAATTGGTTTACATTGTGCTGGAGTGGTTCAAAACTGACACCCTTTAGTAGGTATTCAGACTCTAGATTATTCCATATATAGCCTCCAACGTGCACCTTTATCATCAGCGACACCTCTGCCTCTTAGTCCTGTGAGCGGGGAACTATGCCACGGATGGCCATGTTTGGTCCGCCAAATGGAGATATAAGGCCCATCTGTTATCATATCTGGGAGGGAAAATGTAGCCTAATTGCCTCAAATATAGACACGGCGGGTCTGTCGTGTGTAGGGTTTTGCTTGACTGAAGTGTCAAGATTAGAGACCACTTGTTTGAAAATGTCCAGGGCCACCGGAGAGAGTGAAGAAGGAAATGTCAGTTTATGTTCTTCTTTTTTTGTTGGGTGGGTGGGTGGTGGCAATGTGTGGCCATTTTCCATACAGCCAGCACTTTCCCACCTGGTGTCACATGACATCATTAGGCGGCAGCCAGATAGGGGAGGAGTTCAAAATTCATTTACATGGTTTTTTAGAAAGGTTATCTCCCGTCAGTCCGTCATAATCCCTTTAAGTCCAATCATTTGTCTTTCATTGATAGCACGCCACATGGATCCACTGATGAATAAAGAGACTCTGCAAGTTTTTTTTTGGGAGTGGTGAGGATAATACCATATGCAAATAGAATTTTTTAAAAAAACTAAAAGGGATTTCTGTTCTCCCATGACAGAAACCAGTAGTTTCTTTGCAATCATTTGCAATTGACTGTACTACAAAAATAATATGTCTTCTTTCATTTGGAACATCAAAGCAAAACTCAACAGGCATTTATCTATTCCCATTAAATGTATTTATTATTATTTTTTGAAATATGATTTCCATTTAATCTACTTGATTTTTGTTGAACATCGTCTCTAGCTCAGTAAAGTGTAGTTCCATATTCTGACTCATACGGGCTGTGGGCGGGTCTGCCCTAACTTTAGAGCTATATGATAGTCTGTGTCCTGAGGTGCACTTAACAAATATACAAGCAGTACATTCCAATCAAGAACGAAGGTTATCAACACTTGAATCAAATACAAATAATGTTCGGATCGGATTTATGTAGACATGAGGTAAAAAGTATAAGATCAATTGTACTGCACCCGGCTGTAGATACCAGTATTGTTTATACAGTTCCAGCACATGTGAAAACAGAGAGAAGATTTGCCGATCAGATCTGTGGTAAACATTCAGGTATTTCCTCTGAAATACCCGATCCATTTCTGTTAAATGTTTCATGCCCTTTCGATCCACCAGATACTCTTTCATACTGAACCTCCACGCCAAGGAGCAACTCCAGTGAATGGAAATGTAGGGATTATTTTACATGCTGCTCATGAGATGTGAAAAGCAGGGCACAGAGACTGATTTAGCAATAACTGAGAAATCTGAGACAAGCGCAGAAAATATTTGTGTATTAATTACCCGGATGGTCCTGTAGGTGGTATTAGCTCTCACCAGCTCATGTGTTCATGGTGATGAAAAAAAAAGCAATAAAACATTTGATTTTTTTGAAATGTATTCGACCCTGATCCTGTGACTGTGCCAAGGATGAGTCTAGAAGGCCAGAGCTTTTACATGATCCAGGTGAAATGATCATGTGGTACATTACTATCCCGCCTGACGTGCGGACTGACACAACAGGAGATTTATGGAATTGAGTTGGATCTACAAACTCAAATGCCTCACCAATCCTATCTACATTTCTTCCTCTTAGTTTTTATTTTTTCTACCTCACACACCCTTTCTTTGTCTTTTCATCTCTTCTTTATGAAGAGCTTTGTCCCTCCAATGCTTTCAGAAACAATCTTTTTTTTCCTTTTCCCCACTCTGACCCCTTGCACTAACCTGGATGAAAGTTAATGGGCCAGAATTAATCTCCACCTGATGCAATTAAACTATACATTGAGTATATTTCGCCTATGTCCTTGGGGAAGTTGTCCAATGTAATGGACTCTTAAAATGTAAGTGATGTTTCGGTTCACAAATGTGTAAAAAGGGGGAAGGATTCATGCTTTTTACTCTTGAAGGTGACACAACAGTCATGTTATTTTCCAATACCTTACACCAAGCTTTGTGGAGGATTATCATTTATAAATTGCACTTAACATGACATGATTTCCTGGCAGGCAGTAGTTACAATTATATTACTTTTTTAATCGTAAAGCATTAGTCATAATGTAAAAGTCATTTATGAGAAGTTGTATACATTATTTTTCCTAAAGTTCCCCCTATATTCTTTTTTTTTCTTAATAAAGTTGCTAAGATTTATTGCAAATAAAAATCTCAAAATAAATGTTCTAATGAATGTTGATAACATAACACACTGTAATGAGAGAATTTTGTTTATTTAGTGTGTTGTTTGGAACAGTCACCTGCAGATTTTGCAGGTTTGATTAGAGTGCAACCAAAACAGGAAGAGCATTGCCTGCTCGTTTATAGACATATACATCCACAGATATAAAGATATGCTTCTCTATTGTGCAGTGCAGAATCACTTCTTTGAAATGTACTATAAAATATAAGATAGCTTGTTTTTCAATAATTAGGCTGACAAAATATATTTCAAATTGATTTACAAAGCAAGAGCCAGATTACTTTATTTTTCACTTGATATTTGAAACAAAAAAGGTCATAGACTACAATGGCTACAAAGCAGAACATCATGTAGAGCAAGCATCAGACAACATGAAGCAAGAGAGAACCATTTCAAAGACTGATTGACTGACATGAATTTAGCCACTGATTAACACGTCTTGAGCAATGGTTTAATTTGGGTTCAGTTTCTCTCCCAAAATGAAAAAAACAATCATACTAATCTGTTGCAAGTAATGAGTTAATTATTAATGCCAGACAGCACCAATGACTCTGAGGTAACGCAACTTTAAACTAAATAAGTTTTTACCTCTGCTGTTTGCGCCTCTTAAAGTGAAAAATCAGAGCGGGTTTTGTTAACTTTGACATAGTAACTCATTACTCTTTTTTTCTTCCTGCAGGAGAAGCATCTGCCCTGCGAGACTATGCAGCCAACACCATGAATGAATTTTTGGGAATGTTCGGTTATAATGATCAGCAGGTAAGGGATGAGCTGACCAAGAAGATCAGCTTTGAGAAGCTCAAAGCCGCTACCTCAGACCTCTCGCCCCTCAGCAGTGAGGAAGCCTCACGGCGCGCCCGCTTCTCGAAGTACGAAGAGTACATTCGTAAGCTAAAAGCTGGTGACGCCCTACCTTGGCCCATGCATGCTTCCCCACCAAAACCAGACGACCTCAACCCAAAACTGGCCCAAGACAAGAGCGCCACCATGCTCCAGACCCCTGGGTGCCTCCCAGGGGCCGAGGCACAGATCTACCCCCCCAGCCTGGACCACAAACAGCCAGGAGGACCTCAGCTCGGCGCCTCTCAGCCACAAAATCCCTCTCACATACAGAGCATGGCGTCCCGAGCCTCTAAGTATGACTTCTTTATTCAGAAGCTGAAGATGGGTGAAAGTCTACAGCAGCAGAACGGTAATGCTTACAAGCGACCCTCCAAGTACGACCTGGAGAATGTCAAGTTTCTGCACCTCTTCAAGCCAGGTGAGGGCAACCCTGACATGGGCGGCAGCATTGCCTTTAAGACTTACAAAGTTGGCCGCCCTTCCAAGTATGACGTCAGAACAATTCAGAAGCCAATGACAGGAAATCCAGAGGCCTCTTTGATGCCCAATGTCCTCGCTACAGCACCAGGAAACCTGGGAGCTCCTGGTGTTCCCACCATGGGCGCATCTGGGGCCAGCATCGCCCCGGGGCTCACAATGGACCAGACAGGAAACATAAGCTTCAACGCCGCTGACTACCTGAAGTCCAGCTTTTCCAAGACTGACTCCATCACCACAGGCACTGTTTCCTCCGTGAAGTAAGTCTGTGTAAACATCATCATAACAAATAATTTCTTATTGCTAATTATCGCTTGTTGACAAGAAGATATGTTGCATATTACGCAAGTTATTTGCACCTAAACAATGCACGCCTCTTAAATTCAGCTAATAAAAAGCATGTCCATTAAAATTCCAATTTAAAGTTTATTGGTGGACTGAAAGGATCCCAAGTTCCAATGGAACACCTTGGAGCCAATGTGAAGCTCACATACACTTAACTGCTACTGTGAGTCAGTTAGCCTAACGCAAAGGTAATTGCTACCTCCATAGCAGCCAACAGGAATGTGGTGTGAAATAGCGCATAGCGCCCAATAGATCCACGGCATGATGAGTTGGGAAGGCACATGAAGTGTTTACTCGCTGTAGCACTCTGTGGAGACTGATTTAGCACAGTCATCGCAAAGTGACTGACTTCTTTCGTTTGGCTAGGGTGTAACAACTCTCCCTTTAATTACTTTGGAGCCATGACTAACCTCCCGGCGAGTCACAGGGGCCGACTCTACACTGCCTGACGAGTGCACTTTAAAGGAAGCAAACGAGGGGTTTGGGGAGCTAGCCTACAGTCGTGTGCACTACCAGTAGGAAACAGCTCCCAGAGTCTGTTTGATTGGTTTTAACCTTGTCTCTAGTTAGTCAATACCTATCAAAGACACTGTTCAAGAGCCCTCAGGCACCTCTCCCTCAGGCTTTGGCCTTTGTCAGGTTGGGGCTCAGCGAAGCTGCAAGCTTGGCTAACTGACCCAGTCTGGTGCTTGTACACAGGGAGGAGAGAGGATGCTAGTGAGAATGTCTGGCAGCGCATCCTCCCCTCTGGGCCAGATTAACCTCAGGTCATCCCCCGTGTGGAGCTGCTCACATGGAGCTAAATGCCATTTCTGAATGGGAGCAGGCATAACCAATACTGTAATGTGACTGTCACTGTTACCAGTGATAAAAGGTACACAGAAGTTCTCAGTTTGCCTCTGTAATGTGTTAACATTTTCTGGATTTCCTTTTTTAAATGATATCTGATTAAGTTGAAAATTGAAGCTGCAATGTTGTCTTACATCTTTGTTTGAGTCCTGACTGATTGGAGACAACTTGACACCAACATTAGAGCCAAGGCCCTTTTGAGATTTTCAGAAAGCACCATTTCAGAGCTTTTCTTCATCGTCCCTATTATCCAGTTTTGCATATAAACACTCACCAAAATACCCCTATAAAAGATTAATGTTCCTTTGCTCCTGCATTTTGCCTTTCATTGGTTGGGAGCCCATGCATCAAAGTGTGTGGCTTCCATCCCTGATTCATACGGCACATGAAAAGGCTGTTGTGCCACAGGAAAATGTATATTGATAGTCCAAAGTTTGGGAGCTAAGTAAATATTGTGTCAGTTTGTTTTTATTAACAACAGGCAACACAACCTTAACATTTATCATGTCTCTTTTGTGTTTGCTGTTGCATTAGGAATGGCCTGCCACCCGATAAACCCGCCAGCGATGACATCAACCTCTACCAGAAATATATTGCCAGGTATGCAAATCCCTCAATGTGCCAAAGCAATGAAAAAATATACCCGAAACAGAGATTAACCTTTTTTGTATTCACTGATGTTGTGTTTTATTCAGTGATGTAACTAGATCTTAGACTGGTGTGGGGATGTTCTGTGCGCAGTAAATTGATTAAGAAAAGACTCCAATTTATGTGCTGAGAGGTAGAAGGATGGGGGTAATGAAAGTGAAATGGTTTGATGGTAGCTTACTGTAACTGGTTGAGTAAATGCTCACTGTTGTGTATAGCACTAAAACATTGAGGAGAACATAATTCTGTACGACTCTGTGACTGACACAGAGAGGATATGAGCTTAGGCCGGGGTCTTCCTGAGTTCTGCCGTTTATTGTTGAACACCCTAGGAACCGACTGCTCTAAAAAGTCTGTCATTCACACCAACAGAGACAAAAACATCAGGGGAGGGGAGGTATCTTGTGTTTCAATGGACACAGAACAATGTCCCCCATTCTGGATTCATTTCCAGCCGACAGTAGAAAGGTGATTATCATTTGTTTGTTTATTCCGTTTAAAAAGAAAGAAAAACAGCATTTGAAAAGCCAAAGTGGCTTTGGCGTTAATGATTACTTCTCCAAGCCATAACATGAAGGGCACAAATCAAAGCCTTGGCACTGACAGACACACACACACACATACACACACGTCCCCTTCTACACACACACACAAAACCCCTTCCTTGGACTGATTACATTTTGCAAGAAGATTTAATTAAGGAATTTTTAATGAGGCTTCTGCTGGCACTGCCAAGAACTGTTTTGATATTTGCGCTGCATAATGCATAAAATTTGTCTAAACATCTCGGCAGTTGATGCACGGGGAGGCTGCAGATAAGCCCAGATACAGTTTCAATTTCCGTGTTGGGTTGGGAAAAAAAGAGAAAGAAAAGAAGAAGGGGGAGGAAAAAAAATGGAAATGGAGGGCTCATAAAAAGGGCAAATGTAGCACCAAGAGGGGAGGTAGAAGCGGGGGAGGGTCCTTTTGGAGCTAGGGCTAATGAGTGCACACTAATACAAAAAAACAGCTTTGTAAACGTGTTTGTACCGATCCTTATGAAAAGAGAAAAAAAGTTCTTCATCTCCTTACCAGACTACAGTTTGATGTTTTAAAGAGCTTCCCTGGTAGTGTTTCGTTGCAGTTTTCTCTCTTTAAATGCTTTCATGCACCCGCTTTTGCCTCGGCACTTTGATCTGTGTAACTCTATTGTAACTGGAGATGCGCTGCAATCTCTGTATCGTGGCAATATTAATATTTAATCTGCTGCTGAATAGCAGCGGCCCATTAGGCCCCCTGACGCGGCAAGTGGGAATTGTCCAGAGGCAAAGTGATACAGCTGGGCAATGAGCAGAAGGGTGGGCCATGGTCTCAGGGGGTGGGGGGCTTTGTGTGCTCATAAGTGTAAATGTGTGTGCGTTTGAGTATATATGTACTTAAAAGAAGAGTATTGAAACAGTAATTGTTTGGATATATGTTTGGTTGAGTGTGCGTACGCACTTTATATGACTTTAGGTTTTTCTTTTTCTAAAAAAGACATCTAACCTCCCAAATGCCCCCTCTCCCTCCATCACCATTTTCAGACACACACACATACACTCTCACAGCCAACTTAAAAAGAGTAGTGGATATGCCGTTCAATTAGCTTAATGAACTCAGCAAAGTGATCTGTAAATGCAGCTCTGGGATAATCCTAACAAGGAAAAAACAGAAAGAGAGATGGAACAAATATTACTTAGCCCCCTTTTCCCCCTCTCCTCTGCACTAGCAGATGGAGCTCTTGGCAGCAGTAGTGCAAATGTTTATTTGTGTGTTTTCACTGGTAATTGGAGGATTTTAACAGTCATCATCGTCAGGCTTATAATCACCACCGTAAAAGTGGCTGTACTGTAGCAAGCAGCAGCATTTTTTGATATATCTAACACCAGACTAAAATCTTTTTTTTTTGGGTTGCAAAGTACTAGGAGCTGATCTCAGGACACCTGACCCTTTTCCACAGGGTGAAACTGTGGTTAACCTGAAAGAACTATGCATTGATTCGACAAGGGCTTTCACAGGGTGGAGAAATAAAGTAGTCCTAGGGTCCCTGATCCTTGAGTGTGTGTGTATGCGTGTCGAAGGAAAGGGTTTCAGTGTAATAAGTGTCTCTTACGGCTGCTTTGGAAATAAATGGAGCTAATTTGGCTGAAATTGGTGTGACAGACGGTTAAATTGTTGCAGCAGTGTGGAAAGCAGAAGTCAGTTTGAAGGTGTGCGCTGTGTTGCTTTGAAGGTGAGACGCGCATAATGCCTTTCAGAACTCCTTCATCCCTTTTTTTCATTTTGCTGTTCCCCGTATTTGAAGTAATTCTTCAGTAATCATTCTTGATTTGCCATTTTTTTTTCATCACACTGACATATTTCTGAGCAGCTTTGTCATTCAGCCTTGTGACTATTCTCAGTTCGAAAAGCTCTGATGTGTTCCTATGTTTTTAATCAGTCTTAATTTTTGTTTGATTCTCTTGCACTGTGTGGCCCTTAAAATGTGTAACTGTTGAAACGTGTCCTGCAACTCGGTTTTTAGGTTCTCTGGAAGTCAACACTGTGGACACGTGCACTGTGCCTACCAGTACAGAGAGCATTACCACTGCATGGACCCTGAGTGTAACTACCAGGTGAGCGTGAGTACTTTACAAATTTTTTGAGCAACACTCAAATACACATTCTCTCCTGTATACTGCAAGCTTAACCTCAGAACCGCACAGTTCAGATCAATGCACAATGAGAACAATTTGACAAAGGTCATTTTGTTTGATTGTTGAAATGAATGAAAACTTAGGTTGCCTTGTTTATTCATAACAAGGTTACTTCAGGTGACCTAAAGCTACGTATGTTCAGGACATGACAAAGGGGATGTGATCATCTCATAGACAAACAGGATAATGTGTTATCATTTCATTAGTGGTCACACCCATCCAAAGTTTACGCAGATGAAAAGTTTGTTGGTCTTTGGTCTGCCGAACAGGCTATGAGTGTTTACATCCGTGCAGTATGCAGGCGCCTTCCAGGCACAGTTGGTTTTTGACAGTTGGCCTTTTATCACAAGGGTTAATTGTAAATATGTTTGAAATATGCCCCTTTTTTATCTATGTGTTTCTATCCTAAAGACATCTGCCACTAATCCCCTTTCACATTATTAATCTAGTCCTGGTCCCAGGAGTTGTCATGTATGGCACAGGAAGCAGAACAAAACACAAAGCAGATCATAATACAGGCCTTGTGTTTGCTGTAGCATATGGCCTGAGAGAGTTAGACAAACACAGGAAGATTTGTCAAAGACGTCAAAAATCCTTGCAGAGCTAGAGCTGTGTGTGTTTTCCTTCCTTTCCTAACACTTTCTGAATTAAGCCATCTTCAGCTGTAATCTCCCATGTCTGCTCCTGATCAAGAGAGATTACTGCTCGATAAATTGTGTTTATATGGTGAAAAGCATTACAGATCTAAGCTTTCATTTTCTGCATGAATCCCACTTCACAGTCTGATGGGACACATTCTTGGAGGAATACAAAGGAAAATCATTTCATGTCATTATTTAGAGTGTTAGTTCAGGTTATCATGGCAATTTCCACGGTCAGGTCCACATTTCTCTGTTGCTTTTGCGTTGCGTGGAAACACAGATATGCTTTGGAAGCCAGCTCTCTGGGATGTCAATACCCAGAAGAAGAAAAAAAGCAGCCAGTGATGAGCAGCCCCTTTCGAAGCGATAACTCATGAAATGTTACATGACACACACTCCTGGAATATTATCCCACTGCCAGCCTGTGGGCTATTGGCTGAGTCTGAACATTCTCCTTTCATGGGCTTGTACATGAGGGAGTGTGCATCTTGCCACACTAGTGGGAATCCTAAAATAAATGTAGCAAGTGGCTCACAACCTTCTTCACCACTCAACTGAAAATGAGATCTTTTTCCCAGTCAGCTCTCTCCATGGCCTATTTTGGACGGCTTGTTGGATCGTGTATACCATTACCACAGTTCAACTTATCTTCCAGTCATGACTTACCAGAAAGTCCAAAATGTAGCTCCGAATGTTTTAGAAAAATTGTTGATCAATCCAAAGTGTTCATCAATTGGATTAAAAATCCTAATGAAGTGTTTGCTCCTACAGGAGTCAAACATCTCAAAACATGCAATGGGAAACAGGCCAAGAGCAAGGGAACAGCTGGGAGAGATCTTAGCTTTTTTTCTTCTGCACGAGTGGAGCACATGACACAAAGCAATTACCCTACTTTGTACAGCAATTAGTTGCTTTTAGAATAGTTCTTTCTGATGTTTCTACCTCAACTGGAGATAAATATGGATTGAAGACAGAACTGTCTCATTGATTTGCGCTTCTCCTGTTTCAGTTTCTGTAACATCAGCTTAAGCCCAATTACAGCAGATTTTGTTGCTGCGAGTCTCTGTGGAGTGACTTTTCTCCTTTCCCTTCCTGACTCCTGGGTGTGGGAGGGAATGTGTATTTATTTATTAATGTTTTAATTTTAGAAGGCGGGTCTCTTAGCATATTCACTCATTATTAAAGCCTGCACCAAAAGTGAGTGTTTAATGCTTTAATTAAAAACGGAATCATATCGCAGCGAATTGAAAGGGAAAAACGTTTTTTGGTTGGCTTGTTTGTTTGTTTGTTTCTCTTGTCTTCTGTTTTCCCCTGTGCATGTCTGAGAAACCATCTGCATGGAACATCATTCTTCCAGAGACAGAAACATCAGAACTGTGATCTTGCATGTCAATTGATTCATCTTAATTAAAAAAAAAAATACATTTAGGTGGAAGGGAAGAAATAGTGTCGAGACAGGGGGCGTATGGGGAACATACTTCATGTTCCATGTGGAAGCTTCCAGAGCCTTTGGTGCTGCATTTGGATAGGACGCAACTTTGAGATATATGCAAAGTAAATCAATAACCAAAGAACGCATCATCTTTAAAGACCTCGTGGCCCTCTCCGTTACAATGTGCACAGCCCCCCCAACTGCCAATTGGCTCCTGCATGTTGCAGCTGCTGCTTCCATAGATATAAAGTGACTTGTTGCTGATTCTGTGACTGGTTTAAATAAACACCAACCTGTTGCCTACATTTTTCCCCCTCTCCTTTTGCAGAGGTTTACCAGTAAGCAGGATGTTATCAGGCACTACAACATGCACAAGAAGAGGGACAACTCTCTGCAGCATGGCTTCATGCGCTTCAGCCCTCTGGACGACTGCAGTGTCTACTACCATGGCTGCCACCTCAATGGAAAAAGCACCCATTACCACTGCATGCAGGTACACTACAAAGACTCACACCTCCTCAACCATCTACACACATAACAACTGTAAACTCACTAAGACAGTTTGCAGGCATGCATGCCCCCAAATGCACAGAAACAAAAGAATATCTGCAAATATGGCCACACGTTCTTAAGCATTACTGTACATACAGTACGGTATTCTATTAAGAAATGTGGTATATCATCCATCATTTAATTTACATTTCAGAAATACACATTAGACAACAAACATGGGTGTCAGTAAACCAGATTTCACGTAGACCAGGTAAAATATAGTTGTGTGTCCTTTAAGATTCTAAAAAAAATTTTAACAGCAAAGTACAGTTTAAAGCAACATGAGGCAGGACAAAAAGGAGTCCTCACAATCTGGAGAGTCACGCTGCTTTTAAGACATACAGTACATGACTACAGGATGTTTGAAATTCACAGTTTACCTACATCTGCGAAATGGAATTACAGTTCCCTACTTTTCCATTTACACCAAAGTGTCTTTAAAGAGCAGTTTGGAAAAACATATCCTAAAGTAAATACAAGAAAATTGAAAAAGGGGGGAATAGATGTGCGGCTGCTTGTGCCTTCCCCACCTCTTCACTCTCTCGCTCCTTAATTGGCATGGATAAAATTCAGTAAGGTGTTTATATAAACTACACATTTTTCATTTTTTAGTACCAAGCAGCCAGTTGAAGATTATTCCCCCTTCTGGATTTGTTTAATTTTTTACATCTGCTTATTTTCAAAGTGTCATTGTGCCGAGAGCTTTCTCACCGACAGGGCAGCAGCGCAGCGGAGGATGGCTAGAGATATATTCTTTTTTAAACCTCTCTAACGGCGTAATTGTTATTAGGACATTTCAACCCTTGTTTTAACAGTCCCTGAGAACCTGCAGATGTTGGCATCGGCTCTCTTGATTTAGGGGGGAAAAGACAGAGTGGCATTTTTTTCATTGTTTGACTCAATATGGAGAAGTTGCCCGGTTTGTGCAGCTCAAAAGTGCCACGGATGATATACAATTGCTTCATTTAATTCAAACATTACCTGTTTTTTCCCCTCTGTGTTTGCTCTGAGGGCCCCTGAGTACCAGAACATTTTAAACTAAAGACAAAGGCTGTCATCTTACTCGCGTCTGCTTTCTTCTGCCCCCTCACCCTCTCAATTTGGTCTCAGAGTTACAGTAGGTTTGTGGTGACTGTATTGTCACACTCCAAAAGTATTTTCTAAAAGGCAGCTTTGCCAGGAAGTTATTGTAGTTTCAGCTACCTGTTGTGACCACTGTGTCTTTCAGTCACTTTTTTCCAACTGTCACAATGACAAGACTTTTCCAATTCACTGGTCTGACTTGAAACTTGTACTGCTCAGTTGCATCACCACACATTAAATAGTGAACGTGAGAAAACAACCTTCCACTCATTTCTAGGCCACTGGCATTCTCTTAACCACACTCCTTTCTCTCTCGCTTGTACAATATTTCTGATGTCTTTAAAGCATTGCCTTTTTGAAAACCATATTTGCAAACTGTAACTTTCATGTCTGCTTTGCAGCTAGATCTGGCTTTTGATTGCCATGCTTTGTCTTTGCTTTGCAGGTTGCCTGCAGCAAGGTGTACACCAGCACCTCAGATGTCATGACCCATGAAAACTTCCATAAAAAGAACGCCCAGCTGATCAACGATGGCTTCCAGAGATTTCGTGCCACCGAGGACTGTGGCACAGTTGCGTGTCAATTCTACGGGCAGAAGACTACACACTTCCACTGCAGGTAAATACTGCACGCCTCATGTGGTGCTTGTTTTTACATTCATCAAACATACACTAAACATAAATGCATTAAACACAGTTAAATATGCATTTATATGTTTTTCTTTTTATATTTTAAATTGTGTAGTAACAACTACTTACCCCAGCTGCAGTTGCCAATGATAGTGGTTTAAATAAATACAAAAGCCTAACAATTGGTAGAAAACATTTAATATGGGCTCGTTTCTAAAAGAAAAATAAATAAATGATAGGCTGCGCTCAAGTGAAATCCAATCTAATCTAACGGCTTCCTTGTTTCTCTGCCTGCACCATTAGTATCTTTACACCTCACAGATTCAAAGGGGGAAAACAAAAATAATCACACTTTTATTTTTGAAGAGCATGCACCACAGAACTATTGTCAATGAACATAGAGAATCACTAGGTTGATTCATCAAACTCCCTCACTGGATTGTATCCCTTTGGCAAAGGTTGCAGGTGGCAACACATCAATGGGATCCCGCTGCGTTACAGAGCTGCCTTAGTTATCGTTCCTCCTTTGTGAAATATTTGAATCATGTGGACCCTCTCACTGACTCCCAACTGCACCAAGGTACTGAGCGGTCTTTATAGCCCAGCGAATCATATTTTCTCTTTGTTTTCCTTAAATGTTTTCAGGCGCCCAGGATGCACATTCACTTTCAAGAACAAGTGTGACATTGAGAAGCACAAGAGCTACCACATCAAGGATGATGCCTATGCCAAAGATGGCTTCAAGAAATTCTATAAGTATGAGGAGTGCAAGTACGATGGCTGCGTGTACAGCAAAGCCACCAACCACTTCCACTGCATACGCTCCAGCTGCGGCTTCACCTTTACCTCCACTAGCCAGATGACCTCCCACAAGCGCAAACACGAGCGCCGGCACATCCGCTCCTCCGGTGTCATGGGCCTCTCTTCCGCCTACATGGTGCCAAAGGATGAGGCCGAAGAATCGAGCAACGATGACCTGATGGACTTCTCCAACATTAGCAGCAAGAACTCAAGCCTGAGTGCCTCGCCCACCACCCAGCAGTCCACCACTATGTCGCACTTGTTGGCCATGCCCACCACCATTGTCTCTTCCTCCGCTACATCAGGCCACGCCCTCAAACCCACATCCTCGCTACCCAGTGCGGGTCAGCGTATGTCCAGCCTGCTGTCCCAGAGCCTGCCCAGCAACATGCCCGTGGGCCTTTCTCTTTCTAACAGCGGTATGGCCTCCTCCAACCCGTTCTTCCCCCTCATACCCAGGATGCCTCACCAACCACCTCTAGCAGCAGCCGCTAGCCTGATGTCAGCTGTAACTTCAGGGGCCCACTCCATGCCCACCGACTCAATGACCCAAGGTTTCTCCACAGTGGGTGCAGACGGATCCATGGCCTCTACCCCAACGTCCTTCACCACCGCCTCCATCATGGAGAAGATCTCGGCTAGCAAAGGTCTGATCTCTCCCATGATGGCCAGACTGGCAGCCGCCGCCCTGAAGCCCTCCAACCACCTCGACACAGGTCAGTCTCTTCACAAATAGAAGTTATTTTGCAGAATCAATGTGTTTACTAAGCCACAGAACAATGGGAAATAGTCACTTTTAATCAAAACACTTTTAAAAACCTAATAATTGTCATATGTATTGTGTTTAGCAACACAAATATGCCTATTTCCTGCTTTTTTGCCTTATATGATTTTAAATGTAATTCCTTTTGCACTGATGTTCAGCCAAAACAAGCGAGCTAAAACCAAGCATTAATCGAGTCATGTGATGACAAACAATCACCGTCGGATCTCTGATAGTATCTAAAGAGAATTTAATGCACATATACTAAAAGCCACATCCTTTTTTTTTGTGTGTTGACTTCACTCGACTGCAGCCAGAGCACTCAGAGGTCATTTCTATCACTATCCCACAGTGGAGAGAAAGGCAGAAAAACTGCTGCTTTCAGGCTTAAAGGGGCATACCGGAGGCATAGTCCTCTGCTCTGGGCTTGTTATTGTGTTGATCGTTTGTTAGATACCCACAATCCATTTGGAGATAAATGCGCTGACAGGGGAGAGTAGAGCCTGTAAAAGTCTCTTATGATGTTCAGAGTGGGGGCTCCTGGGGCTTGTGTCGAACATGTTTCCTCATCATTGGTCTCTTATCTATGTCTGCGCCTGTTCCAAGCAAATGGAGGTGGAATGAAATTAAGTTCAGAAATTGCAAGAACAAAAAATGTTAGTTTTTTTTTCTTTTTCGTCATGCCCTCTATGCAAACCGATAAAAATTAAAAAAAACTATGAAAAACAGAAATTACTGAGGCAGAAATTACTCAATGCACCAGAGCTGAGAAACATAGCTTCTTTTTTTCCCGCACTGACACAAGAATGCAGACACAGTTGCATGCACCAGCAAATGCACACTTTTAGAATTTCTAGAAACCTTCTGTTCCCACAAAAACATGTCAATATCTATTTAGCATAACCACAATTCACATAAATTTAGGAGGTAATTGCCTTGTCTATGTTTATCATATTGCTCTCAACAAAGCTTCAGAGAATGAAAATGAAGTTAAAGCATTCAATTGATAATGCACTGCAGAGCACACTTTTGCATTCAGTAGCAGTGGGGCCTCCTGTGCTGAGCCTGAGCAGGTGGGGTGCAGATTGTAAATGGAGCTGCAAGGGGGAGCGTCTCCGGATGTTGGGACTGGGAAGGATTACAATTCCTGGTGGTGTTCCTGGAGCAGGACAGGCCCTGGGAGAGAGACGGGGCAGCTGCTCCGGGGAGCCGAGCTGAGCCCGGGCTGTCAGGCTGAGCTCCACCTCTGGGCCTCCAGCAGGTAGTCTGAACACTGGGAAGGCCCCCACTGAGGGTGGGGCCTCCACAGATGGTGCCATCACCACCCCTCTCGCAGTCTCAGTGAGGGGCTGCATCTCAGATCTCTCTGTGCTTTATAACAAAGCTGCTTTAAAACAAGGTCCCCTTTCACATTCTCTATGGTAAAAGTTCACTGCTGTTGCACGATTGAGGAGAAGCTTCAGTTTAATTTCTCATATTTCATACTTCTTAAAATGTGTGAACAGGGCATTTGGGGCTAAAATGAGGAGGAAGTGGTCTATGCTTCTCCGTTGAAAAGGTGTGAAAAAGTCAGTGTTTGTGGCTATTTTTCACAGCGTTTATTTTTTCACAGGGTTGTGAAACTTCACTTCTATTGTGGTGAATTGTGCCTTTTTTTTCCTGTTTCTGCTTTCAGTATTTACTCAATATTTTTTCTTTTTTTTGCATTAATGTTCCGCTCTAATTTACCCCTAAGTGTTTTTCTCAGAGATTCAAGCATCTGAAGGGTTTACTAATTAGGCACACAGTACAAATGATCTTTCACAAGCTCTGTATCTTATCCGGAGTAATTACATGCTGATACATTATTCCTGGATAATTTCCAAAAAGAAGCTGCTTTGAGTCAAACTCATTTGTTCTTCCTCTTTGGGAAGTGGGTAGAAAAAATAACCTCATGATGTGCAACACAATAATAGATTTACGCATTGTAATCCACCTTTAAAAGCCAATGCATCCTCTGATATAGTGCAGGAATGCTTAATCCGCCTGATGATCATGTGTAGATCATAAAGGGGGAGCTGCTCTTGATTTAATGTGCTCTCATTTGGGCTGAGAGTTGATTTAATTGTCAATGACAAGGCAGAATCTGTCTGGCTTGTTAATTTTGGGTGTACCCCTATTAAGTTGGGGGGAGGGAAGTAGTGCTTGACGGAGACTTGGTAAGCACTCAGTGACCTCAAACCAGACGTAAAATTGTTTGACTGCTGTTTTCCCTTCGCCCCACCTCCAGCCCCTCAAACCTCAGCCGTTGTCAAACTGAACTGACACTGACACTTCCTCATCTTGGAGCTTTCAGCTGACAAGGCCCAAGATCGGCGTTTCCACTCCTATTCTGCCTGATATGTCTTTGGGTCATCTTGTAGCAGGGGTAAACTCTGCTCGGTTTCCCCCTTACGTAGGCGGGTTTTGTTTTCTCTCCAGCAAGAAAAAGGAGAGGAGCCTCACCAGGCTGAGGGCCAAGGGCACACACTTGGCTGCCCATGACCTTGCCTTGTCACAATCCCTCAGCACCAGCCCTGATTCCTAAACAACAGATCCCTCACCAAACCAATCATGGCCGCCGGTGCTCCTCAGTCATATAGTGTCTGAGAGGCAAGTGTCCCCCCTCCCACTGTCACATTAAAACAAAAACAAAAAAACACTTATTGTCTACCAAAAAGCCTGGCTTTCTCTGTGTAGCCCCAGGACAAATTAATATTGAAATCCCTTGAGGATCGGGGTGTGGGGCAGAATTCACCTTCCTGTCAGCATTTCTACCCCAAGTTGTCCCCTGGTCTTTATCTATTTTATTCCATCGCTCCTGTCCTCACTCACAGCATCCACTGAATACCTATTTGCAGAAGAATGTGATCAAGAGGTCATGCTACTTGAACTAATCTGATTGGCTGTCATCTCCAATCTGACCGACATAGCACCCCTGTTCCTTGTGGGTACGCTCAGTGGCATCGGCTGCCGTCCGTTGTCAGGCCAACAAGCAGCCTGGGAAGGTGGAAAAGGAGGGGGGTGGCCAATCTGAGACTGCCACTTTCCCTCAGCATTAGCATCTCACTTAATGACCAGTTAAGAGGCAGCCTGGCAAATGAGTTGTGACAAGTGCTGCAGAAAAAGGAGTCTTTTTCCCTCATATCTCCCGCCTCTCAATCACCATTTAAAGGGCTTGACGGGCTGACATAATTCCGCCATAATTATCACTTGGAGGATTCTTCTCGGAGAAGTCAGATTGGATCTCATCATAGGGTAATAATGCTGACCAACAATAACTTTGTTGTCACTTCTCTCATCTGCGTGTCTTGCTTGATCCTCAGGGAATGGGCACTCGGCTTCAGCCAGCCAGTTCAATCTGGTTCAAGTGAAGCAGGAGCCGCAGGACGTGAACTCTGGGGCCTCCCAGGACTCCACGCAGGAGCACAGCCTGGACCTGAGCAAGAAGGACCACAGGTACACAGCTGCATGGCACATAGAGGGTTAAGGCTTTATACAACATGTTTATTCTTGTTATAAATTCACCTAATATATTCACAAAATAAATCAACAAGGAAATAAGGTTTCTCTGATTGATAGAAGATTTCTGCAGTCTTGGCAGCCAGGGTTATGTGCGCAATTATTTATCAAAAATATCTCATTTATATACATGTGCATACAATTATAAAACCCTCACCATATTTCTCAATTTTCGTGTGAGAAGGATGTTTGTATAAAACGTCAACCCCAATCTTCCCTTCAAATAACAGTAGATCTTATTTCTTAAGAAGACAGCATTTTTCTTCCTCATTATATAGGCACACCTTGCGTGATAAATAGTCATATTTACTGTTCTCATGCAAATCTTCACTAAACATTGTTCATTTTCCTTGTTCCAGTAATGAATCAAACGGACACCCTGTACCGGGGAATACATCTCTTTTATCCTCGCTTATGAATAAGGTAAGATTCATCCATCAAACGCCTTTCATCCCAAGACAAATTAGCGGGACACGGAGGGGCCTGTTTGTTTTTTAATGTTTCACCGCTAATAAGATGAGTTTGTATCATTTAAATTTTCCAGCCATTTTTCATACAGTGTAATTTTCACTGCACCAAATCACAAATGAATATAATGAAGCAGTAGCTGGGTGCCATGCCAGATATATAGAGATGTTTGTTTTTTGATGAGCTGTTATGAACTCGCCATCCATTTTTCCTCCTCCTTTATACTTCCCCCCCCCCCCCCCCCCCCCCCCCCCCCCCGCTTCGCTCTACAGTTATTTATAGACTTTGTAAATTATTTGATTAAAAAGTCAGAGGAGAGGAAAAACAACAGGCAGGCGCTGCCCTCATTTTTTACCAAGTCTAAATGTTAGCGTATGGAAATTTAGATGTGCAATTTGTTTTGGCTGAAGATTAAAATGGCCACTGTTTTACACATACATCTTCTCTGATTGATACAAAAGTGCCAGGTGGTTTCCATCACATTAATGATGTTATGCCCTCCTTTTTTTTTTTACCCTTGACAAGTGGTCAAGTCCTCAAAGTTGCTCTACTCAAAGCTGTCATTAATCCAGAGAGTAGAGGGGCTTCAACACCTGTTGTCCCACAGCTCCTTGTGTCATTTCAGCCTTTGGGGGTTAGAGTCGAGCCAGCACATCACATAAAAGGGTTAACAGTTCCTCCCAGGGGACGCTTGGCAAACACGCTTGGCTTGCACTCAAGCAAAAGACTGGTTGTTTGTAAATCTGTATGTGCTTTTTTGCTTCGCCAAAACATTTGTGTGTGTTTAAACTCTCTCACTCTCATTACCATATGCGAGTACCCAGTTTACGTATGTTCAGCTAACCCAGCAGCTGGTTGTTTATGTGCTATGTGTTTTCTAGATGTCACATGTGAACCCTGCACTGTTCAACGCCATGAACCTAAAGACGGAGCTGGAGGCAGGCCAGGGCAACCCCTCAGAGGCAGCCTACTATCTGAACAGAGTGCTGAAGCGGCCCATGCCAGAGAAACCCTCTGAGATCTGGAGGACATACCTCCGCAGGTATGAAACATGGAAGCAGTACAAGGAGTCACTTTAGTCTTTCCTTAGTAAGACTTATTCATTTTGGTAGTGAGACAACAGCTAAAAGTACCGTCAAGGCCTTTTCTGGAAATACCATTCCTCACATACTGCATCACTGGAAACCCCCTGAAACATAAAGAATCTGCTCTAGCAGGAATGTGAACCAACTTAGAGTTATTGTTTTTAATGATCTTATCTCGAAACAGTCTTCTTTGCGTTTTACGTCTATTTGAGTCTTTACTATCTGTCTTTCTTTAGGTTTGATACAGACGACTACTGTGAGTCTCAGTGTGACTTCCTTCAGAAAGTTCACTTCCACTGCTTGGTAGAGGACTGTTGTGCACTCTTCAGCACTGTGGATGGGGCCATTAAACATGCTACGTGAGTGTCAAAGTGTTTAGTAATCCAAAAATAATTCCCCTTCCACATTAGAGGTTATTGCTTTATTGAACAAAATATAAACAGGTTTCCATCTTGTTCTTTTAGCTTCCACCTCCGGGCGCATTTGAAGGTGAAGTCTGAACCTCAGTACGGAGAGGGCAGGGACTCCAGTGAGGGTGCCTCGCTGCCTGCAGCCCCCGTCTCTACAGCCAACAACCCCTCCATGGATGTGGCCCACCTCACCTCCTCTGGTGGGTACAGCTCCCCTCCCCCCTCCCTGCTGGCCTGGAAGCAGCTGACCGGCAGCATCCCTCAGATGTCGGCCTCCATGCCCAACCTGCCAGTCAACTCCCCCCTGGCCACCACCTCTCTAGAGAACGCTAAACCTCAAGTCAAACCTGGTTTCCTGCAGTTCCAGGAAAAGTATGAAAAACATTGAATGTCCTCTTACATTATTGTACATACATTTTGTTTATTCCACTATTTGTTAATTGAATAGCATTTCTCTTTTTAATTCCTCCAGTGATCCCTGTTTGGCTACTGACTGTAAGTACTCTAACAAGTTCCACTTCCACTGCTTGTTCGGGAATTGCAAGTATGTGTGCAAGACGTCCGGCAAAGCCGAGTCCCACTGTTTGGACCACATCAACCCCAACAACCACCTGGTCAACGTCCGAGACCAGTTTGCCTACTACTCGCTGCAGTGTCTCTGTCCCAACCAGGTGAGTGCGGCTCGGTATCTCAGCCAGGAGCTGAATCACCTACTGTCATCTCCCACAGTTTTCTAAGCATGAAGTATGCTATCTATTAGACCAGTATTTGAGGTTATTTGACTCAAGGCTTTCACAACCGCCGCTCCCTGTCTTCCATCTCTGCTGAAAAAGACAGTCGACTCACCCCAGTAATGCCTGTTTATATGTCAATGATGTCATTTTGACTGCCGCATTCTCCTCTCAGAAAAGGCCAATTTAGCTGATATTACCCAATAAATCATTGTCACTTGCACAGTAAACAAGGCTGTCTGGAATAGGGCAAAAATCAGGGGAATGCTTCGCAAATGAAACCTAAATGGCAGCCCCCCTGCCTGCTCTCATGAGCCCGTATTTGGAAAAGCGTTTAAATGAATTCATTAATGTGTCGAAAATCACCCCTCTCACAAAAAGTCCCCCTCCTCCTCCTCTTCTCCTCCCCTCCTCCCCTTAGTCTCCATCTCCTGAACTGAGCAGATCTTATTTGGCCCGGTCCCTCTGGGATGTGGGCCTCACAAACAGATGGTGGTGTACAGACATGTTCCAGGGGAGGGGTGTTTGAGGGAAGCCTGGAGACAAAAAAAAAAAGAAAGAAAGTCATCGTTCTTAGAAATGTGGGATGTTCCAAAGGACCAGAATAAGAAAAGGTTGTGAAGGGTTGATTATGTTTTTGAAAAAAATGTGTATTGTGTTCACTTTAAATGTGCACACAAAGAAAGATTAAATCATTTTAATCAACTCCTTTGTATTTGACATGGCCACATTTGACTTATGGAAATGTTTGTTCTGCAGCACTGCGAGTTCAGAATGAGGGGCCACTACCACTGCCTGCGGACCGGCTGCTTCTTTGTCACCAACATCACCACCAAGCTGCCGTGGCACGTCAAGAAGCACGAGAAGGCCGAGCGCCGCGCCGCCAACGGCTTCAAATACTTCACCAAGAGGGAGGAGTGTGGGAGGCTGGGTAAGAAAAATAACTCCTGACATAAGTGTGATACACGTTTGGCCGGCTGACTGTTTTTGTCCTTGCCATGTCAGCCTTAACACACATTTGTAATCATTTTCTACCATGATTAAAGGTATGAAATTGAGGAAGATGTAGATTGATTTTCATTGGCTGTGCAGGAAGATGTTCTCTGTTTACAAAGGGAGAGGGACTGGTGTTGGCAAACAGTGTCGTGCTGTGAGTTGTTTAAGAGGCATGAAACAAGTCCGCCGCATAGGTTTTGTTGCTCTGTTTTGCATATTCACAATGGCACCTCAAGTCCCAAAGGTAGTCTTGCCTGTACTACTGTATATGAGCAATAACGTCAAAGGGGGCAATCACATC
The DNA here is from genome assembly GCF_949606895.1 of Notothenia rossii. Taxonomy (NCBI): domain Eukaryota; kingdom Metazoa; phylum Chordata; class Actinopteri; order Perciformes; family Nototheniidae; genus Notothenia; species Notothenia rossii. The sequence continues at coordinate 23,544,469 of NC_136902.1, forward strand.
CAGGTTGTTTTCTTCTTCCTTTTGCCCCTGTCAGAAATGAGCAATTAGGTTTGTGTTTGTTAATTATCCGGCTTGTCTGGTTTAGCCTGTTTGTGTTCTGAAGCTGCGCCTCACAGCCACCGCTGCCATCACAATGAAATGAATTAAAAGTGATCTGTTTTTTTCAGGCGGTTACACAAGCTTTTCAGAACGCAGAAACAAAGCAAACAAAAACAGGCCCTAAACAGCTGTTTTTTGTCCCCAGTCTGATCTGCCAACTGTATTGTTTGGGCTGGGGGGAAAAAACAGAAAGGATTACCATCGCTAGCACTCCAGTCATAAAGAATTGATGGGCTGCCAGTATCCATGGCAGCGACATTAAACTGAACACAGCTGATGATGTTACCTGGTTTCTGTCTCACAAAAGGCCCTCCGTGTCACGGGGTTACTGTTATTTGCTCAACTTCGCGTGTTTAAAAACATTGTGTGTGCAAAAGCTATTTGATGACACAGACGTGTTGTCCTCCTAAACTGGGTGCCATGGTTACTGACATGCTAGCACCTGCCCAGCATGTTACTCTTTCAATTATTTCTGCCTGCTTTTATATAATGGTATTTGATTAACAGGCAGAAAACGGAGCATTCATTTAATTTGAAATCATAAAGCAATTAGAGCCAGAGCGGTTAAAACACTAGAAAAGAACAGAAGAATACGAAGCAGACAGCAGACACAATGGAGAACAAAAGGAAAAGGGACAACGGAGATACTTTGAAAAATGAATGTAATATGGTAATAATTGTATATTTACTTTGGTTTGCAGGGGTGTGTGCATTATTGGCCCACAGAAAATGAGAATTTATTTATGTAAATTCCTAATTGAATAAAGTATGTCAGTGTAATAAAAGAGCTCCACAGGTTTAGTGCACAGAAGCCTTGACTTGCTCAGTGTGACACCGGAGTGATCTAATATTCCTCCTACATGTACACTCCCAAACACTTTGAAAGCAATCCCTCTTTTGTCAGAGCTATATCATGAAATTAAAAAAAACTAAAAATATTTCACTTTGTCTTTGATCTAATCATAACACCGCCACCCTGATAATATTGCGTTTCAGCGCAGTAGCTGTTCTCAGCCGTGTCACAATGAGCAGAAGATCAATTAATCTGCGGGAGGAGAGTTTTAAAACTGTTACTGGTTTCTCTTTGCAGGTTGTAAGTATAACCAAGTTAACAGCCACTTCCACTGCATCCGCGATGGCTGCCAGTTCTCCTTCCTGCTCAAGCACCAGATGACCTCACACGCACGCAAACACATGAGGCGGATGCTGGGGAAGAACTTCGACAGAACCCCTTCTCAGGTACAAACTGTCACATATGACACATGCCAACGGTAACGAGTAATTATCTAAATATACGGGTTGAACGCCTCAATGAATTTAAACAGTTGTTGAGCAGTTTATTGTACCATATGTCAACAAAGACAAGTACTGCACACACCCTTATACTGACAGATTAAAGCTGCATTTTCTTGCCTTGCAGATGTTAACATGGTGTGTCCCAATATCATGGATTGTATTGTTGCACAAAAATGTGTAGACGTTGTTAAAGGAAGCTACGTTTAAATGTGATGTTCCAACAAACACAAACAGTTATTGTGGTTTCTGCTGTAAGAAGATGAGATGTTCTTCCAACAACTACTGCAAACCTGGTTGTAAAATAGAAATGGAAATGAGCAACTAAAGAGAGATTTTTATATTGGTTTGAGACATTTTAATTGTTTTATTTCACCTCTTAAACATTTTCGTATTTTGATTGGCATCCGAAGTAACCATGACGTATTTGAGTTGGTTTTGTGTTGTGTAACAGCCTTACTGTGCTCCCTGCTTTATGAGTCATATTCTGGTAAAGAGTAACAAGTTCATTTGGTGTCTAAAAAGAAGCTCACATCCTGTCCCGTTCAGTGACAAATCACTCAAGACTTCGTTCTGAAGCAATTCAACTTTGGAGTGTACATATCCAACTTCTCTCTGCAGTACTGTAGGTGGATACAAACATGTGGATTTTCTAGTTTGGTTTGTTCTTTTTTATGTTTGGAAGTCTTCAGATAATGACAGAAATGTGACGTTCATTCTTTCAGAGGAGTTTCCACTTCTTGAGATATGGTTGTTTGCCAAGAGCCAACACCTGCATTAATGACACGTTATAGGTGGAAATATTTGTTCTTTTACAATAAAGCTTGTTTGTTTTTCAGGTGATGCCACTCAGTCAGAGGGCAGATGGATCCGGCATGATGGGAACTCATCCTGGTATGAACTCCAGCTTCTCCTCCGGCCTCATGGATGAGACTGATGATTACATGGACTACATGGGAGGGGGGGGCAGCCCACTTGGTCTCTCCTCAGAGTCCTCCAACCAGGACCGGAGCGGTGCCAGCACACCTGTAGGCAACGACAGCTCTCCAGCAGGTGAGAATATGTCAAAAAGAATTCCAGTAGAGCTTGAATAAAGTTTAGTTTAAGAGAATACAACTCTTCCATTCAGCCTCAGGCTTCACTCAGTCCAAATCCATCTACTTTACCCTAAAAACAGCCACATTTCATTCTTCGCTCTATCAAGTGATTCAGTAGTTTCACTTGACAATCAATACCATAACGGCACATCCGTCATATTAAAGGAGGTTGATGACAATGCTGTGTTCTTATGTTCTGAGTCGTGGACAAGGTCTTTTGCAGTTTGCCTGGTCATCCTCATAAAACATCCATTTTGTCCATCAATAGTTTGAGTTATTTCAGCTTATTACATTTTCCTTTGGCCAGAGATCACCCCTGTGGCTTTATGTCTACTTTAGCACTTTTAGTACTTATAATTGTGCGGGGAAAGGGAAGCAAAGGAGAAATGGCCTCCTTTCACCTTAAAACTTACTGGATAAATTGATTCTTCTCTGCTTTTTTTTTCTAAATCTGAGCCTGCCTGTCATTTTCACATTTCTCCATGTGTTGCCAATATTATCCACTGTTTTTATCATTGTTCTTTTGGCTGGTGTTTGGGGGTTACTTGTCTTGAATGGGCCTCATTTTGTATCATTCTCTTATCTTTTATCTTTCTCTTTTTGCCTCCCATCCCTCTGGTCGTGTGTGTGTGTGTGTGTGTGTGTGTGTGTGTCTGTGTCTGTGTGTGTGTGTTTGTGATCCCTTGTTCTGTGTGTTTCTTCCCTTCCTGTCTGTCCTTCACCCTCTCTGGTGGTCCTGTCTCTCCAGGACAAGGCTGGCCCTCCACCACTTCTGCTCCCACCACCCCTGCTGACCCTAGAGCTACCCACTACGCACCACCTTCCTCCCCCCCTTATCCTCCTCCTCTTCCTCTTCACTCCTCTGCCCCTCCGCCTGGCTTCCAGTCCCAGGCCCCGTCCCTCTCCCCCGCTCTCCTCCGACCTCCTCTCTCCTCACTCCCATACCTCCTCTCTCCATCCTGTCTGTCATACTCTCTGCTCAGCGCCTCTCTGGGAGCCACTCGGAGTGTTGTCATGCCAACCAACACACCAGCTTTCAGCCCCATCATTGCCACTCCGTCTCCGGTTAAAAATGACGTCCCTATAGTGCAGGATGCTGCAGGTACTTATCCCCGGCTCAAACCAACACTGCAGCTGTCACTCTTAATTGAGTCCTGTGCCGTATTTAACTGTGTGATTCTCTGCAGTACTGTTGGGAAAAGACGGGGGGGAAAGGGGAATTCCCAGCATGCAAAAAAAAAACATATAGAAATGTGCATGCTTACTGAGTGTGTACAGCAACAGAACAAATGTGTTTAATTACCTCACCTACACCTGGCGTGTGTTTTAACTTTTAGTATTACTAGATTTAGAGAGTAGTACATTTGGCACCTGTAGTAAGAAGCCTTGTTTAGCCTCCTTTAACAAGACTTCATCAGCAGCCTCTTACTTTAATCACGCCTCAAGTTTTATCGAGGCCCACTGCTTCCTGTCTCGCAGAACAGGGATCAGATCATTAGCAGAGACCACAGGGTGTAGCATAAGGTGGGTGCCCCTAATAAAACAACATGGAGATAAGAGGGTCGGTTAAGACCCACAGCTCCGCCTCTCTTTGGAGGCTGGAGACACCCTGTAAAAGTGTCATGTTCCAAAGTCAATCTATCATTTCCCGCCTCCTTTAATCATCCTGGGAATTAGGAATAAAAAACTCTGTGGCTCTCTGTGCTTACTCAGCTGTGAACCACTCTGAGTGAAGCCACACATTTCAACCAGAACGATCTCGGGATGTCATTTGTTTGTAACTGGTAAACCAAGTGATTTTTGTTCAACCTGTCCTCTTCCTTCTTCCAGGCAACACCATCTCCATTCCTACGGCCGCCGGTGCAAAGAAGCGCTTCTGGATCATCGAGGACATGTCTCCTTACGGCAAGCGCCGCAAAACCGCCTCCTCCCGTAAGATGCTGGATGAGGGGATGATGCTGGAGGGCTTCAGGCGCTACGACCTCTACGAGAACTGCAAGGACCCGGGCTGCCAGTTCTCCCTGAAGGTGACGCACTACCACTGCACCCGCGAGAACTGTGGCTACAAGTTCTGCGGACGCACCCACATGTACAAGCACGCGCAGCACCACGACCGCGTGGACAACTTGGTGCTGGACGACTTCAAGCGCTTCAAGTCCGCGCTCAGCTGCAACTTCCCTGACTGCCAGTTTTCCGGCAACAGCACCCACTTCCACTGCCTGCGCTGCGGCTTCCGCTGCACCGACAGCACCAAGGTGACGGCCCACCGCAAGCACCACGGCAAGCAGGATGTGATCACCGCCGCGGGCTTCTGCCAGTTCAGCTCCAGCGTGGACTGCGAGGTTCCCGACTGCAAATATAAGCTCAAGTGCTCGCACTTCCACTGCACCTTCCCTGAGTGTAAGCACACGGTGGTGGGCATGTCTCAGATGGACTCCCACAAGAGGAAGCACGAGAAGCAGGAGCGCGGCGACCTGCCCTCTGTGTCGCCCAAACAGGAAGCGCTGCACCACCTGGGAGGAAGTCTGTTGGCCCCTCCCACCTCCATGAATCTCTCCACCTCCTCACCAAGCGACTTCCAAGCCCTGTCCCACAGCATCAACAGCAGCGCGCCCTCTATGCTGTACCCCACAGGCGGCCTGGGGTCCGAGTACAGCCACATGTACGCGCCGTCCTCCCTCAGCCTGGACGGCTCCCTCAACCTGAGCACGGACCCCAGCAGCTGCCTCTTCTTCCTGAAGAACGCAGCCGGGCTTGGCCTCAGCGACTCCCTGGACCTCAGCACCAGAATGCACCACAACGCAGCGCGGTCCAACCAGGCGCCGCCGCCGGAGGGGGCGCCTCAGGACGACACCACGGGAACATCTGGAGAGGCCGAGGACGACCTGTCGCCAGAGGACGAGGCGCGTCCGGGGGAGGAGGAGGAGGAGGATGAGGAGGAGGAGGATGAGGAGGAAGAGGAGGAGGCCGAGCTTAACACTGACTCTAATGATGACTCCATGGCGGAGGCTGAGGGTGAAAAGGACAATGGCCAGAGTTCCGATGCTTCCGTTAACCACACTGATGCTTCCCGAGTGGGAAAGCAAGATGTCGACCCGTGAGAGAAGAGACTAGCAGTGACTGTGTGCTATGAACAAACTAAATAAAAGTGGCCTCATTTATCATATTTAGAGACTTCAGATGACAACAAAAAACAACAACAGCGTGGAGAAGAATGATGGCCCAAAATGATTTATTATGATGTTTACAAGATGACCAACATTATTAATTCAATTATGCATTAAAAAAATATGAACGGAGACACACAGAATTAGGCCGTGGTTTACACGCGGGGCAGCAATGTAAAGCATTTTACTACACATCAGTCTTTTTGTGTGCGTGCATGTTTGACTTTAATTTATTTTAATTTGTTCACTTTTTTGTGTGTGGTTAAAAGAAAAACTGTTAGAAAAACAAAAACAAATCTCTCTATATAACTATATATGTGTGTGTGTGTGTGTGTGAACGATGATATACAAAAGGAAATTGCTGGCACAGGCGACTGCAGGGCCGAGGAGACAGACAAAGGGACGTGAATCACTAAGGGGAAGCAGGATGCGTTCAAACATTTGATCTTTCTTTCTGTATTAATATTATTATTAATTATTCTGAGACACTGAGAGAACAGGGAGTCGCTCTTCGCTCGTCCCCGTCTCTCTCAGATGTTGTTCGTGTTCTCGATGACATGTGGAATTGACCAGTAAATATTTGGTCAGTGGGGCGGTCTCAACAGTTCTCTGACATTCTGCTAGCAGCGTTCCACTAGCACCCAAACCAAGCTCAGCCCTTTGTAATTGTACCCCCCTGCAGAGGAATCAAGTTTGTGTGTGGATAGTGCACTTTTATATTAGCTGACCACGGTGATTACGATGATAACTCATAAGCATATTTAAAAATATTTTTGTTACCATTTGCATCTTTGCATTACAATTTTGTTGTGTTGTTAGTCAGAAGCATATCGATCTGTGAGCAGGCGAGGTCGTGATTAACGGCAGGAGAGCCAGGATATGGGGGGGGGGGGGGGGGTCGGACTGACCACAGGAAAAGATGAGTCACTCCGATGCAGAGCGAGGGGAGTGTGTTTTATGTTGACATTTGACAGACCGAAAATGTCTCAGCGGCATTGTTTCCATTCACTTCGGCTGTGGTTGAGCTCCTGTTGTCACGGTTTTTATTTAATATTTATGTGACCTTCCAATGAGAAATTTTAGGGTGTTAATGCACTTTCTAGGTTCATTTTTACCGTCTGAAAAAAAATGATATATATCTTTTAACAGGGAATTTTGCTTTAAAGATGTTGTTTTAGTTCACTTTTGCTTTAATGCACAAATAGATGTTAGTGTGACAAAGAACTGTTGTTCTGTGATTTATTTAAAGACTGGCTTTTTCTTTTTTTCTTTTTTTGCTTCTGTGATCCGACAGTTTTAAAAAAAAAAGAAAAGGAAATGGGTGCATCAGAAAGAAGGTGCCCCCTGACGAGAAACACTAATACGGACTGTGATTTGAAATGAACTCTTAAGAAGTTCATGGCGATGCTCACTTACTGTAGAACTAAATTATAAATATGTCAAAGCCATCCTCTGGTTTATATTGAGCGAATATGTTCGACCAAGAAGTGGACACACTGATTAAGAATGATCTCCTGAGCTTGGCATTGGAAAGAAACCATCATAATATAGGGAATAAATAAGTGTGTAGATGATGTTCCTCCAGATATTGTTTTGAGAAGAAAAAAAAAGGTTGTACAGTATTTTCCTCTGTAAAAAATAACTATATATGAACAAAATGCTCTTTGATGAACAGCTTCCTTTCAAAAGAAAACCGTTAAGAGGAGAAATGAATAATAAAAAGTAAAAAAATTCAAATAGCCTCATCATAGTTTGCTTGTGTGCGTGACCTTTTTTAATTACCCCAGACTTTTGGGGGGAAAGCTGTGCATACTGTAGCATTGGCAGATTTCGTTATGTTTGCAGTACTTATTGTTTTCTTTTTCCAAACTATGTCAGAAGCTCAAACTAAAATACACTGATTTGAATTAATTCATCGATGTTTCTGTTTTATTTATCAAACACTTTTTAGTGACTGTCATTTTTCCATGTGTGCGCTTTTGTTCTTCCTCATGAATTGAAACCCTTGGTTTATATTGACTTTGCTGTGGGCCTCGTTCTCAGACTGATTGTCTCCGGGGATCCAGAGCGGAGCGGAGGCGTCGCCACGTTTGTTTTTAGTTTCTCATCAGATAACTGTAGGGGCTGGGAGACATCGTGCACTTGAATTCAGTGTGTGTGTGTGTGTGTGTGTGTGTGTGTGTGTGTGTGTGTGTGTGTGTGTGTGTGTGTGTGTGTGTGTGTGTGTGTGTGTGTGTGTGTGTGTGTGTGTGTGTGTGTGTGTGTGTGTGTGTGTGTGTGTGTGTGTGTGTGTGTGTGTGTGTGTGTGTGTGTGTGTGTGTGTGTGTGTGTGTGTGTGTGTGTGTGTGTGTGTGTGTGTGTGTGAAAAATAGCAGGATTTATAAAAAGTTGAAAATAAAGAAACTATAATTATATAACAATACACATGTAGTGATTGATAGTGCTTCAGCCTGAGGACATTGTGTGTGGACGAAAGCAGGGCAAAGGTCACAGCAGCGATCTCTGTTTCTCTATCCGTCAGTGACACTCCTGGTGTGTGTGTGTGTGTGTGTGTGTGTGTGTGTGTGTGTGTGTGTGTGTGTGTGTGTGTGTGTGTGTGTGTGTGTGTGTGTGTGTGTGTGTGTGTGTGTGTGTGTGTGTGTGTGTGTGTGTGTGTGTGTGTGTGTGTGTGTGTGTGTGTGTGTGTGTGTGTGTGTGTGTGTGTGTGTGTGTGTGTCTCCCCCTGAGAGAGACAGATAGGCCGCGGCTGTAAGAACACAGACCTGTGGCTCTGTCCCAGCTGCTCAGAGCCTCATATTTCATGACCTTGTGCGCCTTTCCCCCGTTTTGTTCAACTTTCAATCCAACTGGGACACTTTCTGCCACAGAATTTGAAGAAAAACAAATGAAAACAAACATCTGCATCCATGCAGGTAGAGGAATCAACAATATTTGTTGTTGTGGTCGCCCGTTGTTCACACTTGACATTCTGGTGCGGGAACAAGATCAGAGCTTCGGACCATTAGGGAGAGTTAGAGTCCTGCTACTGCTAACAAGATGGCTCTCTGTGTCTTGTTCACCGTTAACAGGGCACATTTATTTTAGTTCTTTTTTTTTTTTCTTTGCTTTGAGCCACGTGCTGGGCTCTCCTCCCACTCCTCATGTCACCCAGCGGCCAGTGTGCCGGCTCTCTGTCCCTTCGTCTACAGCTGTTCCTGTCCTTCCTCCTTCACTTCCTTGTGATGTTTTTTTTAATAAAAAAAAGAGAAAAAAATGTGGGTAAAGGCATCACCATCTGTCAGCCAGCTGGCATCCTGTATATAATCTACTAGAAAAAAAAAAGAATAAACATGAAAATTATATTACACAAAAACCAGACGGAAACGACCTCCAAATCCTGCATAGGCTGCTGCCGAAACGACAGATCATTTTACTGTTTTAATTAACGGAGTAAAAAGATGGTATAAAAAAGTGGGGGGGAAATAAACTGAGATGTATTTCCACTGCTGCGAAAAATGTAATATGAAAGCCTCCTGCTTACTGCAGCGTACTGGGTAAACAGCAACATTTTAGACTTTGTAAAATATATTGCACTTTTGGACTAAAAGCCATCTCCCGTTAGCGTTCAATTTGACTAGACTCATGAGACATTTTATATGAAAAGCAGACAATGAAGCAATTTTTTTAAAGTCTACTTGAATGTGTTGCCCTCAGCACTACTATTCATTCTTGTCGTATTGCTTATTTACACTTGGATAACAGTGCTGTTCATCTTCATTGTGCTATATTTATGTTTTTCTTCTGTTTCTGCATGTCTTATGCAAAGATTGAGCTTTTTATTCAGTGAAATAAAAACATACTGAACGACTGTAGGCCTGTTTTCACTGTTCATGTCTTGTTGAATGTCAAAGAAGAGTATGACAAATCTTTCAACTGATGCATACCTTTTCACAAAACACAACACCAGGTCGTGTATATTACGCGTGCCAACAATTTGTGCTATGTGCCGGCCATCGCTGACACGCAATGGGTTGATGTGCCAGGAACAGGTTGAGTGAGAGAGAGAGGCAACAGTCGGGGCTGGGAACATACACGACAGGTGTGCACTGCATATGTGGTCACATGACGCCTATAAGGCAGATTAGGGCCCAAACAGATGAAGCGCTGCTTAATGGCAGCTTTTATTAAGTTCACAAAGCGTGGAGGAGGGGGGGGGGGGGCAGAGGAAAAGCAGGTGGCTGGGCCCGGGCACTCTGAGATGAAGACAGATATTGTACAGTGGAATCAGTGGAGTGGCCACTGTGGAAGGATTTATGAAGATTTGTCCGCTGTGGACTCACCGAGTCCTGCGTAATACAGCCAGAGAGGGAGAGCTGGAGAAGCTCAGAGAGAACAGTGTGCCAGCCAAGAAGCCAGAGAGTGCTATCATATAAAATGAGATTAAACTATTATAATACCTATAACAAAATTAAAAGAATGCACAGAAATAATGACAAATGTAATATAATATGGAGGAAAATGTTAGGTGTACATGAAAGTAAATTTTTTTTTATAAAAGATCAGCTGATTGACATGTATTATTAAATAAATGCACATTACGAAAAACAATGCACTTCTAATGACGACAAACCAACTACCATACTGTATAACTATCAAATATATCAACACGTGGTACTGGTGTTGAAGACATTAAGACTGTACTATTATAATATATATAAATAGTGAATATTTACCTACAAATATATAAAGAGAAAAATACATAATCATATACATTTTTCTTAAACTCAATGTGCTGCACGAGAAAGGAAGGAACAGGTGATATTGTGTGTAATCACTATCTCATGAGCATATTTGAGCGTAAAGGTGTCATATCAGCAGAAACTACAAATGGCTCGATCATTAAAGGGAGGCCGTGATGATCTGAGTCTCTGTGTACTGTGTGTACTGTGTGTACTGTGTGTACTGTGTGTACTGTGTGTCCGGGCCTCAGACAGAGACACTTGAGTGAGATGTGATGTCAGTTTAGTCTCCATCTCTCTGCAGAGCTGCCTCCAGGCACACACCATTTAAACAGACAGACTGTTCACTGGTTGTTAATCTGCCATGTCCCTCATTCTGGGTCATGCTTCCAGACTCTCGTGATTTTAGCTTTTTTTAATTTTGAAAGATACATTTCACTCGTATTTGGGTGGAGTCAAACTAAATTAACAGTTATTAATTTATTGAAAAATAACATCATCAGGCATCAGAGCAGGGGTGTCAAGTGGGGGGGGCCAATTGCCCCCTTCAAAATATCATAAAAACCGAGATAGTATAGCATGTCGAAAAAAACAAACAAAAAATAATATAGTATGTCAAAAATATAATATAAAAAGGTAGTATGTTGAAAAATAAAAAAGGGACAACAATTTGTCGAAGATATCATAAAAAAGAAAGGACAAAAAACGACATAGTATAGAAAATATGAATATAGTATGACGAAAACATCAGAATAAAATGATATACTCTAGTATGTTAAAATTAATAAAAAGTCATAGTAAAGTATGTTTTAAAAGCATATTCAATTAATATTATTGAATGTCAAAATTGAATGTCAAAAGTTAAAGTTATATCATAGTATGTTTAAAAGTCATAAAAAAGTCAAAATAGTCAAAAGATTTATAGTATGGCATAATATGTCACAAATTAAAATCAATATAAATAACAGAAACACATAATCACAATGTACTGAGCTATTAGAGAGCAGAGACAGTTTTTCAACTGCAAGGAATCAATTGGCCTTATTGTGGTATGGGCACTCCTAGCTACATCCTAGTTCTGGCAATCAAAAGTCCCAGGCTACTTCAACAACACAACATACAATTTATTTAACGTAGAAATCAATTAGACATAAAATAGTGCAATAATCTGTTTAGCCTGAGAGCCCCCTGTGGAGGGGGCTGCAGGGTTTTTTTCACGAAACTGTGTCTCAGGGCTTCTTAATATTTAAAAACCTAATAATGTGTAGCACCAGATTAACTGGAAGAAACTCAGCTAACTGACGATACAAACCATTTCTACCAAAACATAACACAAGTCTCATAAGAAGCGTCTAAATGACCCCTGAGCGGAAAAATGCTAACGCACTTGGCACAGAACTCAAGGTAAAGATACCCTTTTTACTTATTGTAACTGCACATACAAGATATCCGATTAAAGATGAGATTCCACAGATTATATAGGTATTAGTATCAACACTGAGTGATCAGAACTTGCGACATGGGAAGCAAATACAGACAACACACAATGTAGCTTTAGATAGCAAAACACGGAGATATGCTCACCTTTAGCTGTTATTGTGATCAAAAGTTTTGTTCAATGGCATTAAACGATAAAAACGTGGCTGAAGGTTAATCCATAGGTTAATCCAATGTGTTTGTCACTTTGAACAAATTATTGATAATCCATAATTCCATTTTTATGTAAAAATCAGAGAATAAATATTAGCTGCTAATGGTAGCCACCAGAGTTATCGCAGCTTCCGGTTTTGGCTACGCGTCACTCTCACTCCTGAGTGGCGAAGTCACGCCCATCTACTTCCGGTCCATGGGACCTTATTTCGGAAAAATTATGTATTGAAGTCAATGGAGAGAGAAAACGTATCTTTCGATCCCGTTTGAATTGTGCCATGAATTATACATATGATGTTTGTCAATCTTAAAAAATAATTTCCATGTCAAAAAAGTCACAGTTTGTCGTAAAACTGTTGAAATATAAGACTATGAAAAATATGCAACTACTGTAGAAAGACTACAAATCCCAGAGTCGCGTAAGTGATGTCACAATTGTTTTCCTCCACTGAGAGATAGCTATTAACTAAGATCAGCGCCATATAGATATAATCCATCTATATGGCGCTGGCTAAAATAAGATAATATAGGGGTGTAACGGTATCCGTATTTGTCCCGTACCGCCACGGTTCGGACGTCACGGTTCGGCACATGCAGTCACACGGCGAATACGCCTTTTTTACGAGTGGGAAAAAAGCCGTATTACACTATATATAATCCAGGGGGCGGTATTGCGCCTAAAAGCCAGCCGCCCGTAAATAACAAATGAAGAACAACACAACAAAACGAACACAATACATGAAGAAGAAAAGTTAGTAGCTAACTAGCTATGGTGAGTTCACACAACACACAGGAGCTAGAAGAACCACCTGCTTCTTTTAGATCAGGTGTGTGGGAACATTTCGGGTTCCCTGTGGACTACAACAATGATGGGGTGCGAGTTGTGGATCGGACGAGGACGGTTTGTCGGTGTTGTTCGACAGCGGTGCGGTATGCTAGTGGTAACACGTCAAACATGCTCAATCACATCCGAGTCAGTCTCAGTCCCCAGCGAGAGGGTTTTCTCGACGGCAGGTGACATAGTTACCGCCAACAGATCTGCCCTCACTACTGACAACGTAGACAAACTCATCTTTTTGAAGAAAAACTTTAAAATAGAGTAAAGCTTGAGTACCTTTTATTTAGGTATAATGGCCTCACACACTCACTGTTAATTACAGATGTTAGACATTGCTCCTAAAGATACAGATTTTATTTTGTTTTATATTTATCATTGTATTTATTTTTATATTTTGACATCAGGAGATATTATACAGTTCTGTATTGCCTTTTATTGATTGTGATTGAAACATTTTCTTATTATTTATTTTAATATTGTCAAGACATACTTTTTAGTTGTACAGCTTATTTAACCTTTTTGTTTGACATCAGCCATTATAAATAATATGGCCTTCTGAGTGTGTGTGTTACTGTTTGTGGTTTGTTTTTAACTGTGTAATACAGTTAATGATTCCAAATGTTAGAGTTCCTTATTTTCATACCAAAACTTGCACTACTCTACTAAAATTATGCATTTGGGACTTTTTTTTAGCTTTTCCTTGTTGTACTTAACCCGTACCGAACCATGACCCCCAAACCGAGGTATGAACCGAACCGTGACTTCTGTGAACTGTTACACCCCTATAAGATAACTTTAACAAGATGATGGGTCTTGCTCGTTCTTTCGCTTCCCGTCTGATGAAAGGACCAGGAGTGGCTGGATCAAGTTAGCTAGTAGCTAGCACGTTAGTTAGCATTACAGCCTTGTCATTTTTATTAGCCTTAATATGAAGTAACCCAAAATGTTAAACAGTAAGAGTAGTAGTCATATTTTGTGAACCCTTTGAAGAGTACTGTCACCGGTGTGATCATTATATAATACACAATTTAAGCCCGGGGGAGAAATGCTAACGCTAGCATCGGCGATCGCCGATCTTTTCTACTTAATGCTATCTGCACAAGTGGTTGACATTAAACATTAAAAAGACCAGGCAGTTCAGAGAGAATCAAAGGAAGGCAGGCAGCTTTGCATGACATTCTTCTGGACGTTTCATTGTGGTGATAGTGAGGGTAGTCAATCGTTTTGTTGACAAGACAGTAGTGACGGCCATCTTGGTGACGTCTGTGTTGTTGTGCGAGAGCAGAGATGTAGTTCTTTGAGCGTTTCACACAAAAAAATGTTACTTCACAGTTTTACGACACTTTTTTTTTTTTTTTTTACTTGCAAAATTATCTTTTAAATTGACAAACATCATATGTGTAATTCGTGGCACGATTCAAACGGGATCGAAAGGGAATCTTTCTCTCTCCATTGACTTCAATACATATTTTTTCCGAAATAAGGTCCCATGGAGGTCCACCGGAAGGGGATGGACTTCGCCACTCTATTTGGTAACGTGTGTGTGTATGTGGAACCTCCCCTCGATTCCATTAGCTCTAGCTGTTAAAAAGAGATGTCAATCATCAAAATCGACCAAGGGGGGCCAGAGTAAGGTCAAATCCACCAAATGACCCCAGAAGTGTTTTTTTTGTGCTAAATCTCTCTAAAAAGGTCAAATTTCACTTGTTTTGCATCAATCTTGATACAGGGTACTTATTATATGTTATAGTTTGGATTCCTAAAGCTTTTAGTCTACCATCCCATCATTCAAGGGTGGTTTTCACTATAAGTAATTTTCTTTTTTTGGACGGACACTATAATTTACATTTTTTTACCGTGTTCAATCTGAATTTACTTTAAAATAAAAGCATCTATATTGATTCTGACACTTCTACATCCAACTCACAGATGTAACCTTGCTTTGAGAAAAAAGATTATTAATTTTCCCCTTTTAGAAGGGAAGATATGGTCATTTGTTCTGGGAATGTCATTTTTGAGCCTGAGACCTGAAAAACAGGCTCAAGGCTTAACAGGATAATCATCATGGTGCAAGTAGGTTTCAGGAGTAATACAAATAAATACATAGAAAATAGAAAATAAAACATAATATACTATTAAATACTGTAAATCCCAAACATACTGTATACAGTTTAATTTATAAATATATATGAATATGTGTGATATAAACATCTGAAGTAGCATTTGTCGGCAGCAGACAGAACAGTTGGCTGCTGGGTAATGGAGGCTTCTGGGTGATGGAGGCTTCTGGGTAATGGAGGCTGCTGGGTGATGGAGGCTTCTGGGTAATGGAGGCTTCTGGGTAATGGAAGCTGCTGGGTAATAGAGGCTGCTGGGTAATGGAGGCCTTGATGATCTTGTGAGCCTTCTTTTCACACGGCTGGGTGGAGAAGTCCTCGATGGTTGGCAGTTCATCATAAGATACCATATAACCTTTTACATAAACAATAAAGTTGTAATTTGAGTTGCAACTCTGATTTTATGAAAGCTTTTTGCTGTTAAACCAAAAACTACACTGCTAAAGTCCATAGTTGGAGTTGAATGAACCAACATTTACAAGTTATTGTGCTATACTATCAATTCACAGTGTGCTCAAACATCCTTTATCATCCACCCATAAGCAATGCAGCTAAAGTAATTGCATTAAAGAAATGCTAAAGTTGTGTTTTAGATAACTGTTCATGTCCAATTTACTACATACTATACTGATGACAACTCTTTAAAAACAAAATGTAAGATTAACATAATCTCAGTACCACAACAAATAGAAACGCTTTTTGCATCAAATGAATGAGTGACATGATGTCCCCTATCTTTGTCATCAGACACAGTCCAGTGTGTTGTTTATGTACCCACAGGTACACACAATGTCACATTTCCTGTGCATATGGCTGGCCCACTCATTTTACAGCTTCATTGGCCCATTTATAGTTGACGTTTTTGGATGAGATGTTTCCCCTTCATCTCTTTCAGCACTCAGCCCGAGTTAGACCTCTCTTTAAATCCGATGCCCTTTGCAATAGATGTCCATTTATCTATTTTTGCATGTGTATGGGCTTATTTTGGAAAGACCTCGGTCACACGGCGGAAAAGGGGGCTGTGTGAAAAAAGCTGCTTTGCCATTGGTAGCAGCTGCTGCAGCTGAGACACCTCTGAGGAAATGGAGAATTGGACACACATTCATCCAATTTACCATTAACAAGACCTTATTGGATGCAGGGCCATAGGAACATGTGGCTTTGCCTTATGTGGCTCTGTTTAGATATGCTGCTGTTCCACCTGTGGTACTGGGTCGCAGATAGACTGGGGGTCTGTGTCTGGGGATCTTAGTGTGGTGTGACAGTGATCAGTCTGCTACAGGCAAGGTGTATTGTGACATATTTACAAAAATAAATAAATAAAAAAGCATTTATTACCATTTATATTCAATTACAGCACCTACAAATGTTGCCATTAAAGTATATTAATGGCGCAAAAAAGATACAACAAGAACATATCAGGGACTCAAATTACAAGAATTTTCATTTCCTCACTGTAAAAACCATCTGTAGGAAAGTCTGAGCTGAAACACGAGATAGTTTCAAACATCAAACACCAGAACCGGTCCACAAAGATCTGCGAAAACGAGAGATTTCCATGCGTTTTAAATTTTCCACATTTAAAACCCAACCACACTGAGAAACTAGGTTGTTGTTAAGCTTTTCAACATAGCAACCAGCGGTCAGTCGAGTGTTGACTTCATCCTCCTTTAAATATATAATTATCCTTTAAAGATCAGTACAGATCCACTTCTGTGTGTGCTCAGCAGGTTTTTGGATCAGATATTTTTCTCTTGTGCAACACCTGTGTGTTTTGTTTCTGGCTGGGTAACTTCTTTTTTTCTCTTTTTTTCCATAAACACACCTCACGTTCTTTGGAAGGTGGCGTATCTCGAAATCTTTGTATTTCAACACATTTTTCTTCTGTGGAGACATAAAGATAACAAAGCATTTTTCTCACAGTTTTGCTGAAACATTCAGTCAGTGAAAACAAACAACGGTAGTGTGGTTATTAACTTTAAAAACCAGTAATACTGGATTCAACTCCGGCCAGTTCACAGGAAAACAAGTGGTCCGGATACTGCTGATCAGATCGTCATGGTAATGCCCACTTTACCTCTTTGTCTTCAAAACATTAATTTAGAGTTCAGGGCTAGTAGGAAGGCAGGAATGATTGCATAACAGTAGAAATGGCTAATGGGAACAGTATGAATCTATGCAACTCATGAATGTAATGTGTACATTTTAGTACTTTTTATTATGAATTCTGCCACTAGAATTATAATTATTCCCCCCATCAGATTTGACAATCAGGCACTGTTTTTGAATACTGATGAATGTTTGATTCTATATACAATTGTAGTGTTTATGACCACACAGGGCCGGCCCTGAGCAATTTGCTGCCCTAGGCAAGATTTTAGCTGGCGCCCCCATGACCACCAAAACAGAAAGATATGGACACAAGATGTGTGCAAATGTATTTAGTTTCTCATCCATTTGAACATTATTTAAGTGGGGGGTGGACCTAACATCCTCTAGAGGGGTCCGGGGGCATGCTCCCCCCGGGAATTTTAATAATATTGAAGTTAAATGCATCAATCTGGTGCACTTTGAGAGATCTATGGATACATCTCTCAACATGAAACAGGACTGTAAGCAGATTTTCTTTTCTTTATGGATATTTTACAAAACACTCTCCTTTTAAACTGTATTCTTGTATATTTATAACAACTTTTTTTTACTGTCATATAGTATTTTGTACCTGTTTTTCATCTATTCTCTTATTTTTTATAACTATAATGATCATATAAAGGTGTGCCTTTACCTCACTGAGCTGAGGTTATCAGAGCCGCTCATTCTTTCAGGAGAGAGCTCTCTAAAACTCTCCCCCCCCCCTCCCCCCGTGGCCGCTTACACATTAAATTCCAATATTAATTTTTTTTTTAAACAGAAGCTGTATACGTTTTTGGGGAGTTTGATTTATTTTCAATTAAAACCTATAATTGCACACTAAAACCATTATTTAAAAAAAAAGAACTATTTCACATAAACCTCTGGTTTTTACTGGGGCAGTTCAACTTGATTTGGGGGGGGGGGGGGGCGCCATAGTTGTACGCAATATAGGCGTAGTTAGTTATAACATAACAAGATGTACTTTGTTGATCCAAAATCGGGAAATTGTGTTGTTCTGAAATTAAAAATATATATTTTTTGCTTCATTTCTAACTTCTTTTTTTTTTCTCCCCAATTGTCGGTTCCCCCGATGGGTTGATGCGCCCTTAGCATTCGCCTATACTGCCTATGCCAAGGGCCGGCCCTGTGACCACACATGTGCTGAGTTGGGAACAAACACCGTTCTTGTATTTCTGTTCGCTCTGTTCAAAGTGAGCACATTTTCTAAAACGGAGGGGGGGGTGTTATGTTACACGGGAGATGTTATTTGGTAAACATACAGTTGTCATCTTACAAACACAAACAGAATCCAGTGGAAAGATTAGTGTTGAGGCCCTTTAAACAGCTTGTGAAAAACGAGCCTCCTGTCAACTCTGTTACATAAATGTTTACTAAGAAATACCAAACATTGTGTTCTATTTATTTTACTTGCCTCTAGTTTGCCCATTGCCACAGATTAGTCATCCCCAGAGTTAAACACGACTTTGCCAGCAGAACAAACAACTAGTAGCAGACAGCGACCAGAAACAAGTGCAGAAACGGTTGATCCGGCTGGCTCGTAGCCATGCAGCCATTACCCTTCAAGTAGTTTGCTTCAGAATTGGACCAGAGGTCTCCAGAGTTGAGTTGGAGTATTTCATCACTTTATAAGTCTTATCCAAAAGGGCAGAGCCTGGAGCAAAAAAAAAAACTAATGGCCCGGCGCTCTCTCAGAGGCCAGAGTAATTCTCATTTCACTCCAATTGCCACAGCGCAGCACGGCTAACTGGCAAGTGAGGCCCGCTGCTGCTTTCTTGGCAAACAGAGAATTCTTAAGTGCTAAGCTGTAAATTTGCTTAATATGACATGAGTCCGAGGGGAATGGGATCATTTTCTTTCAGGAAAAAGCCTGGCATATTGGCTGACAATAAGCTGGAACGGCCCGACATGGTGTTTCTGCCCGGCGATGATGGCTGGAACACACAACGGACAGCTTTTGACAGAGCTGTAAAACCGCTTGACTCTGGCACCGGCGCTGGGTGACTCATTCTAATGTTAATACTGGGAAAGCCTTGTAACTTTAATTTCTGTGCAAGAAAATTATGGTTTTCTCCTTAAGCGGCTTAGAGTGGTTTGTCTGTTTGCACAAGGAATTTGTTAATTACTGAACGTGAGAATGTGCAACATACACAAACCTTTCAGTAGGTTTACTTAATAATTTGCTTATATTGTAAAACATGGCAAATGGAGTCTCATTTACATAAAGAAACAATACAAGTTTGAGTTACAAAATGCAGGAAGTATCATTTGTTTCATCTCTGACTCCTATCTGGAAGCAGTCAAGGGTCAAATAAAACCAACATGTGCTGGCCATTCTAAAACTTAAAAGATAATTAAAAGATAAGTGCAGTTGGTGAATGATTACCATAAGACTGGTGGATAGTAGTTAAGAAATAATGTCCCAGTCTGACACAGGCTGGGTGTGTTTGTTCCATACAGATTTCCTCACCTTATAATTATGTTGCAATACATCATCTGATCTTTAGAGACCTTCCTTGGGGGTTCATAAGTATTTTTGGTACGTACCCATAGTAAAAAGGTTGTAGGCTGCCAAAATGTCTCCAGGTTAGAATCCTGCTTGCAGAATTTCAGGCAATGTCATCCTCCCCCCTTTCAACAATGCATATTTCAATAAAAGGCGCTTTCTGGCCCAAAAAATATCTTAAAACTAAAAAAATATTGTCACTGCTCCCATGTGTCGACATTCTCTGGGTGGGAAAGAGGATACAGTTGAAATAGCGTGGGGATTTTAATAGAAATGTGACAACTGTGGCTTTAAAAAGGCAGCATGTGGTTCTACTTGTCTACTTGTCTACAACTGTTACAATACATTTAAAATTAAAGCATTACTATCAGCCTTTTTTCTGTTGAATGACAGTTGAATATCAGCAGCCCCCTCCCACATGAAACATAAAAAGCCCGGTTTCAGTATCACAGCTGTGACCTTCATAAAACAGAGCTGGGCAACAGGTGGGCATCATGTGTGTGCTAATCTTCCATATTATGGTTGTTGATAACAGACACTGCACAGCCCCGCTCAGTTAAAACTCAGTAATTTAATATGGAATACATCAGCAATGTGATATTTGTAGTATGGAAGAAGCCAAGGTTGGGGAGATTCTGCTGATGCTAAGAATAGAAAATGTCCATCATTCACTGTGGGTTTCTGTTACCAGAAGAATCTGAGGGTACCACAGACCCTCCAAAACAAGACATTGGGTGTCCACAGAGGGATTTTAGGATTATTTTTTTCACTCACTCTCCTCCTCACTGAGAGCATGAAAATGTGGATTGTATTTCGCTGTGACAATCCATGCCAATTTTGGAGGACGGGGTTGTTGAATGTGTATCCTTTCCCCTATTTTCACAGGACCATCCTACTTAAGCTATAAATTCTCTCACAAAGCTTCTGTTGGATGAAAGTTTGGGCATCTAGGCAGCCGTTGATTCAATAATGACTACAATAAGAAAGCTATAGGCCTGGTCCATCCTATGATAATTTATAATGTACGTTCTGGATATAACACTAACACCGCAGTCAGAGAAAGAGTATGTTTCAAAGTCATCCATGACATTTGGTACAAGCATTCATGTCCCCCTTAGGATGGATCCTAATTTATTCAGTGATATCTTATTCTTTGACTTTACATCTAGCGCCATTATCAGGTCAATTCATGATGATTGAATCGCTAGAGGAATTAATGCCATTCCAATCAGCCTAAGCTGTAAGCAACTTTAAAGACCTAATGTGAACGTGCTTGACAATGTACTTGCTAATGATAGCATTATCAATACATGTATGTAAGCGTCCCAACGTTAGCATTTAACCCAAGCACCGCTATGTCTTAGTGCAGCCTCGCTTCTCAACTTGAACTCAACAGAACATGAGCCCCATTGTAAATGCAAAAAGCCATGATGAAGACAGTGATTGAACTCTCTATCCCCCCTTTGTCTCCCCCCCCCCCCCCCCCCTCCTGTTCGCCTGGCCAGCCTGCTTCAGGTGTTCCTCAGTCGGGCCCTGTGATTAGTCTAATTTGCAGAAACGCTGGCGAGCCTGCACCTGTTGCCCCTGCAGCCTGCAGCCGCGGCCCCTCAGCCACTGACAGGCCTTCCCTTGGATAATCTAATCTCCTCTCATCGGCGTGGCTGCTATCCCAGTGCAGGACAAGGGCGATCATTTTTTCTAACACTTGTCTTCCTTCGTTTTCTCATGGCCACCATACTCCTGATGGCTCATAATTGGACCATTCATAAATACTGCCAGTTCCCACCTCACTGTTTTTTTACACCTTGCCGCTCTTTCCTCTCACCAACGCCTTGCTCTGCATGCCAATAAGGTGGGTAAAGCTTTCCTTGAGGTCCCGAAAAAGGCCCAGCAGTCTTCCACATGACAGCCTTCCAGTATTCTCCATTTGGATTTGAAACGGCGCCAGGAGAAAATCAAGTGACACAGGCCACACAGAGTGGAAGGGAGGGAGGGAGGGAGGGAATGTGATCCCACTTGATTGTTGAGAGTTTATATAGCGAGTGATGACAAAGTGCTTTATGACTTTGCAGTGTTCGCTGGGCCCTGCGATTGAGGCCTTATACAGGCAAAGCCCCCTGGTGACCTTGGCTTGTCAAATGTTCTCATTTTCACCAGGAAGGAGCCAATGCTCAGCGGCTGCTCAGAGCTGGTAAGCTGCTTTTAGAGAGACAGCCGCTGAGAGCTTTTGGAGGTGACCCAGGCTTCCTTACTTTCACAGCTGAAAACAGTATTTAGGAAACGCATCAGTCACAGTTTAGGCCTACAAACCAAGTGAATTTTAATCCAATGAAGATTATAAATCCATGAATATTTTTGACAATGCTAAGAGTCTGTAGCCACGCTAGCAGCTATGAGAATCTTTGCTTGAGCTAAATGAGTCATTCTACAGAAAAGGTGGAATCTGGGTGATACAAATCTGCTGAAATATATTCCTTCTAAACACATCTAAAACCTGTTAAATAGCAATAACTAACTCTTAACTTGATGAATCCACAACAAGTAGAACTTAAAGTATTTTTATTATTTTCATACATTATACAAAGCTTATTTATATAAGAACGTCACTGGTGTTACGTGTTACCAGGAAGAAGAGTAACACCAGTGACGGTAACACCAGTGACAATTTGGAGAAAACACTACCATTTTAACAAAATGGCTGCCATGTGTCAGACCAAATATGGCTTCAGTCAATATCAATATTGTTTAACTCTTCAATACAATACATTTTCCCATTCAAATGTTCACCCCTAGGGCTATGCAATGAGTAACACCAGCGCCATATAGATAGAATATTTTCTCTATATTGCGCTGAGTAACACTAATGACAGACTTGAAAGACGCACGTAATCTCTTGTTACAGGAGGCTCTTCAGAGACAGTACATTACTTCAAAATAAAAGCGTTTTGTGTAGCAGTAACACCAATGACGTAATTTTGGGTGACTGACATTTATGGATATTATTCATAATAATTTGCGTTTTTTTTTACCATTTCAGTGTTATATTTAATGTTATGTAAATATGAATGAGATGTATTTATTGAAAAAAAAATGTTTTAAATAAACTATAGGCTCCACTTCCATGTATGATCAAAGTGACAAGGCAGTTCCTTGAACTTGGCATTTTAAATAAATTGCAATTTATGTATAATTTTTTTATTTAGTACTATTGCAAAGACAATCTCTATTTATTCAACATAGATAATGAATGTGAGTATTAGGTCAACGTCAAGTATTTTGGTGTCTGCAAAAGTAAGTGACAGTACTTCCACCTTTTCTGTAGAATGACCCAAAGGCTAACGTCAGAGTGCTAACAATCTTACAATGACAATGTCACATTCTGAAGTTACATGTATGTTTACCAAGGTCACATAAATATTCCCCATATAAATGAATTATTTGACTTTATGTTAGGGTTCTTAAATAAGAAGTCAGGGGAATCCCTAATCCAGAATTCCTCCTCTGGACACTCGGTACAACTTCTGACTATCTTTTTAAAAGTTGTAGAAATAAGACAGTCAGAAGTGGTGGAACAATCAATGGACAAACGGTAACATTCCTAAAGCCAGTTCTATTCTTTATTTTCCAAAAACAAAGAACATAAAAGGAAACGTTGTTGTGGAACTAGAAAGATAAGAACATCTTGAAAGACGTTTTATTTTTCACTGCAGACGTAGATAACATCAGACCAAACAAGGATTCCTGAGGAGTAAGAGGATATTTCCAGAGGGGTAAAGCAACCGGAGGAGTTCCACAGGGCTCGTCACAAATCAAATATTACTTCAGATTTCTCCCAGATGCATGCCACGTGCATCTTATCTCACAGGGAAGAGGAAGAACAAGTATTTGATCATTAGGCCCCCCGTTCCTGCATTGCCAATGACCTTTCCTATGCAAATCTTTACAGGATACTTCCCCTTGGAGAGAGATGTTAGGAAGCCGTGTGAGGCGGGGCTTGAAGAACTGGACCTACGCTGCTAGGTGGTGAACTGAATCGATGTGTAATGAGAAAACAAAAGCTGGACCAAGATCAACGCTCAAGGACTCAAGAAGGAGTTTTAAACAAGTAGAGCTGGTGCATGTCTGCGTGGAGCAGGCGGAGGCACGTTAGCTCTCTGACTGGCTGCTCTGGGCTAACAACCCTTGCATTGATCCGAGGAGACACTCAGCCCTCTAACCTGCTGAGTGCTCAGTTCCAGTGAACAATGGAGTTCAGAGCGCGTCGATACACTACCCTATTGAGTGCTCTCCGTTTAGCAGCAAGATTGATGAGGTTAAGGCTCCCAACCGGGGAGGCAAATGGTGTCAAAACCAAGGTGTTGCTTTGGACAAACAATCCTTCACTGGACCACCACACTGAAAGGCGCTGGTTACTGGCTCACACTCCAGCTCTACCCAGGAAGTGTACTCACACAGGCACAGGGTTTCTGAAAGGGGTTGCAGACTGTGGTGGATGTTGTTAGGACTTATAAAATGCAGATGAGAATATGAAGGTAGGATAGATGGCGCTTTCTGGACAGGAATGTGCTGCAAATCCCCTAAGACACTAAATGATGTACAAGTGGATTTATTACAGTCGGTCCCTATAAATCTAAGGTTGGCCTGAACTCCAGGGAGAGGTTAATGGATTACAAAGGGATGTGGTATCGAACCTCAGAGAAGTTTATACACCTCATCAATATGTGAAATGCTATTGATCATTTAGACCCTGATAAATTAAATTCATACACTTGATAGCAATATTCAGAAAGCCCCGGATGAGGGAAAATTCAGCTCAGTTTCTATTTGTTGGATGGGGACAGTGGGATCTTGTTTCGGGAAAACAATTGCATATTAAGAAAACTCAGGGTGGCCGTCAGTGATTTGAGCTCTGAGGACTTTGTTGGAATTATCACCTTAGCCTACCATAAAGCAGTGGTTCTCAAACTTTTTCTGTCAGGCCCCCCCTTTGGATAAAAAAAAAAGTCGGGCTCCCCCAACACAAATAGTCAGGCTGAGTGGCAGCGCCAGAGATTTCTTTTGGTGCTGTGGGGTAGCTTGACGTTTCATAGAGGGTGCTCAAACATTTAGGGTTTCCCATTAATGTACCGGTGGCTACAGTGGAATTTTCTACTGCAACAATCCCCACGCATATACACAACGTACCCGCAACTGTTACAATGAAGGCTCGATAATCAGCTCACGGCATATAGGTGTAAGCAGGGGTAAAGTGCTATTTTTATAGGTGGTGTGTGGACGTCACATAGGGGGGGGGGGGGGGGGGGGGGTCCGGGTGCAAGCTCCCCCGGGAAGATTTGTTGTTAAATATTGAAGTTAAAAGCATCAATCTGGTGCACTTTGAGAGCAAAATGAAGAGATCTATGGATACCTCTCTCAACACCAATATGAAACAGAACTCTAAACAGATTTGCTTTTTCTTTATGGATATTTTACAAATCACCCTTTTAAACTTTATTCTTTTTTTACTGTCATATAGTATTTCATACATATTTTTCATTTATTCTCTTATTTTTGTATAACTATAATGATCATATAAACGTGTGCCTCGGAAATAATTGTTTACATTAATGGTGACCAAAACGTTTGAGACCCACTGAGATAACACAGAGAGTCCTTTAGATCACTGAGTCTCTCATTCTCTCAGGAGAGGACTCTCCTCCACTTTGTTGTTGAAAAAACATTAGCACTCTCTCTCTCTCTCTCGCTCACGCACACACACACAAAATGGGTCATTCCACACACACACACACACACACACACACACACACACACACACACACACACACACACACACACACACACACACACACACACACACACACACACACACACACACACACACACACACAGCCGAGCTTTAATGAAACACAGATCCAGACGTAATAGTACTGTATCATATTATTTCGAATCAATAATCTTTCAAAATATGATTTTTTTTTTTTAAAAATAACTATTTTTCCTCCTGGTCTCTCGCGGGCCCCCCTGTCATGCCTCTGCGTCCCCCTGGGAACTTTGAGAACCACTGCCGTAAAGTATACTGTAACATCCACACTTTTTTGCTCTAATGTAAATCACAAGAACTTATTGAAGCTGAGATTCTGATTGTTACTCAATATGAAATGTGCACCAGATCAGACAACTTTAGGAATGTTGATATACATAGTCATAAGCAACAGTTATTAATTATAAAATGTTGCAGTTATTTAAAAATAGTATTTAAATATATCCTGGATATCTTGAAGCTCCCAATGTATTCATAATAGTAGAATAGGAAACCCTTTATGAGAAGGCTCTACTCCCACAACAGAAACCAAAAGACACAGACGAAACACCTACAAATAAACAACTCTTCACACAATTAATGTGAAACTATGTCACTTACTCATTTCCAGAAAGAAAGCAAGCAAAAAAAAGGCCTAAAAGTCCCCCACCATGTCATGCTCTCTGAAAAGTACTGTACTATTCTCCTCTGTATCTGCTTGTACAGTAGAGCTGGTTTGGAGAATGAGATAATTGAAATCATAAAGTTGACCAGAAATGATTTTAGATTTCAAAGAGTTAGTGTATTTCTCTCCACTGTTAAAATGTCACAGTGTGGAGGTAACTAAATATGTAATGCGTATACTTGGGACGGA
Organism: Notothenia rossii; assembly: GCF_949606895.1. Taxonomy (NCBI): domain Eukaryota; kingdom Metazoa; phylum Chordata; class Actinopteri; order Perciformes; family Nototheniidae; genus Notothenia; species Notothenia rossii. The sequence goes on from NC_136902.1 coordinate 23,570,779, forward strand.
CATACGATGAAACATTGTTCTACACAATGGAAGTCAAATGTTTCAGATTTGAGTAATACCTAACATTTTGTATTAAAGAAACTACCCTCATATTGTTACTTGTTATGAGAAAACCTTCCTGTATCTGAACATAAACTACCACATTCACACACTAAAATGTTAACTGCAACCCACTTCTTGCCTTTATGTTAATTGAATAGAAGGAAATACATAATAGGTATATTAAACTCAACTATTATTTAAAAAAGGCACCCTGAAAGTCATGCATTTTGCAATGTATCTACTAAAATATAAACTTGTATTGAAGGAAAAATATAAACATAAAATGCTCATAATACTAGGTTAAGTAGTAGAGTAGAGTTGATTTAAAATGAACATAACAGAGATTTTACTTGAGTTAAGCAGATTTATTTCACATATGTACACCTGTGGCTGACATCCAGACAGTGATCAGTTACAGAGAGGACCAATCACAGGTTCTACAGGGGCTAAAAGAAATGTTACATTTCTTGATTAAGTGCTTCTTTTAGCCAACCTTATTCATCCATACATAGTCATCTCTTCTGAATTAAAATATATAGTTTACATCGTTCTGCATCGTCTCATCATTCAAGAGTTTAACAGAAACTCAAACAACATCACTTGAAAGTCAGGATGGGTGTCACACGGATACGTGCAGAGCCCCTCTACCTCTCTGTGTTCCTATAGGCCATGTGACGGCTGTGGAAATGGCACCAGAGCTGATATCCCTTCTTCTCACTCAGGGACTCTTCTTGTTAGCTGGAGACAGAGTGAGTAATTCAATAAGTCAAGTATTCATTTATTACTTTCCTTTTCAATCATGGGGCAATTTTTTTTTTCTAACTTCCCCCAGCCACCTCCACACTGAGAATAAAAAAAAAGTGATTCAAGTTCTGCAACTTCCATCCGTGGCAGCCCTCGTTGTCTTACTGCAGCTTAATTACAAAAATATTGGCGCCGTTTTCTGTAAAGATTACTCACTGTAGGAGGCCCTCCGTAATTTGGACCGCAGGGTTTGTCACGGGAAATAATACAATGGAACTGGGCTTTCTGTATTAGATTTTCTCTTTTAGCCTCCTTGACATTTCAAGCTGCATGAACTAATACATCTGTTATTTGTTGATCATTTGATTATTAACATACTTCACAAACCAAATCAGCGGCCCTGCTGGAGACACAGACACAGCTCAGCAGACAGTCTGGGTTTTCTCTCGCCTGCCACGCGCAAACGCACTCGCTAAAGATGCACAATTCAGCCCTCGGTAAAAAAGGAAAGCTGGGGGAAAAAACCATTTATCTTCCCCTCCTTTGAGCGTATGAGCACTCTGACACCGGCATGGAACAAAGCCCGTCATCACATTCTAATCTCGAATTTCAGGGCTTTTATTTCACCCAAATGCCACCCTGCTGGCCTTGTAAATTATTGACAGACTGACACCAATGCGAAAGGACACATAAAAGAGGCTAAAAGCTCCGGCCCTGGAAGAGCTTGTCCTCTCCTATTGCCATCAACAGGAGAGCGACTCTGCTAATGTTCCCTGGGAGCTCACGGTAACTTTGAGGCTGAAGTGTCAACATATGACTCCTGACCTCCAGCTGCATCACACAGGAGAGATATTGGCCCCTTGGTCTGTATGAAAGCCCTAGTACAATCACAAGGAAATGATGTGAATTATCTGATCAAATGATGAAAATATAAAAGCAGTCAGTCACACATGGTTAGTATTGCATCCAGCCTTTCAAAGTCATTCTGATTTGACTATTTCTTGACATTTCTCCTTTTACAAAAACAGCATGGTGGGTGGCTCGGCGTGCACTCATTTAGTTTGTGTGATGAAAAGTCAACCGTGGTAAGCCGTGTGTCAACTGGAGATCCAATATTTGTCAGTTTTACGTCTCCTCACGCCTACTCCTCATTTAGCTCAAGAATAAGATGTTACAGACACAAATATGAGCAGACAGTTAGGATGAATAAAATAACTAAAAAACAAACAAACAAGTGAGAGCAGAGAGGATGAGAGAGAGTGGGCAGAGATGAGAAGCGGCGTTAGGAGAGGGTTTTAGTTTTCTACTGCTATTTAATCCACCTCGCTTTCAGTGCTGGCACCCTCGGGGCGCCTCAGTTTGTCCACCTGTTCATTCATCTGTCCATCCCCACGCCGGTCCACTGAGTGCATGCTTACACCGTCGTCGTCTTTCTCTTCTTCCTCTTCCTCCTCTACGTGGCTTACCACCTGCTCCACCTGCTCCTCTTCCTCCTTCTCCTCCTCCCCCTGCACCTCCATGCGGACCTGGTCCTTCAGGTCAAGGAGCATCGTTGCAGCGGTGCCGTTGTCTCCATTGATAACATGAACTACATCAGGCTCTCCCATTGCATCCTGGGAGCTGTGGGGTCCATCTTTGATTGGGGACGAGTTGGCGGACTCGTTACTGACGGGGGAGATGTCGCTGCTGCTGCTGGTGGTGTGGCTGACTGGCGGAGAGCCGGGGTACCGATGGAGGCTTCAGAGGAATCTGCCAGGAGGGGATTTTAGGTATAGTGGGAGTGGAAGGGAATTGTTTCCTGTGAAAAAGCGGGAAAGAAAAGAGAAAAGCATGATCACAATGTTATTAAAAAACCTCACTGTGATCATTAGAGCTTTCCCATAATGTAATCAGGCATTCTGCAACCACAAAATACATATAGCTTTCTAAGCCAACAAAGTGTTGACTGACAGCGTATCCTCAACACTAGTTTACATTTGAGCATGCAGCAACACACGAAGCACACTATGTCATTCTCATCATTACAGCAGAGAAAATGGCTTTCCCCCCCCAAAGAACCAGATGTTTGTCACACCTGGCAGAGATGCTCTAAGATTTTTTTTTTAATTACATCCACTGCAGCTTTTAAGATCAAAAAGACAACGCTGAATCGTAATGTGATAAGCACTTCTGGGTGTTTTAAAAAAGAGAAAAACAGTTTGGAGATGATTTGGATCATTTGAACAGGAAGGGAACACGTTTGGAGACAGATGGTGATTCAGAGCCTTTAGTTTGTGATTCAAGCCTTCGCCAGAAAACTCATTGTGAGAGTCAGGATGAAGTGAAGAAAGCAAATGACAAAGGGATTATTGCTGATTAGAATGTACGAGGGGAACAAAACACGCTCAGCCAGACAGTTGTGAGGTAATTTTCGTCCTCGCCGGGTTTCTGATGTACACTTTTACTTCAGGCTTCATTATAGACGCTGATACATAATCATGCATGCTAATGGCCTGACTGAGCTGGGTTGGGCCTAACTAGAGTGAGGAACAAAGAAAGAGAGAATGAGAGGATGTCTGGCATTACACAAAGAGACCTTTGACAAAACCAAATATTGTACACCTTGTATTCAAATGTAGCAGGTAGGATGACAATTTCTCCTGACTACAAACAAACCAAGCCAAGGTAAGGAGGAAGGAAATAAGGAAGAAAGAGGGAAAAGGAGAAGGAAGGAAGGAAGGTAAGGAATAATAAATGATGGAAGAAAGGAAGAAAAGAAAATAAGGAGGAAAGAAGGAAGGAATGTAGGTAAAGAGGAAGGCAGTTAGGAAGTAAAGAAGGAAGGGAAGTGAGTAGAAACAAATAAAGGAAAACACAAGAAAGGATGAATTTAATATGAAAAGTAGGACAAAATGAAGATCGAAACCAAAGGAAAGAAAAAAGAAAGGAAAGAAAGAAAGAAGGTAAGGAGGAAGAAAGAAAGGAGAGTAGGACAGAAGACAGAGAAGGGATAGAAGGAAGGAAAGTAGGATAGGATGAAAAAGGTAGAAGAAAGGAAGGAAGGAAGGAAGGAAGGAGGGAGGATGAAAAGAAAGAAGGAAGTAAGGAAGGAGGAAGACAGGTAGGAACTGAGGAGCTAACCTGAACCCTAACCTCACTGGGGGAGATACCGAATGATAAACAAGTACCTGTGTTTGATCAGGAACCATAACATCTCTCTTGGTCTGCGGTGTCAGTTTGCATCCATAACACGACTGAAGACGTGTGGTTTTCTTGCTTACCAACAAAAGCATTAATACAAAGAAGACCAGCTGATGCCTGCAGTATGCTAATCGACCGAGGCACTGTAATCAGTATTATAACCTCTAGCGCCTACATATTCAAGATGAAGGATTTAGCTTTAAGTGTGCGAGTCGTTTGGAAGAGCAATGTGACATTATGTGTTCTTTAAGTTTGATTTATTCAGTCACAAACTCAAACTTTCACACCATAAACCACAGAAGTGTACAGTGGAAGTGGGTATGCAGATATAGATGTATAATAGGGGTTTTGTAGTTTTGTAGTATGTTGCTTCTTAGATTTTATAAAATATATAAATAATGAATCTTAACTAAATGTAACAACTCACAGTCTTCCTCAGTACATGGGACATTCATGCTCACGTGCAACATGTAACAGTACAAAGACAATATTTCATACATGAAACTGCTCCCACAAAAGAGGCCAAAGACACATTTTCACTGAGTTGGACAGTAAATTAAATATATACCTTTTAAAAATAATTAATTAAATTAATCAATTCATTTGTGTCCTTATCTGTCATGTGCAAACCAAAAATAAATAGAATAAATGTCATTTCAATGTGGCAACGTCAGATTATGTGGATAGTTGAAACATATTTAAATGTTATGTACACATGAAATATGGCCTAAGTGAACAATGGTTCAAAAGAAGTGCATCCAGGAACATTGAGTGGTTGTCCATTTTTACACACACACACACACACACACACACACACACACACACACACACACACACACACACACACACACACACACACACACACACACACACACACACACACACACACACACACACACACACACACACACACACACACACACACACACACACACACACACACACACACACACACACACACACACACACACACACACACACACACACACACACACACACACACACACACACACGGATAACTTTGTTACCTGCTGAGCAGTAAGCCCTTCAAAGAGACGATCTCGGCCTTCAGCTCTCCAACAGTTTGGATGTCCAGGACACGGTGTGTTGAAGACGAGGTCTAGAGGAAACACACAAGACACACACAACAAATGTCACAGACACACACACACAAAACTGTTCAGGTCACATGTAGGGTCAACACACAAAGTCAATACACAACTTTCAACAACTCCTCTGTGCTCAGTCTCAACAACATGAAATTATAAAAAAAAGCTTTGTATGAAAAAAAGCACAAAGGGTTCAAGGTAAACAAATATGGTAAATGCAAATGCTAAAAGCCACATGTTTTTGTGTGGTCAGGTCATTCGTCGCCATAACAACTTCACAACGGCTTACGGCTGGTGATGACAGAATGGAGGACTAACAACCCCACTACAGCCACTTTTATGGCGTTGACTGCTCAGAAAGTCCAGTGAGTGTGAATCATGCTGTTTTTACATAATTTTCCATACTATCTAGAAAAAGATTAGGCCAGTGTCTTGTGTTTTGGATAATGACTTTATCTTGAACAATGGTCACATTCATGAAGGTAGACCATAGTTTGTTCTTTTTTTCTTTTATCAAAGGCATGTGTTATCACACACACGCTGGTATGGCATGAGATGCTTCAGGCTATAAAGGCAAGTATTTGAATGGCAAATTGCTGCAGAAAATCTGTCTCTGCAGCACCTTTTTAGGGTTGGGCATGACCTTACAGTGCTATGAAATGACAGGTTTGGAGAAGTAGAAAACATCGAGGCAGCTGTCAATTGGGATGATAAAACAGAACTGGGGCAAAGTTTTGTGACTCCTGTGTCACCACAAAATAAATGGAAATCCTACTCAAGTAGGCCAAGAGTGGAGTTCAAAGTTAATCTGAGTTTGTGAGATGATGACTAAGTTAAGACACAATAGGAACATTACTACCATCCAAAACCATTGCATTTTTCTTTTGAAGTACTGAAGAGTTGCACTGCTTCTAGCCAAATGAAACCTGTAATGGGGCACCATGAGAAGGCATTGCTTGCCTTAAGTCTCAACCCAAAAAAGATTGGGAACCAGTGATGTAGATAATTGCTCCCCATCCTCGATGCATTGCTGAGTAAAAAAAGAAATATAACAAACATGTGCGAGAACAGGGGGAATAGACTGATGAGACCAGAGGGAGGAGAGGGAGAAGACATGGGAGAAAGTGGGAGAAAAGAAAAGTAAAAACTGTAATTAAGACTCTCCTGACTCACTGGAGGAAGCTTGTTAGGAAGCCTGGACCCCCTATCGAAGGGAGAGGGATAACTTGGACTCTTTGCCTTGTAATTAAATCTAAGAGAAATTAATTGAATCACATCTGAAAGGGATCAGACTCATTTACAGTGGAAGGAGGGAGGCAGAGGAGGAGAAGTGAAGGGAGACAGAAAAGGAGGCTTTTTTTTGGCTCTTATCGACTCCTAAACCTCGCTGATAAGCAGCCCTGCTTTAGAGGTGGTGCATTGGAGGCCTGCTGAAGACACTCTTATTACAGCCGTCACCTCATTAGAACCATCTTAATCCCTCGCCTCCCCAAGGCACCCGTATAATAAGGCTGGATTCTGCTTCTCTCTCATTTTACATCGGAAAAAATTAATTGCCGTATGGGCTGAGCTAAAAGACTTCCAAGGCAGAGAATCGACTTAAGAAGTATGCAAATTGCTCCAAATAACTCGAAATTATTTCTATATCACTTCACATTAGAAGAAAAGGCTTTAGAAAAGGATTGTTAACCGCCAGCTCCATAATGTGCATTATCTTCCAAGCAGCACTATACAATATCACACATCAAGCCTTGTCACACAACACTTCCACTGACATATGTCTTATTAAGTCTGAAGAAACCTAATTAAATGTTGGGCCAGGACTGGATTTCAGCTTTGAGATACATCATGAGAGTGTGTACACACATTGTGTAAGAATCTTGTGTTAAGTGCACTAGCTGCTTAGGTGGAGCTGAGTGGAGGGGTATCAGTGACTGGAGAGATAGAAAAAAACACAGCTGACTTAAAAAGCCCCTCCTGAAGAGCTGACACATATCCCAAAGACCGCACTGTGTATATGATGTGATGTTTTAACAAAATGATGACCAACAACTTCTGCAGTTACTTTTTCAGCTTTCTTGCAAAAGAATACCTGCCATCAAGAAGATATGTCTTTGTTACCAATTTTATTAAATAAATACTCAAAAGAAAATTATTATTTTCAAAGGTTGAATGCTGCATATGTGACTTAAATGTAATGTGTATTATTTCTAAGAGTTAAATGTTAAACTTAGCAGTTCTCCTGCTGGTTTCTAGGATTTAAGCTTGTAGCTTTGAAAAGGTCTGTCTGCGTATATTTATGACTTTATACACCATTCAAATATTCTACGCAAATGTCGTTATTCATTGACCCACCTGCTCTCATTGACTAAATAAATGAAAGCAACACAACTGCTTAATTAAATCAAAAAGTATGAAAGTTTCAGAGTTGAGTGGAAATGTCTCTGCTGCTCTTTCCTCTGGGGTTTGACTTCTATCATACTTCCTGGTGTGCAGGTGCAGGGCTCTGAGAGCTCTGTTTAGCCAAAACAGTGGAGAACAAAACTCTCAGCTTGGCACTGCACATCCCAAAAATCATCATGCATGAACAAACAACCAACAACCAAATGAACCCACCAGCCACAACCAAAAACAGGACTAAGCCCCGATGAGAGGAGCCACCCAGTATCAGCCACCAGTGTGATGGCAGGATGTGATTTTGTCGTGTAAATAGTGTACATAGTAAAGATTTGCTGGTTTAAAAGCCTTGTAGCTAATGACTCGGATGGGTGCCTGGGTGTGAAAAGGGTTGGCCTCTTTCTGGTGGTTAAGTAAGCGGTTCAACAAAAAAAGAAAAAAAAATGTATCACCAGCAAAGAAAAAAAAAGACTATCAAGTCTAGCAGCACCCAAGGACGGCAACGCATCTGGCTAAATGAAGATAAATGCCTGTGGACCATTAGCAACAAGATAAGATCTTTAACAAGGCTTGTTTAAGAGTGTCTGAAGGCAAATTAATTCACAGTTACTCTGCCGGCAGACAGTGTGTTTTCGTGTAACGCATGTATATTTATGATGGAATTAGTTTCAAAGGAAGTCCCCAGAGGAGTGTTTTTGAGTGGAAACACTGGTACAGTGCAATTGATTTTACTCTATTTATGCACTTTCCCACTGGCAGTTCATCTCCCGCATACAAGGAGGCGGTTTCTAATCTTCTATGTAGTATCCACTAATAAAGACAACGATCAGTGAGTTGAGACAGCAGGGAAAACACATTTAACAGGCAGATTTGTAATGATAATGGAGCACAAATAGACTGGGCTGTTTAACATCAGAGCTGAATCATCTCATCCTTGGACAAATCTATCCTGAACACCACTGGTAGAACACAGCTGCGTGACTTTGAGGAGTCATGATAACTGAGAAAATGGTGAAAAAGAGAGGAACTGTCTCCGGTGCTAAAATATGGAAATGTGTAAAATCAGCGTGTGCTGCGTGTGTGCACATGAGTCATCTGTCTGAGCTCACTTCCATAATGAGGTCCCCAGTTTAGGGACAGTAAACGCACTCTGCAATTGAGCGGTTTCCAAACTACGAGAAATGTTTACTTAGCAGCTGAGGAAACAGAAGTCTCCATATGTTTCGGGTTAAAGGCACATTTCCGCGTTGAGAGGTATAATTGCTAAGCGTGGAGCACTTTGAGCGGCGTGGTGAAGCAAACCCTGAAAGCCGCAAACGGTGAATGATAAGTAGCTCGCCAGCTCCAACATGTGTTTCTCATCAAACATCCAGGACCTGAAAACAATTTCCCAATTTCCCCCGTGGCCTGAGACAACAGAGGGCCTTGTGCCGACTCGCAGGGAAAATTTAAGATCAACACTATAGCTATAAAGCAGAGTTTATGATTTGTTTAATGGGTGTTTTGATTTGAATTATACTTTTTATACACTACTGCTGTCCAACAAGGCACTTATAGCAAATGAAGTAGACACTTTTTAATCCAATCTGTGATTCGGAGATGACAAATGAAAAGAAAAAAGCATTCCACGTCCCTTTATGCTGGAGAGAACTCATTGTTTGATGTGTTCCTACAGCCTGTCTGATAGGAAACTTTAGATAGATTTGAGACCAGCTGACTTGGGCCTCTTCGGCTTTGTACTCGCTCAGAGGGACTGTGTGGCTTAGATCTTGAAACAGCCAAAAATGAGCTATGAGTCGTCAGTTTTTGATGAACCTCGTCCAGGGAAGAGATTCATATTTTTTTTCTCCTCGTTTGTGCCAAAGCAGATGTGTCCGCATATGTTTTCCTGCGATTTCCAGATGCTACAGTGAAACACCCATGTGCTTAACAAGCTGTGGACATAAAACATTGTCTAAGATTGTCTCTTCCAAGGCACTTTTTTTTAAAGCCCAGAGATCATAAAGCAATTTATGAGCGGTGTTATAAAAAGCAAGCAACATTTCATCTCAGCACATAAGTTTTTAGACCAATCACTCACACCGTTTCACCTAAACACTTACAATTCTGAGTAGATTATGAACACTGTCTATAAAAATCAAGGCGAAGAGGAACGACAATATGGTTAAAGATTATGGTCCAATGATGAGATGCACCATACCTTTTTGCAGCTTGTGTTCTGATGATATACAGTATAATAAGGCTGTCCATCTAAGGTGGTTATGACTCGGGGAAGCACGGAGGTTTTAGTACACAGAGGCCTCGAGAAACCTTTTCTCTCCTCATCAATCTGCAGAATTCAACCTGCAACTTTACGTTTACGGAGCTCTTCTGCAATTTCAGAGTTACTGCCTGTCTAGCTCTCCTCAAAAACATTAATCATACGTAACAAACCTTGAAGGTGCAGTCCATAACTTTCATGCTCAAACTACAGTTAAGATGCACTTCTTGCCAGTGAGGTGTAAAGTTGTTTCAGCTCATTGTGGTTAGTTTGGCAAAAATATAAAATAAATCAGACGTGCCAATTTCTGCTGTAACTAAATTAAAGTAAAAACAACTACAGCTCTGGAGAACGACACTGTGATGTGAAGGTAGATTTTCAGATGTTTAACTGAAATTGCTGACATCATAGCAAACTGATTGTGCTGGTAAGAGAAGAGCACAGAGTTGCTGATGAGGTGTTTTAGCTACCTGTGATGAAGTCAGCTCTTGAGAAAGCTCCTGGATTTTCTGCTGCTGCTGGATCAGGAGCTCCTGGACGGAGACCAGAGTCTGCTGCAGCTGGCTCACTGTGAAAGCAAGATGGTAAATTCATCAAACTTTTAAAAAAAGAGAAAGATTATGTTGTTTTGGTACCTCAGAAGTTAACATTTTCTTTCAAGTGTCGTCGACAGAACAGATGAGACTCAACTTGTGTCAATGATCAAAGCCGTCCTCTAAGAATTGTAATCAAAGTTAATACCGGGTAACTTAAGTCGCAGCTTTTTGGTCCGAGGCGCTGAGGGTAGAGGGGGGGGGGGGGAGGGGAGGGGGCACATAGGATGGAGATATTAATCTCTAGTGCCTGAACTTAAATCAAATAACAGTCTCTAACCTTCCATTATCCACCCAGACACTGCCTTCTAATGCATCTTAAATCCTCAAACGATCAACAAAGGAAAAAACAAGGCTCTCATTTGGGAGGAGGCTGCCAGACAAAATGTCCCCCCTAATCCTAATAAATATTGTTCTTTTTCCATTGACTTTGAAGATTGAATTAGTTCAAGTGTTGGTGTTGGACGAGGGTGTATGATTTCAAATAACACCGAGCACAGTTTGTTGCCCCCTGCTTCCAGTCACGCGTGTATTACCAAACAATGCATTAAGTTTCCCCGAGCTGATTATATTACAGAAAACCAATAAACATTCATATAAATCATGGGCGTGTAAAGTGTTAAATCAAGCCTAATAGGATTAACATCAACAGATATTGTGGCGGTCCACTGCTGAGGTTGTCAGGCCAATGGTTAAAAGCCTGAGCTGCAGCCGGCTGGACGGGATGTAAAGAACCCTCCTCTCACATTAACCCGGGACAAAAGACAGAGCTCGGCTGTGTTTCTTTTGAAAAACCAACACACACAAGATATTTGATCTTAAAAAAAGCTAATATCTTGTAGTAACACCTGTGTTTAAAAGGGTGGAGTAGTATCAATATAGGTGGGGTGCTGAACGTTTGATCTTTTCATGCGCGCAGAATCCTTTGGAACACGTGTTTGAGCAGGATCGTTGGTTGGAGCAAAAAAAACTCATTGTGCAATCAGTTTCAGTTTGTTACTGAGTTTGTGCTTCAGAGTGTGACCAGCCTTTCTGAAGACGGTAGTAAAACTAAAACACCACGGCCATCCCTGCTTAAAAAGGTGTTGCTATGACAGGGTGTGCACGCTAAACCAAGAGCAGCCCTATTAGTCTCTGATTCCACCTCACCACAGAACAGCTTATCCAGATGTGTGTCAGTCTGCCAGTCTGTAATACTGTGCCTCCTGAATTACCACTGGCACCGCTTTTTCAGCCACTTCAGCCAAACGCTCCAAATCTTTTCATGTCCCTCCACAAAGTTAACTCCTGGACTCTTCGGACACTTGACAAAAATGCATAACTTCTCATCTTCGGTTATCACAGATATGGAGCCAAGAATAATGAAGTCAATGACTTTGGCCAGGCATGAATCAGAAGGAGGCTGTAGCCGGGGTGTGTGTGTGTGTGTGTGTGTGTGTGTGTGTGTGTGTGTGTGTGTGTGTGTGTGTGTGTGTGTGTGTGTGTGTGTGTGTGTGTGTGTGTGTGTGTGTGTATGTGTGTGTGTGTGTGTGTGTGTGTAGAATCAGAGACAAGATGTGTGAGGCTTGCAGCTGCTGCGAGGACGGTGCACATTGTGTATTCAGTAAATTATTCAGTAAATACCTCGATATAATGTACACTACATATGTCCAGGCCTGTCTCTGTCTTTAATGGCCAGCTGGTCACCAATATGGCTCCCACCGACAAAGAGTGCCCAAACAGCCGCACAATTCCATTACAGCCTGGGTGCGCTGAAGTAGTTCCAAGATCCATTCATTAATTGTCTGTGTGAAGTTGTAGGCAAATCATAATGGGAGTCAAGGCCTCCTTACTCTCGAGTTGGGGCTGGCGAGAGAGACTAATGTGGTCCCCATTCAAAAGGATACATCACCTCATTGCGCCCGGCACTAGAGAAATACATGAACTTTAACAAAAGGGGGTTCAAGCAATTGGCAGCAGCGAGGCAGTCGGTCGCTATTACTCAGTGCAGCGAAGAGAGAGGGAGCAATAGGGAGAGGAAGACAAAGGGAAAGCAGAGGGAGAAAACTCTCAGTGTAATTGCAACCCCTCTCCCCAACTGTTAACTACAACAGTCATTAACTACAATAGCAGCTTGGCTACTGCAGTCATAGCAAATTAGTTCCCCACACTGGCTGAAGAAAAAGACTCATGTTTTGTTTTTTTCCACTGGAGTCTCACCTACGCGGTGTAAAGCACAGGAGGACTCTCACTGTGAAATCCTGTCTGAACCGACAAACAAAACAGGGTTTGTAAGTTGGCAAATCTCCAGAAAGTGATAAGTACACGAAGAACAGGCAGTGAAATAGACAGAGGAAATGTGTTTGCATAGTTGGGAGAAAATGACCATAAAAGAGCGTGTATTTGTTAATCAGATTCAGGGTGGCACACCTTGCACGCGATCGCACACAATTGCTGCCCTACATCTACCTTAACCGGCCAGAAAACAAAAGCCTGGGTGTGACTGGAAACAATGATAACAGCACTATTTTCATCCTCACTATGTCGGTCCGTGACAGGAGCAGCATAGTCAAAAAGGTCATTTGTTTTAATTTAGAGATGAAGGGGGAAAAGTGACAAAGGATGGTTGTGTTAGTCTCGCTGCAGCTCAAAACCCAGTAAACACATGCACGGTGGTAATTCATACCATTTTTAAACAAAGATACAATCACTTAAGTAATGCAATATTTAGCCAATAAACTTGTGAGGTTATTGCAAAACACCTTTAGGATTTAACATCTCAAATCGAAAAATACCTACATAAGGAAAATGCCATCAAAGAGTTAGTAATTCATTCACAAATTCTATATTGTCAGAAATGCTTTAAATATTTGATCTTATTTCCAATTACCTAATGCCTTTTAGTTATTTTACTTAAAGCAGGCTTTTAACAAACAACACTGCATATTGTCAGCTTTACAAAAAATGTATATCACTTTTTATCTTTTTAAATACAGTAAACTCTCTGCAGGCATAGGTTTAAGCATGCGTCGACAGTGTTTGTTTAGTTACTCTCACTGACTATGGGCGACAAAACTTCTTCAATCCAGCTTTTACTTGTTGTGTGAGCTGTCTTTGAGTATCCTGAACAAATATATTCATATTTAACTTTCAAAACGCTAGTTTCAGCAGTCATTATTTCTAACCGACTAGCTATCTCAAATGGGAATTGATACCTTTCCGGTGAAAACATACTCCAGTTCAACGGGACTGCTAACGAGACCAAACTTTCTCAGAGTGCCTCTCTCATTTACGCCTCCCTAGATTTTTAATTATACTGACGAAGAGCAAGAAAGCATCTTTCTCCCGGCTTCACTCTCTCTCCATGTCTGACAGCGAGGTTGAGATTCCTCACCTGTCCAACACGGGAGCCGCACCTGTCACCCTGCACTTAATCACACTAGGGCCAGTGCCGAGCCCAGACGCTACACAGTGGCATGCCACACGCACATCCTGCACGCAAAAGCACTCACACATACAAACACACACACACACACAAATACGCACAGAAAATTAAAATGAACTTTCTCGCAACCTACAGGGAAGAGGGTGGATGACGATGATGGTGGTGGAGGTTTGGATGGGGGTGATGTTGGTGCAGGGGGAGACGGATGGAGGGGGGGGGGATGAGAGAGGATGGGTGGTGGGGGGGGAAAAGTTGTCATTTCCCAACTCCTCATTAATATTCCGAGGTTAAGAGCTTTTCAGCGAAACGTAATTAATTGAGCCCGAGCCTGACAGTAAACAAGCAATTTCAAATTAAAGCGAAATGACAGCGGCGTCATTTGTTAAAAACGTGCGGGGGCCCCAGATTTTGGCGACAGATAAATGAGGGAAAATGTTAAGGAGGGAGAAAGTGATGAAGATATTAATCTTCACCTGTCTGTGTCAGCGTGCCACTCATTGCCGCAATGTTGCTCTCCATCCTCTGCAGATGCTTCTTGTCCTCTCGGCGGCCCATAATGAGGGGAAGGATGTATTTCTGCAATTAAAAGCATGGCACAATATTATAATTCTCTCTGGTGGGATGGGGCAGAAGATGAGGAAAAGACAGGGCCACCTAGACTTGGCAGCATAGGGTCAAAAGCATTGTTTTATTGGACGAGTGCCTCATTGTCTAAACTGCCTGATTATGTGCATGTTATTTTTTTTGTGGCAGAGTGCCCAAGCAACTGATAAAGACATGTCCACACATCTAGTGTTTAAACCATTAGTTGATTACAAAATTAACCAACCTTTTGATTAACCATTAGTTGTTCAAGTTACTTATCAAGCATTTATGTCAAATAGTTGCTGTTTCAAGATTTGCTGCCACTATTTCATACCATTGTTAATGAAATATCTGCTGGGTTTTTAGTCTTTGGTCAGAAAAAAAAAACACTTTGAAGATGCATCCTTAAATGTTGTTCACAGGTTTCTATATATAAATAGACAAACACATAAAACAAATATATTTATACTAATCTACAATGAAATTGTTAGTTGAACCACTTCAAACATATTTTGAGCAATATACATGAATAAAACCCAGGAAGGGACAGTGAAAATAAGACAGGCCTCATGGGGAAAAACATGGCGATGAACCCTGAAAATAGTCTAACAAAACCCCAACAATGTCATGTTGTTTATCGTCTCTCTGCTGCTAAATAAACAGAACTCCACCAAAATGATATGTTTGTCTGACAGCCAAATGAGGAGGTTTGCTATCCAGTGTGAGTGTCAACCAGATGAGCCGCTGGTGAGTGTCTCACTGAATCCTTTACATATGAGCAGATCCAAGCTCACCAAATAACATCAGAGTTGATGTGGTCCTAGAGGGCCGCACTGAATTGCAAACGTTTGTTTGTTTAAAAGCTGAATAAAGGCAACTTAATACCTCACAGCCGGTTTGCAGCCCTCAGCTGCCCGAGCCGGGTTTTCCCTCCAACTCAGGTGGCAAGCCGCAACACCAGTGCAAGTAATAAACACTTTTCAAAGAAAAGGATTAAATGAGTGTCAACACGTAGTAATTAATAAGTGGGTTGCTGGGAGTGTGATGTTTACAAGGTGCGCCATAACATAAATAAAGTATGGGCAGAAGCCTGGACATATGGTGCGACTGGCGCTACGCTCCAATGACATGACAGCAACCTGTGCCGTCCCGCCGGGGTATCCCACCTCATAGGGGACCAGTGGCTGTTAAACCCTTTGGCACGTAGGAAACAGTGTGTGTTTTCCTCAGTGGAAGAACACAGAGACAAAGGGACTGGGCATGTGCATCCTTATAAAAAAGCTGCGTAAAATGGATGAAATAATAGGACATAACAGGATCTATAGAGAAGTCAATATGTCCGACAGGGTCAGGTAGGCATATGCAAGTACATGATACGCGCTCCAATTCTCTCTCGTGCACACACAGAGGGAACGGCCTGTCATCCGGGCAGAGAGCTACTGCTAGAGCTCCTGTCCTCCTCTAAAACGAGAGTAATGGCTTCCACATGCCACTCAGACTACTACTAACAACCACTATGGGATTAATGTCACCGGGGACAAGGGGCCTCATGAGCTCATGTTCAAGGGCTGCTAAACCCGATAAAAAACCAGGGTGATTATTTTTAGCCGGTAGGACGTCAAAAAAATGGTTGTGTGCTGTGTTGGCAACTATATTTTTTAAAGGAAACAAAATGTATATGGAGAGGAGGAGGGACGGGGAAGTTAAAAAGAAGGGCTTCAAATGAGATCATGCTTTGACGTAAAGCAGGGTGGCTTTAATAACAAGACCAGAGTGATGTTACATACTGCAGAGGCGCCTTCTATTCTAGCACCATCATTCATCATGAACTGATGTACTTGCAAAGCCCACCAATTTTAATGTAATATCAGGGAGGCAGTACTGACAGATCTTAGGATGCAAAGGATAATTTGTAAAACAAATTTTAGAAAGATTACCTGTGAAAAAAGTCAGTGAGGAAACATAAAGAGCAGGAGAAGCAGGGTGCAACTTACTTTGTAAAGCTGATGAAAGCCAAAGGCGATGCCAACCATAATGATGGTGAGGGCACCATAGTCTCTCCATCTGTAGCCTGTGGGACCTGAAGGGGAGGATAAGTTGTTTGAGGTTAATGGGAAGTTTAATTTTAGCTCGAAAGTTTATATCATACATTAAAGTTTGTAATAAACATTTGTTAATGCATATTAGATTTGGTTATACTTTTTATGTCCCTCAATGTCACATAATCATTGCATGGTTGTATTCTTTAGATGCTGATGGATGGAAACAAGTTGTGCTGCATCACATTACTGTGACAATGTAATTTATACTTGCTCTAATTATTGTAATGTTATTTGTAGTAGATTAGACAACAAAAGCACGTTCGGAACATCTCCTAAATAATTCATTTTAGACTCTAAGAAATAAATGGAAGCTAATGGATGCCTTGAAGTACAGTAACAAATAGATTTATCATCTCTTACAAAGCACAGCCATCTAGTTTGTTGAATGAAAATGAAATGTTTAGTTTAGACAATTTGTACTTAATGCAAACCAATAATGTGTTCCTTTAAAATAAAGATATCGTAAAAATAAATTCATAAATGAGCTCAATGCAGTACAAATGCTGTTCTTTTCATTACAATCAATCATCTATTTATCCATCGAGCTGTTTACATTCAACTCTGACCTATACAGGGTTAGGTAAGCAAAGCATCACCCACTCTATCCTGCTCATCCAGAAAGGACACCATTGTCTTCCACTTATTTTGGGGTTGGGCCTAATACAGTGTTTGCAAATAAATCACTAAAATGGACAGGAAGGTAAGTCTTTGTGTGTGTGTATGTGTATGTGTATGTGTGTGTATGTGTGTGTGTGTGTGTGTGTGTGTGTGTGTGTGTGTGTGTGTGTGTGTGTGTGTGTGTGTGTGTGTGTGTGTGTGTGTGTGTGTGTGTGTGTGTGTGTGTGTGTGTGTGTGTTTAGAAGTTGACTGCCTTGCTGAGTGACAGATAATGTGAAAGTGTGTCATTGTGCAAGCTGTCATCTGGGTAGGCCAACTGTCTGTCAAAGTGGAAATTCCCCACATAAGAGAGGCATTCAACTGAAAATGTCACTAAACAACAAACAGGTCTGCAGGAAATATACTGTGAGCTTTTTCTTTTAGACACTCTGGTTGTGCCCAAATGAATATGAAATTATTAGCAGATAAGCCACTAAAGTACGCCACTGATATTCTATTACAGGTCTGATTTCACCTAATGGGTTATGTGGGACGCGTTTACTGGCTTGAAGTGAGCAAACCAGATTGATCTTGTGCCTTAACACTTGTGTGATTTAACATGCAAATAAAATGAGAGAGCCACTGTCATGTTGGACTATATGGTATTTCTCAAGGTGAATGCCATTTTATTCTTCTTACTCAAGGGCAGGTTTCATTGCTGATGCAGCATTCAGGGATGAACCTCTAACCTTTCCAATCGAGAATTTTGAGTCATTCTCCAGCATCCATATGGTAACCACATAAATTTGGGTCTTCATCAACATTATAGCTGCAATAGACTGTCACCTATCCCAGAATACCTTGCTTCTGAAAGGCCTGGGAGTCCTTGGGATAGGTGGTTGACCCTGAACAAGCCTCACTGCATCACACAGTGTCTTCACCTGCTCTTTCCCCCCCGTTAGGACCTTTCATTCTTCCTCTGTCTCTCCTTTTTCCTCTACCACTTCCACTCTGCCATCTTCCTTTTTTTATTTGGTCACTTAAGCTGTGGAACTGTGGTATCCATCCCCCGTTTTTCCAATCTCCTCTCAAATTTATTGGGTTCAGTGGAGGCCTTCCTGTCCTTCTACCGCGTGGAAATAGAGATCAGAGTATCCATTACTTCGACAGAGATGGATGCGGGTCCCCGTGCACCGTCCCCATAACAAGGACATCAAAGGGAGGTAGCCCCCTCTTTTCAGCGTGACCCCCCATACAAGACTCCCCGCTCACACCTCATTATGCAGCTCCCTTATAGCCATTTTGATATAAAAACCCCCCACTATGGACGGAGAGCCGCGAGTCTCTCTAACTACATGGCCATCCCATCAACATCACTTTCATTACAAAACATGAGATGCCAGGGGAGTCAAGGACAGTGTGGTAATAAATGAGGGTGGAATACATCTGGAATCATTGTCATATGGGTTAAGCATTACGCGGACTTCATTCTGCATTGGTAAATCAGTGGACAGCACTCATAACCTCCTGAGGTAATAAAGATACAGGTTGCAGTGTGGGGTCTTCCCAGTGTGGACCCCTTTGAAACAGAATGGCAAGAGACTTCATGAGCTTGTGCTGTGCAATGTCATATCCCTGTCCCTTCCCTTCATTGTTGTATGGCAACATGTATGTAAATATTCTGGTTTTGATACAGATAATCCTCTTAAAGGGGTTTTAAATTAATAGTAACAAGAGGGAAGATGTCTAACAGCAAATCTGATTAAGTTTTTTTAGACTTCTTTCTTCAGATAAGAGTGCAGATAAGTATTAATATTACATATATGCATGGTATCAAAGGGAAGAAAAGGATGTGTGCACTCACTATGTGGTGCAAGAGCCAGCTGAGTGGCATGGTGTGGATGTGGGGGCCCCACAGGGATCAGAGCCAGGACTTCTTCAGTACTTCCAGAGCGCTGGATGGCCAACTCTACCTCCACATCCGTGAGCCCTGGAATACAGACACACACGTTAGAGACATTTGGAGGAGGTACAGTCACTGTGTGTTAATGGGAAACGCCAAATGGCTCCTTCGCTATCATAATCTATGCTTAAATACTTCCCAAGCTGCCCACAAATCTTTTAAGTACAATTTAGAGAAAGTATGACAAATGTTCATTCAATTTTGCCTAACCTCCTCAAAAATGCATTTTCATTTCATAATTCAGAAATTCCACTGAGAGTTTCCGTTTTAGGGACATCCATCAAAGGCAGATAGCGCGGAAAGGTTCACACAATGAAATCTGAAACTCTGCTAGCCTATTAACTGCCACCAAAGGCAAAGAAAATAAGAGTCTGTCCACTTCTCCATTTATATTTCCCATGTGGAGATTTCATACACCCCAGACAGCGAAAATGCATTATTTTAATTTCTTCATTGTAATGTAAATGTATTACATAATTTTGCAAATGCCAATATAATTTAATCTTCAGATCTTTTTAATGATTTTAGTGATGATTAAATTGCAAAGGGCTCCCTGATGGAGAATCTGAAGGGAGGAGAAAAAAAATCTAATATGAACATCTCCTTTTGTGGCAAGAAAGGATTTTATTTCAGGCGCCATATGCTGTGGGTCTAATTTTCTAATGAGCAACTTGGCCTTAACAAAAGAAAATAATGACAACTATTGATGAACTACATTAAAAAAAACATTAACCAAATCATAATAAACAAAGCTGAAGACTAAGAACCAAAAGAAATGACAGTAATATTAGACAATTATGAGCATGGTTTACCTTACGATAAAAAACAAGCTAAGTCTGTATCATCATGTGGTCCATTGCTTATTGTGGTCTAACAGAGTATCTCTCTCACTAACATCTCACTTCCTTTGGCCATTTCCCTTGCTTATTGACAGAAAACCCCCTTTGTAAGAGAGCCTTTTACCTGCACTGTTCCCGGAGGATTTAGAGAATTTACACAAGCTCAGAATAAGCTTCCTTCATCCTTTCCAGAGAAATCGAGCAATTGGAAAAGGTTCAGTTGCAGAGGTTCAAGAGATAGTCCAACGTTTTCATTAAAAGTAAGTGCTCAGAGCCAGATCCTAATATCTCTGGTACTGACCTCCAGGGTGGTCTTTACAAGAGAAGCATACAGTTTCACCCAGGTGAAGTATTAATATTATAAACTGTGTAAACATGTACAGAAGAGCTTTTAACTTCTTCAGGTTTTTCAATACTTCTTATACTATGATTCAATTATCCTCCCGTTTCAGTGATCTATTGAACCTTTGCCCGTATCAGCGGCACAAAATCATGGAAAAAAACCTGCGCTAATCTACCACACAGTTTGTGCCAAGAGGAGGTCCCTCCCGTCACCTATTTAAATGCTCCGAGGACTTCAAATGGCCATGAAAATGGTTGAATAATTGAAGGCAAATATTGGCCAGCCTGTAGTCTACAGCCGGTCCTGAGTGCCAGGAAGTGGTGAGCGCCATGTGCTGAGTTTGTGCAGTCAGACTGCACTGTCAAATAAGCAATAATGTGTCCCCGGACTCCTGATTCATCTGACCACAGCAGACTACATGGTGGCAGACTATTGAGTGAGACATGCAAAGATCTCCGTTTCACTGAATGAGAGGAAATAAAAACAAGCTTCTTCCTTTCACCTTGAAATGTAAAGTCTTTTGAAAATAGAAAAAACACATTTATGCTGCCATTGAGCTTAATGTATGTACATCTTAATGGCTGCTCACACCTCTGATGTTGTTTATGCAGCAAATGAAAGGTTTTGGTAGCTTGCATTAAAATAAAATACATGAAAAATACTAAAGCTGTTTACTAGTCAAATTACAGCTTGTTAAGTTGTGTTGCGTGCTCTGATCTGTTTATTGTTGAGGTGAAGACAACAGCAAATGAAAGAACCCTTAGATCCAAAAGAAAAGGGAACACGGTGAAAATGAGTTTTACATATAAAAGGAAAAGACCAAAAAGCGATTGGGAAATTTATTATGGGTTCCAAAACCTGTGGAATGACCCCTGGACCCCTATTTCAGATCGACCTGTGGTGAGATGAATTTTTTAAGACATAAATTACACCTAATGACGACACCATAAAAAAGAACAATAATGGAAAGCTATTCTGTATTTCATTATACTGTATTATTTGGTGCACCTGATACACGCAGGGCCTGTTTATGAGTCACCGTATTAGCAGATGCTCAGCCAAAGCATTTGCTTTGACCTTGCCATTCTCATTGGGGCATGAAATTACGGTGCTGGCACCTCGATATTACAGCTATAAATACTGTAAACTGCATATCTGGGCTACGTTTTCTATTGTCTTTCAACATAAACCTGATCGGTATTTATTTAAAGGAAAACCCATTGCTCGTCAGGTTATTTACAGCTCTATTTTCACTGCCTCACATTCTCTGGGTATTTTTAAAGGGCAAACAGGCAGCGAGGCTCTTACATTAAATCCATTTCTCCAATTCTGGCACTTCTGGACTTTATGGGTCAACACATAGGCCGGACAGCCAATTATAAAAATTGCTTACTAAAATATTTTCGGTGCTAAAAGGTGAATGACTTCTTCACTGTCGTCCCAAGGCCTGAATTATGAAGTTGCCCTTGAGTGAAAATTACTTACATTTTGAATATCGTATTTAGAAAAAAAAGAAGGCATGGCGGGGGTCATAAATAGATAGAGGTCAATGGGTTATTAAGAAGTAGTCAAGTGCAACTTCTCATGCGGTGCTGGAGAAGGAGATTCTACATGTCATTTGGTGAGGTACAACTGCTTGAAAATAGCATGCCCTAAATAATGACCACTCTCATAGAGTATTCATTTATGTATTAAAAAAGGGGACTCTGCTCTCATTTCCCTGCTTTATCACCTTGTACTGATGACAAAGTAGGCAAGGCCTAGGCTAGGTGGCGCCGTGGAGTAATTTATAACCACATCAATCCCTTTACCTTCTATGCAGGCCTTGGTCATTGTCATTTTTGTCCGAGAGGTGAGTCACATAACCCCACTTACAAGCAGCATCCTATTAATATCTGGGATGATGAACCTTATCCTTACCCTTACCTTCAAACCAGGTATGGTAATAGACCAATAGCCTACCTGTGTTCCCTGTGACCCTCGATCACTGCCCCTCTAGTCAGGGTTAAATCTATTAGCATTATTTATTCAACTCAATAACAATTGGGACGGTATAAAAAAGAAATAATTCAAGCTATCATTTATGTCTCAGTGACAGAGAATGTACTGTGCCTGTAATGCATTTAATATTGTATTTACCTGCATGCAACATTGTCTGTGTACTCGTAGTGCTTTATTTTCCCATACAAACTGCACTTAGTTTGGTAATCTTGGAGAGGCTGAGTGATGTCAGTTTAGGGGCCACGGTCAAAGTGACATGTTGAAGGCTGGAAAATGTGGTTGACTTTATCCTGGGAATTTGATTTTTTTTTGGTAATTATGTGTGTAACTGCTAATTGTCTGGGCTTAATGGCGGTGCCAAAATGGGGCCCAACGCTCTTTAGTTGTTACATCTGTTAATTGTAGAGGACATGGATGGCACAATTCACTAGATGAGACTGGAGCACATTATATTTCACTCAAACACAATAAAATGTACTTGATCTTGGCAAGGAACAAATAAAGCAAAATTGCCTCAAGATGGCTGCAAGACAGTTTAAACGCAACTCATTTCCCGACTCCTCTGCAAGAGAAAGAAAAAGACATCTGGGTTTGAATGAAGATTTATATTACATCTAAGTGACAAAGTTTCAATATTTCAGCCAGTTTATTCAACAAGGACTCGAGAAGGGCAGATAGAAATATTGGACTGCATAATTGCCAATTCATAACCTTAAATTGACAGTTGAAGGAAAACAGAAAATTATATATTTCAATGAATATTGAAATAAACCACACTATTAGGGTCTCTTTGGAAAAAAAGAGATGTAACTAGAGAGGCATCCTTCAGTGCAGATTAGGGCACAAATGCGCAGGAAAATAATATGCAGGAGCGAGATTATTGTGTAAAGATTCTGCAACATGCAATCAAAGTGGGCCCTATTTTCCCCTTCATCAGCTGTCCGGCGTAAGTACTGGCAGCAAGAGGAATCCAATTTAAAATCCACTCTACCGGGAGATGGTATTGTTTCATTTTATGTGTGCTTTGACATTTCTGCCTGTTAATATAGAGTAAAATCCAGAAGTATTTACATAAATATGACATTAAACTGTATTAGAAATTAAGACTGACACATTTGCTGTGGCGAGTGAGGGAGGAGGATGATTGAGTTTCTAGGTCAAAGGGTTGAGAGGACAATACATGCTGGTTACAAAAACGGGGAAACCGTGAGTACTGGCTTGGTGTAAATCAATGCCATAGCCTAATATGGCAGAAATGAGACGGATACAAAAAAGCAACTCAAAAATCATGATGCCTGATGTTCTCTTTGACTATCTTGTGCCAACTTATTTCATTTATTTTAGTCAACAGAGAAACTTGATTTTGACACGTACTTTTTTTACCTTGAAATTGTTTTGTTTTTTTAAATTACACTCACAGTAAAATAATGATTATTACAGAAATGTCCAAGATCGAGCATGTCACAGCCTTTTTCCGGAAACAGTTTCCTGTAACTTAAGCATTTATAAACACGGCGTTTACAGTGTAATTCATGCTTTGAGACACTTTCCTGTAACAACTCGAGGAAGCTTTAAGTGTTTACAGGATTTCAAGGTTCACTGTTGTATGACTACACCTAAGTCCTATGAAAACGGCAGAGTGCTACTCAAACATACTTTGTGCTCAGGGTTTCATTGCTCTATTGTCTCTCATTCTATACCCCCTCTCTATCCATGAGATCAATGTCTTTATGCAAATCAAGGGTTCTTGTTTAGATCTACAGTGGAAAGGACTTTCCAAAATAAATCTGCATTAAAGCATCATACATATTTCATGGACTTGAAGTGCAGTAAGAGCAAGCCATTTTAGATAGCAGAGCTCCGCGAAGTTTAACACTAAGCAGAAAGTAAGAATAAAATGTGGCTTAGTATGACATCACTTCGTATTGATGAGGCCTTATTACATTTGAGATATCCAACAGTAGATTATGAACATGCCTTGGATGTCAATAATGAGACACAAAGACAAAGACATTTCAAAAGATATCAAGAGTCATTAGAGCCACATGAGATGTGTGTATAGCAGCAGGCAACCATGGATTTGGTTTCAGGTTACCTTCTCCTGTCATGGAGCTTTTAGGCTCACTTTTCACTGTTTGACCACTCTAATGCTGGAGGCAGTGTCCCCCAGCAGGGCAGAGGTACAGCCCCCAAAGTACAGAAATGTTTTGAGAAGAAATTAAATAAAAAATATTTTTCACAAAGACCTTATCTAAGAGAAAAGCCATACTCTCTCTATGTACATACTCTGTGTACATATTGTCATTGCTCAGCCATAGACTGACAGTCAGAAACACATGGCACAACACTGCACATTTCCACCGCCGCTTTATATTGAACCGATTTAAATGAGTTCAGAGTAATAAAGCTTTTTGCAGGTTTATTGCACAAACAATGTGTCAGAAATAATCTCAATGAATTGCAAAGAAAACTGAAGAGCCAGCAAACATTTCCACCATCCCTGCTTAGAAAACCTCCCTGTGTCATGCTTCAAATTTACGATAACAGTTAAATTAAGTAAAAGGGTTAAAATGCTGGAAGGCAATATTGATAATTCCATTGAAAATGCGGGATGGAGTTTGTCAATATTAATTTTCCTGAACCCAAAGGAGCATCCCAACTGGTGTGTCATTTATTCACGGGGCCTGAATCATGCACTCTGAAGCTAAATCGACCCCTGTAAGACCCCCAGGGCAAAGAGCTACGGCCACAACCTTTGACCCTTATAGACTAATCTTACCAAAAAAAAGACATGGCGTGTGGATCCCCTGACTAACCGCATTTTTTTAAACACATACATATGGATTACAATGTTAATCCTATATTCTGACATATATATTGTATTTGTCCAGGCTTCCTGCATTGCTTTCAACATAAATCAAGAACAAATCAAATGTCTCACCTTTTTTCGTTAAGAAGGCTTTTCTAGTGGCCAAGGGACTCTGACGTACTTTTGGGTTCTGGAGAAATTTGACAGCGGTGGTAATCTGTGAAGAGAGACAAATGTGATTAAATTCCACACAGTGAGATAATGTGAGATGAAGGAGATATGGTCTGCAGGATAGTGATGCTTTCAACGGGACACACAACAGTCTAGACCTTCTTTAAGAAAAAGGTTCGTTATAAATCCAGACAAAAACTTAAATGGATATAATTTGATAGTTGCTTCTAAGCCCCCACACCCAGCAGAGAGTAGAAAGACCACCTGACCACTTTCCAGCTAAATGTGGGGAATGACCAAATCAGCAGTTATAAAATTAGCCCATCAAGAGTGCTGGTCAAATGGAGTATGGAGCTTAATTTGCTATTACCCTCTTAAAGACAAACTTCCATTCTTAAGTGCGCAGTGGAAGAAAATCTATACTTAATGCAGAGGTGATCATTTGTATCTAATAACTTGAGAATCCTAGGCTGAAAACTTCTGTAATTCTTCCAGTTAAAATCCTGCCATGATCAAATCACCCAGCCTGAATGTTGTAATGACTTGAAACGTTAATGCACTAGAACGTTAAATAGCATCAGAACATCAGTAGTTTTAAGTGCACTGCGTTCATCGATTCTATTATGTTTTCCTTCGAGATGCACCTTAATTTTCCACCCCAGTATGCATTTCCAAGAATTGGAGCGAGAAAAAAAATCTTCCTCAAATGGCATTAAAACATAAATTTGAAGTGGGCGCCGTGAAGTGGCGCCTCCTAAAATAGATAAATATGTAAGAACACAGAGAAAGGGGAAACACACTGGAGGGGAGGTTTAGATGACTTATTATCGCACCTGTGGTCCCCGTGATTCAATTGTAAAAGTCATCCCTCTAATAGGTTGAAAGGTTTTGATTACTCTTCTTTTCTCTTAGTGTTGAAAGATACAAAGTGATTGAGCGCCCTGCCAGTGGTAATTCGTTTTGGGTAATGCATTGCATATACTATGAACCGGTTTCAATCCAAAAGAATTGCAGTTTAAACTTGTCCAAAGGGTAGGTGTGGCAGAGGGCTGCATAAAGAGCTGGATTTCTGTGACAAACACACAGTACAGTAGAATATCATGGCACAGGCAACTATAGGGAACACATAAAAACATATTTAACTTGTCTTTAGAACACTATGAATACACTCAATGAGAAATAAAATGAAATTTAGTAGTTTTTGAGTCAACAACGTTTTACTTCAATTAGGTACAAACATGAAAATAATGATGCACAATCCATACATTTACTCTTGATTTATACTTTTTTTGTAACTCTACTTTAAGACAAACACAGTAATGAAACTTCAATGTCAATTTTATCAAAACATGCCAGATTCCTCCCACGAGATCCTGGCACAATTTATTTAGACACTAATCTACCATTTCACTGTGACACCACCGTGACCTTGGTGTACATATGGGTTACGCAAGGGGTATGGAATTTCCTGCATCTCTATATGCTGAGGGCTTATTAAAGTCACTCACCCGGAACCTTCATTGTGACAAGCAGATTAAACCATTTGCATGGTGAACCCCCAACTGATGTTCTGGGCCAAAAGATACAGTCAAAACACAGAGCAAATATCCCTTTGATAACGAGACAAAATCATCCTGCTCTTGGCAAAGCTCTTACTGCTCAAGTTAAGTGAGCCAATGAGAGTACTTGTGGTAGAGGCAGAAACCAGAGATAATAAACACACTGAAATCTAATATTGTAATATTTATTCCAGTAAATAACGGAGGCCCTGTGAGAGGTAATGACCTAATAGAGGAAGAATATGCTGAGTGAGCAAACCTTGTTTACGTACTCCTAAAATTTCAATAGCAAAATATTGACAGGGAAATGGTGTCAATGTTAATAGGCATAAGTATGACATCTTAGTAAGGACCGCAGCTTGCTCAGCGGCAAACTAATGAGGCAAATGTCCATTTGGTTAAATCTGTAGTGGAAGGATCTTCAGGGAGAGGAAAAGTGCACTTCTTAGCAGATGACATAGATGCTTTGCACAAGTTCCACCCAGACATCTCAATCAATTATAACCACATTGCACAGATTTCAGTCTTGTCTTGTTATTGACTTATGGATCATCCCATTTATAGTGTTGGGTAGCACACAACTGGGCTTTTAGAGGGTTAAGATGGATGGAAATGTATGCACATTTGGGTTGGAAGTGTAAATTACCAAAATAAAATGCAGGTGAATTTCCTTCATTTTTGGGAAACTATAGGAAAATATTTTGGTGAAATCAATGTTGGCTCTTTTGTAAAGCTTCTTGTAAAGCTTTGACTGCTAATGCACCAAAGTGCTCCATATTAACAGCAATAATCTTTACAAACCAGATAACCAATAAAGTGTCAGGTAAAGCCGAAAAAGAGGCGAAAACTCAATCATAGGAAGAGATAACATTAACCAACACACTTAAAGAGAGTGAAGTTGATGAACAGACAAGATTACAGCAATGTTATTGAGTTTGAATTGGACAAGACTTTGCGCTGCACTTGTCTGAAAATTACAATTGTGATACGTTGAATTGTGAGAAATGAGAATAAAAACCAATTATGTTCGAACCACATGGTTGGACGCCTGAGGGAATCCATGTAACCAGTTGTATATGTTTGCTCTAACTAGTGAGAGCACTTAACTATTATATACAGTGAGGCCTGCAGATATACTGCAGGTGCGCATTATGGGGGTTTCAGAAGTACTTGGAAAATTCATAATTTATATACTGAAACAGCAACAAGCTGTATGATTGTTTTCGGCTGGTTTCAATATTGGAAGTTACAGTTAGTTTCAGTATTTGAAATTAACTAGAGAAAATCATTTTAAAAACAACAAATGTAAAGATGCAACAGAAGAAATGGTTTAAAACTTTTGAAAAGGCTATAGGACCAGAAAGCAGTGGTTGAAACTGTGGCTTTCCTTCCTAAGAGGTTCGCTGCATGTTGTTTGACATTTTAAATTACATATACTTCACGTTTTTAAATCTCAGGGCTTATCTAAACTTCTATCCAAGTGTCATTGTATAATGAAACAAAACACTGCGTTGAGGCGATTTAAAAGTAGAAAGTAGTCACAGATTTTCTTTTACAGAAAAATACATTCCCATGCACTTAAAAACAACTTCATCTATTCCACAAAAAAGGTATATGTAACAATGAAGATATTCAGAGGTCATGATGGAACTAGATGTTTGGTGGGGGGGTTCAAAGGAGGGGCTAAGAGGAAATCATTAGCAAGTATAGGATTCAGTCTCAGTGTGAATCAATTCATTCCAAATTGCCCCGGCCTGTACATTTGTGGAGAAGTGCCCCTGATATAATAACAGACTGATAGACATGAACAAAAATTGTGTTAAGCTGGTCTCAAGTTTCCCCCCCAAACACACGTTTGGAGGACCAAAAGCGAGAGAAAGTGAGAGACGGGGAAAAATGAAGCTCTATATTAATTTGGTGCTTTCATGGATGATCTGCTATCAGTGGCAGCTGTCTTAAATGACTTAACCCAATACCTTTCTGATACCAGAGCTCTACCAGGAAGGAATGAAGCTTTAATGCAATTATTGTGTTTCCTTTAATCGCCTGACTGCTTGATGTGGCCAGCAGTGCTTTTTAATCTTTTGAAAGAGCAGCTTTAAATGCCCTTCTAATTGTGACATCTTTCCCGCCTTGATGTGACCTTTAGTGGAGGAAGTAGGGCCTCATGGGAGCAGCAATAGGGAATTATTGACCCTGAGAGACATCAGGAAGTGAGGTGCAGACCCGACCACATCCACTCTCGCTCAGACCCTGCAGGAGCTTCAACGGCTCTGCTGGAGCTGAACCATTCTGACAATGACTGTACAAAAGAAACTTGTCGGGTCTTTGTGTCTCTTTTGGGCAGTGCTTTTCAGAGAAGCTACACAGTGAAAAGAAAAAAAACATTACTGAAACTCAATATCAGTTAAATCAGATAAAAAAAGAGTACGGGTGAAAAATGTCCCTTAAACGAACTAGTAAAAATCTTGCTTTACTTTAGTTATAAAAAGGACCAGCGAGGGGAAAATGAATAGAGTGGTTTTGGTTTTGTGTGTCTTATTCTCTCCTCTGTGGGTAATCAATTGTTATCGAATGGTATGAAATTTGAAAGATCAGAGTCAACATAAATGAAAAAGGGTCATGGAAAACTTCATTGACATTTGCTTTGCAAAGGTTTAAAAATAACATACAGCGCTGTATCAGTGTCAGTGTTAGAGCCATGGGCAAGGCTACAAACATGACATCAAAAGCACATTATGCAAGTTTTGTAAAGGGGGGGGGGGGGTTGGTGGACGGAAATCGAGCTTTTTTCAAGTCCACTGCATGTACAGACTAAACTTTCCATTCAGCAGCATTTCCCTATCAGAACTCTGTGATCACAAACACGGAAAAGTTGAGTCGGTTCAGCGGTAAGAAACACTTGGGGTTAAAGTGCATTTGATCCAGCGAGGACACCATCAAATTGTAAAAACTGTGCAGAGTACAAATAAAAGCAGATAATACAGCCTTCGAGGTCATAGTAAGGCTGTCAAGGAAAATAATTGTTTTCCTAGTAGGTAGTTTTACTAGGCTGTAAAATTATATTTTAAAACTGTAAACTGTATTTTAAGACTCATTATGTCGGGTATGAAAGATGTTACCATGTGATTACTTCACTTCCTGTTCTTTGTACATTTAGGTTATGATATGTCTAAAAACTGGGGTCAACAAGTGTGCTTTGTCTTCAAAGGTTTGAGTTTAAAAAATAATAATTCAGCCTATTTCAAGGTCTGAATGAACTAGATTGAAACAATTACAACGTACTGCAGCATTGAGAAACAGTAGTTGGTGCTCACAGTCTTTTTGAAATCAGATGAATCAAAGTGAAGGATTTCTAATATTCTTGTGAGGCCTAAACCTGCATAGAAACAAGTGGCATCCAGCCAATTCAAAACTATCTAGCGGGGTCTGACGTTTCTTAATGTGTAACTGTCAGTCGGGCTGCCTGGGGTTGCCCTTGCTAAACTAGCGAGACAGATGACTGTTAGATAAGGACGTCCCCAGCGGGGCCCTGAGAGCCCCGATGACTAAAGAGCAGCGACTCCGTCAGTGACACCTCACTTTCACCCACTTCGGACACAAATACTTATAAAGCCCACAAATTCCTTTTAATTCAGGTAAAAGGCCCAAACCATGAGTCTGGAGCTGCTCTGAGAGATGAGGGTCATCAGAGATTAACCCATGGCACTTTAGCAGTGGGGGTGCAAGAGGGGAGTCGCAGCGGAGCACAACAAACTACTTAGCCACCACAAAACATTCCAGCCCCTTCTCAGCTGCAATCCAGTAATGGATACTTCCTCAGCTCCTCGATTGGTCAAAATATTTTCATACAATAATTTAATTCAGAAACACATTTACAAAGCAGGAGTAATCAATTTTAATTAGTTGATTTTTTTTTCATTCGCATAAAATGTAATGTACTGCCATCGATCTCCTTTGTTCTTTAATGCAGTGCCTCTTTCCTGTAATACGAAGCTTTTCTTTTTCTTTTCTTTTACAGTCAATGATGACATTCTGTGACAAGCAGTGCTCTTCAATAAAGACGATGAGCGTTACTTAACACAAGAGTGCTCACAATGCAACTTTAAAGCAGGGGAAGTGCTAAATTATGTGGTTGTACTTTTTGAAATGTGCAACGTGTGAAAAGTTAGGTTAAAAAAATGAAAATCAATCATATGATTTTTTTTTTTTTAAATACAATAAAGCTATACAAATGAGTATAAACTCTGGCTGCCAATATTTTGGCTATCATAAAAAAAATGTAAATCAAAAATTACATATTTATGTTATTTTATTACCTTAAAATAATTGTGTAAATGTTTTTTTAAATGAACAAAAACTGAAGTGGGGAAAAAGATTAAAAGTCTTAGAATGAGACATTACAAATATAAAAAAACCTGGTCATCATTGCTTGCTCTCTTGAATTTCATAAAAACATCATTTTAGTACATATACTATCTGAAAATATTTTAAAAAAAGAAACAGATAATGCTCTGAGATAAATAAAAACGATTCAAACAATTACATTTGGAATTATAAGTTTTTTGCCAGAAACTGATCTGCAGGAGTCATCTAAAAGTTATTTTGTGAACATAAATTAGAGAAGCAACCGGCTTCAGTCACATAAACAAAGACAAAGGCTTAACTTAAAAACTGCCACCACTCTGTTTGTTGTCCTTCATATCATCAAGGCCCGCCAGCCTTTCACAATCAATTAGTTGATTGAGGCAAAACGCAAGCGGCACCAGCAGCAAACAACGTGAAGCTTGTGTCCAAGCGACACACCACAGAAGTTGTGTAGTGGTGTCAGAAGAAGAGCTGCCTCCGTCACGAGCAACTTACAGTGACAAGCCTATCCTCCTCTGTTGATCCAAACTGCTCCTCTCACTGGGAAGACACCAGCCCAGTGACACACACACACACACACACACACACACACACACACACACACACACACACACACACACACACACACACACACACACACACACACACACACACACACACACACACACACACACACACACACACACACACACACACACACACACACACACACACACACACACACACACACACACACACACACACACACACACACACACACACACACACACACACACACACACACACAGCGAGAGGCAACTTGAAGTGAACTTCTGCGATGGGCAAATAATGCAGGGAGCTCGGGTGAAGATGCAGAGAGTTGGCATCAGTTTTGTGTGCAGTCCTTTCAGCCTGCCAAATAGACTAATAAAACTAGAATAGAGAGGGCAGCGACAATAGGGAGAGAGGTGTCCTTTTATTGATCAAATGATTCCTTCTTGGGTACACTGTGCCACCAAATGAGAGTCTGCTCACAAAGACAGCCAGGCAGTTTGTGACATTCCAGTGACATTATAATCGCGCGTCAACCCATTTCCAGTCAATAGGCCGAATGCACTAATCGTACGTCTTGGATCAACAATTTCATGGTCTTCAAAGGGGGGCAGGAATTGATGGCATGACCCTCCACACGGGGTGAGACCCCTCTATCCTCAGCGAGTGCCACAGCGAGAAGGAAAGGAGAAGGATGGTGTTAAGAGAGAGGCATCAAGCCAGGAGCGCAGCCAGAGAAGATTAACATCGCCATCTACTGGTCAGGGGTGGTAGAGGTGGAGTCAGAGGGGGGAGAAAAGCCTGGCAGTTCAACCTTGCGGCCTGTCTTTCACTGAGACCTGTCAGAAACATTTAGACACACTTGCCAAGACAATGGGCCACACATCTACAGAGGCAGATACGTCATCCTGAAATCACCATCAAATGAGGGAGGAAACTTAGGGCAGCAGGACTTGGCTTGGTTTTGGAGAAGGAAGAGTCTGTTCCTGATCACACTAGGGTGACAAAGAAAAATGTTGGCTAATTCTGCTTTTCTGGAGGCTTCCAGCTGCCAGTAACAATCTAACCTCGAGAGTAGGATAAGCATAAAAAGATTGCAGTGCTGAGAGCGTCAGAAAAAAACACTCATCATGGTCGCAGAAGTAGCAGGGCTCTTTCTTCTAATTTAACCCGATACCAGAGAGGATACAAACACGACAGCTCGTCAGATCAAATAATAATTCTTCATTTCAACCTTTCTGAGCCAGGGAGGCTGCACACTAGAGATTTCATTGGCTATAAAATGTCATAAAGCGACGAAAGCAAGTGTGACATTTGGTTTATGCCACACCTAAACTTTATCCACCTCTTCTGAGAAGTTCAGACAGAATTTTCAGGTTTTGCAACATGTTTTCCAGATTGTTAAGAACTTTATGTGACGTATAAATTATATAATTTAAAACTACTCTCAAACAACTCCAACCTTTCGGCTTAAATCACAGATATCACGCAATGTTTGTGCATTTATGATCTTTCTGTAGATCTCAGATTATTAGTCTTAGTTGATCGCTCTCCCATAAAAAGGTGTCTATATTGTAGAGGAATCTTAAAAAAACAAGCTTCCCTCTACTTTAAAAGTAGGTCTACCAAAATAGAAAGATTTAATCAGCATCAAAACAGCAGATAAAAGACGCAGGAGAAAAAAAATCATAAAGGAATGCTGCACAGCACCCATACTTTTTGTGACTACGTGACAGTCACAGGCAGCGGTCAAGTTTAGGCGTCAACACCCATCTGAACTCTACATCAACTCACGTGGTGACGGGGGAAAATACATGTTTTACCGGGCTCCTCCAAAAGAAAGAGGAGAGGAGAGAACCCACAGTGAACCACTATAATGTCACACAGGGTGGCGTGTTACAGCAAAGGGGCTGAGTTGGCAAGCAGCTCAGCAGCAGACGCGCACCTGTTCTGACATTTTCTGTCGACCTTGACGCAGAAAACACATGACAATGCCACTCTGTGCATTTCACAAGTACAGGCTGTTTGACGAAGCCCTTCCCCTTTTCTTGTCCCCAACCTAAAACTACTTTCCAGGCAGCATGGAAGAAAAGCATGACGTAGACCAAGGGACAACCAGCACTAAAGTCAAATACTGATAGTAAATATCAGTGAAAACAGTTATACACAACATCTGATACAAAGTCATTTTTGAGGAAAACCAGAGAAAGTGTTCTGCTTCCAGAGGGTCGCAGGCCACCAATAACTCCCTTAAAATTCAAAATACGACATTAAACACGATCTGAAAGGGACACAAAGGCCTCAGCCTTTCTTCTTTTTAGTCAGTTTCTATCATCTCATTCTCACCCTTTCTTTTGAAGTTCATGACAGAGCTACAATGCATTCATCCAGCTACTATTTTAATCAAAGAGAAAGCAAAGTAGTGCTGCCAGGAGAGCCGCACAGGAAAACAAATGCAATCTTCCTGTTAATCACTGCATTAACAAGAAGTCGACAGACTTGACGCACTTGCCAGGGAGGGGAGCCAGTCCAGGTGTTGGATAATTGTCAGTTGTGCAAGTAGCTTTGGTTGCTTTTTTACTGTGCCAGCCTCTGTTTCACTGCTGGTCTACACTTGTGCCCCACCTTAATGATAGCTTTTAAAAGTCCTTTTTCTGCTGAAGGCTGCACACAGACACTAAGAAATCTTGGCAAGTGTTTCTCCATGCTGACTGTAGTGGACTATGTATGAAGGATTAGACGTCCTGCTTTATTCAGTGCAGCTCTATTTTAAAGTATGAGGAGTGTCTTATTTAAATGAAAGGCCAAAAACCACTTTAAAAAACACATACAGGCTTTGTAACCCTTTATGGAAAACAAGTCCATATATCCTCTTCCTGGCAAACAACCATATATTAGAAACGTCACAGTAGCCCGGAAAAAAACAACTTGCCAAGACAGCAACTTGTCAGAAATGATTCACGTGTTTCTCTGATTCTTAAAAAAAAAAATCCTTCATCTGTAGGTGAGGAGAACGTAATTATGAGAGGATATGTATAACAGGCCAGGCTCAACTTTTCATTATAAAAACACTGGAAACTTCACCGTTCACTGTCAACGCACAAACATATCACACATCTCAAGTTAGGCTAATTAGAGTGCTACATTTTCACTTAAGTGCTCTTAGTTTTGCGGGTTTTAAGATAATTTATCTCAGTTTCTGTATTTTGTCACTTTCATTTTAGCCTGAAGAGTAGCCCACTATCTCTTTTTTTCAGATTCCCCAGATAAAGCCACAATCTCAGGGCGCCACACACAGAGAAACTCCGAAATCCTATTAGCATTTTGCTTTCATTATTTTTAATCAAACCCAGAAAACTGACACATATTAATTAATATCCATTACCAGTTTTTTTTTTTGCCTCTCTCCCAGAGAAGACGTTGGGGGGGAAAAGAAGCAATTAACTTAACAAAATAATCAAAAAAATTGTTTCAGAAATCCCTGATAAATGTCATGTGAGGTCCCGTCTAAATGTAAGAAGTGCAATACATTCTTGCTGTCATATTCCATTAAACTGCTATTACAGTCTTGATAGAACTATTAGTCACTACATTATTAATAACATTAATGTATTTACATTTTTGGTGTACAAGCCTGCTTTCATGCAATAATTTATGAACCAGACTTCAGATATGTTATAACGCTCCACATCTAGGCTCTTTTGTGTTTATTATTGATTGTGAAAACCGTCAAAATTCCAAGTCATATCCCCCTCTGCCCTTCCCCCCACCCCCTTAATGTACTGGAGTGGGCTGTTTACATTAAAGGACTGGAATAAGTGCATTTACATCTGAAGCATAACTTCATAATTTACATTCCAACATTTATTAGAGGTGACAAACGAGCATTTGGTCCACTCGTGCTTTTCCACAATGCAGCACTCATTCAATCCATATAAATTACAGCTGGGCTAGGGAGTGCAAGAGCAAATTATTTTATTATATTTATGCATGTATGACTCTATAGGGGGTTACTAAGACAAACAGGGAATTACTTGATTAGGCCAACTGTGGTTAACAAAGAAAGAAATATGAGACTGCAGGTTAGGCCAATCAAATTTCAGCATTATTTAAATGGTTGGCCTCAATTCAAAAATGTAAAATACACAGATCTTATTGTAAAAGCTTAAGATCAATAAGACTGTTGTATCTATAAAACGGGTAAACTGCAGACTCCATTGTTGACTTCACTTAACAGTACACAACTGTGTATTTTATACCGTATAAAAGGGCTCTTTTATGTATCGCAGTCCCAATGGCTTTCGCTGAGCTAGAACTAATATTATTCAATTAAAAGAAACTTGCCTAAAAGGCAGTATTATATTACATAATTAGACAGAGCAGCATTTTCAGAAGTGTAGTTACAAATGCGCTGAGGGGATCCCAGCATTTGAACAAATATCTGGCGCTGTAGGGGAGCTTGCCGACAAATTAACAGCTAATAACTTACTGGGAAGCCAGATAAAGAGAGAAAAAAATGTTCCCCAAAGTGTCAATTACAAACGATTTTTCCTCTGATTTCCCACACTTGTGATCGTATGATGTGCTCAAAAGCATTTCGAATATTGAGCCAAAATTGCATCGTTGTTCATTTATTTATCTTCTTTTTATTTTTTTACACACTGGATTCATTCACAGAGAATTAATTCAGCAGCGGCAGCAGGATAGTTTAGGATAGCTCTGAAAGCGTAGGCGTATGGCTCCCTCGTGAGAGCACTTGCTGGTCAGAGAGGAGACAGACGGACGGGCGCAGGAACAGGGGGAAATGAAGGGGGATTCAATCAAATTCATGTTCATTAAAATCAGAGGACATCACAAAAATTAGAAAGATGCTGACAAATCAAAGGGTCTCAGTACCTGAATTACCATAGTCATTTACTTATTAAAGCCAGGATGCTTCCTGTCAATCAAGAGCCATCACATTCTCCATTTGCGGCGGAAAGCCAGCGTAATTGCTTCTCATACTAATCAACACAACTTGTGTAATTATGCCTTGAAAGTGACATTGGAGGCTGAGAGCGATGTGAGCAGTCTTGACAGCGGAGACATCTCAGATTCATCGGGAGATTTCCAGCCTCGCTGCGAGGAGACAAGCCACTCTCAGACCAAGTTACTCACTCGAGCAGTTTACAACCATAAACACAAAGAAAAGACGATAAATCAAGCCGAAGTAATTACAAAGCAGAATACAGAGTATAAAGGAAGCTCGGCTCAATAAGGCCACTTTCCCAAGTATATTGAGGCAAAATGACTACGCTGTAATTAAAACTGCTGTCGTATTTCTATCATTTCTTAAGTAAACATATTGTGACAGTTCACTAAATTGTGGGAGAATAGGAAATTACAGCTCTGTTACCATGCTGTTTACATTAATGTACTCGCTGAGCCGAAAACCCTACAAATGAAACCCTAAGTATTCATTAAAGTTTATTGAATTCTGCTTAATCACAGACTTTACATGTGTCTTCAGAATGAACTTTGGGTAAAACTAGCTTCAACATTCCTCCAGGCATAGGAAAACTATCCAAACCATATTCCCAGGCTGCATCTGTCACCAGTCACACTGCGGCCCAGCCAGGAAGGTCAGAGCGAGGTCAAATTACTGCAACAAATCAAGAGCCAGGGGCCACGACATGAGACTCTATCTACATAAAATATGCATATTATTGACATACAGTGACAACAGATTCTTCTTTATATACTGTGAACTTTACAGTGAATTAAGGATTTTCAATGCTCTCATCAAAATCCAAAGATAAAGATGCTGCATTGTCGGGATTTGACGACGCAGATCTAGTCCGGCTCAGCACATAAGGCAGAGACCGCAAAAAAAAAAAAATGGGCTTCATCTGTGCTCATCTCTTTCAAAGAGATGGGAGGAACCATCAGAAAAAAAGTCACCAACATCAAAAAGAAGTCAACTGATAACTCTGGCATGCTATGAGTAGAATAATGATTTCATCTGCAAACAGAAATAAAGATGAGAGATTTATGGCTCGTAAAAAGTTCAAACAACAGAAAAAACCAAAAATGTGTCATTCCTCACTTATGACCTCCACACTTTGGCACATGTTGAAGACAAAGTAAAGAAATGCCCTTTTGTGTGAGAAAAACAAGAACGGTTACAGATATAGAAAACAGAGGCTTTTACAGGAAAAGCCTGTGTGATTCAGCCTCTGCGTTCAACTCTAATGAGTCAAAAAGTGTGACCTGCACTTAAACAAGAAGTCACAGCCAGAAGCTGTAAACTCATTTTCCCCATCCGAGCCAGCAACGTCGGCAGGACCTGGAAGATGTGCTCCGAGCATGCACGATAAATCTGACGTGAAATCATAATCATAAAAGCAATTAGCTGACCCTGCGCCACTCGTCCTTGGACATGACAGTGAGAATTCATACAGAGTCCTCTAAGGAGGCTGGCTGCCGGGTTGGGCGAGGAGGGGGAAAAGTGCAACACAGCAACAATAAAACAGAGGGCCCTTCTTGTATCATTAACCACCGAAACAAACAGCGCATGATGCACAATGAGTGTTGCGCTGAGAAACAGAGAATTGAGCTTTTAAAAGATAAAAACTTCGACCGCTGAAACAAACTGTGGTGGGCAGATGTTTCACATGTAAACCTATGGGCATGGGAAATTAAACACAATGATGTCATGGCATTATCATTTGTAGTGTTCCGTTTGTAGATCAGAGTTTACTTATTTCAAATGAAACACAAGTGCATGAATAGTAATGTCCCACACGCCTTTGTTCTGTGCTTCTGCAGAACATGCAGCATGTTTAGAATCACATGTGACAGGATACTAAATCTATTGACTGGGCGATGGCAGGTGATCAGATTTATTCGACTTTTCCCTTTCAAGGAGTGTGTTAGAATCTGAAAAATCTCTCTTCTCACACTCTCACAAGCACACACACACACATCATTTCTCGCCATCACTTCCCACCGAGTAATTACAGCAAGGCCGAACTAGTGGCTGCCACCTAGTGACCGTCTTCTCCAATAATCATGAAATATCTCTATGGCTCGCGCCCCCACTCGGACCATAACTCTCCTTTACTGCAGACAGCTCCAATAAAGGATTACAATTACAATTAAAGTAATGAGCAAAGAGGAAAAAAGGAAAATCTCAGAGAAGGTTCCCTTGACTAACTAAATGGTAGCCTAGTTTCTTGACAGAATGGAGTTACCATATCAGACTCATTACCGGCTCCCATTTCTTATTCTGCCCTAATAATTAATTTGGGGCGTGTTGAAACCTGGAGTCCTCAAACATTTAAATAATGGTTTCGAAAGTGATGAATGTGAAATGAATTGAAATATGAATGCTGCAATAAGAGATTAACTTCTTGTTATTTTTGCTTTATGGTGGTGAGGATGTAAAAAATCGGAAATCACTTACTGTAAAACATATTATCTTTTCTTTTCTAGAAGATTGTGCAAGTCATATAATCCAGAGAATAAAAAACAAACATGCAGAGGAAACACATTTCAACAAGCACATGGGGGAAGTCATTGGGGGGAAAAAGTACTGAGTCAAGACCCGAGAGTAACCTCTTGACTTCCTGGTATCAACGCTGTGTTACAGTTGTGCTACACCCACGCATGAAGTTTAAAAAAATCTCTTTTTAGCGCCAACATATGAGGAACATCTGTCTGCCTGCGACTCATGGGGCTCAGCTGAAGAGTCGCCAGGGAGAGCGGGGTGAAATGAGGAGAAAAAGAGCCGGAGAAAGACAACAGGGGACGACATCAGCGGCAATACCTTCACGACACTGGCTGAACCATTTCTGTTGGCCCGTCCTCTGCTAACCTGCCAGGTCCCCCACAACTCCTGCACTTAACACACTGTTGTTTTTTTCTCCCTCTATAGTGTGATGGCTATTGCAGAGGGGCTACGGAAATTTGGAGACTGCTGAGCCAAAACAGATCACTTCAAAGCGGCTTATTTAACGCTTGCTAAATTTTTCATCACAGTCGCTTAATATCCTGGGGAAGGGGAGCTTTTGAAGTTGCTGTGAGACCGGGGATGTTCTTCTTACAATTATTTTCCCCCTCCCATTACCACCCTCCCTCTGTTGTACTCAAACCCCTAAACCTAAATACAAACACACTCAGTTAACACTACTACATATGCCCACATGCACATACAGAGGTGCCAAGATGGTACGGATGCAACTCCTGCACAAGTAAACCACATGCTTGCCTACGCACACACAAACGCATTTCTTTTCATTTGGGTAATTTTTCAACATGTTGAGAGTAAAGGACGGGTCTAATTCTAAAAGTTTAAAGAACAAGAATAATATTTGGTGAAATGGTCTACACTCCTGTAGATCAGCTGCACAGCTACACACATTTTCATACACACACTACGCAAGAAAAAGTTTCTCTTTTTGTTGGTCTGATTATTTGCTGCTTCCTTTCTTTATCATATAGAATAGTAAACCAACAAATCTTTGGTTTTTAGACAGTCAGACCAAATAAATAATTTAAAATTATTAAGTGTTTTTTTTATATTTTATAGACACAAGATTATGCAAGAAAATAATAATTATCAGATGAATAGATAATTAAATAATTTTTAATCTATAACAAAAATATTTTCTGCACGATACGAGCATCTCTATGAATGTTCTTATTCTTTACTTTATTTTCATTTTTTATTTAAACTACAATTTCTAAAGAAACAAGTGTGGATATGCTGTATAGCCGTTATTCATTCTTCATTTCCCTAATAGCAGACACATTTGTGAAAAAAAGACTAAATGTAATTTTGAATGCAGCTTTTATAATGAACAAAATACAACATAAAATACAATATCTAGTCTCATATTACAACATTCTCTTATGATACTGGATAATATGTTGACGTATTTCCTTTTTTCAGAGCTAGCCCTGCTCTCTTTTCATGTGATCAAAGGGATTTGTAGACATATAATTATTGTTGTGATGCGTTTGGGTGGATATGAAGGCAGTGAGGACTGAGTGATCGGAGGAGACGAGGAGTGAGCGCAGGGTTTCACTGCAGGGAGAGAGCACAAAGACCAGGGAGACACCGGCGAGAGACTGGAAGGGGAAATGGCCATGGCAGCAGCGAGGGGAAGGTGGGGGGGGGTTATAGATGAAGCAAGCCGGGGTGAGAGTGAGCAAAGAGCAGCGCCAGAGGCAACAGCAGCGGCTGGCAGCCACTGGTATACCAGTCAACCATGATGGAACACGCACTCCAACAGTCCCTCCCTCCCTTTTGTCTCTCTATAACTGCAGGTCCGGGCCTCCCCCTCTGGCCCGGGTGGGGGCAAAGGCTGTGGCTGAGCTAAGGCCCCCTTTTGCCACAGAGGAGCGCCCACACTGTGTGCCAGGGCCTGCTGATCTGGGCGAGGTGAGTCAGAACCTGTTAACATGACTGGTGTCCCCAGCCTGACACACTGGCTTGCTTGACATGCACAT
Source organism: Notothenia rossii (assembly GCF_949606895.1). Lineage (NCBI taxonomy): Eukaryota > Metazoa > Chordata > Actinopteri > Perciformes > Nototheniidae > Notothenia > Notothenia rossii. Next base: position 23,611,888 of record NC_136902.1, read on the forward strand.
GTGCACATAAATGTTCTACAAACGTGTGTGTGTGTGTGTGTGTGTGTGAGTGTGCTCTCTCTCTCCCCCCCCCTCTCTCTGCCCTACCAACCCTGCCAGCACTCCCTTTCCTCTCATCCAGATACAATCCTTTCAGACATAAATTTCAATTATTCACCTCATCCAAATAATGCCATGTGACAAGAATTATCCCTACTGTAATAATCCACTTAACTGGGAAAGAGCAGCTCATCAAAACGAGAAAGGAGAAAAGGGCTTGGAAGTGAGGGTGGTGGTGGTGCGGGGAGACTTGTCAACCAGTCTCGAATCAGGACCCTCATAACAAGAATTTCTTCCCTTTTTGAGGAGGCAGTCTCGAAGCGCACTGGGATGATGAAATTGAAGTAAATTGAAAGAAAGCCTCGGAGAATGCTCCCACAATCAATAACCCCAGGATTAAATTAGCCTTGGCATGAAGGGATGATGGGGGGAGGATGAAGAGTGAATGGTGGTGAATGACATTGAGACATGTAGACTGAACAATGCAGCACTCCTGTAACCTGGATGCTATGTCCATACAAGGACAGTGAATGCACCTGTGATGTATTCCATCCCACTTAGCGATAAGACAGTCCCGGCTATAATCATTGTCATCACTTGATGCGAGCAACGTGTAATGAACACTTCCATTCACACATTACGGAGAAATGTATTTACAACTTAGAGAACTTATGAAGAGTCGAGAGACCCTGAGATAAAGGGGGGACAACAATCATGTGAATATTTCTTATAGCTGAATATTAATATGATGTACTACTGTAATGCAGCAATTGAGCAATATTTACAGAAAGTGGGATGCAAGGAAATTAAAATATTATTTTACTGCAGTCTACATCTTTAAGAATGAATTGACTGACTTTCTTTGAATCTGTTTTTGAGGCTACTATACAAAGTCTATAGTTCATTTTTTTTTCTTCTTTCTATTGGTGACCTAGAGACAATTAAAAAAATTGGATCAAACTGTGGCTGATGACCCACTCTTGAAACAATGGGCTAAAAATGAAATAGATATGTAGTAAAAGTGTTGTGCTAGACATGATTAAAGCAATGTTAAAGCTAAAATAGACCTTTTTCCTCTAAAGACAAGGAACCTAGAGTACAATCTCATTATTGACTTGGGGACATCAGAGTGGTGCTAAAGTGAATGTCAGCTAATTGGAAGGCTTCACCACTTGATCTCACTGGGGTTTGGGTAATATAATCTGGTAGTGAAGATAATTATTTTGCTAATAAAAAATTAAAAAAAGAGTACCAACTTATTGAATTTACTAGATCATAAAAAAGTCGACTGATTCTCAACTATGTGTTATCAATTGCATAGTGTATCTTGACATTCATTCTCTCCAAACAGCTGGTTTCATTGGAAAGCACACAATTAGTACTTGGTTGACAATCATGGCATGCAACATTCATCAATATTTAGAAGCCATAAATAATACACATGTTTGTTTTTTTTACATGGGAATGGGATTAAATTAAATGTGAGTATCATTTGATCTCACCTGCAATGCCTATCATTTTATATGCACTTATATTAATTAGCCATTCTAAAATTAGTTTTCAACATTGTGGTTATTAGTCAAGTTATTTGTATAAAACACTGAATTCTTACCAGTGCTTCTCTGGGGGGGGCCGCCGTATCATCTCCAAGCGGGAGGCCAGGCTGAGGGGATAAACAAACACTTGTATTAGACTGCCATCTACTGGAGGATGGAAGCTATGCTGGTTTTTGGAAGCAGTGATCAAATAGCAGCTGTTGTGGAAAATTATTAAGAAAATGTATCCAGAACTGTACAATTTTAAATACATTTGCTTTACTTGAGTATTGTGTGCAACTGTATACTTCTACTCCCATACAAGGTCCTTCCTTCCTGCAGCGGTCAGACTATATAACCAGCACGGCCCCTAGTAGACACCCCCCCACACACACACACACACACACACACACACACACACACACACACACACACACACACACACACACACACACACACACACACACACACACACACACACACACACACACACACACACACACACACACACACACACACACACACACACACACACACACACACACACACACACACACACACACACACACACACACACACACACACACACACACACACACACACACCTCTTGTTGTTAAATATCAACTGTGTGCAATGTGTGCAATATATACAGTTGCAAGAAAAAGTATGTGAACCCTTTGGAACTACCTGGATTTCTGCATAAATTGGTCATAAAATGTGTTCTGATCTTCATCTAAGTCACAACAATAGACAAACACAGTCTGCTTAAGCTAAAACCACACAAACAACTATATTTTTTATGTTTTTATTGAACACACCATGTAAACATTCACAGTGCAGGGTGGAAAAAGTATGTGAACCCTTGGATTTAATAACTGGTTGACCCTCCTTTGGCAGCAATAACCTCAACCAAACGTTTCCTATAGTTGCATATCAGACCTGCACAACGGTCAGGAGGAATTTTGGACCATTCCTCTTTACAAAACTGTTTCAGTTCAGCAATATTCTTGGGATGTCTGGTGTGAATCGCTCTCTTAAGGTCATGCCACAGCATATTCTCAATTGGGTTGAGGTCAGGACTCTGACTGGGCCACTCCAGAAGGCGTATTTTCTTCTGTTGAAGCCATTCTGTTGTTGATTTACTTCTGTGCTTTGGGTCGTTGTCCTGTTGCATCAACCATCTTCTGTTGAGCTTCAATTGGTGGACAGATGGCCTTAAGTTCTCCAGCAAAATGTCTTGATAAACTTGAGAATTCATTTTTCCGTCGATGATGGCAATCTGTCCAGGCCCTGAGGCAGCAAAGCAGCCCCAAACAATGATGTTCCCTCCACCATACTTCACAGTTGGGATGAGGTTTTGATGTTGGTGTGCTGTGCCTTTTTTTCTCCACACATAGCGTTGTGTGTTCCTTCCAAACAACTCAACTTTGGTTTCATGTGTCCACAGAATATTTTGCCAGTAGTGCTGTGGAACATCCAGGTGCTCTTTTGCAAACTTCAAACGTGCAGCAATGTTTTTTCTGGACAGCTGTGGCTTCCTCCATTTTATGACCAACTTATGCAGAAATCCAGGTAATTCCAAAGGGTTCACATACTTTTTCTTGCAACTGTATATATGCTGTTAAAAACTGTGCAATATATACCTGGCTGCTAAATCCTCAGAACTGTTACAGGGTGTGTATTTTTGTAAAATGTGTAACTTTTTTTATTATAATTTCTTTTTTTATCTTAAGTACTTTTTGTATGCATGCTTCGGTAACATCATGCCGTCTTTGGCTCTTTTCTGCTGTAACAATGTACATTTCCCCTCTGTGGGACGAATAAAGGTATTCTGATTCCGATTAATATCTTGACTTACTAGTAACTTTACAAATTTTGATTTTCACAGTTTGGATGCATTTTCAACAGTAACGATACGAATGTATTGATCATAAGGTGCAAAATATAAAAGTACTTCAAATTACAATGTACATATTACTGCATCACCAACTATAATGATTACAATAATACATGCCACTATTATACTTGGAGAAGGCCCTTATTTTGATGCTTATAATTTTGTCTTTTTACTCCAGTAAAATTGTGTAAGTAAATTGACAAGGTAATTGATACTTCTTCTTTAGTAAAAATTTGTTGGTGGAAATACTTCTTCCAGCATAATTGAATTTGCCGTGATCATTCATCAAAAAAGCAATATCACAAATTAATGCTGCCGAAATAACAAAAAAAATGCAATTCTTAAAATACATTTAACAGCATCAAACTACTCAGGAGAGTTAAAGACATTGCCACATACAACTACTTCATAACAGACATAATCAAATCTAGTCAAGTAAGTGGTTAAATCCGTGGTAGAAACAGAGTAGTAAACGATATACATCGACATAAACTCGATACACGTGCATAAAAAGGAATACATATTTATGGCTATGCTCATGCACCAGTTGATTAATTAGTAAATAAGTAATTGTTATGCAAATGTTAGCATGCATGACAATCATTCATGACTTCAGTTCCTTACTTAATGTCTTTCCTGCTTCATCAGTCTCTTGGTTTACTCAGTCTGCCTTTTCATGGTTAATGATTAAACTATGCTCTTTCATTCTGGATAAAATATGATTTATGCTTGCCTAAATGAACAGTGGATGTAGAGGCAAATTGTAAAGCTGTCCTTGCATACATGTTTAAGCATTGCGTTTATTTATGTGTATTTTTCTGCTTGTCAATGTTAGCAGAGGTTCGAGTGATCCACCAGGCTTGTTTGGCTTACAGTGACCTTTACACATCATGTCATAATGCACAAAATAAGACAGAGAAAGAAAGACTACACGTTGAAGTGGAAGGACGTACTATGCAAGGTCATGTTAAACAGACTACTTAGAACAGACACAGACATTTTAGCATCGTACGGTGAAGCAGAATAAAGTCGGCCTTTTGCGTTCACTTTGTCAACACAAGCATGTCTGAACTTTTGAAGCGATGCAGCAGCTAGCTAGCATGCTAACTAGCAAGTGTTTGCTAACCTCTTACTAGCAAAGCAGTTATAAAAGTAACTAAAGAAAAGGAAGGCATTCAAGTGTCATGTCATCTAAATACATTATACTGTCGCGTCTGAACAATGAGAGGTGAATGTATTTGTTGCATAAATGTAGACCTGTGTTGGTGGATCAGGTTGCTCGGTGGATGCCATCTTCCTCGTCTTCTTACAGGCTGCTCGAGTGAGCCACTCTCGATTGCTTTTCCTGAAGGCTCTAAACACTGCATATTCATCACACAAAAACGGACTTTCTTATCTTATCATTTTACAAAAACACTATTTTTGTTATGTCAAGGAAAATGCCATAGCATGTGTCCTGATTGCTCTCTCTAAAAATAACATAAAACTATAACATTGTGTTAATTTGTGTGTGCCTTTATATCAGTGTTTTGGACTACAATTGTTTGCCTATCTGATATCCCACTTAATTAAAATATGAAATACTTGATTGTGCTCCTTGTAGTTTCTGAGATAGCCTACAGCCATTTTCTTATTATACTTTATACTTGGTCTTTGGGCAAATTAGATAACCGTTTTAAGAGATCCTCACTCTAAGGGTTTGACTGATTTTTTTATATTTTTTCGTTTGCACTGTACATATACATTCAGAGAAAACAGAAGTCAAATGAAAGGTACTTGGAATTTGCTTTGCAAGCACGATATGCCCAACTTTGATGAATAATAATAGTTATGTCAGTAAGCTATTTAAAATATAAGATGTACTGGCCCAGTGTGTGTTATCAAATAATAATACCAAAAAAAAAATAGTTTAGTTACTATTTATAATAGTAGTTCATAGTTATAAAAATCAGGTTTTTCCAAGGGGGCACTTTTTCAAATCAATTTTTATTCTATTAAAGGATCACTTTAGGTATGATAAATAATGCAGGGACAGCATTTAATGCAGGATATTGTTTAAAGATATGTTGTGCATGAGTGGTGCATTCATTTACACAAATCATAACAAATTGAATCAACAGAAAAAGCAGTCATCTGGGGCCATTGAGGCTCCTGACAGTCTGGGGGCCGGGAGTAGTTGGTCCCATTATCTGTTTTATAATCCAGCCTTGATTCTGAATCTGCCTGCCCAAGACAATCCTTTCAGTTGAGGCCAGTACCACTGATATAAGCTGTAATAATAATAATGGAACATTAAACGTCATTATTGCCACCAAGTGACACATTAAAAAGAAGTGAAATTAACTACACTGACTGTAAAGACGATGCTGTTTTAATATTTCCTGAGAGAAGTTGACACATTTCAAGTCAGAGTCTACTGAAGACAGACCCTGTGTGATAACATAATTTACTATTTATTATATGGCTACTACGCCTGTTACAACAACCAATTTATAAGTGCAAAAACGAAAATGTAACTAAAGTCCGAGTTAATTGTTAATCAGGGTTTACAATCATTTGTCTTAGAAGGGAAAGATAGAGCAAAAACTAAAAGCAAGTGGGTAAAAGGAAAATGCTGCAGAACAGGTATGCAGATGATGGGTGCTTGTGGAGAAAATGGAGATGAGTACTAAATGTGTTCCAGGCCCAGGCTCTAACAGTATGTACAGAACTAAGTTGAGACAGGAGAAATGCCACAGAGTTTATGCAGAAAAAGACCTATAGATAATTTAAGTCCATGAAAATATTCAACCACCAAATCGAAAAAGAACAGGTCTGCTTTTTGTCCCCGAAGCCCAAACAAAAAATGTAGAACAGCTATCTGTTTGATTCCTTTATTATATCAACAAACTATTCATGGCGGAGTAACATTTATTATTTTGAATTGTATACCTTCCTTTTCCCCTTTTGAGCTAATGGTTTGAACTTTCTATTCTCTTGGGTCTTGTATGACTATTTTTAAATACTTGTATGTGTTTTTCTTTGCACTTTATCTCAATACTTCTCATGTTTTATGTAAAGCTCTTTTAATTTACTTTTAGCTAAATGTGTTAACTAAACTTGCCTTGCCTAAATCAGGTACATCCAGTACTTTTCATGAGTTTATAACAATGGCAATCAAGAGAAGGTATAAAAGAAATAGCCAAACAAGGTGTCAACAAAATAATACAATTAGACATCCTTTCACCTTAAAATGCCATCGGAAGTGTTTGTTCAATACAGGCATAATATAATGATAAGACATTCACATTTTGCACAACAAATAGTTGGTATTGTAAAAAAAAATAGGTAAGTAAATTAATAGAAAGAAAAAAATCTGAGCTGTAATGTGACTTTTCTCCAGAAGATGGCAGTGAAGCAACACTAACTCAGGACGCTACCTTTCCACCTCAGAGAAGAAGACACCGCCGCGGTTCCGTGTTCGAAACTCGAGACAGGCGAGAACTGCAGTCCGCATCTGACAGCTTTAAGTTTGAAGAAAGAAGAAAAATCCGTTTCTCTATATAAAGCCAAGAATGACAGATAGGAAACCGTGTAGGGTGTGCAATTTCACACGGCAGAAATCATACGGGTTGGTAGTTCCCTCCTTAGCTGAGCTGAAGACAAAAGGTAAGTTAGAATGGCTAGAATTTGTTAACATGTCTAAAGGGTGACTATCATATCTGGCTCCCATTACCAAAACTGTTTTATACTATACATATTTAAGAGAATACTCACAATAAGTCTATAAAGCAGTCACAATAACTTCATTTGTTCTATATTTTACTAAACTGAATTGTGCCATCTTATACACAAATGTTATGATGTAAAATGATTGTCAGCACTGTTTCGGCTAACATTGCCGCCATTTGGAATTTGCTGCAGTTTAGTCTTGCTAATCTGTCAGCATCAAGAACGAGCTGAGTAGAGCAACATCGTGTTGAAACTTGCAGGAACTAAAGATGAAAAAGTCAGGCAAGACCTCCCTCCTGTCCTCCCATTCCTGGAACACTAGTCAGCAGGCGTTGCCCATAGCTATGGATACTTTACACTCTGATAAACCTAAAATACAGGCTCTGTCTCAAGTGCTGTCTTTTTTTTTTTTTTTAACTATCTCTATCTTTAAATCCTATTACTCCATGAGACACAAAACCTGACCCTTTGTACACATGCCAATGAAATATGTTGTTACAGCCATTTTGTTAGAGAGTACATACCAGAGGCTATAAGTAGGCTACAGTTAAACACAAAATAAAGCTGCTCACTGTTGCTCTATTAAACTGTGGTTAATGAATCAAGTAAATGGTTTCAGTTTTACTTTCACCACAAAGATGCTTCACATGTGATTTCCAAAGTTACAGACTCAGTGGGGACTGTAACTTATACTACCAGAGCCATGTTTAGCAAACCCATTGCTGAATTATAGATTGTTCATTAACAAAGAATATACAAACAAGTAGAAAGGGCCTAATGTTGGATTGGAGTAAACAGCACAATCAGCAGTGATTGTGCTGTGATGAAAGAAGAAGTGACAGCTTAGACGGATTGAGTTGTTTGTCGAAGTGGTCAGTATTTGCTTGAATCCTGTGATAGTAATTTGCTGTGCGATGGTGTGTTCGTTGTTACTGCCTGAAATATTTAGCTTAGCTGGAACTTAGTTGTCCTGCTTGTTTTGCTGTGATGTAGGCTATGGCTAAAGTTTATCAAAGTTCTCAGCACTTGTCATAAAGGATATTCACAAAAAAACTTAAATTTCTGCTCTTTCCACAGGAAGTGAGTCTCTTGGGTTCAGCCCCGCTGGGCCGGTCTCAGTCGTCCTAGAAGATGATGGGACGATAGTAGAGGATCAGGCCTACTTTCTGTGTTTACCTTTAAACACAAAGTTCATGCTATTGCATGAAAGAGAGACATGGTCTCCAGTTCGCAGGAGTAAGCTTTTTACTTCCTTCTGAGATTTGTCACAGTGAACTAATTCCTATAATTTTACAATGAAATGCACATCCCTGTGTTCTAATTGACTTTTCATTATAGTGGATGGTGGCACGGCCTGGATGGCCAGGGATTCTTTGGTGCTGGATGCCGATACTGTGGACGCCTCCAGTGCTATAGCACCCTGGTGGAGCCTGGCTCAGCAGCTGAAGCAGGACCTTTCCAGCATCATCCTCATGTCTGAGGCCGAATTACAGGTGCTAGCATTATTACTCTGTTTCTAAAAAGATGAAATATGCCTTGTGGCAGGCATCTCCTTCTTTCCATCTTTAATTGATTGTGTTCCTGTGTAATATCTGCAACACACCCATATGACATGTGCACTTTAAAACTGAATTCAATCTTTATAAAAAAATAAGTAAAAAGAAAACATTTTTGAAGATTTTATCGGCTTGACTTTGACATGTTCTGTTCTCTTCCTCCTTATTTTGTTCTGCTTTTTGTTGTTGCTGTGAAGCACCACATAGACCAACTGTAGTGTTCTTTATCAAAGTTAAAGTATTGTATTGCTTCGTTTCACCTGATGTTCCAGACCTTAGTGGATGCCCCATGCCCCGAGCTAGCCTCTGCTCTGGGCTTCAAGGAAAAGAAGGCCGAGGACCTTCAGCACACACTGCAGGGCGTTTTGGACCGACGAGAGGAGGAGAGGCAGTCCAAAGAGTTGCTCCAGCTCTACCTTAAAGCTGCGGAGAAAGAAGAAGGACAGCAGGAATCGTCAAGCCAGGCCAGCCAGGAAGGTAAGGCTGTGTCATTGCGGGGTGGTTTTCATTTTTACAATACGGAATTTATTTAAAAAAGACTATTGTATTATAATATAATTCCTGGTTAAAACCTTTTATACTGTGGCTTTCTCATGCTGTGTGATGAGTTGTCTATGTATTTCACAGTTTGGTTAATGAAGAGAGTATTTCACAGCAATAGTGGTTCTAGGAAAAGCTATCATTTTCAATTTATTCAAGCCCCTAAAATCAAATAGTTAAGATAATTAATGAAAAATGTTTTTCATTGTTGTTATTTCTTTCAGAGCAGAGTTTATTTTGTCAGATGTAACTTTGTATTTAGAGGGCTTATAAGATAAGAGCTATGCCTTTGCTTTATAGCCACTAGGTGGAACCATTGTTGCTGCTAAATAATCCCACCTCTCAAAGAAATTTATTCAAAAAATGTCCTTATACAACCAATTATCCTGAAAGAGAATCCATTTTAATGTGTCAGGGGCTGTAGAAGTGGAGGTGGATGGGATGGAGGTGGACTCTGCATCCGGATTCATATCCAGGACACTGATGGTCCTGAAAGGAAAAACAAGCCCAGAGACCAGACTCTCCACTGAGGATCTGCAGGTAATGCTCTCAGAGACTCAACACTTCTACAGTGTGTGCTTTAACATGCCTTAATAAGTCTCTTTTAAAAATTACGGAAAGCTGCAAGTCCTGACACAACACATTCATACTTTATAAGTGACTCTGTCTTAAAGTCCTAAAGGGCATTCACTTGAACTAAAATGCTAAGCTAAGATTTTGTCAACCCCTATTTGAATACATAAAGAAAGCTAAATATTAGAAGCACCTTTCACTGGTATAGAGTTCAGTGCACAAACACCACTAACTACTCCCTCGGCTCTACTCTCACAGTGTCAACAAAAACTGAACATTATAAGAGTCACAAAGGATAGGATTTATTACAGGGATGTCTGATTGGATTGCATTATCTTTCTATATGTATCTAAAAATGAAGCCTCCTAATGTGTTTTTTAGATGGTAGTTACCAGAGGGGTGGAAGCGATGGAGCAGGTGCTGGGCTGGGACAGAACGAGGACTTCTGTGCTGTTGCAGGCCTGCGAGGCAGAGCTGACAGGACGTCTCCAGCAGGTCCAGGCCGTGCAGTCTATCAGGAGCAACGCACAGCTGGACAGCGGTGTGCACAGCGCGGAGGAAGCTGCAGAAACGCCATCCCAAGGCAGCAACTAGGCCGAGGCTTCACCTGAGAAGAGACTGATAAGAAATCACACTACCTGCCTCAGGGTCAGAAGAATGGGATATTTCTCATAGTATCCATAATGCTGGAATCCATTAATGTTAATGATGTTGACATTTGCTTTACTTTGTGAAAACTTGCAAACCACTTGAATTATTTTTTCCTCAAGCAGAAGCAGCACAGTCATTTGCACAAGCAATGTTCATCAAAGAGATGCTAGCGCTAACCACTGGCTTCACCTCTCTATTTACTCCATATTGTGATTAGTGTCATGCTGTGAAATTAATCACAGGTCAACACATCCATGACAAGTCAAAGCTAGTTTAGCTTAGCATAAGGACTGGAAACAGGAATAGCTTGCCTGGCTCCTTCCAAAGGTAAGCAATTAAAGCTACTAGCACCATGTAAGCTCAATTTTAACATATTATTTCAGTCCCTGCTCGATGCCTTGCAATCTCACTGCGGTGACAATACTCCTGGAAACAACTGTGGGTGAACAGCAAGAAATAGCCCTAATATTGCCCTGCAAATATTGCCCCATTGTTTGATTTAACAATTGAGATATCACATGTTAAGTAATGAGCTTTAAGGGGTGCTAGTGGGCAGATTGTGTTAACTTCACAGCCAGGCTAGCTCTTTCCTCCTGTTCTAAGTCCTTATGATAAACTCTGCTTATGCCAGCTACTTTTTTAAGTGGATAGGCATGAGAGTCAAATCAAACTTCTCATATAACTATTGATGAATGTGTATCTCCCAACATTTGGAATTATACTATGGAATCAGCTTTCCAGTATAATTGTTTACATTCTGCTCTCTCTTAAAAAAAAATCAGCAAATTGTACAATGCATTTTATTTTAAAAGGCTAAATATGTGTACGAAATGTACTTACTTTTGCTAGAGAAACCCTGTGGAACTCCAGTTTATGGTACATAAATATATTATTTTGTGTAGAAATAGTTTTATGTTCTATCATTGAATTGTCATTTACATCTTAATTATAAAGGATATTTTTGACATTCAGAGTAGCAGTGCGTTCCTCATTACATGAGCTGGGAGCCAGGCGGGCCCCCCATTTTAAAGGCACCTCCAGTCAAATCTTAGAATAAAACAATTTCGAAATTGTGGTGGAAATACTTAGATAACAGGTATCCCTATTCAGGATTTAGGGAACATACACCGTTTTATGAATATGCACTTATGCCTAAATGTGGTACTTCCTTTTTCCAATTTGTACCACATTCTTCATGTATGTGCACCTTAGTTTGAAATGTCATTCATATGTGAGCAAACTCACCATGAATGCTTCATTTGATCAAAATATGGTGAGCTCAGGAACTCCTTACCCTTGAAGGTACAATACCAAAGTAACTTGTACATTACAGTGCAGACAGACGTTTCTGGCAGAAAACCAAATATATTTTTGATAAAAGCTCAGTATTAATCGTGAAAAAGTAGGACAAGATGATATTACTTCATACATGAAAGCTTCACTGAACACATTATGGGCACAATGGCTTCGTCCAATAGAACCAATATTTCTGGATGAGAGCTCATTTAAGACCTACTGTTATATACTACTGGCTGTGTGGTGTAAGATGGTGTGCAGGTCTTTGTGACTCACCCTGTAGAATATAGCCTTTGTCATGCCTGTCATTTCATCAGAGCTCTCTTGAACAATGAACACACATGAGGCGGAAGGATCATCTTTGTTGTGTCGTTGTGAGATTAAGATGTCATCACCAGCTTGTACTTTAGCATAAAATAAAGAGGAAAGTAGTGCATTCACATCAAGATCCGTCATTTATTAAGCCGTCACTCTGTTTTGCAACCCTGTAAGAATTGATAAGTGTCAGTTAGCCAACACATTCCGACTTTGTATTTATTTTAAACATGCAAATATTGGAATGGAGGTTTCATGAGTGTACATTATGTGATTTAAGGTGCCTTTTATAAACATGTTAAATGGGGGTTGGAGGGATTTTTCTAAAATTAAACAGCCCTGAATTTGACAGTGCTTTCATCCTTTATTATTAAATTCATGACAATTTATGCACTGAAAATTCTCATGCACAAACATCTGTTTATGTATTCATCCTTTATTTAACCATTAAGTTCCTATTGAGATAATATATATTCTGCTATGGAGCAAAATAAGAGGTTTCATAACTCATAAGTACAAATATTGTCAGATTACACATAAAGAAAGCTAGCAGAAATACAAAAACACACATAGTAAATACAGGAATTTAGCGGTTAAAATTATGAATCCAAATAATAGCACTTGTTAAAAGCTAGGAGCCCTTCTTTGTGAAAATGAAATTGAAACTGATAATTAAATGCTTTTCCATAGACATAGAAAAAACGACACAGTTCAGCACACCATATTGTCTCTTACAAAATAGTAGGTTTGTGCACACATTGTAGAGTTGTGGACAACATAGTGATGGGTATGTTAGCTCTGCAAGCTGCTGCTAGATATTTTCCAAGAATTGGTTAATGGGTTTCACGGTGTGTGTAATTCCTGTGTATTCGGCTCCAACTAGGCTGAACAGTTAGGAGTGAGTGGGGTACGAGAGCGGTCGATTGTGCATGTGTCGCACTGTCTAGGTGGATTGGATTATAGTGCTCAAGTAACAACTGGAGTTTTTTCTTTGTAAGCACCCGGTTGCCCTTGGGACTCTAGGCCTTTCATGCTGGAAACAAACCATATCCCATGTGATCAGATGAGTTTTAGAGAACACATGTTGACCTGAGGCCTTTGATTCTGTTGGGTTTACAAATGTCAAGGTGATGTATGGCTCAGTACACACATCGCTAAGTTATGTTGGCTTTCAAAGTCCGAAGTATGTTAGCAGCGAAACAGACCTGTCTACAGTAAGTTAACATAATGAGCTTTTTACAAAGTCACAAGTTCACAGAGAAGTGGCATTGGCTTATTTCAAGAGACCAGAAGAAAATGAATAAAACCCTGCATCAAATCAACACAAATGCAGTTCTTTCTCATAGCCGCACGTTCAGGTGTGCTCTTTAGCCCCACTTGTGGGCCACAGATGGAGGAAATGTTAGCAGGGGAATGCAAAAGTGTCAATTGAGAGGCAATTTCATGTGTCTGAAGAACCCCATAATGACTGTTTTGATAGAGGGGCAGAGCTGGGATTGCTGAGAACAAGCTGCATAATGTATGAGGGTTAAACGACTAGCAGTCATCGCTCCTTAGACAAGACGTGCTGACGTACACTGCATGGAATTTTGTTGTTATTTCTGCATTAATATGTGTTTCTGTCTTCAGCAGGAAAAATGCAGAATGGTACACAGCTTAGTACAATGTGTGAATGTTTACTCGTGTCAAAATTCTTGTCTGATAACATCTGGCTACATGCTGTATGGTCAAAACACTTACATTAGCCATTTTAATGTCTTTCTTCTTTTATTCCCACAAGCAGCAAAACAATGAAATGCCAATTCAAAAGTGGTTAAAAGAGGTTTTTAAAGGTGACATTACAACAGCATCTCAGCAAACAAAGAAATAAAACATTCACAATATCATTGGAAATTACATACAGACAAAATGTGGAGATTATCATAAAGATACATTTCTTTGTGCTTGAACACAATATCACAAACACACTGAATCTTTAAAGATTACCACAGTGTAAAAGTCACTGTGTCAAATATTTGGATAGCATATATGCTCACACACAGTTTTCATGTCAACAAGCCATCAGGATCCAGTCTTAATACTGGTATACTTGATCTTCCATCCCTTGTTCTTCCCACTAGAGTCAGATCTGAACACAACATGCACTTGGTAACTTCCTGTGTCAAACCGACCGGGTGTTGTTGATCCACAAAAGGGTCCATACTCTTGTCCAGTTGTCGAAATCTTGTAAACAAAAAAGGGGGAACATCAGGTAAGAAGATTAATTAAAGCCCTGGATGATTTATGTCCACCCAAACTTAATTATGCAGGAAACGGCATGCTCATGAAGTATATCACCCGAGGAGGACAAGTCTGTAACAAACTGCCTTCACGGGCATGAGGAGGAATACATTGCTCATTCATCTCCCTGCGTGTCCTGAAATCACTGAACTAACCTTCAACATATCGTATGGACAAGGGACATCCGAGTGTCCCTCTACGTCAAAGGGCTCCAGGAAGTCCAGGGTTATTCTGTGGCCCTCTGGCAGACTTATGGTGTGATCACACTGACTCATGGGGGGGTAAGGGTTCGGGTAGCCCGGACTGGTCAGAACCCCCGACAGCGAGGTCAACACCTGGCTGAGGCATGGCACTGCAGAGATACTCAGATTTTCAGGCATGTTTCAGATATTGTGCGCAGTTCTCTCTGTTTGAGCCCTTGTATGTTACTTGGAAACAGGGGCGGATCTAGACAAATATTCATGGGGTGGCAAGAGGGTGGCAGGAGAATTTCAGGGGTGGCATCCCCTGGCAGAAGTATATGCTGATTTAATCGCAATCATATCAATCAATGTTAACTTGGAAAGCCACAATATTGATATTTTAACTCAATAACATTAGGTGACATTATTGTGGCACATCAGTAAAGCCTTAAATATAAATATATAAGGTGGCTTACGTAATTTAATGAATTTTAACTGAATTAGTTGGTTTAACTCTTAGACCAGCAGGGGTACCAAATATGCAGACTGCTGCAATACGTACATTAATTAACTGTCTCATCGATGTTTGTCTGAATGAATATGATAATATTAACAATCATATTATTCCTATCAGCTGTCAATCACTGTTATGATTCACATATTCAGTGTTATTATTAAATAAACTATATTTTTTGGAGGAGTTAATGATGAACGTTCCTCAAGATGCTTGCTCACCCTCCTTCAAATTTGAAAGACCAGTAATTACTATCATAATTCAAAAGAATCAAAGGAACAGTTCAGCGCCCCACAACTTCATTGCAAACAGTTACAACCTTGACTTTACATCAGAAAGAACAAACATTAAAGAAATGACTAACTGCATCAGTTAGGGTTAAAAAACGTGTATTCAGCTAAAACATATACATTCCTGAAGTTATTATCCAGTGGAAAGCCCTTACCAACTGGCCTAGTTAAATCAAAGTAGTTACTTTTTTTTGGCTGGGCAGTGAAGTTTTACACACCGTCTTATTTGACTTTCTCAGGACTTGAAACTGTTTTTTGGGGGCAGACCCCCACAAAGAAGAAACATGTATTTACACATGTAAGGTCATCTTCTTAAACAGTTTATTATTCTCATCGACTCATCCGTGAGCAGAGCATCAAGTTGGCATGCCTATAACAGCTGAATGTGGCGATTACCATCTTGATCAGCAAAACGCCTCACAAACTTATTAAGATTTAAAGCTATGGTGCGTTTTGATTCAATGCTGAGTACAGCCAAACTTGACAGGCTCTTCTCTATCATAGTAGACCGCAAACAGTGGCGGCGCCAGAGTATTTGTGTTGGGCAGTGGTTAATTTGAGCCGGATCCTGCCGGAACAGGATCCGGCACCTCTTCATTTTGGCCACCCTGTGTTCCGGCACCTATTTGGGCAGATCCGGTACCTCTCACAAAAAATAAAAATAAAAAATGGTTAAAATGAAATAAAATATGCATATATTAATTTACAGAAAAAACCCCAAGAATTTTATGTCGTTTATTAAGATTAAGATTTGAAAGAGTCGGAGATCTGTGTTGACCCACTGAAAAGCTGGACCAACGGACAAACGTCTTTCACTTTTGAAATTCGCCACATGAGGAGCACGTCGCAGAGAGGAAGAAACGGTGATTCAATGCAAGCATGTCAAAAAGACAGTTACATTTACTGTCTTTCTTTAAAAAGAAGGAAGAGGTAATAGACACTTCAAAACGAGTCAGAAAAGCCTCCACAAGCAGCGACGAGGGCAGCTGCAGCGGTCATGTTGATGGTCAAAACCAGGAGGAGGTTAGCGCCGCAACAGCTAGCCAGCTAGCTAACCGACAGCTAGCCAAGCCCGGGCAGCGGGTCAGGTTCACCGCCAGCCGGAACAGGAGCCAGCTACCGTCGGCCAGGTGGACCACCAACAGCAACGGGTGGGTACCCTGGCATCAACTAGCCCGGTACAACAGCCGGGAGGACCGTATGTTATCTCAAGGAGGCCGGATGCCAGATAAAACTGGATATAACAAGTTCATTGAGGAGTTGAAGGTGCTTTACGCACAATACTGGCCCGAGGACGCAGGTGCTGTATGGAGAGACTGAGGTCGAGTCACTGTGTCAGCGCTTCAACATTGCCAACCCGCGCGCAGTCATACGGGCCTACAGAACGTACAGAGACTCAGATGGTAAAGACACCCCCGATGAGCTGATGGAGTTACTTGTTGCTGTCAACAGCATTCCCATTGCAAGTGCTGAATGTGAGCGCGGATTTTCTCAAATGAACTTGATTTGCACTCCCAACCGTAGCTCTTTGCTCACATCCACCATGTCATCTTTACTCTTCCTAAATCTTGTTGGACCCCCCCTGGCTAAATTCAATCCAGTCCCGTACGTGAGGTCCTGGGTGGCCAAAGGACACAGAACTGCCACAGACACACGCAGTAAAAGCAGAAAAAAAGAGATAGAGGACAATCCGGACATGCTCGTGATGTGGGGTGTTTTAAACAACTAAATATGGTGAGCAAACATACTGTCTATTAATAGGCCGCCGTGCCAATCTTTGAATAGGCCTAATAAAAAAAATGTTTACACGTTAAACCTGTTGAGAAATTAATTGCTGGCTGTATACTGAAGTCCCACCTGTGGTGATGTGGGCATTTGCCTATGTTGTGCGTACTAGCCTAAACAATTATAAATTATCGTCATAACATTTATACCATAGATACTATTTGAAATTGAGGCTTGTAAGTCCCACAGCGTTGCAAGTGGACATTTTCATGTTGTTTTCAGCACCTTTTCTGTATACGTTCCGGGACCTGTACGCGTCTCGTCATCCCTGAGCTGTCATATGTACTTTGCGTTCCGGCACCTTATGATTTACAAATTAAGCACTGGTGTTGGGTAATCTATGGTAGGGCTAACCCATACAGTGGTGGGGCTCCAGTCAGTATTTGCAATGTAATTACATACACGCTCCCCTTGACAGTGAAACGCCACGCGTGAGGTTTAGATTATTTCCCTGTCTCAATCCAAATTGAACTGTATGAAATAAAAAGGCAGATTTGTCTTGTAGTAAATAAAAAAATGGTGGGGCTAAGCCATTTATTGGTATGGCTGTAGCCTACCCCAGTCATACCCTGACCGCAAATACCTCATTCCTTCTCTCCAGTGGTGTAGTGGGGATTTTTTTACTGGGTGGACGGGGTGGTGGGTGGACGGGAGACACTTGTGCTCGTGAACTGTCAACGTGGGGAGGGGGGGGGGGGGCTTGGGGGACCTCTGTGTCACCTGTCAGCGCAACTTACATGATGCTGTCAGCGAACCGATCCGGCCTTTCTGCGCGACTATCACTCAAATGCGGGACATAGTCTCAATGTGTGGGACGCGGGACAAATAATACAAATGCTGTGTGTGCAGTCCCGCACAGTGCGGGACACCTGGTCACCCTACACACACGCTTCAAATCAAGTTGTATAAATGCTTGAGCTACGTTTTTATTATAATTACTGTGAAATCTGCCTATTATGTTTTCGTCATTAATACAACAAACACACACTTGCAACTGATAACACTGGCAATGATTTTAGATGTATTAGACTATTAAAAAAAGAAATTATGCTTCAAATAAGTGGGGGTACGGTGTACCCCCGCGTCCAACGCCCACTACACCACTGCTTCTGTCTACTTGTATCCCAAATGCTTCTCGTTTTGCCCTGTCCTCCCGTTCAAATGAAATCGCCGCCAATCATATTTCCAAGCTCGCGCCAGGTGGGGGGAGGGGTTACAAGGCTCGCGTCTTGTGCTGCATTCACTTGCACTCGGACATTAGAGATTTTCTCTCATAAATGTCCGATGAGCTACAACTTTTCTTTCAAAACAAAGCTGCCAAATGGGGTGGCAGCTGGGGTGGCAAGGCATTTTTCTGAGGTGGCAGCTGCCACCCCGTGCCACCGCCACTGCTTGGAAATACCGGTGAACAGGTGTCATATGTGCAACAACACAGAACAGGCTATGAAAAAGTTATTGTAAGGAAGAAAATAACTCTTCCGCGTCAATCGGGACATTTACTGGCATAAATAATGGGATTCATTTAGGTTTGCATTATTGCGCCGGCAAGGGTGCAGATGTTGTTAACAAATTAGTTTTGCAAAGAGGCTGAGTTCCTATAATTCATACAATTAGTACAATCTGTAGGCAGATAATCATTTTTGCCTATTCATTCCATGATTTGTTTTGTCACCCTTTTTCCTGTGGCATAGAATAATAATTTCAGGCACATCAACTGGTAATTGTGATTAATGACATAGTGTCAGTACACTATTGGTGCTGCACACAGGTATCAATTTTTAATGCCATTTGAAGTTTGCTTTCCCTTAGGAATCGACAGTAATTAACCTTGTCTTGCATCAGCTGGCATAGATCAACTACTTTATGCATCAGTGTGCCATTTCAATCTGAAATAAGTTAGAACAGGCCAGTTATGATAAAACGAAATCCAATCTAGAACACTATCAACTTTGTGCCCGACTTTGAAAGAAAATAGTTTTTTGAAGATTTGTTCTGCAGTATTAACATTTTGAAAGACAAATGTTATTTATCCAAATAATCATCTTTAATAACACTTTACAATACTGTAGACTGATCTAATTTTCCTCTACACTTCAGGGTAAAGTCTGAAATCACCATCATTTTGTAATTATAACACCTCAATACCACAGCAAGAAATTGGGCCAAATTAAAGACTTGGTCATTATTTGATTATATAATCAACAAACGAGGTGGAATTCTACTATGTTAAAGCCGAAAATATCAAACAGAAGTCAATGCAGACTAATGTAAATTGCTTTACTTCCATCAATATCTGCTGTGTCTGGCAGGGGGGATCTGAGCTGTGTATTTAGCTTGAGAAACCCCATAAAGAGATCAATCTACAGTCAAATGTTATGTGCCAATCCCTTAACACTGAACCTATCTTTACAGCGTTTGACCCTTTGATTGAGCTCAGATGAACAAGCCTCTTGAGCTTTTGGCTATGGCTCTTACCTGTGCAGGATCTTGTGTTGTCATGGAGAAGGTACCCTTGTTTGCAAGTGCAGTAATATCCGCCTATGTAATTGTGGCAAAAATGATCACACACTTTCTCCATATCTATCTTCGATTCACACTCGTTGATATCTGTAGGAGACAAAGAGGTTAACACTTCGCAGTAGATATGTAGCTTTCAAGTCTCCTTAAAATGTGACTAAAGTCAGGATAGTTTTTTTTAATTGCATTTTTCTGGAGAGTTTGTGTCTCCACAGCAATTTAGGCTGACAATAAATGAGTCCTATGTGACGTAACTCTAGAAGACACAAATAAAAGGTGCTGTAGAAGGTTGTTCACAGTGCAACAGTGTTAATTTTATGACAACAGATATTGTAGATTATATTAATGAACACTTAAATCCGAAAAAGGGAACATAGAGATAAAAACGTTTTGCTCGTACGTAAGGATGCAAAGAGAAATAGGAAGTGTATGTCAAACTATGTTATTTAATTGAATTAGCCGATACCTGTATGTCAATTAAGTATTCATGTATTTCATTAACAGTGTTTGCTATTGCTTCGTCACTAATGCATTTCTGTTGTTAATCTTTCGTTTTCAATAATTTATGTATAGACATGGGATTATATAATCCTGCTTTTATCTTTAGAAAGAACATTGCACATTGCTTAGTGCAATTACAGCCAATACAAATGTATATACCTTGTGGCAACAAATGTCACTTTTCTGCATCACCTTCTGCGGTGTAAAACGCTTGGAAGCCCGTGAATCGGCCCTCGTTAGAGTAGTCACTCCTAAAGACCAACGACATGAGGCGCCCGGCTGACAGGATGACGGTGTTCCTCGGGCTGCTTTCATAGTTCTTCTCTTCCTCTCCACAGAACCGCAGGGTTTCGTTTCCCTCCGCCAAAACCTGGTTTGATACGGTCAGAGGCTGTTTAAAGATCATGCTACAGAGGAAGAAGAGCTCAGACTTCTTTCTTAAGTAAAATATGCAATGTATGGCAAAGTGTAAGTCTTTATGCAGTGGTGGAAGAAGTACTCAGATCTTGTACTGGAGTAAAAGTAGAAGTTCAGAAGTGTAGGAATACTCTGTTACAAGTGAAAGTCCTGCGATCAAAATGTTACTCAAGTAAAAGTAGAAAAGTATTTGCATCAAAATATACTAAAAGTACTAAAAGTAAAAATACTCATTATGCAGATTGGCCCATTTCAGAATAATATATATGATATGTTTAGATTATAGATATAGATACATTAAAGTGTTATCAAAGCTGGTAAAGGTACAGATTATTTTAATGACTTTGTATATTGCAGGGTGGCTGGTGCATTTACTCCAGGTGTAACTAAAGTCTTATTTAAGTTTTGATTATATTTCACATCATTAAACAAAATCTGCAAAGTAACCAAAGCTATTAAATACATTGAGTAGTGTGATTTACCTCTGAATTGTAGTGGATTAGAAGTAAGAAATAGCAAATAATTGAAAAGTAGCTCAACATTTTACTTGAGTAAATCTACTTATAGTTACTTTACACCACTGTCTTTATATGCATTAATAGCCCATTTCAGTATGGCATTTATTTGTATCATTTTCAAATGGTAAAATAACATTACATACTGCTGCTGGATTTCTTAACAGAAAAGAATAAATTATAATGTATTAACCATTTTTTAAAATATATTAATAATTAATAATCTGAATATTTCAAGTAAACAGTAACTAAAGCTTTTAGATAAATGTACAAGAATAAAAAGTCAAATGTTAGCTTCCAAAAGGTAGTGATATAGAAGTATAAAGCAAGTACCACAAAATAGAAGTAATAATACTTCTACTTAGGTGCAGTACTTGAGTAAATGTACTTTATTACATTCCACCAATGGCTAACCAGTGCAGATAATGGGAGTTGTAGTTTCAGCAGTGTAATACCTGGACGTAGTCATATTCACACTGGTGTGAGGGCTCCATGCTGAAGTGGCTGAAGTAGAGTTTGACCCTGTGGCCCTCTGGGACAGAGATGTTCCATGTTATGAGCTGGTTGTCAGGGTATGGCTGGGGGAAGTGGGGGGAGGTGAAGCTGCCATATAACCCTGTCATTTCCACACTCAGTGAGACATGGAAGAGGGAAAATAGGACAAATACACAGCCCCCACTGGGCAAAACTAGGTGTGATGGCAGCAGGTTAAGGGAATATTTAGCACAAATAAATGTTAACTGACACTCACCTGGTCATGTTGGCTTCACAGTCCCCAGATATTTTGCAGGTTTTGGAGAAGTTCAGCCTCAGTGATCCGAGGGTAAATGAACCCAAGCTGTCCTGGCAGGCCGACATGTAAGTAAACAAAGTGAGACAGGCACATGATCATCTTGTCATCTTTCCCCACCCCCATTTAGGCACAGAAATCTATCAAATCCATTAATGCCAGAAAAACCTACATCTATTTTATCCTCTTAAACTATTTTTCTTATTGATTTATCACTTACCACAATTTACTTCAAGTGAATTGCCTTCAGCAAAAACAGTAAGGAAGACTGAAAGCACTTAAAAAAATAACGCACTATTTGGAAAACCTTTCTGTAGTGTTCGTCACCTTTCATTGGTAATATCTGTAGAATTTGCTACCTGTATCACACCTAAGCGCCCTGTAAAACCTGTTTACACAGTGATGCTCATCAGATCAGACTCATGTTGCTAATTATATCAGACCTTGCTCTCATGGTTGCTGAGCAGTAAAGCTGTTAAATAAAAGCCTCGGGAAAAATGTGGCTGATTCCAACCTTTCTCTTCGACCTTTTACTGTGACGAGCAAGGTCACCGAGGTCAGCTGGCCAGTTGCTTCTTATTGTCCAAAGATCACTTTTTATTTTTTTAAATAACCTTTCAAACTCTTTGCCTCCATTGTTTTTATTTTTTTTAATTAACAAAAATATATGTCTTATTAAAGAAAACGTTTATGTATTTAATAACTTTAATAATTAAAATTACATTTAGTTCTCCTGACAGATAAGAATGAAACCCATCAACATAAGCCAGCTCTATATTTAATAAGAAAATGAAAACATTTCAACACAAAAATTAAGAAGGCCTAGCAAAGCAGAGTTCCTCATCGCTAGGTTTGGACAAGAGAGAGCCAGGTCGGGCAACACAAGGTGAACTTTGACTCATCGTGTGGTTGGCGCTTCGTCCCCTGGCGAACACACACTCCCTGGGAAGTGTATGTGAATGGGTAAATGAAAGGCAATTGTAAAGCACTTTGTCTGTAAAGGCAGAAAAGCCCAGAGTGGAGTGCAGTCCATTTACCATAATTACTATTACAAGGACAGAAGCCCACTATTCAACAACATTTTTCCAGTCAATGACACCAGACTGCGTCATGATTTTCTTTTAATTTCAGCTAAATTATGATTTGTAAAGGTTTTAATAAGGAGGGAATTGCAGTGTATTTATTCTGTCCGTTTCGATCGAATATGTATAGGGGTGTTTAGAAGTTATGGGGTGACCAACACCCATTTCCCTAACGCTAAAGCACTAATAGCTATTATTTGAAGTAAATTACAATAATTATCGACCTAAACATCAATGGGTTTTTTCTCTTTGCAGATGACCTTTCTTTTCACCTGATTGTTCGCTGGTGGGATGTTGACTGTTGAGCCATTGTGGAGTCTGTACTGATTGCAGGTGTTCTCCTCTTATATATCATCCAGCTGCCACTCAGCCATTGATGCCGGAGCTGAAATCATACCCTCTGACAATACAAAAAGAAATCATGGACAAAATATGTATTTGTAATAGAAAAACTGTTCATAATAATAACAATTGTAATGCTCATTCAGAAACAGGGTCTACTTTTTTTTGTTCCTGGAAGTAAACATGAATTAAAAACCCTACGCTGATCGCAGATTACTCTGTTTGATATTTAACGTGAAATAGATAAATACCCTAGGATTTTATAACATGCTTACCCTTGAAGGAGCTGCATCTTACCTCAAACACTATAAACCTCTTGATATTTTCTTGCTTTAAACATATCCCACCAAGTTTTAAAGTTTGGTACAGAGAGATCTTCTCTAATCTCCCTCATGAAAGAATATGTGCTGTTTTAAAAATCGAATTACAGACTTGGTCATCTTTTTAAAGTTGATTGACCTCCACCATAGTCTGGATTACTTATTCTGCAAATACTTGAACTCCTAGCGTGATGTTGAACGCTGATTTGAAGGATTTAATGTGCCCTCTCTGTACCCTCCAAAGAGTGGCACAGGCTTAAGTATTACTGGTCACTCCTGAGGTGGCTGTCAGAGAAATGTGGGCCCATGTAACGGCCTACAAAGCTGTGTTCTCTATGTATGTATGTATGTATGTATGTATGTATGTATGTATGTATGTATGTATGTATGTATGTATGTATGTATGTATGTATGTATGTATGTATGTATGTATGTATGTATGTATGTATGTATGTATGTATGTATGTATGTATGTATGTATGTATGTATGTATGTATGTATGTATGTATGTATGTATGTATGTATGTATGTATGTATGTATGTATGTATGTATGTATGTATGTATGTATGTATGTATGTATGTATGTATGTATGTATGTATGTATGTATGTATGTATGTATGTATGTATGTATGTATGTATGTATGTATGTATGTATGTATGTATGTATGTATGTATGTATGTATGTATGTATGTATGTATGTATGTATGTATGTATGTATGTATGTATGTATGTATGTATGTATGTATGTATGTATGTATGTATGTATGTATGTATGTATGTATGTATGTATGTATGTATGTATGTATGTATGTATGTATGTATGTATGTATGTATGTATGTATGTATGTATGTATGTATGTATGTATGTATGTATGTATGTATGTATGTATGTATGTATGTATGTATGTATGTATGTATGTATGTATGTATGTATGTATGTATGTATGTATGTATGTATGTATGTATGTATGTATGTATGTATGTATGTATGTATGTATGTATGTATGTATGTATGTATGTATGTATGTATGTATGTATGTATGTATGTATGTATGTATGTATGTATGTATGTATGTATGTATGTATGTATGTATGTATGTATGTATGTATGTATGTATGTATGTATGTATGTATGTATGTATGTATGTATGTATGTATGTATGTATGTATGTATGTATGTATGTATGTATGTATGTATGTATGTATGTATGTATGTATGTATGTATGTATGTATGTATGTATGTATGTATGTATGTATGTATGTATGTATGTATGTATGTATGTATGTATGTATGTATGTATGTATGTATGTATGTATGTATGTATGTATGTATGTATGTATGTATGTATGTATGTATGTATGTATGTATGTATGTATGTATGTATGTATGTATGTATGTATGTATGTATGTATGTATTGTGCTAGTCCCTCAATGAAAGTCTCACCTGGTCCAACCGGGTGAAACATGTTGTTTTGCTGGAGATGTCTAACTTTTGTTTAAGAAACCTTAGGTGATCGACTGACCTATTAAACAACGCAGTTTAATAATCGTTCTCTTCATCTCGTTATTGCTCCAAGTCATCTCTCTCACATGGTCATTGTCGAATGCTCATAATGAAAATTCTCATGGCATAGAGAATCATTTTGTGTTCCTTGATGGGATCCCAGTGATGCAGCACTGTCCAGCTTGGAGGGCTTGAATGCTGGCTGATGAAAAGTGTTCTCATCATCTGATTCACAAGCTTAATGAGGGGGAGTGTGTTATCCTTTATGGTTAAAACATCTGCATTTCCAGCATTTTACACATGTACAGTTCTGAATCATCGATGGCCCCTACATTCAGTTTCCCAATCAAAAAGATTGCCTCCTAAACACAATTTTGCAAAACCTTTCTGTTTAACAAAAACATGGTTAGTCATAAAATAACTCAAACATGCACATAAAACAAATGTGAACAAATTCCCTGAGGGGCAGTGTTTAAGGTCTCCCTTTGTTAGTATGGGCTACTTCTAAATGTCATGCAGCGATTGGCACTGAAATGCTAAATCTCTAGTAATTAGAAGCTGCAAGAAGCAGATCATTCAAAATGTACTTCTTGTTTGCTGTATTGACTGAACACAAAAGATGTGTTGAGTGGGTTATCTGTAGTGCAGTCATTAAGAGGAAAAAAGGAAACCTAAACATCTGAAAATGCTTACAGCTGCTAATAAAAGCACCTTTTCCATTGCTTGCTTTTTTGTAGCTGCCCTGCTTTATAACCTTCTTCACACCCTAAAGTCATTGCTTTCACACCCTAAGGTCATACCTTTCACAAGCTTATAGGTCATTCTATAAGGTGTGACAAACCTTTCATTTTACTGTTGATGGCTGTGGACTGGAGGCAGAATTCAATAATACAGGCGATAATGAACGGGAGAATAGGAGCACATCAATACAAAAATACAAGGAATCAAACATAAGAATAGATAAATGCAATTGTAAACTCTGTGCATTTAAATTCTTATTTCTGAATTTGAACCGGTGTCTTTTGGGGCCGACAGACTAAGTGGAGCTGAACAATAAACATTTAATAAATTGCAACTAGGTGTTCACTAAAAAAAAAGAGATGGATGTAATGCACCAAACCACATTTCTATTCATTCAAAATGTCCAGGTTTAACGTTTTCACCTGCTTTCCATCCAAAATGAATAACATTGTGTGTGGTGGATGTACACTTTAAACAAGTTTGTTAGGCTGCTAAGATTTTTTGCAGAACTGGAATACATTCAAGATATTGAACTGCAGTGTGTTTGTTATGTGTGTTGATTAGATACAACATGTTAATACATTTTTTAAATAACCAAACGTTTGCATTTGAATCTGAAGGTGAGAAGCTGTGTCCTGTGTTAAGTGGTGAGTATATATGTAAATTAAATCAAGCAACTCTGAATGCCCTCCTCAATGCAAACAACAAACAAACATTATAAAGGCTTCAGGGTCTAATGAATACTGGGACTAGCTTTGTACATGTGCAACATGAACAAAGCACATTTGCAATATTTAACTCAATGGTGTGTTTCTGCATGTACCATAGATAATATCTCCACACACGGAGCTGAGCTGGCACTCAAAATGTGTGGAGACACAAGTCGCAGGTTGTTTTGATTTCAGCATGATCAAATCTTGAATTTCCATGAGGCACACGCTGTCCTCACAGCGCTGCGTCACCTGCTTGCTGTACCATGCCTTAATGAAGTGCTTCCTTATATGAAGTCAGTCAGTCATTAAATAAAGAATAGGCCACCTGACATACATTGAAAAGACGAGAGGACTGTGGCTGTTTGTATCTGGTGAGTCAACACCGTCACCATGCCAGCCTCATCCTCTTTTTCTTATACCTTGCTGCAATCACTGTATTCTCAAGCACTAACTGCAAACTGTAATTAAGGACTTGAGTAAATGGGGATGTGTCATTTCAGCAGAACACAGAGGAACAATATAGAGTTAATCCACTGTAATTTGCTTTTCTACTGTAGTCCATACAATAGGGTTTGTCTTCAACAGCAAACCTGCTGCAAAAAAAGAGAGTTTAGAAGCAGTGCTGCCCAATATCTAAGAATCAAATACTTACACTGATTTACAAATGTCTGAAGTTTAAATGCCTAAATGTTAAATGTTGCTGGCAGGAACATCCACATTGAATTCACAGAACAAGAACAAATATGTTTGAATGTCGCTGCCACTCCGGGAACTCACTCTGTCAGTGCCTCGAGGCCAGATGTTCATGAGCTAAAGAAACAGAATTGATTGAATGCCGTCAATATAGCCTATATTAAAAAATGTCTTTGTTCTCTGGGGAGCAGCGGGTTCCTGTTAAATGTTTCCATTAACACTGCCATTGTTCTTGCTTATTGTGCGTGGGCACAGAGAATACATTAAGTGGCACAAAAACAAAAATACACCTGGAAATGACTCAAAGCAATTTCTTGCTAAAGACTCATTTCAATCCCCTGCATGTTCTGAGCACATGGAGCTTTCTTCAGGGCTGCTTTCAGAGAAAATGACATAGTGAAAATGGTGCTCGCAAATAAAGGCAGAGAATAAATGTTACTGGTGCTGCACTGTAATCTTTGTGGGCGTAATCAATGTTAAAAGAGATACCCATGGGGGGAAATCTGCCCAAATCATCGGACAAAACACAATTTAATTTGAAAAACATGAGGGTTTTAGTCAAGGCAGATCCGTTTTATTTAAAAAGCATGCTTCATACAGAAGGTAGCTTCAAGTGGCTGAACAGAGACCCAGTTAAATAAAAATTGCATGAAAAATATAAAAGATTGATAAATCCAGGCAAAGGTTGTTAGGCTTGAAAACATTTGTTGTTATTTTCATTTTTCTAAAAATACCAAATCATGTGTTTTCTTTACTGATGGAGCAAACTGGTTCATTCTGCATAAATCAATAGAATGTTTTGGTAAAAACCACAAATGTTGTTTTTTAAGTAAATGTAGTTTATTATGTTAAAGGTTAATGAAAGTCTTATCCCATTTCACAGACAAACTGTCCTAATCAACCTGACTTTATAAATAACAATCAGATCAAAACATGTTATTTAAAGTTGAAAGATAGCCTTTAACTTTTGAGTAGTTTACAAATCCACTGAAATATGTCAACAAGTTTTGTATTGTTTCACTTCAGGATGATTGCAGTGACAGAGCCGTTGGGCAAAGTGTCCCAGATGCTAGACCCACATGTTCAGAGTGTAATTTATTGCTCTAGAATCCCCAGATGCTAATGATAAAGAACGGCTCCTGATGAATTGATGTTGAGTCTTTTTGTGCTGGATTTCATCCCTGACATCAGGCCTATTACTCTTTCGATTTGGCCCAGCGTGGTTCTTTTTCACGGATAACAAATGCGGCCATTTCCTTGCTAATGCAAACAGGCCCAGGATTTAGCAATTCAGTGGACTGCCATAAGGCGGTAAAGCATTCAGTGACGTTGGAGCGAACAGGCAATGATGAGAAATGGCACACAGGTGCTGCTTCTGCCCCTGAATCCTTTACTTCATTATGGTGCCTCGGCTCGGTGCCACCACGCTTTTTCCTTCATTAGGTTTTAAACAGCTCCCTTTCACGAAAACAAGGAATTAAAATGGAAAGTTAAGAGATAATTTGTAACTTGATTATCCAAAACAACTTTCACCGAAAATGCCTCTAAGATAACTATTAAGTTAAAATCAGCAGTGAAAATGTATTCTAATAACATAATACATCCACTCATTGTGAACATACACATGCTACTGATGTAAAACGTTATAATAGTGCTGACAGGCCATGACTCAATAAATCCAGTAGGGATATTAATGGGGGGTTTCTTCTTGTATAATTGATTAAACATTTTCAGGTCTGTTAGGCTTGAGAAAAATGATGGTCAGCCTGATCATTAAACATGGATTTCCGATATGAGTAATGGCACGACTCTCTCCTCTGCAGCAGCGGGGACTTCACATGCTACTTATAAACGAAAACCATCACTGTCACCCGTAATGCTGTGGTAACATTTAGGATCTTTGTGTGTGTGTGTGTGTGTGTGTGTGTGTGTGTGTGTGTGTGTGTGTGTGTGTGTGTGTGTGTGTGTGTGTGTGTGTGTGTGTGTGTGTGTGTGTGTGTGTGTGTGTGTGTGTGTGTGTGTGTGTGTGTGTGTGTGTGTGTGTGTGTGTGTGTGTGTGTGTGTGTGTGTGTGTGTGTGTGTGTGTGTGTGTGTGTGTTTCTCTGCATTGTGGCAATTTGACAAATCTGTTTTTGTTGTTGTTAAAGCAACTGCAATCAGGTGTAATGCCATCCCACAAGAGCCCAATTGTACCAAAAATAGTCTTAAGCAGCACTACATACTGGGGAAAATAGCATTACTTGAGCTCCTCATCTGCTGCTGTGGCAACGAATCTATTACAGGTGCAAAGGCTTAGCAAAAGAAGGAAGATCACAGGATTGTTACCCCTATGATTAGGGACCAATATTGTACACATCATACAGAATGCTGGAGTATTTAATCAATACAGCCGATATCATCTTGTAGCTCTTTGAATCCCTCTCTGAAATCCTTTTCCTTTAATTACACTATCAAGACAAGTGGCTTGTGGTCATGAGTCTGACGCTAAGTGCTAAAGAACTGCCACAGTAACTCCGACCGCTATATCGCAATGGATACCTGGATAGAAGTTTGCATTTTCAAACCACTTCCTTCAATACTTTCTATGACTCTGTGGTGGCATCAGCCATCTCCTATGGATTGGTCTGCTGGGGCTGCAGCATCTCGGCTGCTGACAAGAAGAGACTGAACAGAGTAGTTTAGAAGGCCATCTCTGTCCTGGGAGTCCTTAGGACACTGTGGAGGTGGTGGGAGATAGGAGAATGACAGCCAAACTGTCCTCCCTGCTGGACAACGTGTACCCCCCCCCAGGCCCGGACTGGCCATCGGGAGGACCGGGAGGTTTCCCGATGGCCTGGCCTGTTAATAAACCCCGAGCCTGTTTTTCAGGTTTCAGGTTCCAAAATGACATTCCCAGAACAAATGACCATATCTTCCCTTCTAAAAGGGTTAAATTAATAATCTTTTTTCTCAAAGTAATGATAAACCTGTCATTTGGATGTAAAAAAGTCAGATTCAATATAGATGTTTTTTATTTTAAATAAAATTCAGATTGAACATGGTAAAAAAATGTAAATTATAGTGTCCGTCCAAAATATATTTTGTACTTATAGTGAAAACTAACCTTGGATGATGGGTTAGTAGACTAAAAGCTTTAGGAATCCAAAGTACAACATATAATAAGCACCCTGTATCAAGATTGATGCAAAACAAGTTATATTTGACCTTTTTAGATAGATTTAGCAAAAAAAAACCTCTTCTGGGGCCATTTGGGTGGATTTTCC
The DNA here is from genome assembly GCF_949606895.1 of Notothenia rossii. NCBI lineage: Eukaryota > Metazoa > Chordata > Actinopteri > Perciformes > Nototheniidae > Notothenia > Notothenia rossii. Next base: position 23,642,456 of record NC_136902.1, read on the forward strand.
ATATCTCTGGCCCCCCTTGATGGATTTTGACATGTGACATCTCTTTCTAACCGTCAGAGCCAATGGAATCGAGGGGAACTCCCACATAGTCCTTATTTGGTCATGTGTGTGTGTTTGACTGCCGCATAGCCTAGACCGGAAGCAGCAGCCACTCTGGTACCATTAGCAGCTAACTTTTGCCCTCCGATTTTTACATAAAAATTGAATTATGGATTATAAATAAAACAAATTATTGCCCAGAAACTTTATCAACCTATGGATTAACCGATTCAGCCACGTTTTTTCTCGTTTTAATGCCATTGAATACGTCTTTTGATCAGATTAACAGCTACGGTGAGACGATCTCCCTAGAAGCTACGTAAAGGTACGTGTTGTGATGTCTGTCTTTGCTTCCCCTGTCGCAAACTCGGATCACTCAGTGATGATACTATATACCTAAATAATCTGTGGAACCTCAGCTTTAATCGGATATCTTATATGTGCAGCTACGATAAGTAATTAGGGTACTTTTATCTTGAGTTCTGTGCCAATGTCCGTTAGCATTTTTTGCTAAGGGGTCATTTAGATGCTTCTTATGAGACTTGTGTTTTGTTTTGGTAAAAATGGTTTATATCGTCAGTTAGCTGAGATTATTTCCGTTAATCTGGTATAACACATTAATAGGTTCTTAAATATTAAGATCCTCTGAGACACAGTGTCGTGGAAAAAAACCAGGGGCTTAACAGGTTAAGTGGCCTGCTGGCCTGAGGAATCTTTTTTTTTTATGTATGTATTGTGAACGCAAAGCTGCGCAAATGTGGGTCTGACTCTGCCTCACAGAGGGTGATTGGCTGTCTACATGATGTGGCCTGCCTACATGGCCACTTTCATACAGATCATACACTAATGCCCTCGATTGGTCTCTGTGTGTCATTCAAGCTCGGGAGGGTGTGTATGTGTGGCGCGAGCGAGAGAGAAAGCGCACGCACCGGTTACGTGTATTGTTGTTGTTAGCATCTGGTGCTATCTAGCTGCGCGAACATATAATGAGCTCTCAACAAGGCGGAGGAGAGTCCTCTCCTGTCAGACCGAGAGACTGATAACTACAGCTCAGGTGAGGTAAAGGACTCTTGAGTGTTTAGATTTAAGTTTTTAGTTAACTCAGTCTAAGTTCTCAGTGGGTCACAAACGGTTTGGTCACCATTTATGTAAACACCTATTTCCATTTGAAGGGGGAGTGATTAGTAAAATATGCATGAATAATAAATAAATAAATGTTAACTAGGCGAAAAAAGGTAAGAGAAACTTTAAAAACTTGTTGAGAGCTAAAACTAGTCTTTGCTGCTGCCTCAAAGAGGAGCAGGGGGGAGACGGGTGAGGCTGGTTCAGGAGCCGAGACACACTCACAACTATAAATGAACCAAAAACAAATAAATAAACAAGTTTCAATGTTTTTTCATATTGGATATGGTATGTTATTGGTTATGGCCATGTTCTTATGATTTTATGTTTATTTAAATGTATACAGTTCTGTTTCATATGGGTTTAGTCTCTCTTTATTTCCCCCTCAAAATGCACCAGATTGATGCATTTAAGTCCAACATTTAAAAAAAATCTTACCGGGGGAGCATACCCTCGGACCCCCCTAGAGGATTTGAGGTCCACTTCCATTTAAAATATGTTCACATGGATAGGTTCCTAAATAGATTTGCACTTTTTTTTAAATAGTAACCCATGTCCATATGTTGTATCAAATTGTATCAGTGTCCTTTGCTGTGAAGCGCTTCGAGATTTGCATATGAGAAGCGCTATATAAATTACATTTATTATTGTTATTATGTTTATTCTGGGGTAGTAGATTTCAAGTTTAGGGCTATCACTATGGGCAGCAACGCTGTAAATATTGACAAATAAATCCAGGAAAATGGTACAAAAGAAAACTGGTAGTGGCCTGGCTGGGTGTATAATTCCCGGCCTGACTTATTGTCCCAGTCCGGCCCTGCCACCCCCCCCCCCCCTCCAGGACACCCTGTCCGCACTGTGCAGCACCTTCAGCGACAGGATTCTTCACTAGTGGTGTCTCCAAAAATAGATACCCCAGGTCCTTCCTTCTTTCAGGCGTCAAGCTGTATAACCACCATGGCCCCTGGTAGACGCCCACACCTATAACAACAAAGACTAGACTATAACACCCCTGTTGTGCCATACTACTTATGTGCAAATATATAAACTGTAAATAACTGTGTAATACACTGTATACTCCAGCCCAGTGGCGTAACAAGGTTGTGATTGGCCCCGGTGCAAATATTGGCAGCCACGGCCACGGATACAGCTTCACTTGTGGAGCTAGATGGCAATGATGGTGGTGAGGCAGGTGAGCTATCCTTAGCCTCCGGCTCCGGCTGCCGCTGCACGTCAACATTGCTAACGCTAGTGATCGATTTCGAGGACGATGTATGATAAAAAAAACTGTCTCATTTTGTCAGTTTAGCTGTTATATCTCACAGGCTCCGCCCTCTACTGGACTCTATGGGTACTACCCCTTGACCTTACTATGCACTAGTTCACTTACTGAGATATCGTTAAACGTAGCCGGCCCCTCGGGGCGGGCCTACCTGAGTGCGCAAGCCCACCCTATATAAGGCGGCCTCGCTTCCTGACTGTCATCCTTTTCTCTTCAGCGAGCAGGATAAACAACTGAGAGAAGCGGAAGAAGAGTAAAAGGAAGAATAAAATAATGAACACACCAATCCTAGAGCACTGACCCTGTCTTACGTGCACCGGCCTAATTGCAGGTGCCAATCCCCACCGCCTTTGTTTCGAGTGCTTGGGGCCTGAACAAGCCGGGGACGGCCTGACCCAGTCTGACCCAGTCTGACCCAGTCTCCCTCCTGTAATGCCTGCCGGATGCTACCACAACTTCGCCGCCGGCACCGCATGGAGCATTTCAGGCCTACTACGAGGAAACGGAGGACCACGTGTGGACCTCGAGGTGGTGGAGATGGAGGAACAGGATGGGGCTGGGGTGGTGTCCATTTTTGCATATGCCCATGGCCGGCCCCGGTTCGTTGCACTGGCTGCACCAGCGATAGTTACGCCACTGCTGGTATACTCCCATCTTTAATACTTCCACCTGGCTGCTATATCTCAAAACTGTTACTGGTACTGGATGTGTATCATTTAAATTGTGTAATTTCTGCTTTTCTTAATATTTGTATGCATGCTTCTCAATTAAAATTAAGCTACATCTGGCTCTTTACTTGCTGTAACAAATGTAAATGTCCCATCTGTGGGATGAATAAAGGTATTCTGATTCTGATACTTTACAACTACCGAACATCTTATATACCAGAGAGTATTTTTCTAACTTACGATTTGGTCTTCACAACCTTTTACCACAAAGACACCAATAATTTGCTCGGACCACACATTCTCACAGAAAGGGTTCAAAACAATAAAAGTGATCAGATTAAGTGTCAGACTTGAGAGTCATTCATTGGATCAACGAAGCATGAAACAATGAACCTTTACATGTTTTCCACCACTGCCATCAAAAGTACAACACCACCCACACACCATTGCACCAAAGCCTCTGCTCTGCTGATTATACATTGCTCATAACTGTGTATTTAAAAAACTGTAGAGACACAGTGTTCTATAAACTGATCCTATTGATTTTTGGTCCGTTGAGTTTAAAATGGCCCCTGGCTGCGAAAATCTGAATATAAATTTGAAGTGGATTTGCAATCTAAATAGTTACAGATCGCAGGTCTAAAATGTTCATAAGGGAAGGGCGTCATAAACTGCAAATGACAAAAGTGAAGTACAATGTCTCATGAATGGACATTTCTCTCCCTGACGCTTTGTTGCTGCGTGGCAATTTGCAAGATGTACTGTAATGCTGTTTTTCAGATCTAAAGCTCATATATTGCTCATCAGCACATTTTACACTGTAAGAAAGAGTTGTAGTTTTACAAAATGTTTTACAAAATGGTCAGATGATTTTAGGCCAGGGTGGCATTGAGGGCTAAAAATGGGCTAAAACATATTGTTCCTGCTATACGGCCACTGACTTATGTTGCATGTCATCCAAATTAATCAATAACTCCAAAACATATTCAACTACATATATGTGCATGTTGCCTTACAGTTCCATTGGAAGGTCAGTTCAAGTAGGTTCAAGACCATAAACATAATACCTGCCAAACATTGACATGTTAGCATTGTCATTCTGCTAATGTTAGCATTTAGCTCAAAGCACAACAGTTGTGCTTAAAAACAGCCTCACGTCATGGCTGTAGTCTTGTTTTAACATATTCAGGAGAATAAAGTCAAAACTTCTTCTCATGTTATTTTTATTTACTCTTTTAACTGGTAGTCCTAATTACACAGTGAAGGAAACATAGGTACTTGTCATTGCGTGCACTCTAATGAGCTTTAGTTTAAGACCTCTCATGTTGAAGATTGCTACTTTTGCTACAGTAAATGTAACCTGCGGTTAGCGTTCTACAGCACTTTAAGGTCATCATTAACTGAATCTTTGAAACCCTGTGTTTTACTTTCTCACCACAGACCTGCCCAGCTTCCCAAAGCAGTGCCATACAAAATAAACAGGGTCACAATAGTGACCGGTGTGCAGCATCCCTGAAGCCCTTCCTCGGGCTGGTGACAGCTTATTTTCGGAGCCACGGCTTCAGCACTGAGAGAGCAGAGGGCCCGTAATGATCAGCTTTTAGTGCTGGCATAGGTCGGCTGATTAAGCCATCAGGCATCATTAGACCCTGCTGGCAAAAACAATCTCATTGGTGCTCCCAAACAGGAGAACTCTTTGAGAGAAAAACATCAGAGGACACTTTAGCTTGTGTGGTGTGTCAGGAATAGTTTGGTCAGGAACAATGAGGTAACATTCAGCGGTCAAAGACCCTCTACTTCTGATGATGTAGCTCTTTGCCTTTGAAAAGCATAATTCATGTAATATGAGACACCTGGTTGTCAGGTGCTTGCTAAAATTATTCTAAAAAAGACAGAAAGCAAGGGCTGATCAACAACAGGAAGACATGGCATCATAATACTTTCAACTAAACAGAGGAGAGGCCCTGAAAAGGTCCTAATGATCTTTCTGCAGACACAGCGACAGGTCCATTATTCCTACTAGGCATGTCCTTTCCCTGGAGCATTTTTAAAAGTGGTGACTTATATATTTATATTACTTCAAAATGCCTCAGCTAGTCTGTGGATACAACCTCTCTCAAATGTCACAACTAAACAAATTGTGCCGGGCTGACAGAGATGAATAAGGCTGCTGCAGGCACTGTGTCCAGAGTCTCTGGGTTAATAAAGTACAAGTACTACAGAATGCACAGATCTTCCATCTCTGGTTTTTCAAATAAAGCATGTACACTGACTGTATAATGTATCACATAAAAATGCATAAGGGTATGATGAATGTTTTTCATAGCCAAGATGTCAAATTAATGTGGTTATGTTGTATATTTCAAATGTACTCAGTGTTTGGTTACACAACACATCTATTGTCAACTTATCAGCTGCAGTAATTATTCAATGTTATGTAAATCATTATTTATCAGCATAATGTAACTCTTTGTTGATAGAGTTTTTTGTAGAGAGAAGACAGCCCTTTCTTTCAGCGGGGGTCTCGACACAACATATCTCTAACACCTTTCCTCAGAAGCATTAGCAGAGCGCTCCGTGTTAATTTGGCCTGTCTTGACCGATCAAGGCCAGGTTAAAAAAACATGTGAAGTTAAGCGTTTTAAAATTCTCACTGAGGGATGAAACACAGAGACAAACAGGGACCATGTAGAATTCAATGAGGCAGCTTATAATGAAGGTAGGTTTAACATTTATTGTCTCTACAACTAACATTTATATTACAAATAGTGTTTTGACTAAATGTTAATATAAATATATTGATCAATGGAATATTTATTTGTAATGACTAGATGTTCACCAACCCTTTTCAAACATTGTGTGTATTTTTTACGGTTGTGTATATTTAAAAATCTGACTTTGAACATCAGGAGTCATTCCCAAGATCACCTATGCTCACTGTTTTTGCAACAAGAAGTCAGACATTTAAAAAAAACATGAATCATATGCCACATGCAGACACAAATATTAATAACAAATACACACATCAACAAAAGTTTAAAAGTGAACTTTGAAGTCGTTTTTTCTCCTTACAAGGAGCTCCAACAAAATGGAAGTCTTTGTTATTTTCATATACCAGCATGAAGTCACATTTAAATTTGAATTACACAGTTAAGCCTGAGCACTCCTCTACGTCCTCCTTCACATCAAAAGGAAAGCCAATAAAATGCTTTGCTTGCAGGCATCAGCTTTGATGTTTGCTCCTCTGCTTGCTCATTTGAAGCCCGGGGGCATGAAGTCAGGAGTGGACAGCACCTTTACTGACATCGTTTTTCATAACCTCAGCCCCGGATGTACTGATTGGCATCATAGGCTGTTTTTTTTGTAGCAGCATATGATTCTCTATTCTTCAGAATTATTATTTATTTACAGACTAGTTATTCTCCCACATGCTGTAAGTCTAAAATATGTCATTTTGATAGGGAGCTTTTTACTTTATACTGCGTAAGAATTAGAGATACTAGGTGATGAACTGTAATCAAGTAAGCCCACAGGAACCTTTGTCTGTTCAACATCGTTAACGCGAGCGGCGGAGAAGACTTCACAGCGGTTGCGAGAACATGTAATTACATTGCTTAGAAATGTGTGGAACTGTAACTCACCATCAAGGGGTGTTTTCATGAGATTATGCAGCCTTGTTCAATAAAAACTAGGATGGATCATTGAAGGGCTCTTTTCACTGCCTATAAAGGGGGAAAATGTCATCACCGTTGCCTTAAAATTCCCACCTGAACATGAATCAGCACTGTGAACCTATGTTAACTCAAGTCTTTACACCTGTGAAACAAGCATATTTATGAGCCATCATCTTCTATTCATCCTGTTCAAGAAGATAACAGTTACCCAGTCGAGGTATGAATACTGAGTAGGATTTCTATGGATCATTATTAGGTTATTTAAGAATTCTCACATTTCACTTAAGATTTCAATTTTATGATTGCATAGTGCCATATAATGTGGATAAATTACTGGAGGCAGTATACTTCAAAAATAATTTTCACAGGAGTGTTGTATCATTTTTTCTTTTCAGATCTATTGCCAGCTTTTTTCTCATAAATTCACCATGAACCAGTAATATGTAAACTTCATGCCCTGCACTTGTCACTGGGGAAAGGCCAAAATGTGCTTTACAAATGTTAAAAATAAGAACATGAAAACAGTCAAAAGCGACTGCATTTTTTTAATAATCTACAACACATTTAGACACACTAGAAAAGCACAAAGGAGCAACAAGGCCAGTTCAAAACAAGTAAGTTAGTGCACAGAACAAAGGCCAGACAGTATGAGTGTATGCGTGAATATATTATGCAAGTCATTTGTATAATGATAGAAACTGCTATTATAATGATATGCCTTTTGCTTTCGTGATTCACCAGTCAGCCTTTAAGTGTTGGTAATTTGTTTGTGTTGTTGTTTGTTTTTGCTCAGCGGTGTGATTGGCCATCTTTTCACAGCTATTTAAAAAAACATAAGTAATTTGAACTGATCAAACAGCAGGATATTTCACCCGCATAATTTCCCTAATGTTATCCATCAGTTCACTCCTAGGGACTGTGGACCCGGTTAGAAAGTCAATATTTGATTGTGTCCAGCACCTACTCCACTCTCTACTGCAGTAAGTGGTTAAAAAACACACATATCACAACGGTTGTACATGCCAGAAGGGCTGAGAGAGCGTGTGGTAATTGTAGTGTGACTGATTGTGGGCCGACGCTTGGTTTTTGTTGAAGCAAGAATCGAAAACAGGGTTGATAAGGTCACACAGAAAACACTTCATTATCGCAACATGCACTACCAGTCGTGTTTGTGCATTTAAAATCAAACAGTGAGGTTTGATTAGTTTCAACCGTACACCTTATTTACATTTAGATTTTGTTTGAATGTTTTATTGTGTTTTCACAATCCAGACTATGTACTCTATCTGCTGCTGTTCCTGACAGTGTTGAGTGAATACAGGGCTCTCTTCTAATTTATTTACTTTTCCATCTTACTGACATGTTTAACAACCTGTGATCAGTCACTGAAGGATCTCCCAGAGCTTGTGACTAGGAATTAATAAAGGCCACAGTCTGGTTACTACTAAAACATGTACAAATGTGTGAACTAAATCATATTTACAGTATATTTTTAAATATTTGTTTTGTCTACTTATTTATCTATAAAGTATCAATTCATTTTTGTCATTTGTTATTTATATAAAAAACTGTAATAAGCCAAAATTGTGCCACTTTTTATTGTAATAGTTTTCCAAATCGGAATATTAAATGTTGGCTTACGCAATATTTATTTCCCATTGAGTATTTATTTTGCCAGAATAAAGGAGATGCACACATTACAAGCTGCGCTCTGTTACCTTGTAAGATCGAGACTGGAAAAAAATGGCTTTCATTGTAGGAAGTCTGTGCATTGTACCATTTACAATGTTGCTTGATTTTGAGTATATATTTAAATATTCACCCTTAAATATTTCCACAATTTCTTTGTATCAATTGTTTAACAAAATATGACCGTTTCCCTATTAGGTATATTCACGAAATAAATAAACTGTGATAACCATCCCAAATGATATATCCATGCTTTATTGTTTACCCTGAAAGAAACAGCTACATAAATACATACATACATTGTATACATAAATAGATAGATACATAATTAATATTCAAACAGACACACTGTGTCAGTGAAGTCCATCTATGCTGCATGTCTGACAGGTGTAGATGTTATGTACAGCTGAGGTCTACTACAGTTCATGTGGAGCTGGCAGGGAAGGAGTACAGGAGGCGATGTGGACACTGTTAGCAAGAGGTGAACGTTTTCCAGAAGAAGTTTTTACAGGGGGCTTTGCGGTCACGCTGCGGCAGTGATAGCCTGTTGTAGACGGCCCTCTCCTCCAGACGGGACTCCAGCGGCTCCTCCAGGTCCAGGGGTCCGGCCTCCTCCGGCAGCATGTTGGTGTCCAGAGCTCCGTCCAACAAGCCTGACACCAGCTTCAGGATCAGCTCCTTTCGCTCCTTACTCAGCTCCTGACCAAAAATCTGTATATAGTTATTAAACATATAATTAAAGAGATTAGGTCATGTGAAAATGTAAAATCTTGTGATCTTGGGTATTATCATTTTTTTTAAGAGGCTTAATAAAAGACTGTATTAACTTTATATTAGGTTAATACAATTTTCTTGGAAAATATATTTGTATTCCAAATAAATTCTTTAAAATAAAATAAAAACTCACAAGCTATTTATTTTCTGAGGATTTTAAAAATAATCTGGATTTTACTGTTATTATTTTTAAAACTTAAACATTTTTCCCTACAAAAAAATTGTCAAATCTATCAATAATAACTTTTAAAAACAAGAAATACATTTTGTATAAAGGATACAACAACATTTTCCTCACCCTGTTCAGATGGATGGAGCTCCTGTCCCCCACAGGAAGCACGGAGGCTGCTCTAACAGTGTACAGGACCCCCATGAGAGCTGCTAACACCACCAGGAGCTGCATGCTGTGAGAGGAGTGCAGTTGACGGAGCAGATCTAAAGCCAAAAGAGCAGGAGGCTCACAGAGATGGGAGAATGAAGGTAAGAGAGAGAGAGGGAGAGTCTGAGCAGCTCAGAGATCCAGAGGAGACTGGTGGAGAAAGTGCAGCGCGGCTGGTGGTCACCACTGATGATTCTTCTGCTCTACCTCCAAAGTCCCTCACCCTTTTATACCCCTTTCTGCCACTGACGTACAGTGTGGTGGGTGTATGATAGGGGGTGTATGTGTGAGTGGGTTTAGGGGTGGGGGGTGTTTTTGTGAGCGTGGAAGAGGAGGGGAGATGAACGGTTCAGGACAGAACAAATGGAAGCGTCGATCACTTAACCTTTTTGACAAATTGTGAACATCTGCAGAGGGCGAAGACGTCATCGGGCTAAAAGCAGTTTTTGACATCAACATGTCACTAATGTATTGACAGTTATGAAAGACAATCTCAAACAAGACCTCTTCAGGTGGTGGACGGACAATTCCACAACTCATCAACCGCCCCGAACACTCAAAGTAAAATGGCAATCAAAACAAAATCCCAAAGCAATACAAATGGACCACAAGCTGACTTGTTATTGTTATCTCAGCATCCCCTTGTATTGCTCAGTGCTTCTGTCAACATCTGATTCCTGTCACAGTGCCTCTACGAGCCTCTCTGACACCTGCAGATTACAATTGAACGGTCTGACACTTACTAAGACTGAGGAAGTGCCTTCAGGAAATGTATCGACTTTAGCGGAGTAAATACAGTTGGTAAAAAGAAGAAGGACCAATTTATTTTGCTTTTCTGAATCAAACAATATACAATGGATTTTGTTCAGTTACCATCAAATAAAAAACTGTATCCAAACTAGTTTTACAAAACAAAAAAGATGTCTGTAATCTCGTCTAGCAAGCCACAACGACTGTGAAAGTACAATAATTATAATTTAAATGTACTATAGCTGCAGCACAATTAAATTCACACTCTAAGCTGTGCGGATTAGTGAGAAATGGTTTCCTGGCTAGCAAAACACATTACAAATGTGTCATTTACCTATTTTCTTACCCAAGTTTTTATTATAAATTATTCTTCCGAGGTCAGCACTAGACAGTGTTTGAATTATTTATGTAAATATTACATAAGGCTTAATATTACATTACATTTGAATTTAGCAGAATACATTAAAGTCAACAAGTGATTACATTTAGGATGTATTTGTCTGATAGAAGCTAAGCAGAAACATATGCATCTTACGTAAAGACTTGTTTATTTCTCATTATTGTGGCCATTGTATGCAACTAAATAGCATCATTAAATGTAGTTCACAGCTTAGAAAAGAAAGATTTGTCTGAGCTATTCCTAATCTGCTGTAAAATCCAATTAGACTGGTCTATATGAGCTCAACCACTCAAAACATACACCGTTGTTGGAGAAGAACTTGTTTCAAATGTTCAAGCAGCCCTCCGGCATAAATTGCTGAATTAGCACAACTGACAGTTTACTGTTGTGACGTCTTTAGACGGTGCTACTGGCAGGGAACATACAGTACTTATACTCTAGTCGATATGTTTAAATTGATTTGTTGTGCTTTCAAAACAGTGTTTGAGGTATTTTCTTCCATACACTGCTAAATCTCAACATGGCCTGGAGGCAAACCCAAGATTAGCTGGGTTTTGAAACGGCATTATATTTGCAGTTCAGTGTGTTTGAAGAATCAACAACAATTGGGCTCCTTATAAATATTTGCTGTCCAAACTGAAAGAGACTTCAAGCTGTGAGGAACGTCAGCATGACGACAGGTCTGGGTGCTCCCAGATCTTATTAATGTGCGTGGAAGTCTCCATTTTCACTACATCTACTTCATGTATGGCCTCAAGCAACACTTCAACAGCTCTCTGATAGGGATCACAAAGGAACATTAAATATGAGATCATCTGAGGATTGGGTGTGGAGTCGTATCTATGAAATAGATGGATCCAGACATACGGGTAAAACTTGTCAAAATGCACCAGAAATGTCTAAATTTAACTTGCATTAAAGTTACAAAGGACAAGAAGGTGAAATGTCTTCAAAGTTCTGTCACTGCAGAGTATTGTCGTTTAAATGGATAAACATACATTTTAATACCAACAGTTACTCTTAAAGGATCTTAATGTAAGACAGTGCACTTTTCCATTCCTATATTACTGCAGTGAACATTCATGAACATGAAGAACCTTGAGTGCATCCACTTTAATGCACTATGAAAGCAGTATGGTAATAATGTACTGTTGCAGGTTGCTCACATTTTAATAGAAAACCAGTGACGGCTGAGGTCTAACACAATAATGAAGGTTGATGCAACTTAGGGCAACAGTGACATTTTCCATTGCAAAACACTGACTGATGGGAACAATTGAAAGGAGCCAAGGGGCTTTTCATCTAAATTCAAAGAAAACCAAGTTTAATTGAAATGCATTCCTTTACCATCATATACATAACAGATTAAAGAACGCCATCTTGTGCCTGAATACTGAAACTGCACTTGTACATAGCCATTACTGCAACTCTGTTCATACCAGTACCTCCTGCATGACTATGTTCAGGGTTAACCATTCTCCATGAACACATCACATATTAACCTGCATTTAGTTGGAAAGTGATGCTGCTATTGGTGAAGATTAGTTCAGAAATATAAGACAGGTTTAGTGGATAGAGATCTTGAACACAATTTTAACTCAGTTTTTTCCACTGTATTTTACAGATTTAAAATAGCAGTGTATTTTTTCTGCAATCAACTATGGTATTTTTTTAAGGCACGATATCAGCATTATAAACCAGAAAGAAAATATTAAATGTATTCCTGCATTTAGCTTTTATTTGCAAAGATAGAAGCGTATGCACACGAGCAAACCCATCAGTGGTGGAATGCACACAGATTTCATATAGCCATTTTATTTTACCAGTTTATTAGTTCTTTAAAAAAATCAAATTCATTGCTTATGTATGAAACCATTTCTCAATAGATTCAATGTGGACTTGAAGCGAATGAGTACTGAAGGTCAGAGAAGGTAAGGACTACAGGCTTACTACAGAACACAAGTACCACTGGTAGTCAATACCCAATACTTTAAGTGAATATCATATTAAATTCACATCTTTAAAAAATGTCTTGCTTTGTAAAGCTCCATTAGACTGCTGATTCATTTGTATGTTTAACACTGTAACATTAAAGACTTTCATTTCCAACACATGGTCAAAGCTGAGCAACTCCATCTCATCCTTAATTGGTATTATTATAAAAAAGGGACTTTTCTCAACAATGGACACTTGAGCTTTCTTCTAGGCCACTTGACGTGCCTGGTACACTTTGATAGATAAAGAAGTTTTCAAACAACAAACAACCAATTTCAGGCACTATAGGGTTTGTGTGTAGAGTAGACATATTTTGAATATACAGTCATGACAGATGGCAACTCTGCATTTTCCTATGAGCACAAACCGATGATTAACATTACAAATAAAAGTACAGCAATACATTACATGTACATATCCATGTAGTAAGTAACGTATTACATAGTGGGTAGATGCAGTGAGTTCGATAGACAGTACACAGTTTCAGAGTGAGGTTAGGTTTCCACCGAAATGCTCTCCCTGCTCGGACCAGCCCATTATTTAGCTCCTGACAAAAATGCTGATAAGACATTTACAGATTGAAAAAAAATTGAAAAAAACAAAATATACATCAGTATATTTAAATAAAAGACTGTAAGACTGGAAGGAACAAAACATTGGAACACTATGCAACTGAGCAAGGTCCCACCCGCTGATTATTATATGCCTCCACCTGTGAAATGTTGGAGGCTACTCTCTCCCGTGTTACTGATCTGTGTTGAGGAGCAGAAGACGTGGAGCATCTGCAGTCTGAGGGCCAGGTAGAGGAGGAACATGGTGGTCGCTTGTTGCTGGTCATGCTTCATTGAGAACCTGTAAATGGTAAAGAAGATAGCGACTGAAAAGTAGCAAAAATGTGTTTAACAGTTTAAAGTGAACTCAAATCAAATATACAAAGTAACATTAATAACATTTACCTTTCTAGCGAACTCTGGCAGGACGAACGATGCTTTGTGAATTTCAGGGTTGTAATATTTAAGGTTCATACTTCCCATTTCTTCTTTTGACAATGCTGTCATCGGTTCCAGGAAATTTGTTTCCTAATTCAAAAGTGAAAGTGCACTCCAGTCATTTGATGGACATTACCAATGACCATGAAAACAGCAGACATGTTTATTGTGCTTCAGATTAGGTTTTACAATAAGCAAGTGGCATGTAAAGTCTATCAGACAACAATCAGGAAATTGGCAGATGGTAAATGGAGAATGACTCGCACACTTACAGGATTTGTACTGCAGAGCATGAATCCAATTTGGCCACTGGGATAAGTTGGGATGGTGGTGTAGGCGTAGTCCACCACAGGGAATAGGGTCTTGCAGAAGGTTCGCATCTCCTTTATCAGCTCCAAATGGAGCCATTGACACTCTCCTGTGAATATGACGAGAGAGAGGAATAAGGGCATGTTCATTTCCTGCCCTGTATCTTGTAGGTGGACGACTATATTAATGGGAACACAACACTTTGAGGTGTTTAAAAAAACAAGCTATCACCAGTATTTTAAACGTACCTCAAAGTGGGATGTACATTGATATTTAGTAGCATAGGTATGACTTCTACTCAAGTCAGCACTTTACTAATTTACATATCAGACATTTTCTTACTGTTAACACAAAACTTGGGTGAAATATAAAATTACCCTGCGAACAAAGAATTCCACCAGTTCTCAGCGCTGTCTTCATCAGCTGATAGTAAGACTCCTTGAACAAACTCTCAGCAGGTCCTGCAATACAATCATAACTCAGAATTGGATTGCCTCAATGAACAGTTGTGGCAAACAACGGTGTTGTTAGCTTACCAACAGGGTCTGAGGAATCGGTTATAATGATGTCAAAGGCATCCTGGTTCTTCTTCATGAATTCAAAGCCGTCTCCAACATGGAGGGTGAGCTTGGGACTGTAAAACCCTTTGGCCATCCCTGGGAGGAACTTCTTCGACGCATTAATGACATCCTTCACAGAAGACATGGAAATGAGCAGTGATTACTTAGGTGCTGTATTAGGATCAAATTATCATTTTACACAGAATCTGTGATGTTCGGCATCATAATGCTGTTTGTAAAGTCTCTCTGGTGATAGATGGGGGATGTTAGCATGGTTGCCGAACCAGTCTGACAGTTTGTTGCTATCATATCGTCATATATATATTTTGGTCATTAAAAGTAAGATGTAATTAAGATCATAGACTAAATGAAGCATAGAATAAACCTCTAACTTGCTTGATAGGTAAGTTAGCAAACTTTTAAGCTTCCAAATATTGACTTGTTCAATGCTGTGGCTGCTCTGCAAATCACCACCGAAAGGTGGGTGATAAAGAAATTCTGTAAACAGCGGTTTGTACATAAGTGTTATTTGTTTGCCCGGTGTCCGCTTTGAGACAGTTGTTGTTGCACTCTGCGCCGCCGCAGAATCATACCCTGGTGTGAGACTTGCTGTCAGAGCCTCAAAGAGTTTTCCACAGGAAGAAGTGAAATCAGTAAGGAGACATCTCTACTCTCCCAGGGAACGTCAACACAGATCTTACTTTACTTTTTATTTTAAACAAAACTGTTGAATTGATTCTTTTTTTTGGGCATTATAATATAGGAAAGTGCAGTGCATACGCCCTGCTGCGAAGTGGGGGCAATGTTTGTTTTTACATTTTCTATTTGAGGTTCCAAATTGTATATCTTGGTTCCCCAAAATACACCCGGCAGGTGTGAACAGGCGCACTGTTCTCAATATGTACATGTTAGTTGTGTTTTTTTTAGAACATTTGTCAAAAGTTATACACTATTGGCCATCTCAAAAAAGGGTGGGGACATGTCAAGAGCGTAAGTGACACCTATGATTGAAAGTAATGTTGCTCTCACCTCATCTATCTCACACATAACCACCGACTCCACCAGTGGATTCTTCACCACTTCCCGTAGCACTCCGCCATCTCCACCTCCAATAATCAGCACCTGAAAACAGGCAGACTATTAGCACAGGAAACATGACTCAGCCATACTGCAGATAGATTAATGTCTCAACACATCTGAGCCATACCTTCTTGGGGCAGGGGTGACTGCACAAGGGAAGGTGGGCTATCATCTCTTGATAGGAGAACTCATCCCTTTCTGTGCACTGAATCACTCCATCCAGCACCAAGACATTCCCATAGGTTTTACTGAAAAGTAATGTTGCAGCAAAGTGAGAGGCACATTACATTTGAAGCTAGTGTAATGAACTAATCACGAATATTTACATTACTTAAACAGGATAGAGATATTAGAGACAAGATATTGCTAGCTTGACTGACCCGTTAACGTTACTCCTCCTAGCCAAAAACTATAAATACTAACCACCTTGCCTACTCATCCGTATTATGTCTTTCTTTTCTACCTAGCTAGTGTGTTTGCAAGACAAATGTGTTTAGGGGCAAACTGAACAATAACTCAGCTAAGCTAACAGCTGAAGAAACTTCTCCCGATCCCAGGAGCTTCAGGTTGCTCATTCATTGACGACACACGCTAACACAGCTAGCAACCAAGTTTTTTATCTGAAAGTACTCACCTCTTGAAAACCATAACATCTTGAAAATCGGATTTCTTGTGGTAGAGGACCTCCTCTACTTGAAGGCTCATTGCTTGCCCAGGCCATAGCGCGCATGATTCAGTAAACCATCCATCTTTTATGTGCTCCATGACAGAACTGCACGGCCACAAATAATACTAACGTGTGGGTAATGTGGCAATGTGAGAGAGTAACACTTTCACGTTGTCTGCCAGCTAAACTGATGCCTTGACCCACAACCAATGGGATGCTGCCGACGTCAGTGATCTGTAGTTATGCAGACCAATGGAGTGCCGTTATAAATAGTTTCCTGTACCGTTGTCTGACTTGAAACCGCGAGTCCCGCCCACCGCCTCTAGGCCGTTCTCCTCACACAACCATGCTGTTGTAGCTATAGCCCATGCTGTAGCTTTACGTACAGCTAAACTAGTGCTGGTGTACCAATGAAAAACCAAGAAAAGGCAAACATTCGTTTATTGTATTATATTATAAAGGCGTTTATCAAAGTAATTCATATTTTAGACACATAAAAAACCCCACAACACTGTAAACTAAAGCCTACCCTCCTCTTTGTAACATATTATACAAATATGAATTCAAAACTCAAGTACATTTTCAAGAACTAACTGTAGGTGATTCAGTACTTCTTTAAAGTCCCCACTCAAACCGGTGTTGAAAGATAGTAATTTAAAACGGAAGGAAAAGTACAGCTCTGGGTAGAACATAAGCTACATCGTGTGTCGCCTATGGGTACAAACAATGGTTCAAAATAGTCCAGAGTAAAGAGCCAGTGTCTGTTCATTTGTAGGATCACAAGTAAATAATGTAGCCAGAGGCTAGTTTTATTTTTGGAATCAAACAGCCTTCTGTTATACATTCAGTTGTTAAAAGTGATAGGGCTTTTTAGAGGTCAGTGCCATGTTGACCTCAGCCATGAAACTGTACTTTTTGTTCTTGTGTTTTGATGTGGGTGCATATTTTTAATATGTGGTTATATATTGTTTTATGCAGCCTTTCTTCTAAATAAGTACATATTTGTAATTTGATTACCTAAGTGTTTCCAATGTGAGCATTTTTCTTTGTTTAATTTATTATACAAGGGAGGCACCAATACATATGATACATCATAGACAACGTTATGTCCAAACAGATAAAGTAAACACAAAATGAACACAAGAAGTCAAACCTGTATGGGAGAGTCAATTCAAGGCAAGGTCCCTAAATGGCCTTGAATTGAATCTCTTGGTGAGTAGATGGCGCCGTGGATGGCTGCCGAGTCGCTAGTTCATCTCCAACTTTGTATTTAATTGCATTGTTGAGGAACCTTCCACCAGAGTTTTTAATTCATTACATAACTACACCGTAGTTGTGTACAGTGGGGCAAAAAAGTATTTAGTCAGCCACCAATTGTGCAAGTTCTCCCACTTAAAAAGATCAGAGGTCTGTAATTTTCATCCTAGGTATACCTCAACTATGAGAGACAAAATGAGAAAAAAAAAGCCAGGAAATCACATTGTAGGATTTTTAATGAATGAATTGGTAAATTCCTCGGTAAAATAAGTATTTGGTCACCAACAAACAAACAAGATTTCTGGCTCTCACAGACCTGTAACTTCTTCTTTAAGAGCCTCCTCTATCCTCCACTTGTTAACTGTATTAATGGCACCTGTTTGAATTTGTTATCAGTATAAAAGAAACCTGTCCACAACCTCAAACAGTCACACTCCAAACTCCACTATGGCCAAGACCAAAGAGCTGTCAAAGGACACCAGAAACTAAATTGTAGACCTGCACCAGGATGGGAAGACTGAATCTGCAATAGGTAAGCAGCTTGGTGTGAAGGAATCAACTGTGGGAGCAATTATTAGAAAATGGAAGACACACAAGACCACTGATAATCTCCCTCGATCTGGGGCTCCACGCAAGATCTCACCCCGTGGGGTCAAAATGATCACAAGAACGGTGAGCAAAAATCCCAGAACCACACGGTGGGACCTATTCAATGACCTGCAGAGAGCTGGGACCAAAGTAACAAAGGCTACCATCAGTAACACACTACGCCGCCAGGGACTCAAATCCTGCAGTGCCAGACGTGTCCACCTGCTTAAGCCTGTACATGTCCAGGCCCGTCTGAAGTTTGCTAGAGAGCATTTAGATGATCCAGAAGAGGATTGGGAGAATGTCATATGGTCAGATGAAACCAAACTAAACTCAACTAGACGTGTTTGGAGGAGAAAGAATGCTGAGTTGCATCCAAAGAACACCATACCTACTGTGAAACATGGGGGTGGAAACATCATGCTTTGGGGCTGTTTTTCTGCAAAGGGACCAGGACGACTGATCCGTGTAAAGGAAAGAATTAATGGGGCCATGTATCGTGAGATTTTGAGTGACAACCTCCTTCCATCAGCAAGGGCATTGAAGATGAAACGTGGCTGGGTCTTTCAGCATGACAAGGATCCCAAACACACAGCCCGGGCAACGAAGGAGTGGCTTCATAAGAAGCATTTCAAGGTCCTGGAGTGGCCTAGCCAGTCTCCAGATCTCAACCCCATAGAAAATCTTTGGAGGGAGTTGAAAGTCTGTGTTGCCCAGCGACAGCCCCAAAACATCACTGCTCTATAGGAGATCTGCATGGAGGAATGGGCCAAAATACCAGCAACAGTGTGTGAAAACCTTGTGAAGACTTACAGAAAACGTTTGACCTCTGTCATTGCCAACAAAGGGTTTATAACAAAGTATTGAGATGAACTTAATTTGCAAATAAATTCTTTAAAAATCAGACAATGTGATTTTCTGGATTTTGTTTCTCTTCTCATTTTGTCTATCATAGTTCAGGTATACCTAGGATGAAAATTACAGGCCTCTCATCTTTTTAAGTGGGAGAACTTGCACAATTGGTGGCTGACTAAATACTTTTTTGCCCCACTGTATATGATATGACAATAAACCTTTTGAATCTAAATGGCAACAGTTCAAGTAACAGTGAGGAAACATGATTTCAATTCACAGGGTTAAACTGGTAAGCGATGAATAGCAGAATGTGCTCACCCTGCAGGGGTTTTATTTGTAATATTGACTGGCCGCTTCACATAATCCATTAGAACATATCAGTGGTTATAGTTTTGAAGGAAGGTCTCATTGTTATACTGCATTACACTGCTCAACCAGATGTAAGTTTATTAGGTTTTAATTCATAATCATTATCGAAAAAGGCAAATAATTGTTCCTCTAAAATTGTCTTTAATAAAGAGGTCTGTGCTTCCACATATTTACAGGGCAAACTGTTTTACAAATGGAAGAAACTTGAGTAGGAAAATCGTTGATTGTTGAAATGAAAAATGAAAATAAAGGGATCATTGTTTCTGCAAGATAAGAACAAGTTTAAAATAAGAGAGAATATGGCATCAAGGAGAGTTTATCTTTTGGGCCAGTTGTGATTGAATCCTCTGTAGAGAAGAAGAAAAAGACAGAATGGTTAACATACTTTGAAGAATGTATTAGTGAAGGCAATGAATCTAATGCACTGTAAATGTTTACCTGTCAGATTTCCCAGCCATGTACGACATACTCTTTCCACCTCCAGAATTAGGTTTTTGTCCCTTGGGTTTTTTCTGTTGGGATTAAAACATTTAAATTAGACATGCACGCATAAAAAAACCATATTGTCAATAAAGAAATTAATCAACAAATACCTTTTTCCTAAAATCATTGGATTGCCGGTTTGGATCAAACTGAGTGTTGTCCGTTGGTTTGTTACCTGTAAAAATAAAGTAGGTGCCATGAGTTTGATTCATTTTTATTATTATTATTTAATATACAAAGACCAACTGAAGAGAAAAAAATAAGTGACAATAAATAAAATATATACACACCAGCAAAGACTTTGAGGTCTGACTTTCTGTAGTCGAATGGCTTGAAGGGTTCTGGTGGAGGTGGTTCAGTCTTCTCGGACTTCTCTGCAGATTTCAATAGCTTCTTACTCGGTTTGGGAGTCGACTCACCAACGTCACTGGCGACCCTCTCTCTTTTCGTTCCGGGCTTTACAGATTCCTAATGAAATTGGTCAGCAACATTATTTTCTGTACAATACTTCCAATAAATACTCTAATGATTGTATTCTTAGATTAGTTTGATGTGCTGTGCTTCACTAACAAAACACATCCAGTGATGGGACAAGAAGTATGGGGGAGGCAGTTCTGATGTACAACTAATCAAACAGCTCTTGTTTTGATTATTTTTGATTTATTAATTTTTTGGGATTGCTCTGTTTATGGTGCACCATTACATTGAATTTAATAACATACACCAAGGTAATCTTAAGGAATTAAAGGAAATGATAGAGAATAATAATAATGGATACTACCTTCAAACATTATGATTATCTTTACTGCATACTTGACAAATATATTTCTTTGTACCAAACAACAGTTTAATACTGTATTGGCCTCTGATCGAAAGAATTGCAGTTAATCAAGTCCACATTTTTTTGACTCTTTAGTGAGGAAACATTCTCAAATAGAGAACCTAGCTTTTGCTGCCATCTAAAGGTTTGAATGCTCACTTGGCTTGACGCTTTGAATCATTAAATTGTTGCGTCTCTGTTAATTGACAGTAGCCTCATCCCAATACCCCTCGTCGACTCCTCTCTTCCCCTCCTCCGGGACTTGACCCGGAAATCGATCAAGACACGCCATTTTGAAGGACGTCCCGATAGCTGAAATGCACACGGAGGGGTCGAGGAGGGGTGAGGGAGGAGGAGTGCGGGAGGAGACGAAAGGGAGGATACACGAGAGCAGACTATGTGGAAGTGTTTTCACTACTCGCGTATAAAAGCCCCGCCCCCACCTTCACAGCTGGTCGATTTCAAAAACCAACAACTGGAAGATGAGTGGAAAAGCGTCACATAAATGTATAAGTGCTCACAGCTCTGTGGGAATTATTATGTGCAATTCATTTCTAAAAGGCTTTCACATTACTATAATTATAGTTTTACTTAAATGTAGGCCAAAACAGAACACAAAAGCAGGACCAACCATCATACATGGAACTCCTTGACTAACAAGAGAAAGATTAATTCATTTACATAAATATTTAACCAGAAATGGGCCGGTTCTAAGGGGCTATTCAGTTAAGCCCGATGAGAGGGGATACAGCTGTGCACATGTCATCATTAACAGACGTCGTTTAAAAGTGACGTTTGAGTGAACGAGGACATCCCAATTAATAACTGAGGACTCCTCTGTCCTCGCGTCAACTCCTCGTGTCTCTCGCTCGCATCTTACGGAGGCGGAGCTAAGATGCAAGGAAGGGAAGCGAGTGAGGGAAAGGAGGAGTCGAGGAGGGGTATTGGGATGAGGCTACTGTGTTATTCAACGACCTGTGGGTGAGTGCCACGTGAAGTTAAAATCCCTACAATGTATTAACTTGCTCAATAAATGGTTTGGTTTAAGACATGTGAAAAAGACTACAACATCATTACACAATTGATATAATGATACAGTAATTTAAAACACTTTTCTTTTATGCAAGTTGGAGCATAGTGGAGTGTGTGTCAAGTATTCTGTTCCTAGTTAAATTAAAGTGTTCTACAGTGGTAGTCATCCAGCTAGAAGGTCAGTTCAGGGCATGCTTCATATTACATTAATACAATCACAGCATAAGATGTGAATGACTGAGGGTTTAAAATTAGATTTAGTGGCTAAACTATTTCTTTTTAAACATTAGTGCAGCATACTGCAGGCAACAGTACGGACTTAGTAAGGGCAGTTGCAGTACATACTTAAAGTAAAAAGAAGAGTATGTGATTTAGAACACAGCCATAATATAAGTGCACAAGAAGCTTTGGAAATCTTTCTTTCAAACTGAAAGACAAAAAAAACTTCACTGCCAAAGTGGCAGCTGAAACATACAATGATCCGATCAGAGCCAATTGTTGCCTGCAGTTGGCAGGTTGACGAGCGTTACTTTCAAGTGCTGCTGCCAACTATAATAAATGCCACCAGACGGCGCGAACATGCTTTTTTGATGCCGCCTTCTCAACTTAAAACAAACTTTCACTTGAGCCTTCATCACACAATGGATTGCTGTGGAGCATGTCATTACTGAGCACAATACAACTCTACTCAAGGTATCCAACTCAAAGCCCACGCATGGTCAGAGGCGAGAGTCCAACAGAGGGGACCATTCTTTCTGCTGTACAGTGGACTGACAAAGTCTCAAACTGAGCATTTCAAACTGAGAGGAAACACCATATGGTGGCAAGAGGGCATAGAAGTAACTTAGTAGGAGGGCGCCAAGCAATACCCTTGACAGACAGAGCTAAAAGGAAGTGGGGCTTTTAAGCAGAAAGTAGATATTGTTGTTCCCCAGGAGGGAAGAAAGGTGTTTGATGAGCGGAGGACAAGTCTTTAATGCTGCAATCCCACTATGTCTTTTTTCCCCAGGCACATCATGTGACAAATATATATTAAAAGGCCACTGAAATGCCAGTTCTGCAGACTGGCAGCACTGGTTCAATCGCTTGTGAGTCACTGTATTTATGCAGGAATACCAGCAAATGGGGGGCATTGAAGAGGGTTAAACTGTCTATTACAGCACTATCTTTAATATGCTGAGCGAGGCTCTTGGGTGAATATAACACTTGTGATTGTCACAGATATGTATCTTCCCAACAGGGACATCAAAAGTGAAGTTGACTGTGTAGCCAATCTAAAGTGGCTGAGGGGAAATGTAAGCACAAAAAAGCACATGACTTACCGCTGCCTGCTCGCGAACAGTGGGAACGTTCAGGAGAGACTCCTGGTAGTTCTGCTTAGCATTCTTTCTCTCATCTGTGGATATGTTGCATGCAAATACAATGAGGGGCGTTTCATTGAAAAAGGTGTACATTTGGAGCATATTCGACCTCCATTACCTGCCACTTTCTTTGTGAGTTCCTTTTTTTCTTCCTTTGCTTTCTTTTTGGCATCCAACTCCTTCTGTTGCTGCTCAATACTCTGCAGCTTCCATCTTTTACTTATCTGTAAATGTGAGATGGTACAGCTATGGATATTCAAATATTTAGCTTTTTTTAAGAGGAAAAGACAAATAGGTCTAGAGGTCGATGGATGGATGGAGTTTTTACATACCTCAAATATTTTGGAAGATGGGTCAAACTTGGCATTCTTGCTGATGTGCACATTGTTGGAGGGCAAGTACTAAAATCACAAAGAAGATAGTTGAATCCAGTGTGTCTGTTTAAATAAAAACGCAACATTACTGAGGGGTTATCGCTGGTCATCTCTTACCATTCTGAAAGGGTTTTCAAAAGACTCAATGATGCGTCTGGCTTTCATTTGACCCACAGGAAGGGATTCTGGGTCATTCTGTGTTTCCGGCTCCTTTAAAAAAGACGCAGAGTTATCAGATAAGGTATCACATTTGCGTGAGAATCGGCCAGCTGAAGTAAGGTAACTAAAAGTCTTTACCTCAAACTGTGTGATTTTAGCTTTTGCTACAAGGCCACTTGTGTTTTCTTCATCAACATCCATTTTGGGCTCATCCTCTGCAAAGAGCATCCCTTGTTTGATGGGCATTTCTGAAAATAAATACACAAGTTACAGGCCTGATAGGCTTAAATAATAAATTACTGGAATAATGCAATTAAATGTGCAATTATGAGGCTTACCATCAGTAGAACAGTTGTGGAGGTCGCTCTCAGAGACCCTGGATGTATCATGAGGACCAAACAACGTGACGTCAGCCTGGAAAAGTATACAAAATTGAGTTAATTTTGTCCCATTTGTTGTTTTTAACAAATACTGAATGCAAAACACATACATTCCATCTGGTTTTTAACATTTCTTAACTAACCTTTTTTATGGGTGTGAGTCCTTTCTTCTTTTGAGCTGCAATCTCAGCCTGTGTAACGTGTAGAAAAGATTGCAATGGATTTAGATGCAAACATTGATATTGCACAAAAAAAAACATCCCTACGGCAGAGTCCTGCATCGGGAAAAGGTGATTCGTGGGTGGTATTTTTTCAAACGCTTTTTTCCGGGTTCGGTTCTTGGTAAAACAAAGATGATGCGGGTCGGGTCGCAGAAACAAACGGGTCGCATAATAAATATGTTAAAATAATAATAATTTAGTTTAATGTTTAAATCCTCAGACCTCTCCCCCGCAGGACCGCGCATAATCATAACCTCTGCAGCGCATCAATCTGCTGCTGAGCACACCACATTCTGAATGGCTGAGATGAAGCTCTCTAGCGGAGAATACAGCATTTTCAATATCTCTTCCTCAAGAGCGAAATCCAACGTCTGGGAGGCTTTTGGTGTCATCCTAGATGCAGAAAATAACCAGCATCCCACACTTTTTGAGCCAAATATGCAACTGCGTGTGTTCATAATTGCACGTTTTCACTGCTCATATATATGCGGGTTCGGGTCGGGTTGCGGATCTTGTGCCGACGGGGCGTGGCGGGTTGCGGAACTAATTGGCAATATGCGCGGGTAGCGGGCCGGGTTCGGTATTGCAAGTCGCGGGGGCGGGAGGGGGTCTTGAAAATCAGACCCGTGCAGGACTCTGCCCTACGGCTACGCCTCATGTTTTCTTACCTTGAGGAGAGGCATTTCTCTGGCTTGCTGCACTAACAAATGCAGCTCATTGACCTGCTGCCTCACCAGCGGGGGTACAGGGTTACAGCAGGCGATGATGCCCTGTGGCTCTCTGAGAAAAAAAAAACAATTACCGTGCTACAGGGAGAGAACCAATGCTGAAGATGAATCAAACTAAGTGGGAAATCTAATGGACTTACTTTGGCAGCTCCTCACATATCTTGTTCATCATATGAGTGGGCAGAACAAATCTAAAACACACAAATAAAACACATTTCAAAAACATGTCAAGACAGATTGTGAATAATTCTAAAAGCAGAGAGATTGTCACACAAATGTGGGTTATAAAATCATGATTGGAGAGAACTATAAATAGGGAAACAGCTAGAGGATTTCTGGAACAACGAGTCGATCTTCCAAACAGCATACCCGGTGCTTTCATCTTCCTGCCTGGCCAGCTTGTCCCTCCAGGCAAACAGCAGTCTGAAGGCAGTGAGCTGCTGGGTGTTAAAGGACCTTTTCTGCTTCCTCTGCAGCTCCAAATATGACTCCTCTGTGAATATAGGCTTCACATATTTCTGTATGGAAAAAGAGCACATGATGAATGTTGAAGAATGTTGAAGAATGTTAGAAAAGGCCAGAGACCATGGTGTGAACATTAAAAAAGCAATTAAGAAATGGAAGAGTGGAATAGGAGTATAGAAAGTGTAGGTGTTGATTTAATCCTGATGGTGTATGCAGTGAGATTTGTTCTTACCTTCAGAGAGATGTCTTTGCTCTTGTTCCAGACACTCTGCAGCAGGCCAGGCTGCCCGTGGTTAAAGTCCAACAGCTGTTCCCGCACACAGTCGTAGATGTAAGGCAGGAAGTGTGTGTCTGACCGAGCATACTGCACCATCTCCTCTGGCAAGGGGCTACAGGAGTGAGATACAAATGATTTAAAAGTTGAAAATAATCACATTTTAAAATGTACATTTACTATTTACATGTATATAGACTCCTGCATTTACATGTTCATGTTAAACCTTCTCTGCAACATTTAGCTTATAGTATTTATTATTTGACATGTATATGCAGGGTTCCTGCAGGTTTCACCAACTCAAATGCAAGACTTTTTAAGACCTTTTCGAATAGAATTTAAGACCTATTTCACGGCAAGAAAGTAGGAAGGAAAATTGCTATGAAAGAAGAAATACGTCCCATAATTACTTGCAAAGTAAATGTATTCATGTTCAACATAAGAACAATGAATAACAGCATGTTAACAGCATAACAGTACACAGAACTATTAGACAAAAAGTGTGTAGTGAGTGTGTCTCTGTGTGTGTGAGTGACAAGAGCTATATTCAGAGCTCTGCTGCCTTCATGCTGTTGGATGATTGGTGTTTAGCTACGGTATTTAGCGTCCACAGCACCTCCACTTTTAGGGTTGACATAGACCCAAACGTCACCCGGAGGTCCCCCGATGTTTTTGCGGGAGCTGCTGCACCAGCTAACGCTGCATTAGCAAAAAAACGCTAATTTTGTTTGCAAAAGGTGCAGCAGGCTTCAAACACGTTCCCCTCCACTGGTTTCAACCAAGCACTAAATTCAATGTTTTCCAACCAAATACGGTTGAACTTACACTTCCCCATATTTATTTGTAAGTACTAGTAGATTAGAAGATACCAGAGTTTAGCTGAAGCTTGGTTGCTAGGTTACTAGCTGGGTGTTCTCCGATAAGGGGCCGGGGGAAACAAAGTTAGTGATTACTGGTTCCATGTTGATTTATTTCAATACATATTGTTGGGGGGAACTGAAAGGCTATTACCGTACTGGTTACTTTGCAGCCCGGACATTTCCCCCAAAACACATTTAGACGCGATCGCAACACAGAAGTACCTTTCAAATCCAATCATTTTTAAGACCTTCTAAATCATATTTAAGACCTTTCATACTTTTTCGATCATATTTAAGACTTTTTAAGGCCTTCAATTCTGATGATCAAATGTAAGACTTTTTAAGACCCCGTGGGAACCCTGTATATAGTTTATTTCATCTGCATTACTTGCACATGTTGCAAGATAATCTGAACTATTCTATAGTACTCCGTTTGTCCGGCAGTGGCTCAGTCAGTAGGGGCTTGGACTGTGAGCCGTAGGTTCAAGTCCCCGAACAGACCTAAATATGGAGTGTGGACTTCTACTTGGAGAGGTCCCAGTTCACCTCGTGCCCTGCCGTGGTGCCCTTGAACAAGGCACCGGACATCCCCCTTCCCCCCTCACTCCCATTGCTCCCCGGGCGCTGTACAATAGCTGCTCACTACTCCTAGTACTAGACTCCTGGTAATAGGATGGGTTAAGTGCAGAGAACACATTTCACTGTGTGTGCTGTGTGCTCTGCATGTGTGAGCATTAAAGAGGGTTTCATCCCTCCCTATTTCTTCTTGAACTATCTAACTGTTTTTTTATTTGTTTAATTGTTTTATGTCATGTATATTCATGTTACATTGTTGGAGGAGCATGGGACTAAAGATTTTCATTGCCATATCTATACTGTAGCTAATGTGCATATGACAATGAAGCCTTTGAATCTCTAAGAGTAATATTACAATCAAGTTGAGATCAATGCTGGATTTTCCTGATAAGAGATAGCTATCAATCAGTTAAACCCTAAACATTAACTATAAAACTAAGCATAGAGTGGCCGTGTCATCTTCATACCGAATCCTCCAGTCAGCCAGCTGGTAGCGTTTGTCTGACTCCACGGTGCAGTAGTGTTTGAGCAGGTGGTCGAGGGAATGTCTGGCCAAGTTCAGAGCTCGGCTGGCCTGATGCGTGTCAAAAAGGTTGACGACATACAAGCCTAAGTCCCTCTGGAGCCACTCCATGTCAGAGTCAGCGCCGTGAAATATCTGAGAAAAGGAGAGAAACCACAGTCAATTAAAATCTTTAAAACATATATTTTTTCAGACAAAGAAATCACTGCTTCGATACAGAATATAATACTAGGGACACACTATGTGACATTTTTTCATTGGGATTTTTTTCACAGATCTCTCAGCAGTTCAAGCCCACGCAACACACTTTTTCACAGGTATCCTACAGTGTGTGATTCACGTTGGCTCCCACACACTACAGGACACCCACCAACTTCATCAAACTTGTTAGAAAACTTTGAGGCTCTGAGACAACTGAAAGAAGTTCAGACTCAGAAGCTTTTAAGAGTAAAGCTTCAGAAACTTACTACACTGGTGGAGATTTTCTTCTACAGGTGTCTAATAAAACTTTCATAAGGGTAGTCTGAGCCTCCTTCAAAATCATCTGCTTGAAATAAATGTATCCTCTTGGGGATATTTTGATTTGGGAAAGGGATGACAGAACGGCAGGCAGAAGACATTCAGACAGGTTCTCTCTAAATATCTTCAGTTTCATCTTATACTTGGAAATAAGAGAAACATCTGTTACAATTGTCCACTGCATAGTAAAACTCATTAGCACAAAACTTAAATGTGTCACAATTAATGCTGTCAAAATTATCGCATTAACGGCGCTAATAATTTTTTGAATTAAATTACGTTAAAATATTTAACGCATTTAACGCATGTGCAGAATGGCCCGCCCCATACATCCCACCAGTGGCAGCGCCAGGGTATGGCTGGGGTAGGCTACACCCATACCAAAATGATGTTAAAGTAAGCAAAATAGTCCGCAAACTCGCGCCGAGAATTGCACAGACAGCAGTTAGTAAGATTGATTTCAGTAGCCACTTGTCTGGAAATACCGAAGACCAGAAACGACTTTCCTGAAGTACTCCCCCATTGATAGAAATCAACGCGTAATGAATTAAGACCCCACGGTTTGATGATTGATAGGTGTGTGGGCTGTCTTTCATTTTGACACACAGAACAATGTTATAATAAACATACATACTGTATGTTAAATGGATATATCCGCCTTCTTTCATTTATCTTTCCATTCCCAAAACAATATACCTAAAGAAATTGCATATTTTGGACATAGTTCGAATTGTGATTAATCATGATTAATTAATTTTTAAGCTGTGATTAATCTGATTAAAAATGTTAATCGTTTGACAGCCCTAGTCACAATAGATCTCATTAAGCTTGACAATTGTAAATTTAGCAAATGTGTTGGTTTTCAGCTTCAAACTAGTGGTTTAGTTAATGTGATATGAATAACATGTGCAGTGTGGTAGCTCTGTGCAGTTGTGAAAATATGTCTAGAAGTCCTCAGATTCAAAATGTAAAACTGTTAAATAAATTATTTATGTAAACAGAGAGAATGTTTGCCAAAGAATTTCACTCTCTGCCTTTAACGGCTCGTTGTAGCTCCAATAGCTCCAGCCCCCACCCTCCCTGTGAGCACAGTGTGCTCTGATTGGTCGGAACGTTGTGAATCGTGCTGAGCTCCGTGGAGGTGTGGTGTCCTTGTTTAGCGACAGCGAAACACAGCCAAACTCACCCTGAGCACACACAAAGTCACAGCCGAAGTAAAAACAATAAGTGTGGCTTGATATTGAGTAAGAAAAAGGTTGATAAACGCTGTGAGAATGGGTCTGCAGAGAGAATTTCGTAGCGATCCCAACTGTCTGTTATCAGCCTGCAGCCAGGGAGGAGAGATCAGCAGAGCTGCGTGCACTGAGTGTGTGTGTGAGGAAGTCCGTGGATTGGTCAATTTGGACCAATCAGCGGGGGCTTAACGTAACGGCTCCGCGGACGTAACGTAACGGCTCCACGGATTGGTCCATTTGGTTCCGGGTAACGCATGACATCATGCGGTACCCGGAAGAATCAATGGACAGTGACGTATCTCCAACAAGGCGTTTTGGGGAGGTATTTTCTGTGTTAGAGTTTTACTCGATACAGGGTGTACTTTGAGGGTTTTGACTCTGCAGACTGTTTACATGCATAAAAACCTTCATAACACACAAGGGGACGGGTAATAACCAGAAAAGCATGACATGGGATCTTTTAACAGGATACAGGAAAAAAATGTTACTTGTAGATCAGAGCCATTACCTTGACAATAGCAGGGTCAGTGAATGCCTCGTTGAGAATGTACAACTCGCTCCGGAGCTCAATGGTGTCGATGATGAAGTCCTCGTCTCTGGTGGAGATCTGCATCAGGCAGGTGAGTCCGAGGAAGCTCCTGTAGGAGTGGTGCTGCGACAGAGAAAAAAGCATGTTAACATTTTTTTTAAAACACAATAACTTACCAGCGTTGCTATCAGGATTGACAAAAAATTGACCGTTGAAAAGTCTGCATTATTAGCCTTGGAAAAGCATTACTTGTTGTATTGGATCAGATGACATAACATAGGTATTAATGATATTGTGCCGACTCCCTCCACACCCATGAACTTCTTCTTATCCCTTACCTCAAGATCCACTGCAAATTCAGACAATTTGCAAAGTTTCTCATTCAGAGCCACCAGATCCTCCAATGTTTCAATGAAGGAGCATTTGGTCTCATCCAGGGGTTTGTACATCTAAAAAAAAAAACAGCAACACACAAATTACACATTTAGTAGAAGCTTAACCAGCAGTGAGAGGATTATATCTAAGGATTAGTAATGCTTACCAGCGGTTGTGGCTTAGAAAGAAGGCTTTCTGTTAATGTGAAATGATCCAGTTCATATTGGTATGGATGGGAAAACCTACATGGGTCAGAATCAAAAGTTAACATGGACAAAAGGAAACGGCAAAAGACGAAATGTTACTTTTACACAGGAGACAAGTCTTACATGTCTTCAACATGTTCCTGAGTTCTCTGCTGGTGAATGAAGTCAGCCAGGGCAGCCGGGACATCAAGGTCCTCGGGTCTCTCTTTACGGATTTGTTTGTTGGTGAAATCTACGATTGGGGAGTAAGGGAGCACATGTGTTATAAATGTTAATGGGTTTATGAAAACACAAGATGGGGAATAATATGAGCGTGAAAAGTTTCTTACAGGAGGGAAGGGGCTTTACTGCATTGGGCTTGATGAAGATCTTGGGAACAAATGGTGTGTTGCTGTTGTCGACATTTTCCCTGAATTTCAGCTGAGGCCTCACAATATTCTTGGCATGGAGCAGACGGAACATCTCAGAACGACTGCCGGAGCCTGAACCCTGATCAATAAAAAGGCATTGTTTACAAAATGGGTTGGATTGTTAAAAAAAACTTTCTTTAAATGCTTGAATACTAGGGCTGGCACAAAGCGTTAAAGCTTGAAGGCAACCCAAACAAACTGGCATCTGCAAGCATAAGAGCCGAGAAGTTAATTTGCCAACCTTGCGATTCCAGCTGGAAACAACAATCTTGGGAGCCTGAAAGCCTGCGGGCAGGACAGGCTGCTGGCTCCTGTTCACCCCATCAGCTTCATCAAGAAGAATCCCCTGGAAAGCAGATGCAAGAGCTCAGTTGGTTGCAAAGACTTTTCCATGAAAAAATGTGTACAACATCAAAACTGAAGGGCGGATCATACCACTCTTTCGAGGATAACGTCGTTCGAGTCCACGACCAAGTCGAACCTCTCCTCCAGCCCTGTCAGCTTGTTCCTGTCCTTCATGTGAGATCTGCAGCCATGGTGATGCATTATCTGACTCATGCTGACATGGGGACATAGTGAAACATTTATTATTAAGAAACAGCGAGTAGCAATCAAATCCTTTGTGTGTCTTAAGGTTGGCACATCATTTTGGCATCCATATGTTGTTTGACAGTGGTTTTACGCCACTTGGCTGTTTTTGTATACCTTTAAAAACCAAATTGTATACATATTAGTAATGGCTGTAACAGAAAATCTCCCCACACCACCTCTCTTCTAAACAAGTCTTTAGTTTGTATTCTTTTTTTAATGCCAGCTACAGGTGAATTGGCCACCAACTGGATTTGAGTGTGGAACAAATAACGGGAATTTGTAATAAGGACCTTTAAGGACACACAGGTCCAGAAAGTATAAAATAGCCTTAAAGGTCCCCTATTATACTGTTTTTCATTAATATATTATAGGTCTCTAGGGATGGGTATCGTTTGAAATGTATCGATTCCGATTCCGGTTACGGTTCTGCTTATCGATTCCGGTTCTTATCGATTCCCCGTTTCGATTCCAAAATTGTAAAAGAAAGAGGTCAAACGTTTAGATAACAAAAATATCTTTATTCTTTTAAGCTTTAACTGACATTTTTACAAATAAAAAAATACACATGCAACGCAAATGTATTGCACAATACAATTCTATTACAATTGTATTGATGTGCTTTATTTTAACTGAGCTATGCCTTTGGCAAGCTATTAACAGGCATTACACTGTGCCTTGGCTTTTTCTTTTTTAGTGTAGTGGAGCCTCCCTTCAGAGCGTTTACCGCGACCCATCTTTGTTGTTCTGAAGTGACTGAGCTCGTGAACTCTCTACGGGACGGCGGGGGGAGCCTCGCTGCGGGGCAACTGTGGACCTCTGTCGCCTGTCAGCGCAACTTACATGATGCCGTTTGAAAAAATTAAGGGCGGTGCCGGCCGTCAAAGGCATATTATTGCTATTATTATTATTATTATTATTGTTGTTGTTGCTATAATGCAGGGGTATTATTATCCAGTGGAATGCCCTTACCTACTGGCCTAGTTAAATCAACTACGTTTTTTTGTTTTGGCTGGGCAGTGTAGTTTTACACAGTCTTATACTTTCTCAGGACTTGAAACTGTTTTTTGGGGGCAGACCCCCACAAAGAAAAAAATATATTTACACACGTAAGGTCATCATCTTAACAGTTTTTTATGCTCATCGAGTCATCCGTGAATGTGGTGATTACCATCTTGTTCAGCAAAACGCCTCACAAACTTATTAAGATCTAAAGCTTTAGCGCATTTTGATTCAGTGCTGAGTACAGCCAAACTTGACAGTCTCTTCTCTGCCATTGTAGACCGCAAATACCTCATTCATTCAGTACTTGGGGTCCGAATGCGCTGTCCCGTTCCAATTAAATCGCCGCCAATCACATTTCCTCGCTCGCACCAGGGCCGGGGGAGGGGTTACAAGTGTCTTGTGCTGCATTCACTTGCACTCAGACATTAGGGGATTTTCTCTCATGTCCGATCAGCCACAACTTTTATTTCAAAAACAAAGCTGCCAACTGGGGTAGCAGCTGGGGTGGCAAGGCTAGCAGTTGCCACCCCGGTAGATCTGCCCCTGCTTGACCGGTACTTGCTTTTGATCAAAGTCAATGCGGAAAACCTGCACTCACACAGGTAGGCAGAGGTAAAGGGAATGAGCACTTTTACAGCCTTTTTGGAGAGGTGGGGAACTCGGTCTCCATGGCAGATCACAGGGTTGGTTTCGTGCTCCAGACGCTACTGACCACCATGATACAGATTTTAGTGCAAAATCTACAGCTCCTCTACCACAACCATCAGCAACAAGTGGACATGGAGAACTATATGAACTACATGTTGCTAAATCCACCGCGGAGAATAAACAGAAGGGCAACCATGGCAACCATGCTTGTGGGGGCTTATTTGCTGCTTTTGGTGTATTTTGTGGCGGAAGTACAGCGCCACTTACAGGCCCGGCTTATGTACTACAGCGTCTCCAGCGGGTCGAGCGGTCTCGTGTGGACGGACACGTTTATTGAGCCGATTCTGTGTATCGAGTCAAATTCGGTTTGTTTTCGTCTCCGTGTGGACGGGGTCTCAATTGATAAGGGTTACCTTGGTTGGTTATTGGCTAATGGTTACACAACCCAAAAAAACTTTATGACATCATAAAGTGGCCAACATCTGATCAAATCATTTTCAGACAGGTTTTTATACGAACGGATCAGGAGAAAAAGAGAGCAAATCTTTTTTTCCTGAAACTTTCAGAATCTCTTTACACAGAGGGGACACATATTTCTGTATCAAAGACATGAAAAAGTGGATTTTGCATAATAGGTGACCTTTAAGTATCAGGCATACTCGTGTCCACAGCTCCTGACAAAGAGCACGCATATTCTTGAATGTGTGAGAGAGGGGGAGCAGGTGCCTGACTGAGCCAAAACTCAAAAGGAAGCGACATAATTGAACTCACCCCTGCAGGAGCTTATCTCCTTGTCTTTCACAGAACTCCTGGAAGCCTGGGAAGCTCCGATAGAAATCATACTCATCTCCAGTCTGAGGCAAGCTGGCGGATGCCTTGGTGGCAGATAACACCGCACCCAATCCATACTGCAGAGAGAGAGGATCAGCTGTTAGTCCATACCAAAACATAGTATGATCAAAAACATAGGGAAAGGAAACAATGAAATGAACAATGTGTATGATATTTTAATACAAGATTAGGGTTTTCAAAACAAGGTTATCTCTAAACAGTGAAACTTGGCATATTTGAACTAACATACATGCAGAGTTTATGTTAAACTAGTGGAATGACTGAAAATATAGCAAAAACTTAATTCATAATGTAATGTGTTAGCTATGTATCTATCTACAACTATATGCTGGTGACAGCTTTTCTAAATGTGGATACGTATGACCTTTTCCCAATTAAAGAGCTATCTTTAGCTAAGTTACATCGCCCATAGCTCAAATTGGTCCCAAAATGAGCAATGTCAATTAGCGAAACTATTTATCGACAGTTAATTTCCTTAAATAAATGAAGATTAACATGAACACATTTGCCTAGAGGCATATTTTTTTTGCAAACTATTGCAACTTCGACCATTACCTCACCAGTTAATTATAATATTAAAAGCTTGTGTCAACAGATACCTGTGCATCTTTTCTCACCAAGCCTAACTAATTTGACTACAGCTCGTAGGCACTAAAGCAGACCCACGTTGCCTACCTGACTGCTAGCCTGGACTCACAAACTGCGCGTGCAGAGTGCTTAGTTCACTCACTTTAACAAAAGTATCCGCGTCTTTAAAACCGGGACACAGGTCTTCCTTTTCCTCGTCGTTGTTTTCGGAATTTGGGTCTGCAAAGACACTGTTAGTGGAGTCTTTTCTCTTAGAAGAATCCATATTCCAGTTTCAGTGCTGTGTACATGTGTGCCGCAGGAAGCAGTCTCCTTCTCCACAGTATTTTGTCTTCATAGCTGACACAAGGCAGGGTAGGGAGACACAGCGCCACCTGTCGGAGTGGAGTAAACGTTCTGCGAGACGACGGACTATATTTTCAACAATTTGTTTGAGAATAAGAGAAATATTGCTGCTTCAACAAATGTGAAATGTTTGGATTCACTGAACCCATTGCTATTCATTGTTGTTGATATTTCAGCATTCTGCCACATTTTATGTTTTTCTTTATATTCTACGTTGTGTGGATTGAATCCATCGCAAAAGGTTGCGATCCAAATCAGGATTGGTCATGAATCATTATTCCACTGCATTGCCATGCTCTGGTCCTCAATGTACCCGTGCAATGCAGTGAAACTGCAGACACAGCATACCTCACCCATCCAACCTTTTTACCCCAGTGATGCACCAGACTGCTGGTACCATGAGGGGGCAGTATTGATATATGCAATATGCAGCAACTAAACTACATCTGCACTGTGTTGGTGAACACCAATCATGTGTCAGCCAATGTCTTTGTAAGAGCTATCTTAAACATATCCGAATATCTGCATTTTGCAGTTTTCAGCAATATAGGTGATGTTGTGGGTATGCCGGGGGATATTAATCATACATTAATACCCTCCCTTAAGTGTCTGGTGTAAAAATAAGTTACAGTATAGCCCAGTGTTGTGGTTCAGCGGTCAATATCATGTCAAGAGCCATTGCCGAAGTATTGACACACCAGCTCATTATGGATGATCTGTGGTGTGTAGGGAGAAACCTCGCTTTTCTTCACTTCCCCTCCCTATTGATCTCTTCACAGGGTCCTCTCCCTCTTATTATCTTAAAAGCATCTCTGCAACACTGGCTCAATCAATATTTCACAGTAGCTCTCCATGTCATTCCCCTTTTTTAGTGGAAGGCATCCGAAGTTCAGAAAATATATGCTTGAATAACACAGATACATTATTCAATATATTCTTTGCAAAACCTACTGCACAAAGCCAACTACTTGAAATATCGTTTTAGATTATATATTCTTTTAGATAGATGTATGACTTTAGAATGTGTGTGATGATAATCCTTATTATTCGATAAAGCAATTAGTTTATTCACCAAAGTCTTTGCAAAGGTGATCTGTGTCCACCGAATAGGACATTACTGCTGCCATTTACCCTTATTTAAATGCTTTTTCATAATATTATGCATTTTATAGCTTTGATGGTGCCTCAAGGTAGCACTCAAATTCTTCCTGCAGTAAAAGACACTAAAACTGCTGATGCTGAAAATGACACTGTACCACCCATAATTCAAAGAAATCCGAGAGAATCCTCAGTGAATTGTTTTTATTAACTCCCTCATTTAGAAAACACAAATGCACCAAACAATATCATACATGCACAGCTTCAGCATATCAAGATCAGCTGATGACTTTTCAATGTGAAAATGTTACTGCCACGATCTCACGGAGATCACTTGGACATCAAAATACTGAGGAGTCACAACAGAAAGGCCAAGCGTTGTCACCCAGAGCTCTAATTGTATTTCTCCAACACTCTTTATCCAATTACAAATGTTTGGCTAACTCATTTATTTTCAATGAATTCAGCCTTTTTTTCTGATCTTGATAGTAACAAGAAAATTGTAAAGTTGTAATATTATAAAAAGAAGTACAAGTAGATAACACTACTTGTATTATCTACTGTGCACTGGTTGACTACCTTGTAACAGGTAGTGTTTGTGTCATTGCACCAAAAGGCTGTGTGTGATAGCAGCTGCTTAGAAATGTCTCTCTCTCTGCTCATGTATATTTCAGATTGTGGGTTGGAAAGAAAATTACAATTAGAAGTAGGACACCACGGTTTGGTCTCGCAGTTGGGGGCGTTGCTTCAAATCACAACAAAATACATACAGTATGTACTGTTTACTGTATGAAGGCAAGACAGATCTCATAGCACTGGCTCTTAATTGTTATTCTAAAGCAACACTTGACCTTTGTGCAGAATCTTTGGAAGAAACAAAATAAAAGAAACAATCAGGAACAATATCAAACATTAAAAAAAAGAAAAAATCAAACTCCAAATCAAAACATATCCACAGTACTGATACGTTACTAAAACAAAGAGGTTTGCAATGCTTCTATGTACCCAAGACACAAGTTCATACAATGCGTAAGGTTGTCTTTTTCAGTTCATATAATCAATAAATCAGCCAAAAATATGCATTTCCTGTGTAAACATTTGTTAGCCTAACAATGCCATTCTGTAATGAAAGAATGTGTACAGATTAACCACACGTAAAGCCACAAAAACAACATAACAGGATTCAAAGACCGCTTTCAGAAAGTCTTCAACACTCATCGTGGGGAGAAAGCATTTTGTCTACACATTGAAAACAGACTTGTACCTGACATGGCCTTCTGGATTATGAAGCTCGGTTCCATTTGTTCCTTTGCACTGGCTTTCATTGTAATTTGATTTTAATTACAATATATCATATTGCCCGTACTGACCTTGAATTGCTCTATTTGAATGTCCACATGCTTCAGGTGCCCAAAGCGCTGAACCAGGGTTAAGTACAAGAAATTAGTTTAAATTATATTCCCCCAGCAGAGATTTCTTGCAAACACACCGTAGTGTAGGCTAATAACCACACACACACACACACACACCCTTGAATCTTCCTGGTGTCATCTTGATGGGATTGTCCTGATTTAGTCCTCCCTAAATCCTGATACATTTGTCTTTTGTGGGTGTCATTAGTACCATTACTCCTATGCCCTTTCCCACAGGAGCCCCTCAGGCGTGCTCTAATTCATTAAGATGTTTTAATGTCAGCTAAATCATGGCGCATATCAGGCTTTCCATTCGTCAAGTCAGTCTGTTAAATGGACCCTTGTGTTGTGTGCTGACAGGTAACTGATATATCTGTTCCTGCCACTTTAGGGCTATTGAAATGTACTGTAGGGGTAAGCAGGTCTGAATACCTGAGCAGTGGGGGTTTTGCTGAAATACATAAAGGAAACAATGACAACACATACCACATAAAAAAAGCCAATACAACTGACAAGAAAGGACAGATTCACAAAGTATTAAAACACAGCTGACCATACATTTTGCCAAATAATGTCTAAGCTGGTGGCTAGATTTCAATGATCAGACTGGCACAATTGGCAGCACTTTAAATCCCTCCGCATCTTGACTGCGATGGCTGATTATGCACAATGACTGGCACGGCTACTGTGTGTCGCCCAGATGGATGTAAACTAGGGCTCCAACTAATGATTATTTATTAATCGATTTTTCTATAAAATGTCAAAAAATTAAGAAAAGTGAGCATCACAATTTCCCAGAACCCAAGAGATGTTTTCAAATACAGGTCTTCTTTTGTCTGACCAACAGTCCAAAACCCAAATATGTTATCACATGCATACCATGGCCACGGATAATTATGGATCCTGATTGGCGAAAGGTCTAGTAACGGGGGCATCAGAAACAAAACAGAGGGGTTTGTTTGCCATGATAAACAAATGCAACAGTACTAAAGTCTTTTGAAAAGCTAATCCTAACTCAAGGTAAATGTAACACCTTAAGAATCTTTTAACCACATCACGGTTTTCAAAATAAATTGAAGTTTACTCAGTTGAGTTTGTTCAGTTGACACAACCAAAGGTGTCGGATTGCAGTTAGAGAACATAAATTATGATAATCCAAACTGTTTGCTGAAATATTTGAGGTTGAAAGCCAATAGGTACATCTTGGAACATTTTATTTTTGTGTAGCTATTCACCTCTTAAAAAGTATTTAACTGCTGTTTTGAATCCTTAAGAATTGACCGTGTTGCTTTGCGATTTGAGTGCAATCAGTGAAAATATTCTTGGAATGGGAAATATGCTTGTGTTTTAAAGCGGATTGTATATATTTTTTATATTATGATTGTTTGAATATTCTGTATATATTCTATATCTTTATTTTGTAGACCTATAGCAGTTGTTTGGCATGTGGCCATGGTATAAAGTGGAATAATACCCTCCGAGTTGGATTTTGTGGCGTCAAATGGATTGAACTCATACACACACCTTGTTGGGTATGGTGTGCATTTTTCCTTGATAAATGACTCCAATGACTTGTTGTTGATTATTTCCTGGTGATTGTTTCAGTATTAGTGTTAACGGAAATACACTGGCAGTCATATACCTCTCCTACTACTGCTGTATACAGGCAGATGTAATCTTCGTGAGTGCAGAGTAAAGTCCAATCCATCAATCAGCGGGCCATCAAAATAACTGGTCTGAGGCATTAAAACCTGTACGAGCCCTCACGGTACACATTCAGCTCTGCACAATCAAATGATAAAAGGTAAATGGCTTACACCGGCACTCTGAGCTGTTTTATGAGTTTCATCTGGGACAACTTTTAATGGAGCGCATAAGATGAAGGCGGCTGCAGTATGTTCTGAAACACTGAGCATCGCTGACTATTGTCTATAAGTGAGGCCGTTACAAGAATCTCCAAAGGCACGGGCACGGGTGAATGGACATGTTCCTAGTCGCCAATTCATATGTGGAGAGGTAAACTGAAAATATTCAAAAATACAAAATACAACTTCTCATCATGGCCTTTCGCAAGGTACACTAAGACCTTCAACAATAAGAATCTGTGAGGGATAAAATGTTGAGGAAAGCACGTAGCTATCTTAGCAACAACAAGAAGGCTGAAACTACTTTGGCACATGGATGGAAGTAAGTAAGGCATCTGTATCAATCTAGTCGAGAAAAAAAAGTGTTGAAATGTAGCATTGTTTAAAAAAAAAAAGCTAATTTACTGTTAATAAGTGCTTGACAGCATGCTCCACTCTTGTGCTGCCTCATACCCGCAATCTAACACTGCAAAATAGTATGTGGTCACCTCCAAAAATAAGAGAGAAAAAAAACCTCAGCAACTTTCACAAATTCAAGAAAAATAAAACCATTAACAAGGTTGAAAAAACAAAGCGGAGTTTGTCATTGTGTCACGACGTTGACCTGAATGTTGATATTGCAATGGCCAGAAGCAGGGAGAGGGGGGAGGTGTCCGCACTCCAGGCTCTCGAGCCGCGGGCACTCATACCTGCAACACACACAAAAAAAGTCAAATCTGCTGGAGGAAGTGGACGTTTGGCGGCAGCAGCAACAGTTCTGGACATCCATTTAATTCCTTATCTTACTCTGCTATCTTACCTGTAGACAAATCTGAAAACAGATTTGCAAAAACATTCTAAAAGAAAATTAGATACTTACATTTCCAAATCATGAAACACGCATATGGATGTTTCACAGGGATACTTATAATGTGGTGAAATTGTATTTATGTCTTGTTTTTATTATGGGATTATAAAGGGACCAGGGGCCTGATGCAGATTTCTCTCATCACTAATTTGTTATGTATGATTTAAGCGACTCAATGAGTTCTTATGGATCACTGACTATTTTCCTGTAATGACATCCATATAAACTCTTTCCTGGAAAAAGTATATATTATTTATGCAAAAGAAATCTCCTGAACCACACAGCTTCCCTTTCTATCCACACAGCACCACAGCACTCTGTTTTGCCTGCTAATGTGTTTTGCAAACATCTTTTTCTTTGCAGTATCCAAAGAATCTCTGGGAAAAAAGTAGCATATTTTTCAAATGAGGTTTAACAGAAAAGCCAGCGTGGAATTCTCTCTGTCTCAACTGCTGTTTTCAGGGATTCAACACAGAATATCAACAATGCAAATTAGCATTTAGAGCAGCAGAGGAGCCCCCCTGGTGTCCCTCAGGACAGTTATAGCATCTAGTAAAAGAGGAAGTCAACCCCTGCAACAGAGATATATTTCGCTGCATATATCTGCAAAACATAAGCAGGGATGAGCCCCTAACAAGGGTGGATGGGGGCACAGGTAATGGCAAGTCAACGGAGGACAAAATGTCCCTGCAAGGTTTAAAAAGTGCTAAGGGAATTCATTTACAAGAGTGGGTAAATAGTAAAAAGCTAACAGCTCTGAGGGATCGAGGTGCCGGTGTCAAATTTTGCTACTCTGTCGTGTTACTCTCAAACATGGAAGCATTAGCATATTTCAGTGTGAAGGCTTAACACAAAAATATAGCAGTTTTTCAATCTGAGAAGCTATTCCTTGAAGTTGGAACCACGTGAGCGATACAACCATTAACAACAAACTCACTTAGTTGGTGGATTCGTATTGTGTCAGAGGCCGGGCCCAGCCCTCCTTCACTCAGCGTCTGAATGTGGATGATGTAGTCGTCATCTTCCTCGGGGAGGGTCAGCTCTGCTGTTGAATTGGCTGTAGTGAGGGTGTATACCTCTTTGAGCCTCTGCCTCCTGTATGACAGCTGGATGGGGAGCAAAGTGTGTTGTAAACATTGTAAACATGTCATCTTACAGCCTGGCAGCTTAGTGTGAGCCACCATAGGTACATTTCCCTCAGATGTTTAATAGGAACATGGTAATGTGGAGCATATTCAAAAAAGTGTAACTCACTTGGTAGCCTGTAACTTCTGACTCTGACTCCATTGCCACCACAGGTTCCCAGTAAAGAGACAGCTGAGAGCCGATTAGAGTCCATTCCACATTCAGCGGTGGTAGGGCGGGTGCTGCATGATATCAAAACAAATAATTTACACATCAGCACAGAAACACATTACTGCCACATCAATCTACAATAATTATCCTCTCTTACGGGATGATACTACTTCAAAGGATGACTTTAGAACAGGGGTGTCCAAACTACGGCCCGGGGGCCAAATGCAGCCCGCGGACCATTTGGAATCGGCCCTCATCAAATAAAAAAATAAGTATAATGGAATATGGCCCCCAAATGAAACTTGCGGTTGTCTTATATTGTATTTCTTAAATATAAATGTAAAAATATATTACACAGTAG
Source organism: Notothenia rossii (assembly GCF_949606895.1). Lineage (NCBI taxonomy): Eukaryota > Metazoa > Chordata > Actinopteri > Perciformes > Nototheniidae > Notothenia > Notothenia rossii. The sequence goes on from NC_136902.1 coordinate 23,684,337, forward strand.
TATTCATGTGTAAATAAGACCACTTTTCAAATAAATTCAGTCAATTAAAGTTGGAAACATTTTTTAGTTGATAAGAAAAAAGCCCAATAACTTATTTACATAACAAGCTTGAAATACACCCTTCCTATTTCTTCTTATTATAGTCAATCTGAGGCTCCTGTTTTAAGGGATGATCTGCCAACACTCACAAGCACAATTTACCTACATTTGATTGATTTAGCTAACTTATAACTTATAACTGAACTTATGAGGCAATATACCTCTAGTGAGTCCTTCGTATATTTTTCTCTATGTGGCCTTCGGTGAAAAAGTTAGGAGACCCCTACTTTAGAAGCATATATTTTTATTCTGCCATCTGACATGAATTATAACCTGTTTGGACACAAAATCACCCGAGCAGCAAGGTGTCTTGGGTGCTGCAACTTACGTGGCTTTTTTGTGGTGACATTGATTGCTGGTAGGAAGGGGCCGGTGCCGGCTGTGTTGAAGGCGCTGACTGTGAGGAAATACTGCGTGATTCCTGCCAAGCCGCTAACTGTGACCGAGGTTTGGTTCCAAGGCACCCTGACCTTCCCCATGGTCTCTGGTTTGGTGTCATCTTCCCAGTATGCCACCTGTTTCAGACAGAGAGCGCGTTATCTGGGATTTATTCAACCGTGATATATTGCTTCGGAGTGGAGCAAAATGCCTACATCAGTACTATAAATGTTTTATCACATACAGAACATAAAGTGTTCGTAGTTGTATTTGGTGTCTTGATGAAAATGTGGTGTTAATTCATAATTATTTCCTTAACCTTTCCAGCAGGTTATCTTATCTGAAGTATAAAGCCTTTTTAATTGAACTTTTATAACTACTGTTGTTCACCATGTTCAGATACCACTGAAAGAGTGAACATAGATGTGTTTTGTTTTTATTTATAAACAGATTTGACAGCTATACCATTATCAAAATTATCAATCCAGATTTCTATGTCACTCGACTAATGTATTTTTTGTGAAATCATTTTAGCCCTACAATACATTAATCTGTGCTTGCGTAATGAATTAAATTAAATTGTTGTACTGATCGAATATAAAGTTAATTTACCAATCATAAAATAAGTGAGTCATTTTTTTCTAACATCAAACTGATTATATATATCTTCTTCTTTATACATATATATATATATATATAATATATATATATATATATATAAAGAAGTTCATCCTCCTACACATCTACCTTTTATGTCTTCATTATATTATCTGAGCTGATGTTTACAGCTCTGAATTGAAATGGCACAGAAGCTCACTTTTGCAGGTGGATATATTAAAACAACTTTAATTTTATTGAGCACAAGAATAACCGCAGCACCTTTTAATAAATCCCTTTGATCAGCCTGATGATTCCGTCAGCACAATCAGGCTGTCCCACTTTTGAAGGTAAGAATAGAAAACAACAGTTTTGGCTTTAATATGCCATAGATTAATATTACTATTTTATTTAGTGAACAATGAAAGATTTAGGATGAATCCCAAGGTGCTTCTCTGTAAAAACAACAAACAGAGGCGCTTTTCCGGTCTCGTTACACAGTCTTTGGCGTGGTGTGATGGCATTTCTTAGCATTCGGACACCAGGTCTGGTATTGCAGCACATACCATCATGAGGTCTGCATCACGATACACCATAACTGACAGCAGCTTGAAAAGGGATGTGGACAGGCAATTTTATTTTTTGTTCTCTTGAAAACACGACCCGTCGTGTTGGTACAAAGAACTGTATAATTTTTTCTCGCAACTGAAAAAGCCATTTCCATGGTGACGCAGAGTTTGGGAGTGATGGCTTTTTGAGGTACAACAGGGGTGATGACAAGCATTTGAATTGTGTTGTGTGTGTGATTTCTATTTCCATTTAAAAGGGTAAAATGTACCTCATAGCCCAGAACCCTTTCAGGGGTGAAGGAGAGAGCTTGCCAATTCACCTCAATCTCAGAGGCGGAGACACTTCTGGCCCAAACTCCTGCTGGCACTCCGCTCGGCTCTGAAAACAGACGACAGGAGACTGAGCAGTGCTGCCTTTTTCCAACAGAGAGACGGAGAAAAGCAGGATAAATCTCGTTTTATACATTTATGACAGTGCTGTGTTCTTGTTGACCTCAACTTGGATGAATCATCACACACAGGTGCCGCTGGTAAATAGAACAACAGTGCTCTACACACTGACCTCCTCTCAGCGCGTTGAGAGGTAGCATGGATCTAAATGCCAACCGGTTTTCACTTCACAATAGCCATTCAAAAGAGTGCTGATATTTGTAGGCAATCTGCCTGTCCTTACATAAACGTGTTGCACATTTTCTTTTAGCAAATGTTCTACTGTGTAAAAAGATTTCTACATAATAATTCCCCAGCGTTTCTATTTATCTATCAAGCGCTTTCAGCCCAGTGGGTGCAACAAAACCATTTTTCACAGTCTTTGTCCTTTTCAGAAACAGAGTGAGCTTTGCAACAAACACCACTGGCGTCCATTCTCTTACCTATCTCTGCAGAGTAGATGGTGACCACGGCGCTGAAGGGACCCTGCCCTTTGCTGTTGTATGTGCCAACCTTGACGTGAAATGGAGAGAAGGGCGCGATGCTCTCGTTGCGGTACACGTAGCGCGAGGCACCGGGGGCCGAGGTGGCCACGTGGGTCCAGCTAACTTCTCCAAAGGCACGGAAAGCAATGATGTAACCAAAGCTCTCACCATTCTGTAGTTCTTCAGGGACAGGCTGAGAGTGAAACACAAAACTATAGTGATATTAAAACATATACAAGCCTCTCACATTCATCCCGCCGCTGGGCTGACACAATCTCCACCCACTCTCATTGTGCCAGAAGAAGAGCATGATCCACAAATTGCTTTCGTGACCCACCTGACGAAATGAAACGAGAAGTCAAATGTCATTTAAAAAAAAATCTAAGCTCATTACAAAACCTCCGTGCAGCTTTTAAAATGAAAAGTTTGTTGCGTATTTAATGAAAAGAGAAAAGGAATATAATGAGATAGCGTTAGACAACTAATGGCTTCTTCAATATCTACATTATTCTATTATTTGAACTGGTTTACCTTATTGCTAGATTTGAGCATTTGCAGATTTGGCTGAGCAGTAATTTACCTAAAATCCAATCTTCATAAATGACAATAACTGTCAGATTAATTGTTTTGCTTGTGTTTACGTTGTTGCTGCTTTACATGCAGACTCTTTAAATAAGAAATTACAACGCCAGACTTCAATTGACTCGAAATTTACGACACCCGCAAGCCAAACCGAGCAGAGGCTTTGATTTAGCGAGAAATATTAAGCACCTCACTGAAGGATAAAAAAGATTAACTGCAGGCACTTTGAATAACAGACTAGAACATAAGACTGATGACTTACCTCCCATGTGATGACCAGTTCTGACCTGCTCCCACCTCCTCCACCCACGTCACCTGGCGCCGCGTCAGGAACTGCAAACACAGAGCTTCATCACTCACACCTCCGTACGAGAAACACATCAGGCTTGAGAAAGTTTACAAGAAGAGATGGTAGTATAATACTAAGAAAATGTGTCTTATTGCAAATCATAGTTTCTTCCAGATCAGGACAAATGATTCTAGGGGACCAAAGGGATTATTTTCTGTACCTGTGTCCTCTGCCCTAGTCGTGATGACACAGGGCTGGGATAATAGTGTTTTGGGCGACACTTCAGGAAAAATCATAGTTCTTTGCTCTGGTAGATTTTGAGTGTTTGGGCCGTTTTACTTGTTTCCTTTCAGACTTTCAGAAAAAAATACTTTTATGATATTTATTAATTTTTATATTTTTGTTTATTTGCGCCTGTATAGTGCCCCTTAATTCACCAAAAGTAAGCAAAGGAAAATGCCTCATTTGAATATCCAAACATAACATTGAAGAAACGTTCCAATACAAAAAATGATAGTCTTTGTTTGATGGTGGATTGCTTAAGATGTTTTTATTATTTACCTGTAGTGTCTTTCAAAATGTATGGAATTTTATAATACATATCTTTAAAGGTTTTTTTTCTTGTCATACTCATACATAAAAAACTCTTCAGTTTCACTTATTCACCTGTAGTGACTCCCCTTAAGTTAGCAAGTAAAACATCAATCAGTGTACTTCATAGAAATTATGACAATATTTAATTTGACTAAAAAATAACATTAGGTGTTGAGTCTAATATAATTGTTATTTTTATTTAGCCTCAGAGAGAGTCAATGTTTTTCTGCATAATAATGACATACATTTGTAGGATCAACTTTTATGTTTTGTCTTTAATTTTGATTAAAAAAATATTGTTTTATTATATTTCCTATGTGTTTTTTATTCATGCTGATATAAGTGGTGTGTTTGTGTTATCAAGATGCATCTGTTTAATTTTCTATCGTTTATTTTTTTTTATTGTTTGCAGTCTAATTTTTTAATTGTATTGAGAAAAAAAAGAAAAGTCAATTGCTTTGACTGTACCTGCGTCCTCTGTCCTGGTCTTGACCGACACAGGGCTGGGTTCTCCGACCCCAACACTGTTTTTGGCCAAAACACGAAACTCATACTCCACCCAGGCATTAAGGTCCACTACAGTGGCTGTCAGTGTGCTTCCATCGATCATCTCTGGGACTGAAATAAAACAGAAATAATACAGTGTACATAAATATATATAATAATACAAATAATACCAGGAATTATTTTTAAACAAGATAACTAAATCTGTAAAAAACAAAGTATTTATTTGGGATGAATGGGAGGTCAGTTTCAGTTTTGATTCTAGAATGTCAACACAGTTAGAAATCTTTCTTTCCTTATCTTGTGTTGTTCAGCAAAAGCTTAAAAAAACAACCTTAAACTGACAAATACACAAGACTGTATGACCTAATTTGATGACGCTGCAATGTGGTGACTCATTGCACCCAATTATTTAGAATCCATGAAAGGCAGAGGTAATAAAGTAAAGTTGGGTACAGTAATGCCAAATGATTTTCCCAAATGATCGTTGGATAAACTAAATAATGACCTGAAAGATGCCAAAATAAATCTGTAGAATTGCTAGGTTTTACCTTCTAAGCTAACTTTCACTCATGTACAGTTTTCCCTTGTGCAATGAAGTGTAATAAACTGGTAAAATGAAAGCTTGTGTCTCCAGACTCTTCAAATAAATGCTTTCCCCTCTCCATTGGAACAAAAGTCGTATGTCTTCCACAGAGACTTTACTTGACTTAAGCAGATGAAAAGGGTTTTGTCAGGTGTAAAGGTCCTTTCAGTGGTTTAAATGAGATCATGTAAAAGCAGCAGCGATGACCTCTAGTTCTCTCGAGTAAGACCCTGAATCCCTCCCTTCTCCAGAGCCTTCGTTCTGCAGCTGACCCTACGCTTTGACCTCCCAGCTGAAGCCGGAAGAGAAGTCAGAGTATTTCCCTGCGGGGATCTATGAATTATCTGAGCAACATTACATGTGGTATGAGAGGACATTTCATCTTCAAGTGCCGCCTACCTGTGTTAACCCTTTGCCATCCCAGGGTGAAGGGAGTCCTGGTCTGGATGAGGTAATTGGTGATGGGGCTGCCGTTGTCTCTGCCGGGACTCCAGGCCAGCTGGGCTGTACTGTCTGTCACCTCCACCACCGTCACCGAGTCTGGGGGGGTGGGGGAGCCTGGCCCAATAACAGAAAAGACACTGTAAGGTACTCGCACACGCACACCAGACGGCAGAATGTGGATGCTACACCACACATACTACAAGCAAAACATGAACTGCAATCTCATTTGCATAAGAAACACCTCTATATATAGAGCAACAACTGATTACTATTCATTTGTATCTTGGAATATGCATTAGAGAGAGAAAAACATATCTAAAAAGCTTTAAGTTTGAGAACGTATGCCCTTTACAAAGATATGAGAAGCTAATTCAGGATTTGTTTCCTTTAATATTCAACATACTTGTAATCTTTCCCTTTCATGGTCTTCCCGGTAATTGATCGATAAAAGAGCAGACGCAAGTAGATGCAGGGAGTCAAATTAAAAGGTAAAAGATGAAAAGGGGCCTCATAGACATAAAGAACTAGAGTTTTATCATTTATTTTCATTATCCCACCAATTAAGCAGTGTGATGTTTTAGTTTGGCTTCATCTACTGTTTCCTGTTCTAATGAACGTGTCTGCTCATCAGAAATAATGGACCACTAGAGAGCTGTGAGACAGACCGCAGAATAATAACTCGCCCAGCTCTGCTCACACTGCCCCTGTACTAGTTCATAATGTGAAGCAAAAATATTCTAATTATTAAGGCGTTTAATGATTATTTTAACAAACAATCAATAGTTCATGCAGCAGGGCTGTGATACGTAATACATGCATCTATGCAAAACAAGGGACTGCTGAACTACATTTTTTTGTTTACAGAAGCATTGAGCGTGATGCCCATACAGTACAATTGGCCTTAAAGCCATGGCTTTAGTGATATTGATCTTTGTAAAACTCATTAGCAGCTCCTGATTAAAAAAAAACCTTTAATACACTGGCTTCAGTAACACATATTAAGGAGCACACAATCAGGGATCAATTCCTTATCCTCTTAATTATATTTCATTGGCTGAGGCAAGAGGGTGCTGTCATTGTCTTTAGGGTGTTCAAATGATCTGTTATTAATATGGACACACTGTCCGGGCTTTTGTCGTGAACTTGGCACGGGGCAAATCATTATCTGGCGGTATTATGAATACTTACAGAAATGTTGATATCGTTTTGATCTGATTTAAATATTTCCCAAATGTGTAATATAAAGATTTGCACATGTCAGAATTGAATATAAATAATCATTTGTTTTATAAATAATTAAATAATAATGATAAATCACATTGTGTTGCCCTGACTGTTGTATATTAGGTGTGTATTTCCATGTAATGTCTTCCAGGACGATGATGATAATGCAACTGTCAAACAAGCTCAAGTGCTCACCAAGTGGTTTGAATGCTAATGGCCATGATGTATTCGGTATAACATGACCTTCTCCATAACCACCACCACCCGGTGGAGTGTTTGCCAGGCATCATGGAGAGGGATCTAAAACATTTCCCTCTGTCATTGTGGAAAACAAGAACCCAGATGATCACTCGAGAATCTTTGTGTCGGGAGCGATTATCATTGACCTTCACTGCTGCGAGAGGAGCGAAGCGAGACAGGAGACAGCATTCAAAATCACTGAGATACTGTCACCAGCTAATATTATGTGATTGTAATATATGTTTCCATTGCCAATAACACCAATAATACACATTACTTCAAGTATAATCATTAAAGTTAATAGCTGTTGCTGTGATTCACACAACTACCAGCGCAATGACACTGGCACAATTATTATCACAGTTAAATGAGTGATGCGTTATTCAAAGTGTTGTCTTAACATTAAAATAGCATTTCTTTGAGCACACGCAAATGCAGACACTCTCCTACACTCTCACAGTATATAGCCAAAAAGACAAGGTTTTATTTGTCAAGCCTTGAGCTATCCATCTCTGTGAATTGATTATTTAATGTGTTTCTCCCAGCTTTTAAAAATTACAATTTAAAAGAATCAAAGCAACATCTGCCGATGTAGCATCCCCATTGCTTGAGATAATATACACAACACAGGACCATTTTCTGGTCGAAAGTAGTTCCAATAAATACAGCATCTTCCCTTTTAATTATCCAGACTCCGACAGCGACACGTTGAAAATAATGTGTTACTAAATATGTTTATTCAATAAATGTATTTAATAAAAAAAGTTTGCAGTATCACCAAAAGAGTGACTCAAATGGTTCCACTTAAACAATCTATTTGATCAAAAAACAGTCACATTGTCCAATTCAAATAAAAAACAAAAAAGATCTATGTAGACCATTTTTTGTCGTCTATTCCATCACATTAATAATTTCACAACCCCTTAGATTAGACTCTTTGAAGAGGACAGACCCACAGGTTGGGCACCACTGCACGGTACTACCTAAAAGTTAATTGAAGTAGTTACAACTAAATACATAGCACCAAGATGAATCAGAATGTAAAAAAAAAGTCTAATAATTCACAAAATAATGAATATTTTGCCGCTGATGGGAAAGTTACTTAATTTAACTTACGTAGAACATTGTATGGAGGATTTTTACAGGCAATAAAGTTTTATTTTATTGTTGCATTCATACTTTTACATAGGTAGTATGTGACTAGATGACCACAGATTGTATCTTTGGTATGCTTAATATGGTATTTTGAATATAATTAGAAATAATGTGTCTTTTATTTTTGATGGGTACAAAGGTATTGGGGGTCTCCCAACAGGACACTGGACATGTGATCACTGTCAGTTTGTTAGTGGTGTTCAGCTGTGATCAAGCGAATCCATTCTCTGCCCCCCATGACTGGTTTTCTATCCGGCTTCATGCTTTGTCGCCCAACATTTGGAGCTGTTCGATCCAAGCAATGAGACATCCATGACAGCTGCCGTGAGCAGGAAGTGTAAATAATGCACAATCTGAATCACAGACAAGTTTCTCTCCAGTCAATACTGGGCCAATCCATTTCCAGGGCCTTGATATTGCTTCTGCTTGAAAAACAGACTTTTTTCAGCTTAGTTCTCAGCCAATTGGACAGGAGTGCTTATTAATGCCATTTGCTTAGAAGATCTTTAACACCGAGTCATTGGTGGGCATCTTTAGAAGATAAAGATATGGATTCAACCGTTTCAAATTTCGACACCAATATCATTGCTCACCTCATCTGAAATTCAACATATCTGCGTAGTGTCAATTTGCTGGGCTATTTGACATATTGATCGAAGCCAGAAACATCCCTCCTCTCACTCAAGCAACACAAATCTGCCTCTCCCCGAAAACACAAAACAAAGGTTGTTCTATTTTGTTCTGCCCAATGTAGCTCTTGACAATCGTGTCTCTCCGGAGCACTACATATTGCATGAGTGAGCACAGACAGGCATCTAAACATTGTACTGTCAAGTACATTGCAACAATATTGAAAATTGGTCATTAAAAAGAGAGAGAGAGAGAACATTTTCACAGTTTCTTCAAATTCTCTGCTCCCACAAATACCCCTGAAAGCAATATAAAAGAAAAGCAAGCCTCCTCTATTTGATGTAATCAAGCGACTGCTACCAGGAATAATCAGGACATAAAAACTGTGGATTCTGTGATGACATCCAGAATCATTTTCATGAGGATATGGGCATTTTGGTTGCACTGCAATCACTGGCTGGGACACAAACCATTTGAGTTTAAAACCCTAAGTGAACCTTATACGCCCTGGCAGTCGAGCAGTCTTTATATTCTCAGTATATTTATATAATGTCTCCAAAATATGTATTTCCTTTTATTTTTTGCAACACAGGTTTTATTTGGTTATCCTTACAGAGTGCAGACATATTTTTATTGTCGGCTGTTGGCTACATCTATCAGCCACTTTACGGCTATTATATGTCCAAGTGTCCTTGAGCGAGACACTGAACCCTAAGTTGCTCCCGAAGGACAGGCCAGCCTCGCTTTGCAGCTCCAATGTGTGTGTGTGTGTGTGTGTGTGTGTGTGTGTGTGTGTGTGTGTGTGTGTGTGTGTGTGTGTGTGTGTGTCTGTGTGTGTGTCAATGGGTGTACAAGAGGCAAATTGGAAAGCGTTTTCTCCGTTAAGGTAGAAAAGCACTATATAAGTGCAGTCCATTTACTGTCCACCCTTTACAGTTAAGTGTAGAGTTTTTATTTCCACTTCTTTTTAAAAGAAGAACTAAAAACAACCCTGGCTATAAGCCCCACTTTAATTAGTAACTGCAGAGCAGAGAAGAGGTTTTCTTACCTTTGACAATCAATACAGCCACGGCTGACAGGCTCTCCACGTCCGTGTCCACCACACAGATATATTTTCCGGCATGGTAAAGCTGAATGTTCCTGATCATCAGATCCCCTGCTGTTCTCTACATGGGGGGAGAGAAAGCTTTATGTAGCATGAAAGATAACAGACCCTGTGACAGCTTATTAAAGAATGCAGCGAGGCATATATAAGGTGCAGTAAATAGCTGAGCGTTTGCAGATCTTTCAGTTATTTAACTTTGCAGAAAAGCCTGTTTTTAAAGATGTTTAACACCGAAGATATTTTTAGACATACTGCGCGTCTCGACACTTCTTCAAGTCGCAGACATAAAGGCGAGCATTATGAAAATATCCTGAATATGAAAGAAGCTTTTAGTCGCACATTTCAGTCCAAGATGAATCCCGATGAAAAGCATCTTGGCCAAAATCACAGAAGTTGTATGCTGCAAATGGAACTTCTGTGTCTGAAAAGGCTTTTGCTATTTCTTCTCGCTTTTTGCAGAGGTCATCATCATCGCCTTCAAGACCTGCTGCAAGAAACTACACAACTAAGCTAATACGTTTGAATTCAGCCAGTTTTGGATCGATTGGACAGGAAAAAAAGGCCCTCTAGATTCTCATCTGAGAGGACACCCCTAAGCAGCAAACGGTAAATTAGTGGTGAAATCGTTCTCTTGGTATTGACAGGCAAATGTGGCAGTAGAGCCAACGTGGTTTAATTATGGAAATTAAATTCCTTGAAGCAGCAAAGTTAAGTTGATAATCTCTTTGGACTGGGGACATTCTAGCATTTCTGGGGGAGTCTCTTTACAGATAAGAACATTGTCAGTCAAACACACACAAGGAAGAATGGTTAATCTCTAAAGGTCTGAGGGTGTTATGAAAATGTTTTGTCATTTGGGGCTCTGCCAAGACACCTCTTATAATATGTATTCCTTTTCTGTTATGGAGCAGCAAGCTATGTCAAAAAAGGATTTGAAAAGAATTGAATAGCAACCAAACTATTGAAAATAGATTACTTCAGAAGGGTAAGCTCATGTAAGGGAAGTGTACTTAAAAAGAAGAGGACAACCTGTCACAGTGGCTGAGCAACTAAGGCATAACTATATGATGTTTCATGTGTATTCTAACATAGCATGGTTCTATTCACAAACGTACGATTGGAAGCTGAGAGGGGCTGAATGGTTTAATAGAGCTTCCTTTTTAAACATCTTCACATTCCCATAGCCTGTAATGCCTCCAAGGAGAATCTTTAAAATTGCAAAAAAGGATGGTATCACACCCATTGCAGCAAAACTAACCACAGCAAATCTCTCCAAGAAATACCAGGGTGTCAAACCACATGCTGTCTCTTTTAACTAATGGCAGGGATGAAGTGAAGCAAGATGGTGAGAGGTGCCAACTGCCCATTCGCACGTTTTGAAGAAGTATGACTGCGGGGTCACTCACCCCACCCACTAGCTCAAAGTGACCGTCTCCCTTGGCGATCAGCTGTCCGTTGAAGGCCCAGGAGAAAGAAACGTCAAGGACGGGGTCACTGGAGACTTGACAGGGTAACACGATGCTCTCGCCCACTATGATCTCCATGTCCACGGGCCCCTGGGTGATTCTGGTTGGATCTGCCCGAAAAAAAATGAAAAATTGAGAGAGAGTCATTTCTCACAGGGTGGCTGCCAATCTAACACAGATCATAAGATATTCATTGCGACATGAAACGAGATGAGCAGTGTATTGTTGATTTTCTGCAATAGAAGTTCAACCAGATATGGCAAAAGTACAACCATCCTTTACTCAAGTAGAAGTACAGATACTCGTGTTTAAAAATACTCTGGTAAAAGTAGAAGTACTGACTAAAGTTCTTTACTCAAGTAAAAGTAAAGAAGTATGGGCTTCGAAATGTAATTAAGTACCCATAACTACCATCTGTTTTATAAAGTAACTGACCTCACTTTATATTAATAGAAAAATAATGTCATTGTTAGCTAATGAATGTTTCGATGCTGAACAATGGCAAAATGACAAAGTTATCATTAATAATGATCACGCCACCAAACACAGATTAAATCTAAAGTAATGTGCCTGTTTTGAAAATAAAAGAAGTTTAAAGTTCAGGTATTTTTGTTAAAAATGTAAGAAGTAAAGTAAAAGTCGTCAGAAAAATAAGCAGTGGAGTAAAGTACTGATACCAGAAAAATGTACCACTACTTCCCACCTCTGGGTTCAACAGTGAGGCTACATGCGCTATAATACACTTAGTCACAGGCAGGGAATTATCTATATAAAGCAAGGTCTCATCAAAGTCTTAAGTGGAATAATGTGATAATACCAGCCTGCCACTACTAAAATGGCCTAATACTCCAAGCTGACACTGCTTGAATAATCTCCTGAAATCCTGATAGCAATTACAATACAGTGCGGATCAGATAAAACTTCATGTAATGGGCTGCTCTGTGCATCCAGAACATAAATGAAGGGGCGTTGCTTCAAAGTCTACAAAAGCAATGATTGGACTAAGTCTGTCATGCTTCAAAATCAAGATAATGAATCTGCTAGAATCAAATAAAGAAGGTGCAGCACAAAGCAAGAGGATTTTCAATCTTACATCTTACCTTATAGAGTAGAATCTCGAGGGGTAAGGAAATTAGATGTAAAAATGTCCCCTTAGTTCTTAAGCTAGTAATAATCAATGTCTGTGTCGTGGCTCTGTGCCGCTGAATGCATTATGGCCTTGAAAAATACCCCCCCAACTAGCAGTTACAGTGGCAGACAATAGCGTTCAGCACATTAATAAAACCAATAAGAGAACACTTTACTAACACTCCACTGGAAGCACACGCTCGACAACAACAGCATCTGTAACACCTCCTCACTAACGCTTTCATTGCCTCCACTCAGGGCACTTTCATTTGTTGCAGTAAATTGGCTGTTTCAACTGCTTTGAAGAAAACAATGATAGAGTATTTTTTCAAACACCTTCCAAGTGCGTTATTGCAGCCGCACTTAACAACTCAATGGAATTAAACTGAAAGACAAAAAGGTTTTTTTTAAGTTGAAGTCGAGTTTGAGTAACCATTACACCCCTTCAAATCAATAAATAAACAAAAATGACATTTAAAATAATATAACAAAATGATTTCAGGATTTAATTTAATTTTGTAAAGTCCTTGAAGGATAGACAGCTCCTAAAGTTTCTGACTCGCTCCTCAGAGGAAAACCTGAAGTTTCTTTATGTTTCCACCCACCAGTTATCGACTCTTTGCGCCACAGTAACTCTCCCTTGCGTTAATCCATATTGAGATAAATTCTGCTAACTAAGTGGGATGCATAAACATTCTGCTATGTCACAGTGGAGCTTACCGGTAACGAGGAGCCGTCCTGTTGTACTTGACATGCCAAATCTATTCCTTGCGAAGCACGTATAGCTGCCTGCATCAGACTTGCTCACGTTGGCAAGCCTCAATGTTCCATCTGGGGATAGTGTGATCCTAAAGCAAACAGAGACACCCGTTTGCAATCCAACTTCAGAGAACAAAAGATAATATTGTCATTAGATAAACTCTAATTCTGGATTTGTCTCAGTGTTCTTCATTATCATAGGCAACGAGAAGCAGTGTAAGTGAAGGGGGATATTGATCGTTTGGACTTAACAAGGTAGAAAACATACGATGGGAAATACTGAATTGCCTTTAATTGTACATTCCTATCACAGCCATCGGTCCTCTGGCTTAATTAAAGCAGGTTCAGTTCAGTCATTACCTGTCGTTGGTGTGGATAGGGAGGTTTCCTTTCTTCCATAAGATGCTGGCGATGGGATAGGCCTGGGGTTTACACTCTAAAGTCACTGTAGTTCCTGCCTTGGCTTTGAGCAAAGCTCTGAGGACGTTTCCTGTGAAGTCTGGCGGAGAGGCTGATGGGAAACAGTAAACTGACTTTAGTACAAGCCTGCAGAAAATCTCACAGGGCATTTGAAGCACGCCTCAGTTTGATCTGGGAAAATCATCAAATTGGAAAGTAATGGAGACAGACATTTGAAACATTTGTGATGGGAGAAAATAAATATATAATCCAATCACTCCTGTTGATTTTTGTTCCATTTTCTATAAAGAACATGGCTTTACAGGGGCCAACAATGTTGCATCTTTAATTGGTTTTACTCATAAAGATCATTTTTGTTGTTCATTTTGAATCAACTACCCCATCCTCACCTTAACTTCAAAGTAAATCAGGATATCATGAAGGGGAAAATATTTTTAAAATGTGTTTGGCCCCATCAAACCCTCCTCGCTGACCCCATTATCCACTAATCCAGACAACCTTTAAGAATGACAGTAAGATGACCTTTAAGATTCTTCGGCAACAATGATTGGAGGATTTAAAGGAGAGATAAATGCCACCGTACCTAAAACCATTAGTTCAGCAGAGAAATATATGACGCCATGTTTATTCTCAGCCACACACTGGTACATGCCGGCGTCAGAGAGTGTCAGCGCGGACACTGACAGGACTCCGTCCTCCACATGGATTCTGTCCTGTGAAGAAAAGGATGAAAGAAAGCAATTATTGCTTAAGACTTGAAGGTAGGTTTTTGCTTTGCTCAGCGCGCTCTGGCAAAGCTCAATAAGAATTGGATTGGGTTAGAGGCAATGTCAATGGGCGAAGATCAAATCAGGATTATGTTGCCGTGAATGCATCAGAGTCAGTGCACAAACAACATATTTTTTTTTCAAATATTCTCACTATCATGTTAACCAGTATTCAGCTTGTAATAATATCCTGTAGTGAAAACTTTGTGTGCAAAATGTGTGTATGTGTGGCTAAATTCAGCATCCTGTTATAAATATATGTATTTGTTTTATTTCTGATGAATGATTAAGCCAGGATATATCTTATTGAGGTGAAACAGGTAAAGGTTTTTCATTAAAACCCTTACTGTATGTAACTCAATCCATGCAACTACACACATTATGGTCTAATCGTATATTGTTTCTGTTTAGCGTGTGAAGATTAAGCTCTCTCTTTGAATGAAAGATTATACATTTACACAAAAGTATGCTTACATTGTGTCTGAAACTGATATCATGAAAAGTAAACAATACTGCCTTTTAGTTAAACAATCACGTTTTTGATCTTGCAACAGTACATATATTGTTAAAATCAAATCATAGAATGACATTTAAAAAAAGCTTTTTGCTGTTGTTATAGAAGCAGGTGCTCGCATTGAGCATTACCAAATGCTGCTGAGAAGATAAAGCAACAGCAGCATATTGAAGTCAAGTCAAGTTGAAAGCTATGTATGTCCCTGGTGGTCCTGGGTAAGGTGTGCAGCCGTATAGCATATTTCACAGTAGATTAAACCCATTGTCCCTAAATCTGGAGGAGCTAAAACATGCACCATGAATAATGAAAACAACCACCGACTCCATTCAGATGAAATGGAGCAATCTCGGAGGGACTACACTGATCCACTCTCTAAGACTGTGTAATCTGCCAAGGTAGAGCGGAATAAGAGACAGTTACATCCATGTCTCATCACTGGCACACCTCAGCAAGACGTTTACACTCGCCTCTCATCGCACTCTGCTTGACGCCAGGCTCTCTAAAATAAAAGGATGCGCTGAAGATGAGGATTAAGTCTTTAAAAATAAAACATTGGTAGGTGGCAGAAGACGGGCAGTAATTTACCTCAGAGAGAAGCTGTTGGCCGTTCTTCAGCCACGTGTAGGCGGGCTTGGGCTTGCCATTGGCTCGGCAGTCCCAGTAAAGTCTCTCCTCTATGGCCAGGGCCGTGTCCTTCGTGGCCTGGATCCACTGAGGCTTGGCTTAGGGAACACAAGTATGAACCAGTGAAATTACTTAAGGAGCATAATATCTCTGGGGTTTCAGCAGGTTTGAAGATAAATTGAAGACTTTTTAAGACCTTCTTAAGTTACATATTTAAATTATTGAGACATTTTTATTTTGTAGTTATACTGGTAGAAGAAGGAACATTTGCATTAAAAAAAACTTTAGGAATGGGCATTTATTGATCTGATCCATGTCTGCTTGAGTTTGCACTTCCCCATCGCGCAAAATAAATCATAATTGAATGTAACTCTAAAGCGAGCCAAATCTAAATCCTAAAATCTTAAGAAGCTGGTATGATATCAAAAACCAAAAGTAAATAAACCTCTTTAATATTTGAAGTGGTAGAGCATTTATTTTAGGACCAATACAATTTTTCTTAAGCAAACCTGTTTAGGCCTACATTTTGAAAATTGAATTTGAGAAAATAGTTCAAAGAAAAGCATGAATAGAGTGACAGCTCCAATAAGTTAGAAAATAGACTTGTCTTTACAGGGGAGAGAGGAGTGAATCTAGGGTTTCACTCCGCTTCATCACTTAAATGTGTCAGCTGCCTGTGGCAAGTCAAGATTAGCATGAAACGCCACGCCACAAAGCAGGAAGCTGTCATGAACAACTACCTTAATTCTGTGTTTAATAAACATCGCCCTGGGTCTGTTCCCACATCCAGCACACAACTTTCTAGCTTCTTTTCTCTTACACATTTACAACTTTACAGAATGTGTAGCAGGTAGAGTGTTGTGCTCATAACAATCGGCACAGCTGACTTTACATGCATTTGCACTCAAAAGTGTCATTCTTCCTCTTTAAAAAAGGAACAGCAGTTGAGGTAAGTCAAGATGCCAAAAATGTAACTGCAGTAAAATTAACACTAACCGCGTGGAATGAAAGAAAATTACTTGTTAAAGCTGTAAATAACAATAGGCTGTCAACATATCGATCGTATTACCAAATAACAACTCTTTTGACACTGACAGCAGCAGTATTACATTGAGAATATGACAGATGGAACATAGCGAAGAACTCACACATTATAACTTAATCGGTACAATGTGTTTTGTTGTCATAGCAAGTAAAAGAAAATATGTCTTACCATAGAAGGCCAGCCGACCGGTGGCTATGTTCTTGCCCATCTTGTTCTCAGCTACACACTCGTATCCTCCCGTATCATCCTGCTGGAAGCTGGGTATCTCCAGCACGGCATTAGAGTACTTCATTTTGACTTTGCTTGGGAAGGGAACGCCGTTAGCTCTCTTCCAGGTGATTTCTGGGACAGGGCTGAAAGACGCAGAGGAATTAAACCTCAGCGGAGATCCCAATTCAAGTCCGTTTGAACTTTTAAGATTGCAGCTCAGGTTGCAGGTCTCTGTAATCCTGCGATAAAGTGTTTGATGAAGCTTTAAAGCCACTGTATTTTTTTTGGCGGAAGAATGGTTTAGAGTTACCCTGATCTGACAAAAAATAATGCAGTCTCACATGGCTTGCAGACCAATCATGGCTTGATGCCACACTCTAAAAAATATAATTGCCAAAGCAACTTTACTTTACAGAAATCCAGATGTCTGGAATGAAAGACAGCGGAAGATTGAAAACATGCTTGAAGCAATCCAGCTTACTTCCCAAGGGCGAAACATTCCAGCGTAATTGTTGATCCTTTTGCTGCGGGTACATTGTCTGGGAAATTAACTTCTATTTTCGGCTCGTATTCGCCCATCACTCCTATGAAGAGCAAGCACAAGAACTTGCTCAGTCTTCCATTATTCATGACTTACAAGCAATATGGTTTGCATTATGGACCAAACAATCGCACTGTAAAACTAACAGAGGAGAAATAAAAGACACATGAGCAAACATTCTAGTAGTACATCACTTAAATGTCGCCAGAGCGCCTTGAAACACCAGCAAGGAATAATTTAAATATCTTCTCGGTGGAATAGATAGAGTAGAATTTGAAATCTTGTCTTTTGTGCTAGTCTGGCTGTTAGTCTATTATTTCAAAGCTTGAGTGGGCAGCTCCCAACCCCTTGTGTTTTATTGTTTGTAACAGTATTTAAGACAGTCAAGGCTAGGATCATAAAACGATGCAATGAGATTTAAATGTATGCAGCCACATGTACAGTACACTGAGTGGAAACTAACTGGTTGAGCCACCAGAACACTCAATGTAATGGTCCAGTGACGTATGGCTTATGTTTTATTCATCGGAAGGCAATCTTTATTCACTCTTTCTCTGAAGGCGTGACAGAGAATAGAACAACAGATCAAAGAGAATCGCGCTGGAGAGTTCATGTGAAAGCACAGAGAAAAGCTTTTAAAGGCAATGCGAAATTATAAGAGAGCTAAGTCAGCAACGAGGAGATTTGGGTGCTTTGTTTGCTGGCCTACATGGAGGAGCAACTATTTACTTACAAGCATTAGCGCTCGGTGACTCAACGACAGCGAGGCACGACACGACAAAGAGCACTCATGCAAGTGCGATGATTAAAGCTACCTTCAAAGGAAAGGTCCCTAATACATGGCTGTGAGGCACACTTGTCACATCGCGGCCTTGAGCTGGGCTTCTTACCATCTGTCCTGAGGATCAGAGATGTAGGTGAGCTCTGAATCTTGCCCTTTGTGATGCTGTTCATCACCACACAAGTGTAGTTGCCCACGTCTGAGGGGTCAACCTTGGCGATGTAAAGATTTCCCGTCTGCTGGGAGACGAAACGCCGATTGTCTTGTTGAACAAAGTAAGGGTACTCATTGAAGACCCATGCATACGTAAGGTCTGGAAGAAAAAGAGATTTTTAAATGTGATGGTAAAAAAGGTGAATTAATGCTGGCAATGGTATACTTTATTCTACAAGCCACTTCAACTTTAAACAACTGCACAGTTTGAAGCCAGGATGAAGGTTTACCTCCTGAGGAAGTGGACGTTCCACAAAGTAACACCACTCCTTGTCCCTCACGGACTGACACTGCGCTTCTGGTGTGGACTTTGAAATGATCTAAGTCTGAGGGAAACAAAAATGAAAAGGAAGATCACCGCAGGAGCTCACATGTATCGGAGTGCTTACAGCAATACTCTCACACAAGCACATAAAGATATTGTCTGGAGAATTCCACTTCAGTGAATGAAACAGGTTCAGACTGAGAAGAGGATTGTAGGTATGAGCACAAGTGCAGGGAGATATAACATATTGCTATCCTTTTTTTCGTACACCAATTGACAATAATGTCAAAGCGCTTGTGTTTAAGTGTCTTGTTATAGTAGTTCAGGGGAAAAAACGACAACATACAATATATACAGTAGCAACCACAAGGACACAAAACCAACAGTTTGGTCATATTTCACATATTGCAGTAAACATAATACGATTAACCTTCAGGTCTGAATAAGAAATAAGAACAATAACTACTGTAGGTTAAACAACCAACTGTTCAGTATTGCCCCTGGTAATGGCTTAGAAATAAACTGAAAACCACAAAAAACAGTATTATAACACATGTTATCCATTGCATGGAAATAGTGAAATGATGAGCATCACAAATGCGTCAAGTTTTTCCACTAACCCCTGGTAGTATTAGGCAATGAAGATATCTTCTGGTCACTCTATATAAGCCACAAACCTCTCTTCAATCAGTTTCAAAGTTTTCATTTGGGCTATTTACAGATTTCCTAACAAAAAAATCCTATCAGCAAGGTGTTATATAGTGTAACAAAGACATTATTTCTGCACAATGGGTTGTTGAGTTTGTTATGTCATTATGTCTCAGCAGTGCATGTCTAAAAGCTTGAAATACAACCAAAGATATCGGCAAGGCCAGACACAGAAGGTGTGAAAAGATACTTTCTTGTTATCTGCAACAATTGAAGTACAATGAATAGTACATTAACAGTAAGTACTTATTTCTTTACTCATTTCAGATGTTTGCTGCTTTCACCACCACGTGTATGTAATGTGAGAGATATCACAGTTTGTCTTATTTGTATGGCAATGCAATTGTAATACAAATGTTTGTACTGTTAGTTTTATTAATTTCCATTACTCAAACCCGACATATTATGTTGGAGTCAACATTAACACAGCATTGAGTCCTTATTGAGGTATTTTTCATACCCAACACAATTTGGTTGATTTATTTTCCCCCCAGAGTACATGACATAAAACACCAATGACATTTCTGATAAAGCTAAGCAAGGTGAAATGAAGTATTCATTCTTAGTTAGCAAGAACGAACATAAGTAAAGAATAGACGTCACGCTAAAACTGCCCCCATGCCACTTCAGCATTTAACATTGCCTCAGAGTTGTAGCACTCATAAATATTACAAGCGTCGCCCACCTAGTTTGGTGTGCGTCGGCATTATTTTTTCTAAGTGCGGTTACACCACCATCCCATTTCTTAATAAAAAGTGACGTGAACTTACAGGCAAACTGCAGACTGGCTCTCCTGCTGAGAATCGCTCCTACAGTGTTGAACGCCATGCACTGGTACATTCCTACATCCTGGTAGCGGTCCAGACTGCTTATAATGAGGTTGCCCCCAGACAGACGCCGCCGGCGATCCAGGCCCAGATTTATGAGAGTCCCATTCAATGACCATCTGTGAGGGCAAAGACACCATCAGTCCCTGGCAAAAAAGCCTCGTCCATTTCTTTTCTACCAACCAAGGTGGTCTGACAGGAGGTGAGTGGGGAACACAACTCACTGTAGTAACTCACTTGAAGTAAGAATAATACACTGAACATGTGTGCTGGTGTGGAGGAAGTCACAGGCTTGCAGATTGAAGCATGAACAGCATGGACTTGTGTGATTTTTAGCCATTTATTATTATCCTGCTGGAATTTTACTTTCCTAACAAAGTTTCCTAAGTCATAAAGTAGCTCCGAAAAGACTAAATATACTAAGAAGCATTTTGAATTCCCTCTGTGGTTTTTCTTGTTTTCTTCACAGTCCTAAATTATTGTCAATTTAGATTTGGATTAACTGAATAGTTTTCACTATCCTATTCTGCACATGTTCGATGATTGTTGCATATGGTTTTGTCCCTGTAATCGAATAATTCTCTTATCCGTTATTCTACAACATGCTCCAGTGTTTTTGGTTTATATTACACTTAAATTGCACATTTATTATTTATATTGTATTTTCTGTTCCTATTCTATTTTTCTTTATTTTGCTCTACCACTATTTGCTGCTGCAGCGATCTCATTTCCCCCCGCAGGGATCATTAAAGTTTAATCTTAGACTATCATACACAAAGCTGTCTTCTGCTATTTAAGGGAACCAGAAGATAAAGGTTTTAGAAGCCATCATAGATATTATCATCAGTCTTACCCATAATAACCTCGTCTCTGTCACATTATATTTACATAATGTGACATTATTCCACCTTTGACTTCTAATTAGGACAACAGATTAGCACTTGGCAGGGGCTGATGTAACAAAGGATGCCTTTTAAACTCTTTTTCACCTTCCATTACATCTATTGCGCCTGCTAAGTGTTGAAGTTTGAAGAGATAATACCTTGCGCAGCAGGATCAGATTGTGCTATTAAATAAATGAATCACCTAAAATATGTAATAATGAAATTAGTTTAATTCATGGATGTAAAGAAGCCCCAATATTCAGTTAGAAAATACATTCTCTTCTTCTTGTCACCACAACACTTCTCTTTTTAAATGCTAGTGAAACACGGAGCTGTGATGGGTTGAAGGACAGAGCCCTTTTCAAGAATTTACCATCATATTTCTCAAAGCATATAAAAGAACAATTTCTCTCCTTCAGCCCCAATCCTTTATTCTACTTCTCGTAAGTGATGAAAGAAAAAATGAAAGACAGGGAGGCCATAATGGCAAACTTTCCAAAAGCTTTCAAGTATAACCTCCAAAATAATTTCTTACAGAATACCCAAACCATTGAACGCCGACGAGTGCTTGCCGCCTTCCTCTCGACACTTAGACTTATTTTATTTCTGTATGTATAGTGGTTGACTTTACTTCTTAGAGCTGAACAGTGTGAACTTCTGTACAATGATCACCTAACGGTTCACTCTGTTATTAAAACATGCATGTGTGTGTTAAGGGTCTGTGACCACACAACTGCATTTAGCTCCATCACCTCTTTTTGACCTAAAGTGCCTCAGTGGTGGCCTGAACATTGGGCAGGTGATTGAATATCAACCCCAAAACTGAGTTACTCAGCTTGAGACTCATTTTGTGAACACATGTTGTCTGACCATCTGACCACAGAGAAACTGGATATCCTGGATCAAACTGCAGCTCAGAGCCACAGGCGTTATACCTCAGGTCAAGTAAAGGTAAAGCAAGTCACCCTCTGCATCACTTTTATGACTGGCTGGGGAGAATATGCTTTTTCAAACTAGTTGTGGCTTTCTCCCATGAGCAATAATGCCACTTCAGTGTACTCATCTCTTTTTGAGTGACAGGTCTGGCAGAGGAAAGGGGAAGGGAGAACAGAGAGGAGAGGGGAGGGAGCCTATTTACACTTCAAGAGAAGAGCCACAGAGGTGCGGAGGGCTTGCAGAGCCGGGCACAGCCAGCTTGACAAGGCACCGCATTACAACATGCTCATCTCACCTTTAATCAGTACATGGAAATACCTGGTCTTAGGCGAAGAATGTGAAAAGCCTGAAATAATGAGCATACGCACTCCACACTGCTATCATTCATCTCGCCTGTGCCGGCTGTGCCGCAGTAATTCTATTGTTCAACGCCAAAGACACTTGTAATCAATGTCTGTTGGTGCCACATGGTGTCTAGCAACGTGCATCGGCCTCACAGCGTTTTAAAAGAGGAGCTTTAAGATGCATTAAGATGCTACACGTGTGTCGCTAAGATAATATCTGGCGAGACAAGAGGAAGATTGGCAGCGTGTTAGTCAATATGAATGAGTGAAGCCATAATGACGCCCCTGCTTTGAGTGTCTGTAAGCGTTTCAGTTTAATTTAGAGAAAATGAAAAGGGGAGCAAGGACGTGCTTATGCCATGTGAAGAATCTTCTTTTAAATCCTTATCTTCATTACTGTGAATGAATTGAGCAGCAAGGCTGACAGTAGTATAAATAATATATATGTACTGTATGTGTAACTTTACGGTTTCAAGCTGATTTAATGTCCCCACGAAGACAAAGGTTATGTTTACTTTATATTAAACAAGGTCCTCTTATGACATTGACAGCTGCTATGAAAACGCTTTCAGGGACGAAGTTCAAGAGAAGAATAGCTGCTGATTCTGCACTTGACTTCCTTTAGGTTCATACAAGGAAAGCAATAACTGATGATGGTCATTTCTGATAATACTATAACGTTCTTCTGCTGCTATTTATATTTCTATAACAAATTTGCGATTGTTGATTTTCACAATGCGTAATAGTTTAAGTAAAGATAAATTGAACACCTCATATGACGTGCTGCATCTTTATCTCGCACATGCCCTCATTTGAACGATTTCTCACCTGTACTGAGGAGATGGCGTTCCCTTAGCATCACAGGTCAGAGTAGCTTCTTCTTCTATGGAGTCGACAGGAATGAACAAGTCACCTGGCTCCATCCTCCATCTTGGACCATGGTACGATCCAGTGTCCAAACAATCTGTCAGAAAAACAATAACAGCCTGAGCAAAACCGAAGAAAAGTGCCCATTTTGATAGGAAAGTTTGGCCTGCACATTTCCTCCATTCTTCTGGAAGAAATAGGACACTCAGTTATAATAGGAGGATGGACATTAGTAAACATGGGGAGAGACTCAATACTTTTCATTTCATCTTGCAACAAAAATGCAGATTCTTCCTAAAGAAAAGGCTGAATAACTTTAACAGGATGACATTCCTGTGACTTTAAAAGGAGAGATGTTTTTTGTGAATTTTCCATTTGATAAAATATAATAATGCTTTAGTATATCGTTGTATATTATAAGTTAAAATAAGACTTAAAGGTCCCATGTCATGGCCATTTCCACTGATCATAATTCCATTGTTGAGGTATACTAAAATAGATTTAAAGAGCAACTTGCAGGTTTTTTTTTTTTACTACATTTATGCTTAACTTTGCCTGAAAATTACAATTAAAAATGTTAATGCAGGATTTGATATGTTTTACAAGACATAAGGGCAGGAATTCAGAGGGAAAGGAGCAATTTTGAGCTCTGCTACTAAAAACGGCTTTTTTTTAACGTCATACGTCAAACGCGTCATATTACGTCACATGGGGGAGCAACTTTCTCGGACTCGTTCTCTGCCCAATCCGCGGTAGTAGTTTGTAGTTGGTTTGAGCGGTTGTGATTTAGTGAGCTGGTATTTTTTCGGTAATTTTACATTGCATTTCACCATTTGTAATCATGGTGAGCTGCCTGTCAGGACATCGAGTCTACAGTTTCCCTCACGGGAAAAGGACCGGAGCTAGCTTTCATTCCTGGTTGCGTTGTGCATCCACCTCCCTGCAGCACATACTCTCCACAGCTTTATCAGGAAACCGTATTACATCTCTCTCCCCCCCTTTGCTGCTCTCTCTCTCTCTCTCTCTCTCCCCTCCGGTACACAGCACCGTAAGACGTTGTGTGGAGTTGCATTAGGTAACGCTGTGGTGGCTGTACTGCTCCAGCCGTCTCCTTTGTGTTTGTTTCCCCCTGTCTGTGTTGTTTGTGTGGGCGTGGTGGCTGTGCCTCCCGGCTCAACCTCCACTCACCTGCTGCAATCAGCTGTGCACCCTCCCCGACTACACACCTGCTTTCCATCAAGCCATTTACAACGGCATATCAACGGAGGCTCCAAAACCTTTCTCCGCCAGATCGTCAAGTATCAGTCGTATCTCGCGTCTCCCCTCCGGTACACAGCACCGTAAGACGTAGTGTGGAGTTGCATTAGGTAACGCGAGATACGGCTGATACTTGCGCATTAGTTTCTGTTATGGATCAGTATCAACAGTCCTGCCAGTAACGTTACTATATTATCAATACTACTTTAGTTATAGCCTGATATATGATTGCTAACTTTACAATGTTGTGATGTGCTAACGCCGGTCACTCTCCCTGACAGCTGCTTTGTTCTCCACTGGTTCTCCACACACCAAAGCTCCATTTCTCTCCGATGGCCGTTATTTTTTCTAATCCTTGGCTGCTCCCGGTCTCTTGGACGCATAGCAGGCTCATAATTATAATCATATGCATTCGAATATATATTTTCAACCTCTTCTGTGTCAAAACCAGCATTGTGATCCATGTTTATTCATACGTTAGACCGGCCGCTCTCCCCCATGTTACGTCACACGCGGGAGGTCGGTTATGGCTAGAAAGGATCCGTCCAGCGCTGGATCCGTCTAGTGTAAAACTCTCGCGAGAGTTTGCAAGTCACGTGGCTGAATGTTTACGTTTGTCAGGCAGCCTTTCAGTTACGATCGTTAACATCAGTGGGCCACAGCAAATGATGGTGAGAAGCTAAACTATCTATTAATTATGTCAATTACAGGGAGTGTGATTGTGAAATAGGGTGTTAGCGGTCTTGCTGTTCAAAGAAGAATGACAACACTGTAGATCACCAACACTATGCTTTATTTTTTATTCACAGGCAAGTCAACGTTGTCACAGTAAAAGTCCCAAGATAGCTCCTGGTGCAATACAATGTTCCCTTTCAGTGTTTTACTATTATCCTGCTGCATTAATGTGTATGTTGCATCATGTTACTGCTGTGATGTGTTTCCGAGCCACTCCAACGAGAGTTACAACGGGAACGTGACGTCATATTTACACAAGACGGATCCTTTCTAGCCATAACCCGGGAGGTCACGTGCGGAGGCTTTTTTATGCGGAAGTGAAAATGTCATACTAAAACGACGCCAGATATCACTGTAGTGTATATTTCTGTATATTTTTTTGAAAATCTATTGTATTCATCATTTTCCTACACATTTATTCACTGGTGTCCCTAACCTGCAAGTTGCTCTTTAAATTGTGCAATTTTCCAAAATCACATTGGTTTCCCATACAGTTTCTCTGTATAGTATGTGTATTCACTCTCTGTCCTAAACGGCTTGTTGGAACTCCTGCCCCCCCCTTCCCCACACCGACTCACAGCCTCGCCGCGTCCCGCCGTCTCAGGAGGTGAAATCGGCGGAGCTGCAGCTGAGAAAAGATTGAGTGTGTGTGTTTGAGGAAGTCTGCGGATTGGTCAATTTGGACCAATCCGCGGACCTAATGTAACGGCTCCACGGATTGGTCCATTTGGACCAATGGGTCCATTTGGGTATGGGTACGTCACCATACCCAGGAAGAAAACAATGGAAAAAGAGAAATCTCCAACGAGGCGTTCTGGGGCAGCATAGACAGGTCTTTTCTGTGTTAGAGTTTTACTCGCTACAGGGTGTACTTTGAGGGTTTGTGACTCTGCAGACCGTTTACATGCAGAAAAAGCTATATAACACACAAGGGGACGGGTAATAACCGGAAAAGCATGACATGGGACCTTTAAGAGGGGCAATCTTTGATTTGTTATCTGTTCACATTACAGTAACTGAGTGAGGAATATCATTTGGAAAAAACATATCTTTAGGTAACAGTCATGATAGTCTTTGCTCTGTGTTTTGTTTGAATAATAATTAAAAGAAAAATAAACAGTGCCTTCTTCATCAGGTTGCTATCAGAGTAGTGAGGAGGAGGAGGATTGAGAGTATTGTGTCTGTGTTGTGAATGGAAGTCAATACTGAGGAGTGCCCCTTTAAACGTGGGCCATCCTATCATCTCTGACACAGGCATTATTTTCGGCTCTTCAGCTATCATCTAGCAACTGTAAATGTCCAAACAAGAAATAATCATTACTCATATAAAAAGGTGGTTTACCTGCCAGACAGTCGATGATTGATAACAGTAGAAGCTGTTTCCATGGCAACGTCATCTTTGGCAGCCAAGGGCAAATGAGACTTTCATCCAATAAGCTTTGAAATGGCACTCGTGTTCTCCGAGAGAGGGGAGCTTGACCTGTTGAAACAAGATTTTTGTTGTAAAACACCAAACTCTGGGAAACCCAATATTTTCATCCCACTTTCAACCGGATATCTTTCAATCATCCATCAGGAGAAGACAGGATAAGTGTACATTTCAGAAGTAGAAATATATAATGATGATACAATTGTATGTTGCATTTGGTGCAAGATAAGGCTGCACAATATTGTTGTTTATCATTATATTGCACTCTGGGAATTTGGATTAATTGAAAGATAAATTCAGAAGAAAACTCCACTTTAAAATGAAGCTAGCACTCTTTTTCTAATTGGTGCCTTTTGTGATCATTCCATGTTCAATTTGTGCAATAAAAGAATGTTTGGAAGCAATTTGTTCCATTCAACAACATTATTGAATATTGCATATTTTGCTAACAGCTACTTAGTGCAGGATGTGTCTCATTTTACTTCTGCCCGTTTCCACAATTCTGATCGGGGAAGATCCAGGCAGTGTCACTTTGTGCCCTGTGCTTCGGCCAACTTGCACCCAGAGATGTCTGAGGGTGATACCAGAGGCATATGGGAAGAAGCCGATGCCAATCTATTAGGGGGGCGACCGACGCCTAAGCTCATCCTTCACTTGGATAGATTCACTCTGGCTGCCGGAGGAGACTTGGACCTGGGAATTGGGTGCCATCCAATCAATTAGATTCACCCGCAGCAGCATGTGTCTCCCCACATGCTGGGGTGAATCAAGACAGCCTGATGAGGAAGCCATTCCACCCAGGTCCATAATCAAGGGCAAGTGTCTGTCTGCGTGTAGCATGTTCTGCCAATTGCGATGCACCCGCTTCTTGCAGGAGACTGAGCGAGTAATGATGCAATTATGAAATGTCAAACATACATACAAAGGAGAACCGGCAATATCACAGCAGTAAAGTGAGCAGTTACACATGTTCACGTGTATAGGCAGATGGTTGTACAATAGCGTGTACCTACATATTAACAGCAATACGAAGGTCTGCACACACAGAATCACAAATTTCTTCGAGAGGTGTTCAAGATATATTAAGGCCAGAGACTGGTAATAACACCAATCTGCTAAATGTCACACAGCCCACATACACCTACACTCCAAACTCACTTTCTCGCCATGTTCAACACGCATAACACCCTGCCTCCACACGCAAACACACACATGCACTCGCTTTCCATTTAGGAAACATAAGCCGTGATGTGCGGCTCATTTGTGGCTTAATCCCGGGGCAAGCCTGGTTCAGAGAGCTACTTATATAGGCTCTAATTGTTTGTCAGCTGCCTGGATGTCAAATCAGGCACGTGGGGTCTCAGCCAGAATTTTTCTTCCCTACCTTTCATGTTTGCTCTGTCCTTTTTCTTCGCCTGAAAGTCTGCACAATTGGATTGGTACGCTTCCTCTCAAGACGAGTCCTGCATGCCATACCTCAGTGATAGGCCCACGGTGTGCAAAGTGCTGGCACCTCAGGACTGAATATTGGTGTGTGTGTGTGTGGAACTACTGTCGACTTAGCATCTTGGTTTGCATTTATAATGGGTTTTGTCAAGGATGGCACCCCGGAACAACTGATGCAACGTGTTCCTTTTTTCCTTATGCAGATCTAATAAATAATTTACAAATGCAAAATAGATACAGATTTTGTCAGTGATATGACACAGAGCTGATAGCTCAGTGCTTCACATGTACACACTGTATAATACTTTTCACACGCACAGTATACACAGATCTGAACATGAGGCACACACACACTCACACACTCACTCACTCACTCACTCACTCACAGCTTGCACTCATCATGGATAATGGTGCTACCGATGACTGTGATAGAAGGTGGTGAGAAAGGGTTTACGGGGTGAATCACTCTCAATCGCTGAGGCTTCCTTCCTGTACCTAGACACCACTGGGTTAAATAATGTAAAATCCTGATATCTACCACCTCCATCACACTACGCCTGCATCCAAGTAACACGCTGGTTGAACAAATAGTCCAGCTGGCAGAGTGGGAGTGTACTTACACATACTTACTTTGAAGGCCTTCGCTGCATTCATCACAGATATTCCAGCTGACATTGTGGCATACAGTATGCAATTACCTGCTGAATGTTGCTGTATCTCTAGAGGCTTACAGACAATCATAGCCAGGACACTTATCAAGGTTTGCTGAGGGTATTTTTTACCTTCATGCCTTTGAAAGAGGGTCCTTGGTAACACCTGGATACCTTTATTATGTATTTTTGTGCACACAAGCACCAGGCATGCAATTCCACCCAAGGCTGGTTACTCTCAAAAAATGTTTTAGTGTTGGCCTGTAGCAACACATTTCAGAGGGTGAGGTGAAGTGGAGCTGCAGTGTGGCACACCACACCACACCACACCAGGTAGGAACCACAGGAGCAGTTAGAGGCTACAACAATGTGAGTACAGCATATCTGCATCAGTTGGTCAAAGAAAGGCAAAAAACTACTCCCTAGTTATAACAAACCCCAATGTGTCTGTGTATGAATGAATGCCCCTCCAGAACCAGACACTGTGGAGGAATTGGCTGCAGTTGGGAGGGCACGTCTCGTTACTCCAGACTAAACAATTATTATCAAATAAATGGTATTAGAAACTGATGAGCCATTTCGGGACAGCAGCCAAAACAGGCCGACATGTGAGCCTGTTAGGATGTATTAATATTTTAGCATATAAATATCACTGTGTAAATAATGTAGCTGTTCCGTATTTGTGCACGTTCCCAATTGTCAAGCGCGCTCAAGGGGTAATAATTTTTTGTCTTACCTCTTATCTTGAAATTTCTTGAGACCAGCAGGAACCAAATTCTGCCCTCACGGAAAAAGCGACAGATTGATCCTCCATGGAAAGCCTTTTTTTAGGGGAGAAAAATCGCAAGGTCGTTCATACAGGTGAACAATTGAGCTGGTGGTCAGTCAGAGATAACGGGTAATGCAGGAGGCATAAACATCCCGCGTTTCATATCGCTGCTCTCCTCTTTCTCCACTCCCCACTAAAAAAAACACACA
The DNA here is from genome assembly GCF_949606895.1 of Notothenia rossii. NCBI lineage: Eukaryota > Metazoa > Chordata > Actinopteri > Perciformes > Nototheniidae > Notothenia > Notothenia rossii. The sequence goes on from NC_136902.1 coordinate 23,714,041, forward strand.
CACACACATATACACACACACAACACCCACGTTGTTTGCCGTGCTGAATCACATTTGAAACATCCCCAGTTAAGAGGCTCGACTCTCGCCCTTGTTTGCGCTCTCAAATCCAACACGCGTAGTTCTGAATTTGGACTTGGAGGGAATCTTGCAGAGATGATTTATTATGCGCATCAAGTCAGCTCCCCCTGCGAACAAGAAGAAGAAGAAGAAGAAGAAGAAGAAGAAGAAGAGGAAGAAGAAGAAGAAAAATAAGTGGGCTGTACGAAGGAGCAGCCACAAGCAGCAGAGCTGGGATGGGAAGGTGCGGGAGGGAGGAAGGCGCACCTGGAGGGGAACTGCGCCCCCCTGCGACAACCCACGATATGACAAACAAACTGTGAGCTTCCACGACTCAATATCTATCAGGGTTAACTGGCTCCCAGGTTTTGACATAAGCACAAGACTGAATATTTATTTTTAAAGATTTAAGGTCCTTGTGCCACACATGCCGTAGACAAAGGCTATAGCTAAGTCGTGGCGGTGTCTGTTGCTGTCGTCCATCTTCTTGTATACTTATTTATAGACACATATTTCTAGCATTTGGACTGTTGTAAATGTGTTATCTGTTTGATTTACAAATGTCACCTTTTGCACGTCTGTCCATCCTGGGAGAGGGATATCTCCTCTATTGCTCCCCCCGAGGTTTCTTCCATTTTTTTCCCCCATTAACTGTGGGGTCTCTTTGGGAGTTTTTCCTGCCCAATGGGAAGGTCCAAGGACAGAGGGTGTCAAATGTGTTCTGTATAAACTGTTAAGTCAACTGAGACAAATGTAAAATGTTTGATATTGGGCAATAAATACACTTTGATTGATTAATTGAGTTAATACCAAGAGGATGTATTGTAACTTAAAACATGACGTATAATAGTTAGGATGATTTTTTTTCACTAAGGGTGATTGATCAGTTTTCTGAAAAGCAGAAGCATGGCTTGGATCTTCTGTATATCTACATGGTTTGTAGTAAAAAAGATATCTATTATTTTTGAAAAATTAACATTTACTGCAAAAGGACAGATTTAATTAATCCTAACAAAAAAAAGAAGCAATAAATAACATGTTTGTTTTATACCATAGGCAGAGTAATGTAAACTGTGGAAACTCTACCCGGCAAAATAGCCCTGTTTGCATAGGAGGCAAAGAAGCAAAGAGAGGGTTTGATAAAAACAAAATGTCTTATTATTGAGCTAGTTCAGAAGTAACAAAACCTGCCTAATTATTAATACTGCTGGCTTTTAACCACTTTATCAGAGCACAAAGATCAGAGTATCTGGCGGCTACCTGGCTGCTAGGCTACTGTTATGTACAACATATGAAGTCGTTCTTGTTCATATGAAAATAAACGGACAGAAAATATGTTTTCATGGCCTATGGTTGCGCAGTTTCTTTGGAAACAAATGCAGTGTGTCCTGTGTTGTTTGTACATCTAAAGAAAATGGAAGGTGATCAGTTTGTCTTTACGACAGGGACACCAACAGAAAGACAGATCAATATCATATCATGTATAGGAAAGGTATCATTATTTGCTTGGATTATTTTGGACAGTTTTAAAGCATGGGATACTGACCACTAGGGGTCCTAAAACTAACTCCTGAGAGAATTGGTTCTGGGTCTCCCCTCCACCAGTCACTTGTTGACTTCAGCGAGCTGTTCATTTCACACTAGACAAGCAACATGGACTCATCAGCTTGAGTGAGTTTATGAGCTAGGAGTGGCTGCCTGTTACAATATGTTTGGTCAGTGAGAGGCATCCGAAATGAAGCATACACGCAGGCGACCAATATAATGAGTTGCAAGTGGCTGAAAACATGGAGCTGCCTAGTCGGGTTTCCAAATTACTTACAAATGTATGAGTGTGGGTTCTTCTTTCGGTGCTAGCAGGGCATGTATGTGGGCTGAGTGACATCACTCAAAAATAGTTTTCTGATTGGAGGAGAGGGAAGTGTTGTGGGTACAACTGCACCTGTTTTTCAATGTGCAACTCACTGCACAACAAAAATGTGCCTGGTTGTTATGAGAATGTAAAGGAGCAAGTACCTGTGGTTAAAACCCACAAATACAAATTGACAAAATAAATGTTGGTGACATGTCTCTCTTTCTAATTGGCCCTTTCACTGAACATTTGACATGTCACAGTAGGGAAGATATGGAGGTACATAATAAAAAGAATGGCAGCTGAATTCAATTTAGCAGCTTGAGTTTCAGGATCCTGGTATTAAATAGAAATGAGCTGTAATTAATGCTGTTACCAACATCTGTGCTTTTGGTGCAATGACAAGCCAAATAGGCCCGTTTTCACATTAGAGAATTAGAGAAAAATAAAAAAAAACATGTTTATGCCAGCACCTGACTGTTTGTTACAGGAGTGTGATGTTTCACCTGAGATCATTTGATCCACATTATTCCGAACGCTTCAACGTTTTGCCTAAAACTCTTATTGTTAATATTTACTAAATTATATGCAATCTCTTTCATTATTTACTAAAAGATTTCCTCAGCACCTCATATCGTAATGGAGGATCAAGCAAAAAGTACATAATTTTGTATCTTGTACAATAGATTTTCAAGTTCTCCGAGACAAATTGGAGATTTTGGGCTCTATAAAGACATTTTACTTTACTGGAGTTGACTATAATTAAAAACTGCTTTCGCCAACTGAAATAAATTGGGTTGCTGCTGAGTTGCAGAGGCTGAAATTTCCCTGTTTTTGATAAGCATCCGCTGACAGCTTTGGTTCATGGTGAAAGGATGTATTTCCCATGACGAGACAGGAAAGAATCTGCTCTCCAAGTCTCTTCCTCCATTTCTCATTCGCACTCTCAAACTTTCAACTGGCATTCCTTCCTTTTGTCTCTCTTGTTCTGTCTGTCTGACTCTTCCTCTAAGTCAATACATGTCACCCTTGTGTATATTACCACCAGGCCAATATGTGTACTGGGCCTCAGAGAAATCTAAATGTATTACCCATAGACTGAGGTATTACCATACGTTCTGGGATTCCTCAGCCTATACGAGGAGCCCCATTAAACCTACATTGATCATTCTCATTTCAGGTGAAGGTTCTTTTAACATGGCCAGGGCATCGTTAATAATGCTCCATACAGCAGCCATTTGACATTTCCTTTAATTATGCCTGTAATTTATTCATGCACTTGATCCTAGTAGCTTGTTGTGAAAAGCTTCCTCCAGGAATATTTTACCCTGGTCCTCTTGAGGCGCATGGATTAACCATCTTAATAGCAACCCCCTGAAGGTATTACTTCCTTCATTGTCTGTGTGTGTATAATGTGTGTATACTGTGTGTGTGTGTGTGTGTGTGTGTGTGTGTGTGTGTGTGTGTGTGTGTGTGTGTGTGTGTGTGTGCGTGTGTGCGTGTATGTGTGCGTGTGAGAGACAGCAATGAGCATTGTACCTCACATGTGTGTGTGAAGCTGCAAAAGTCATTAGGTCTTATTTCCCAACCATTCAGACTACTCGATGTAAAGTCTCCTGTATGACTAGCTTCTTTAATTTTGGAAGCGCATAAAGAAAAGTGCAAATGGTTGCAAGATCCATGCTTATCGCAGAACACAGCGACCCCCATGTTTAACCCAGTTTTGCAGAAGGAAAACATCACCGCTTAATTTGCTCACTCTGTTGGTCGGTTAACAGACAGCGAAACACAGCAATTTCCCCACAAAGTAGCGGAGGAAATCTCAAATGCACACACTTGAAATGGGGTTTGAGATGTTAATTATGATGTTTCTTCATCGCAGCACAGTGTGCGCTCAACTCTAGAGTGCACACCTGACAAAATTCCTCAGGCTTTGTTGGGGAAAATGCGAGCATTTGAAGACTGGAAGTGGAGGCCCTTATATGAGAAACACACACACACACACACACACACACACACACACACACACACACACACACACACACACACACACACACACACACACACACACACACACACACACACACACACACACACACACACACACACACACACACACACACACACACACACACACACACACACACACACACACACACACACGGTAGAAATGGAAAGCAATTTGTCACCTGTAAAAGGAAAGTGATTTGTCAAATTGTCAGGACTGGAGGAAACACATATACCCTACTTTATTATTTCATGAAAAATTGAACAGCTATTGCTGCAAATATGTAAACTTACATTTCTTTCAGGTTTGTTGTAATCATTTTTCACAAAACCATAAATCGTCTTCCTTTGCTCAATTCTATAATACATCTAAACATAAAGCATCTCTCACCTACATGGTTGTCAATCTAAAACAATTTGGCTGTTGTCTGCAGTTCACAAAGACACTGGTATTAATGCTCTCTCTCTATGGTATTGACTCAGGGAGTTTTCCTCGTTGGTGTCTTTCTTTCTTTTTTACGTTTCTGGTAGCCTTAGTTCATTAGCCAGGCTGTTGCATAGAAGACTAATGGGCCAGCATACCTTTTATTGCATACTGCAATTCCATGGCTGTGGAGGTCCATTACTTTGGAGGATCAAGAATTTACTCTCTATTGCTGCTGATAGGGAGGCTTTGCTAGAGGCTAATGACGGGAAAGATCCACTTTGAGATAAATCCTTCAGTAGGTCAATAAAAAATGTGCTCGGCTGCAGAAGAGTCCTGCAACTAGAATACAGCCTGTGAGGTCTGAACTGGGGGGAGTCCAGAGAGGGACTGTCCGTAAGTCTCTCGGTCTTTCTGTCTGTCCTCCCTTCTTTCCGTCCTTCCTTCCGTCTACATTGATCGCACAAAAAGGTTGGTAAAGGTGCAATTTGTGATGCCTGGCCCCCCATCTATAAAGGTCTCCTATTATACTCTTTTATACTCATCAATATATTATAGGTCTCAGATATATAAAAAACATGTCTCTGAAGTGTTTGCCTCAAAATACCAAACAGATCCTGCATTGTAGCATCCCATAAACCCCTCAGTTTCAGCCCTGTTTCAAACTTGCTGATTCTCTGTCTGTTACTTTAGATCAGGGGTGTCAAACTCAAATATACAGTGGGTCAAAATAAAAAAATGGGTACTAGTCGAGGGCCAGACTGGTTAAATGTTTATTGCAAAACTTATTGAAATGAACTTATTGCACATATTAAACCTGGAACTAACAAAGCCTGATTGCCTATAAAAACAACATTAAACATTAAATAATCAGTTGCATTCATTTCTTATGGCTCTCCCGCAGCTTTTCCGGAGTCATTTCTTATGATTACATTTTTCCACAGGCCAAGAACAGCTTCAAAAAAACTATTTCCCTCAAAGAAAAAAACAAACATGCCCTGTTGTCGTGAGAGAAAAAGTGCAGAAGGAAACATCTATGTAAACTCAGTTTGCTGCTCTGTGATGCTAGTTCAAGCCAGATACTTGGCATCTCATCTTGGGTGCAAGTTCATCAATGTTTGGGGTCAGGCTCTGAGCTGAGAAAATCCTCAGGATTGAGTGAAGGTGTGTGTGCAATATACCGGCGGGCCAGATCTAATAGAAATGATCCTGCGGGCCGAAATTAAATCCACCAAGGGCCTGATTTGGCCCCCCGGGCCTTGAGTTTGACACATGTGCTTCAGATGAAAATAAGGAGCCACTCCCTACGCCCCTCTGAGAGACATTTGGTTAAAAAGAACACAATGGTGCTCTAGGAGGAGATTTAGGTGATAAGGTGTGTGTGTGTGTGTGTGTGTGGGGGGGGGGGGTACCTTGGTTATTGGCTAATGGTTACACAAGCCAAAAAATCGTTATGACATCATGAAGTGGCCAAATATAGGTGATGATGCAGAAATGTGCTCCTTTTGAGACCCAAGAACCAGTAGCAGAAGCACATACTAAGGGTGCACTGGACTAGTCAAGTATTACAAATCGGTCCAAATAACTATGCTATATTACCAGCTATTGAAGGGAGGAGAGCATGTGGCAGCTCTGGGAAACAGACCTTCAGTAAGCGGCTGTAGCAACTAGAAATGTAGCAAACATCTAGCGATAGATTTCTGCAGACACAGTGGGGAGTCAGTCAGGATGGTCAGGATCAGACCCCCCGGTGCTAGGGTTCAGGTTGGCTATCCCCTGCAGCCGCCCCCAGTAGGAGTTTATTTTTTCGTTTCAGCCACTTTGGATTTAATCCAATAATCAAATGATCAAAATGTAGAAAAAGCAACACCCTTCAAAGTGACAAACCCTTGAGCAGCTCTACTTCTTGGAACTGAAGGCAGACTGGACACTACAGTATCTCATAGCCCTTCCATGGTTTAAGCGGTACTACAAGACAGAATGGGCCGAGGCTGGCTGGTGACCTTTCTTCAGATATCTCTGCAACACAATACGTTCGACAAAACCTCAAAGCATTACTCCGTCACATAGCATTCTATTGATAATATCATTTGTATGTTCTTGATTACAATTCTGACCATATCTTTAACATTATGCCTTTAATGGCACAAATGATGGACAGGACAGTGTTACAGCATGAAGTGAACTGACGCTTTGTAGCAACAACAGATGGTGGTGTGAGTGAAAGGCAGATGAAAAACCAACTCTCCATTATCAGCACTATCTCGCTCTATTAAACAAAAACATGCAGAGTGATACCCGGGGGAGTACACAGTAGCCTTCTCCTTCACAACAGGAAGCAATATGGTATATTGGAAACATGGTCATAATCTGGATCATAATTTCCCAGCACTTACAATACCTCCGCAGTGCAACAGAGGCTACTACCAATTATCTCTACCCTCGTTTCATTAATGATATTAAGGTAACTGAACTAATTTACTGCCACAAAGACATACATTGATTGCAGGAAAAATGCCACACGGTCATGGATTGATTAAAATGAAAGACATACTGAACAGTATCTATCTGCTCCAAATAAATACATTCACATAGAATGAGCAAAATACAGACAGATCTGGTGAAGCTTATGGTGGTCAGTTGTGCTTGAGGCTGACAGGGGTATTCATTCAACTCAATGGTCATTCAAAGAATTTGTAGTGTTATTTAGCAAATGTCCTGTTAAGTGTTTTTAGTCGCCTTTTGTGAGGGTTTACTTGTGACCACTGCTCCTTTTTGGTTTTCCCATGTGTGGAATATTGTGGTTGAGAAGTGACCTTTGTGTTGTATTATTTCACAGTTTTTGTGACTGATGCACCAGCAATTTGAGCAGCGATGACTGTCAAAAGAAAAAGGCAGCTTCACAATAGCGAGTAATTTCTAAATTGAATACCAACCAGCACTATGTGCCAGATTAATTGTACCAGATCTGAGAATCACAGTTTTTACAATTAGTTTTCAAGCCAACATATGACAGCTGAAACAGTCCAAATGGTCTCCGACTTTTACGCTTAGCAGCAGAGCATGTCCCTCGCAGTAATTTGGGGTTTAGTATCTGACTCAAGGGCTCTTAAGCAGTGTTTCTGGTCTGTCTCTGCAGCCTTCTTGCAGTTGATAGCTTGAAACGTTTAATGGCTTACTCTCCTCACACAGCACCAGGAATCAACCCAAGTTTCTTACAGTAGTTTGTTGGTCAGTATCTCTACCTATGGGTGAACCTTGAAGTTTTGATAAGATTAAATTGCAATAACATCATCATCTCCCGACGCCTTTATGGACCCGGTAAAAGGTCCCTAAATCTCGAACTCGCAGTGCAGACAGAATTAGACTCACTGCCAGTGGCCTTGCACTGCTGAGCGGAAAACATTGAGAGAGGAGCAGGTGGCAGCAGACATTACTGCCCACGTCCTCATGTCATCGGAACAGACATTTTCAGCTCAGTCAGTCATAAATTCATCCAATGGCCACACATAAAGTGATAACGAAATCACAAAATTGCTTTAATATTTGGGTTTCAGTCAGGCTGGGGGGAGGGGGAGGTGTTACATGTGGTAAAGTGTGAAGAGGAGATTGGTAAATGGAACAACTTGCCACGTGTAATGTCCTGCTGTCATATTTTGGGATACTTTATTTGGCGGCATAAAGGAGAAGCACAGATTTATATAATTTGTTTCAACAACTGAGGGTCCTTGTATCCATAGAGACCGACAAGCCTCATGGACCGCATTTTTAAACTCACCAAGGCATCCCCAATGTTTAGGTTGTGCAGCTGTTCCATTTATTTAAGCAGCTATAAATGTTTTAACTATAAAACTGTTGTGGGGGATGATACCAGAGTACTCTCACCTGAATATTCATTACCTATAAATATTTGAGCTCACGTTTCACCAGCTTCCCATTGACTATCTGGTATGTGTGTGTGTGTGTGTGTGTGTGTGTGTGTGTGTGTGTGTGTGTGTGTGTGTGTGTGTGTGTGTGTGTGAGTATGTTGTTTGCGGGGTTCAATTTTGCGGCCCAATATTAGGTTGTCTGACATCGGCAATCAATAAAGCTATTGAACCAACAAGGTCAGCCTAGCTCTCATGAGATTGCCAATTGTTCTCTAATGTGAAGCTGCATGCATCTACACAATCACACATGGTCCTTGGTCTGCTGAAGTATTACATTTTCTTGTCTTTAATGTTTGTGAAGATGAGATATGGACAGGAGAGAAATATACTATTGTGAATATGCATTTCACTTAATGAAAACAAATGAACTGAGCGAATGAATGCATTAATATTTATTATGTAATATAAAATTAGATTACATTATTTTAGTACATGCAGATACCTCTCTAATACCTTGCAACGAGATTTTGCTTATTTAGATTAAACCCAGAGCTCTAGTAACAAAAACAAAACACACCTAAATAAGTGAAAATATATAATCTTTTACAATCTATATCCTCTTTTGAGCTTGCCCCAACTTGCTAAACCCAACAAGGGCCATCTGGGTGTGCAGGTCCTTAAATTAAATGTTTGCCTCCTTCATAAGAAAAGGAGGCAGTTGGGAGTCGTGTTTACTTTCATTTTGAGAGCATTAGAGGCTTATAGGTGAACCCTGCAGTAAAATGGAACAAACAATGGGGTTGTCACACAAATGGGTTGTCTCATACTTTTCCTCTCAAGAGAGGGCTCCTAGCCGATGCTGCTGGTATTGTTCACACATTGTTCTCAAGTGTTCAATGATGAGATCTATCCTAGGTGATTAAGAATTTGATACGGACAGGTCCAAAGTATAGACCACTGTATGGATTTTTCTCCTGTAGGCTAGCTCTTCCTAATGAATTTTTTACCTCTCTACGTGTCAAAGAGACAACGATCCTCTGCACTTAGCATACATTAAAAGCTACAAGCATATAAGCTTATGAAAACAGAATTTATCTCGGCTGATTATGAAAGATGTGCTTTAGTTGCAATTATACACCAACACAAAACATGCAGTACAAAGCACCTCTCATCAGCACACTGAAGAAAGTGCAGACACATAATCAACCTCAAACAGCTGGTTACAAAAGACTGCTCTGCAGTTCTCAAGCGTTAACTTGCAAATTTTTTGGTGACAAATGATGCAGAAATAGTGTGAAATGGCAATGTTTTTTAATTATGGCCACCAGGAGCAGCAGTACATCTGCTTGGCTCTCATTTTCATGGGTGATCATTAGCTGGTTAAGGGTGAACACATCTGTCTCCTGATGCCTTCGTCTAGCTTAGCATTAAAGATGTCAAACACATGAATTATTCAAACATCGCAATTAACATAAAGGATCACTTAATGGTCCACATGCTGACTTACGAGTGTACATGTTATAGAAAATCTATATGCACTGTTAGGGAACTGGTGTATTTTTGTTTTATAATAATCATTCTTTCTGTATCCTCCACAGATTTTATTAGGAGAAACTGCATGAATGCTTGCTAGGCCTTGAATTTGCACCAATCAGGACAAAGCTTATATTTTTTGGAATAATGTTTTTTCTGATAAACGGCTATACCATTTCAAAAACTGTGATTTTAAAAAGGGAAATAATTCAGCCGGAAAGGGCTTTTGTACCAGTTTAGAGAAACTAGTTTTGGCTCTTTGACCAACACACAGTTCTGCAACAATACACTAACCTATTTATATGTGTATGGCAAGTAAAATATGCAAAATAGGTTCTTCCCTTGTGGTCCTAAAGTGTGCATGTAAACACACACAGCAGAGCAATGCAACAAAGCATACATTCAACCCTTAGTCACACATTCCCATTGTGCACATGTATTAAAGTAATTTAACATTTAAATTCCTTTTTTTCCCTTGGGCGAGCTCCCTTTTAATAGTGTTAAGTGGTGATGATGTAACATCTTGTATTCCACCGCAACCCTGATATTACACACATTCTCAAACACATTCACACCCCTGGGTCTTGAGTCAATACATGAAGGCAGCTGGCTTTGATTGCACTTATCAGTCAACTTTTATTCCCAGTCCATGTCCATTTAGCGCCCATCGCAATGCTGTTATCTTGTTGGGCAGCATACATGCCAGTACAACTGAATTTGAAATCTTGCACTAGGTGTTTGATGTTCCCAGTGAAGTCTACACCATGCGATTGGCCATAGAATAAATGCATGTTGTCTTATCATTCTCCTCTGACACAAGTCACATGTAGGTTGCAGTCGAATAGTCCACATTTTTTTTTTTTACATATAATTGTAACGCAATACATGATTGTCACTAAAAGCCTTGTCTCTATTAAAGGCATAAAAAGACAGAAATGTCAATTTGTTTCTTTAATATAAATGTTTCTTGTGTTAAAGTGTCCAAACTAGGCTTTTCTGGATAAGCGCATGTTTAAAACATAGTCATTGTCCATGCCGGTTTCAGTTGGATTATTTTTAACAGTTGCTCCGATCAGATCGGTCTCCTCCATTTTGTAGATGATTTACTTTTGAATCCACATAAACACATCGGCCAAATACGGCTTACTTTGAGCATGTGTTTAGTTTAATCCCTTTGTGAATTGTTTCCACTTGCACCATCCTTTAATTTCTTCATGCAGCGGGAATCCAAATGAATTAATCCTGAGTCCAATAACCATCAAAGTCACTCCAATAGTGCTCCTTAATTACACTTTCATCCTCCTATAACAAAATACTTCACATTCATCCAGTTTGTGACAGTTGTTGTAGCATTTTTGAGGAAATTCAAAAGGATTTAGGAAAAAGAAATTGCGGTGCTTTGAGAATCCGACTGCACTTTCACTATCCGACATATTTATGATGTGCCAGCGGACATCATGAATGTGCGTCTGCTGCTGTGGGGAAACTACAGTTTTCTATACAGCGGACTACATGATGTAGAATAAGAACGAGGGACTACTGTAAACTCATCTAGAGACTCTGCACCGCGCTCTGATGCTGTTGTTTTATGCTTTACGAATGTGGACAACAGAGAAACATATTCTTCATGACAAAAGTTGTAATTGAAATAAAAAAGGAAAGTGAAACTTATGCTCGTCACCCTCTCCCTCCGGTCCACATTAATACAATGACCCCAATACGTGTTATTGTATGAAAAGATCTTAAAATAAATACAAATGTATGTTAGGAAGGTTCCTATGCAAAATGGACTATTCGACCGCAACCGTATCTCTGTAGGATTTCCTTCAGAGAGAGCACAGCATTGTCTCCTCCCTTTCAACACCCATTTATTTCATTCTGGCACTCTTTTATGAATTTGACACTTAAAAGTAAGGTTGATCAGATTGGATACGGCAAAGAACACCTGTGCTCTGTGTTCATAAAGTGAAAATGGTATACTGAAGAGAGAGCATGCAGAGAGAGATCCCTGTCATCTTCAGGTCAATGCGCCCACATGCTGCTGGTTGAAATCTACTGAAATACAAAGAAACAAAAAAGATTGACAATTTCTAACGGTGAGCAGAAGTTCAGCCTTGCACTATTGGTAATCCTTGAAGCACTGCTAATATTCTCAGTCTGAATTATAGCCTTGCAATGGAATAGGACTTTCAGTCAAAATCAAATGGCAATGAAGAAACCTGCTAAAGTGTTGGTACACAGCTGAAATGAAACATAGACGATAAGATGATTCAAATGTATTTTAAACCTTTTTGATCAAGTTAGATATCTATCACCTAGAGAAACCAACATGGTTCAATTTCATGCTCAGTTAATATAGATTAGTTGCACCAATCATCTGATAATAGGTGTCAGAATCAAACGGAATAACAACACAGAAAGAAAAAAAAGCGAATTGAAGGTCACCAAGAGTGTTACATTACATGTCATTTGTTAGACGCTTTTATCCAAAACTTACATACATTCAGTACTGTGGACAATCCCCACAGGAGCAATTTGGGGTGAAGTGTCTTGCCGCAGTCGGACTCGTACTTGCTATCCCCTGATTCAATGTCCAGCACACTACTGAGCCACAGCCTCCCTGTCACTTGTTTGATAAGCTCCACTAAGGCACCAGGGAGCACAAAGTCCTCGCAAGACCATGGTGAAGACTAGGACGAATTGTTAGTGTCCTTAACTGCATATGGATTTGGTGATTGAATATGTAATGTTACTCCACGACAAATTGAAATGCACTCAGAAGCTCCCTCTAGTGTTTCTCTCCAATAAATAAAATATATGCACGACAGATCCAGTATAACAACCGTAGAATATTTATTGCAATTAAAAAATCCACACTGATCATTAGGATTCAACCAAATCTAAACCCTGGGAGAAGTAGTTATGGTGCAGCTGGTAAACAATGTGTTGCATGCTCAAATACAAAAGAGGAACACTGTCTTCAGCATGTGATCCAAACTGTGGCACAGTATCTGTATAGTGGACAACATCTTCGGAATATCAAAAAAGGATAAAGGTTGAATTTTGATATGGCTTAATCAGTCAATTTACACATCCCAGCTTTTCTTAAATCGGATGTAATGTTCCTATTTGCCCAATATTTACTAAGATTACGATCGTTGAATAATCTCGAGCTTTCTGAGTTTGCTAGAGAAAGGCTGTGAAGAAAATACTCCGGGTATGTGTTTTTGCTTCCCTGGAGTGCAAGGCCATCGGGGATGGCACTAGGGGGCATCGTTATACCACAGGAGGAAAGACCTGCCACCAATCAAATATACATCCATTACTATGGCAACTAGGTTTCTGCACTTCTTTCTCTGTGAAATAGATTTTGCATGTTTCTCAAAACACAGGGCAGAGGGCAAAGTGAACTACCATTTGGCTTGTACATTTTGATACAAATGAATTGCTTTGACACTTGAATGAAGAGTTTGGTTGGTTCACATTCATTCTATACACCACAGAAGTACCTCTGTTAATACTTTTTGAGACTAGAATGTGAAGAGGAATTTATATATCTGCACTTACCAGAACTCAAGTGCTTTCAGCCAGAGAGAAAACACAACTTGGGGTCAAGATTACAGGTCAGTGCATCACAATGGTCTTTTAATGGGTGAAAATATGTGATCTCCAAGCTGTGCTATACAATGTCTCTCTCTCTATGGAGGGTAATGTCAAGGTTCAGGACGCAGTGTTCACTGCTGCATTAAGAGTTGTTTGAAATGTAAGCATTTTTTCTATAGCGGTGCAATTAAGATTGGCCCTGGAATGGAGCATGGCATAGACAGCTTGACAGTGAAGAGCTTTATCTATGATTTATAGTGACATTTATTATTTGGTGTTCTAGTATATTCACAGTCCATAAAAAGCCCCAAAAGTCACATCAAGGACTTATGAGATTGAATTGCAGGAATGTAAATGTTTTTGTCAAACATATCAAAGCACATAGCAGCTGTTCTGTACACAAAACACTTAAATATCATAGGGCCTTGCTACAACAACAAAAAACGAATATTAACCTTGATTGCCGCAGTATACCTGGAAATTGCAATCTTAAATTGTAACTCCAACTAAGAGTACGTGTCAACAAAGTTCTATTTTTACTCCAGAGTTTATAGGAGAGGGAGTCTCCTTCACTGTGTGATTTCAATCTCTGATTACACAGTACGTTTCAACAAAGAGTAAATTGCTACTCTACATCCAAGACAAAGCTAAATGTATTGTTGCACACTTGAACATAAAAGGGGACTTCCATGCGTCCATACGTTTAAAATAAATTACTTTTACGTCATTTGTTTGGGAAATAGTCTACAAAACACAAGCATGTCACTGCAACGTAGGCCTATCGGCATACTGTCAGCTAGGTGTAATTAATTATGCTTCAAAAACATTCATATACATTCTTAACCTGCATAAAACTTTAAATATCATCCGCAAAACACATTGTACGAGGATATTCATCACAAACGGAAAACTTGTTAAAAACAAGCTACAGGTGGTTGTTCAAGCACTGTTTCAAATGGCACGTATTTATCGAACAGGTAAAACTACGGTAAAAATGCGATTAAAAAAAATATCATGTCGGCAATACAGTAGTCCGTTACACTTCCATTAACTATAAATCTGTGCTACTATAAATAGCTTCAACCCTTCTGCTCACCTGGAAACATATCATGACGTCTCTACCGCTTCTGCGTCATACCTGTAGGACCCCGAAGCTGACCACAGATATTTGTAATAAATGTGGTTTATTATGTCACAATATCATCCAATATACTGTGAGTATTTTACAGCAACAAGGTTGACTTGTGAAAATGAGATATCAAATTATGATTTTATCACCTTCTTGATGTCTTTTGATGTTTGCCTTTATGCATTATTGCCAGAGATAGGCCTCCATGAAATAACTATTTTAACTATTTTCTTGAGTTCTTAATAAGTGGCCTTTGAAAATGTCAAATGAATAAACCCAATTTAAAGTTGTTATATTGAAACGTTTAAGTTTGTTTTGTCTATCAAACTGTCCATATAAATATAGAGCAAAATGTAATAAATATTCATGTTTCAGAAGCCTTAACCAGTGATTTTCATGAGACAAAAAATACTGACTGAAATGATTAGTTGACTATGTTAAATAATGCACTAATTGTTTCACTCCCTCCATCAGATAGAGACTTAAAGCTGCTGATGTCATCAAATGGTCTGGATTTGAATCATTCAATAGATTTTTTCCTGAACGTTTTGCATGTATAGTCAAGAACAGCTGAATGGTATGTTTCTCGTTGTATAATTCTGTGTTTATCTCCAAAAAGGCTCTCCCTCCACATTCCTGTACTTATCACTCTTCCAGACACCTGAACAAGCACTTCAGGTAACAGCATGTTTCATCGCAGGGACAGTTAAGTACACAACACATTTTTCCTTCAGTTGGTAAAATTGTGTTTGTTCACCCATGTAGCTGATATGATTATGTGAGTGTGAAAGTAAATGAACTAAAATGTGTGTGTGTGTGTCTTTCGGTACAAACACTATACATGTTTATAGCTTCTCCCTCTAAAAGTGCATGATAAATATCATACTCTACAGTAGGATACTTGTCCATGGAACATATCAGAGGTGTAAAATAACTAAGTACATGTACTCAAGTTCTGTACTTAAGTACAATTTTGAGATTCTTGTTCTTTACTTGAGTCTTTGCATTTTCTGCTACTTTGTACTTCTACTCCATTACAACGGTAAATTGTGTACTTTTGCTCAACTACATTTATTTAATACCTTTAGTTACTTTACAGATTTGGATTAATGATGTGAAATATAATCAACACTTAAATAAGACTTTAGTTAACCCTGAAGTAAATTCACAATCTACCCTGCAGTAGTATTCAAAATCATTAAAACTGTACCTTTACCAGCTCTGATAACACTTTAATGCATCAATAATTATAAACGAAACATATCATATTTATTATTCTGAAATGGAACTATTTGTATAATGAGTACTTTTACTTTTGGTATTTTCAATTGTTTTGTTATGTTAATACTTTTTCTTCTTTTACTTGAGTAACATTTTGAATACAGGACTTTTACTTGGAACAGAGTATTCCTACTGTGGTGCTTCTACTTTTACTTAAGTACAGCATCTGAGTACTTCTCCCACCTCTGGCAATTATTATTGTTGTACACTTTTACAAAGAGAGGATAAAAGAATGAAAGTCCACTCAGCAGACATTCCTCCCTTTGAGATGTAAAAAGTGACAGTATGAACTGACTTAAATAAGGAGGCGCTCTCCAGAGATGACGCGCTCTCGTGCCTTCCCCTTGATTGGCACCCGACATGTTAGCGCACGTACACGAGCAATGAAATATGCCCACACGTTTTTGTATACGCGCATATTTTACTCAAAGCCCGTGGGTGCCGGCCGCTTATAGTGTATGACAGCAGTCATTCCGCGCGCACCCTCCTCGCAGCCACTGCGTGTCCTTTGACCTCTGTCGCTTTTAAAATAGAGAAACGACCTTGTGGAGACTTCAGTCATTTGCAGTTGTTGACTGATAAGTTTTAGGCTACACTCAAAGAGTTACACACGTTGGGCTTGTGAGGTTAAAAAATAAACGAAATAAGTTTATCCACACCAGTTGTGATGTTTGTCACATCCGGGACTGAAACTTGTCATCACTTTTTCAATTTGGACGCGACGAGCTTCTCCTGAGGGAATTGAAGACGACACTTCGATAGGTAACACACTTTTGTTATCACTCCAGTTGCTTGTCTTAGGGTAAGCTGCACAACACAATGAGCTTCTAGACAACTTAATTGTGTTTTTATTCAGGTTTACGTAGAAAAAATACGAAAGCGTAAAAATACAGGCACATGGTGAGAAGTCAAAACTTGTAAAATGCAAGTAAAATACTTTCATCATGCAGCCTGAACTTTAAGGAAGTATGTTGAACGTTTTGTTTATCAGTTGAAATCAGGGGCAGTTCACAGATGAAGACTTTACCTGTCAGCAGTCAGATCCCTGTGCAGCTCAAAAACAAAAAAGAGTCTCTACCTCATGCAGGTTTTGGGAACCCAAGTATGAAATCCTGCAGTAAATGGTATCAAAAAGCCATAAACAAAAAGTATGGACAAGTTCTGACTTTTATCTAGACTCTTCATGTCTGTGCTTTAGTATTTTCACTGTGTGCCTTTCCCTCCCTCTGGAGGCATTTTATATACACAGTTATTTAAATTATATATTTTTTGACACACATACAACTTAATAACCTATTTATTTGTAATATCCCATCACTTATTTGATCTAATCTCATTTGTGTTTATAAATATGTTCTGAAATCACCATAATGTAGCTATTTCAGCTGATTTTTTTACAAGGATTTTCAGGTTTAAACCAAATCATTTTCACACCTCAGTCAAAGGTTAATGGATTTTGTGACCCATGGTTTGTTAAGGGGTCAAAAAGTTAGACATTTACAGAGTTGCACCAATTTTTACTCCGGTTGTTTACAATTGAGATGTTCTGTCTTATTCCAGTCCCTTACAGAATGTGCAATTAATTTGTTTTATAAGACTTAAGCTTTTCATTGACAGTGTTTTTGAAGTTGTGAGACTTTTAAAAATGACATAAACATGAGGCTCTGCAGTCCTGTGAAACTAATTTGCTCACCTTTCAAAAACCACCCTGCCTTACATGCATGCAAATGCTTCATAGTGGGACCACATCTCTGTGTGTCTGTTCTCCCTGCCTGGCCACTCAGAGTGAAGATGAGTAGTGGCGGGTCAGTTGCCCAGAGCATTGGCCACGATAGTCCTGTGAAGCCGGCCCATTCAAGTCTCTGTAGCTTTGTCATAGCCAAATGGGTCGAGCCTCTCATCTCTCTTTCTTTGTGTGTCACAACTTGACTGAAAAGTGGTAATTGGGAAATCCTGGGATCCTCACTCCCTGGGGTGATGTCCGGGGCAAGCTTTCAATAATTACATTTACAGTACAACAAGTTGTTACATGAGAAACAGGTCAGCTTTTAATTTCAACCGTGGAAAACATCCAGTATTGTGTTCATTCAGGCGTGGTGTGATCTCGCTCAGATTTCCTCTCTCCACATGTTCAGGCTCAGTCTGCTAACTCAATTATAGCTGAGGATATTTTATCATCAGCCATTTAAAAAGGCAGGGTTGGCAGTATTGATGAAATGCCATAGTTGAGCCGTTGAGTGACAGAAAAGTAATCAGCAACAACTTTGATAGATGATTCAACGTTTTAGTTTGAGCTTTTTGAATGTGAATTTTGATAGATAATAAATACTTCAAGTAATCCCAACTATTGTTTGCAAAATGTCGACAAATTAAAAATTCATTGTGCATATAGTTTCCCTGAATTCAAATTGATGTCTGCTATTCCCCAACAGACTAAAACCCCCACAGATATTCTGATTAGTTACATATACAACAAAGAAAGATTTAAACCCTCAAAGTTTAGTAACTGGAACCAGGAACTTTTTGAAATGTTTTTCTTAAAAATTACAATGAGGTTCTTACAATACTGTAGCTGCTGATGTTTGTTGTTGTTGATTTTTGCAGCTCCAACAGTCCTCTTTAACACACTGATATTTCTGGCTCTTCGATTGATTTGATTGATTGATTGATTGATTGATTGATTGATTGATACATTTATTTCGAACAAGTAAAATAAATAATTACAAAACAAATGTTGCAGTGCATAGTCATGTAAGAGAAATCAAAACAAAAAATGACATTTACAACACCAAAAACAGCATTAGCAACATAAACAGTGCCACATCTACTGTTCGAAAAGGAGTGAGAAGAAGTATAACTTATTTAATCTCACCCCCTTGTCCCTAAATTATTTATTTATAATCTATAATCTGCAATAATTATCATTTGTATGCATTATTATTGATATTATTAGTATTATTAATATGCTTTACCTGTTGATTGGCATATATACATATACATACACATACATACACTGATATACATATATGCACACATACATATACACACCTACATACTCACACATATACACATACACATAGTCAAACACCTTCCCCATCCTTGTACCTCGAGAAAATAATTTCTCTGTATTTCCTCTTGAATTGGTTAATGTCTGGACATCGCTTTAGCTCCACATTCACACTGTTCCATAATTAAATCAAAAATTCCATCTTCTTATTCATCAGTACTCTGACCCCGGGCAACCTGAACAAACCCGCAATAAAAAAAACAAGCTAGCTTTATTGCGTCTGCGATTTTTAAAATAAATTCAACCTTTACAATCTACAAAGTGCCAAATTTCTCTGTTGGATTGGAAATTAGAGCGTACAGCAATTGTCGCGATGAAGATGATATTACAGCAGTTTCATGTGGTGTCGCTATGGTGATCAGCTAAGAATCCCACCTACTCTTAGGGGAAATATCTGCAGTGGAAAACCAAATGAAGAAGGACTTCACTAAAAGTGAGTCAGATTGAGTAGAGCGGCAGCATTCAATGGAAATTATGCACAAGAAACGCAGTATCATGCAGGTTGTTTTGACTTAAGGGTTCAATATGTATTGAATTTCCAAATCCATGGCTCACCTGCATTTTCTGCTTTATTAGAGTCAGAGAAAGGATGTTAAAATCTAAATGTCAGATGGTGAGTGGTTTGTCTGAGTGCACTTATACAGAGGCAATCGAAGGCAAACTGACTCGAGATTCACCCTGGAAATGTTACAATGCTTTGACACTGAAATGGAAATCAAAACGTTCCAAAGCAAATAGCTCCCCAGTGGCAGCCCAGAGAGAACATACATGCAGAAGTGTCCCAGTAAATCACTTAACACTGTTTTCAGAGGCTGTAAACAGCATCAACCTGTGACAGGTATGTCCTGCATGTGTTGCCACATGCCAGGCATGCTGTCTCCTCCTCTCCACTTCGCCTTGCAGAGGAAAAATAAGATATATTAGTCTCACAAAAACCTCTGTATTTGTATAACTGTAGTTTGATGGTATATTTACTGAGTTCTGCTCTAGATTAAACACTGGTTTTACAGGAGGGTTAAACTAACACCAATCTAGATAGATAAATAGATAGATATACTCTATACATTATTGATTCCAATTTTGGAAATTATTTTGTTACAGAAGTGTCAGTGTGTTCAGACATTAAAAATAAAAATACTTAAAAAGTGGAATAGAGAATTAACAACTACAAATTTAAAGTAAAAATAAAATGAAAAATATTATATAAAATATCAACAATATAAACAGTATAGAAAGTCTGGATAATTAAAATGTTCTAAAAAAGTAAAAAATACTTCCGTTAGTAGCAGGAATATATGCTTACACTACAGGAGCAGACATACTTGTATAAACATAGGATAGTATAAAATGTAAAGATATACAGAACATTGCAGATTGTTCATAGTTACTACAGTAGGAAGGAGAAACTCAAACACAACACAACTTGAAATTTGGTTAAATAAAGCATGAATATGAAATATTGTGCCAAGCATATGTATGCCACATTATGTTATTGTATAATGCATTAAATGGGTTTGAAATGCAGCTAAATGTGTTGTGTCGGAACACAGTATATTTAGCTGCTGTCAGCATCTGAGCAGCTCATTGTTATCCATTAGGAGCAGCTAGTGCAGGGTAAGAGTCTTACCAGGCAGGGGGTGAGATTCTCAGCCACTTAATCAGGGATGCGATGGGAAGAGTAAAACTCCATGCCAGTCACTTATAGCCAGCCACATTATGCTGTCAACATGCCACTGCATACAAAAATATAACCTAACCTAATAATCTAATTTAGTGGTGCAATAAGCCCTCGATCGCAAATGACTTCCAGAGGGTTTTTAGATTATTAAATGTTTGCATTTGCTTTTATCAAATTCTCAGAGCCACTAGGAATTGATTGCTGTGTTGGAAGTGTATTGACGAGGCTGACACAGTTGGGGATTCTCTTAATTAGAAAGTATAGGAAGGGGAGGCAAACAGACAAGACAAACACAAAATATAAAGCAATTACAGTCTTCTCATCCCAGCAATGCAAAAGTCGTTAAACAGCCTTAAAATGCTCCATTATGCCATGTGCAAGGCTCTCTAATTGCTGCAGGAACAATTACTGAGTTCAAATATACATATTCTTCCTAACACACTAAATGTTTACCATGAAATCCTTCATGCATTACTACACTCGATTCAACAAAATCGTCTGTGGGAAACAAAATGCAAAGAGTGCTTCAAAGTAGAGGCAGAGGCAAAGGCTGCAAAATATCTCTTACTCCCGAAAGCAAAATAATGATTTTGAAAGAAATGTGATTATGTTTGCTTTTCTAGAGAAGCACAATAATCACATATTTTACATATCAATAGCCTCGGAGAAAGCATTCATGTGAATGAACTGTTTAAGGACTGTTTAAGAAGATAATGTGAGAAAACTGCATACATGAATTTAGCAGCCTGGGCTTGAGAATGTGAGATAACAGCTGTCAGAAACAGAGTGTCATAATTGTTCTTTGCATGTTTAAATTATGTTGTAACTGATTTAACTTTTTGTATTTGTCCAGTCTTTAGTACCACAGTGCAATACACATTATACCAGCCCACCCCCAAAATAAATAATGGTTAAGAAAAATCCAAATTGGAATTTTTATGTCTGGTAGGTAGTTTTGCTGTGTCGTTCCCATGGTCTTTCCTGCTGTGAGTTTTAGTTTGTGTTGTAGCCTAACTCCCTGCTTCTGCTCCATAAAAGGACACATAGGAATCTCACTCCTCGCTCGATAGTCTAATGATGCCTTGTTGGCTTTGATCGGAAGCTGACCATGAAAGAGAAACTTAACGGGTCGAGCACTGATGTGTGTATTTGGTGAGGGAATTTATTGCTCTCCTCCGAGGACAGCCAGTCCACATTTGGAATGCTCGTGAAATATTCACAGGAGTCACTGACACAGGAACTCGCTGCCATCAACACTGTGGTTTTAAAATAGAGGAGTCACTGTCAGACACTGATTGTGTCTTCAGCCTGTCTCTCCTGTCCGCCTTTTCACATTTGTTGACGGATTTGGTAGCATCGAACTCTCCCGCAACAAGGGCTTGTATCCTGTGGAAACGTCTTTAAAATTCCCAGTAAATCTTTCCAGCATAGATACCAACACTCTTGTTACCATGGTGTCTGGCTTTCTGCCTCACAGCTCTCGCGGCTCCTAACAACCAAGAGCAAAGGTCATGACCCCTCCAGCAGACAACTGTTTAGTGAAATCAACGCCTCACACAGGGGGCACAAATAACTTTGCACCCCAGTCCGAATTGGAGCAAGTGGAGTTTCTTTAAGCGCAGGAGGTGCAGAGGATCTGGCTTGGAGGGCGGTCATGTATGCTGTCTTCAGCCTCCCTCCACCCCCTGTGATGCACTTCCAAGAGCTTTTGTACCAGCTCAATTGACAATAGGCACACATTCCTCCTAGCAAGTGAGGAACATGGTTTGCTGGCATTTGAAATGCTCTTCACGGCATTCATATGGACTCTTGCTTTTGAACAGTGCCCTCACTGTTGAGACCCCTCTTTCGGGACAAACGCTCACTTTGAGATAGAAATATAGAGAAAAGACGTGACATATCCAGCGCATCATCTTGTTGACAGTGACAACGTGTCCCAGTTGCAAGACTATGAAGTAAACATCCTCTCCATGTGTGGTCACCTCATGCAGATTTCTGAGTGGATAACTTTGTTTTGTTTTGGACCTGTAACGACGGAGCAACTTTAGATCAAAATCAAGACCTGTCTCACAATCAACACCTAATCTGAATTAACAGGGAGAACCATTTCTGCTGAAAATATAATGCTAGGAGAGGTCTCCTGTTTTTGAAAGGAATAAAGAATTTAGCTATGACTCACAGTTTTCATGTCCGTACCTGTTACCCTGCTTTTAGGCTGGGAAAAGACACCACTGATCAGAGACTAATAAAACATGTCTATACGTTGTATTACATGTAGGATTTACAGTGTTGGAGAGTATTGTTATATAACTGCTGCAGCTGACTATATTAATTAAACATGTTGTCTATTAAATGTTGTAAGGGTGAGATCTTGTAGTCTGTCATCTATGAATATAATACAGTTCATCTAATTTCAGATGCTTTAAGAAGCATTTATTTGGAACTTTTGATGAAAATAGCTTTTACATCATCAATCTAAAGAGCAAAAATGGAAGTCGTGCTTTTAATTGTATTGAAAATATTATCATTAAAGCTTATTTTATAACCAATAGAAGCTGCATCTGCACAGTTTCACCCTTATGCTGAGCATGCAAGTGTTGTAAGCTTGTTTAATGCTCACAGTGTGTCATGGTAATATACAGTAAGGCAAGGCAAGTTTATTTATATAGCACCTTTCAACACAATTCACAATTCCCAAGGCAATTCAAAGTGCGTTACAAAAATGAAAGACATTAAGAGCATTAAGAAATAGTGCAGTGGAAACGCATTATAAAACGGCATTTAAAAACAGTCATTAAAAATCAAAGATAATAAAATATACATCAAAAATACATGAATAAAAGTTAGTGTAAGTAAGATATGAATAGTTCAATTAAAAGCAGCAGCAAAAATAAATGTCTTCAGCCTGGATTTAAAAGTTGTAGCAGCCCTGCAGGATTCTGGGAGTTTGTTCCAGATATGTGGAGCATAATAACTGAAAGCTGCTTCGTTGTTGTTTTATCTTGATCATGTTTCCGCCAGGCCTTTAATAGGCCATAGCTCTATTTTTGTGGCACACCATGGGAGGATTAACTCTGACCCTTGCACTCAGCCCAATGATTTTGCTCATCTACTTCTGTTATTCCAAACAACGTTCTCTGAATTGAATGTCTGTCTTTCCGTGCTGCTGGAATTTGATTCATATGCTAATGAGCCAAATTCCCATGGATTTCGCTCTCCTGTGCCGTAGATATCACCCTCAAAACTCCCTGCCTCCCCCCTCTCCCTTTTCTGTCTGTCATTGCCCCTCTCACATTCCCTCACTTTCATGCGTTCACAAGGTCATAACCTCGCTTACAATAATCTTACACAAGACTCTTGTAATCAGTTCTACCTTAACACCAGATGTGTATGTCCTAAAATGTAAAGTATTTTTAAAAATAGCAATGAAAACAGGATAGTTTAAAAAAAGAATAATATACATCCACTTTTATTTGAATGCAGAAAGAAGTGATTTTACTTCTAAGCAAATACAAACAAAAATGCTTGGCTTATGATTGATGATTATCAGGCCATGTAGAGATTCAGGCAAATCAGCATGTCTACATGTCTGAAATTCTCTTTCCAATCAATAGATAAAGGTGAGGCAGTTTGAAAATTCCCTTGATAAACCTTTTGTTTTAGGGGGGACTTTGATTCCTCGTAGACAGGATCTGCACAAGTCTTTTCCAAACAAATAAAGGGCTATAATTTTACCCTGGCCCCAGAAAATAGTAACAGAAATACGTTTTGATTTAATTGTTAAGGAGAACATTGTGATCCTAAATGTGGCATTCATCTTTATTTTACAGTGTGGTAGATGATCATTATGATGCCTTTAGCTTCAGATCGCTGTTGCAGATTTAGGAAAGAGGTTAAACAAGCATTGTATCCAATATGCACACCCTCACACACAGTCTATATGTTGGCAACTTCTTTGATCTCTATAATGTCTTTATTATGTATTTAACCAACAGCCAAAAGTTGGAAAACACATTCACACACAGTCTGTAGTATTACTGATAGTAGAATGGACGAAGGGTGTGCTGCAGCTCTCTTCCGAGTGTCCTCCTTTATCCTGAAAGTACCTGTGTGTGAGAAAGTAGGTATTTAATAATTGTTTGCCTGTGGGGATGTTGCAATCTCTGGCTTACAGTAAATAGGCTTCTGGTGATACTTGGCTCCACGTGTGAGACAATCCTTAATGTGTTTAATCACAATCTGCCAACAAGTTCCTTGTCTATATGGATACATTTCATAATCGTGAGTGATGTCTTTTAATGTGGCCTACCTTGAAAACAATGTCATCTGCATGCAGACTGATCCGGGCCACCCTGGCCTCCAGAATATTTTTTTCTTTGCACTGTCACTCTTCTCCGTACACCAGCTCCCAAACTTCCGACCCAACATAGTGAAACCCCTAAAACACTCTTTAATGGACCCTTTCATTTGGGAGCCCAGACCAGAACAAACACTTTTATTCATGATGTTCCAAATATTCAAATGAAGCAAGGCCCTGACACTTTCACAGGGGTACTTCTGTCGTGGGCCTGTGTTTGGCGGCATTGGGGCTATCACTCTCACTGGGAGATGCAAGGTACAACTCCTATGTTTCCTGTCCCAAGAGTCATTTAAACACCAAGCGGATGAGTCTCCTCCAGCGCCATTGGCTCTGTGCCATCGCATTGATGTGACAAATTAAGGCCAACTGGGTGAAAAGTTTTCAGGAACGTCACATGAAATACTGCTTTTAGTGCAGTGATAGGAGCACATTTGATCCACCATCAGTGCCTATTCTGATAGAATTACCTTGATTGTGTTTTTTTAGTTGACCTCTCTCGTTGATCGAGATAACAGGACTCTGTGCATTATGTGTAATTGGTCTATTTTCTTCATTACCATTCCATTTAAAAAAAATGCTAATCAGGTAAACAATGTGTTTTGAGTCGTTGTCAGAGCTTGTTTGGCTTGTCATGATGTTTAAGGAATAGCTTTTAAGAGTACACTTGGGTGAGGTGACTCTTGAGCATTATTCTTTTGACATGTAGCAGATGATTCATAACTCATTTATTGATAGGGCTTTCTTTGGAAATCATTTACTAATTTAAGAGTAACGTAGCCGCAGTAGATGCCATGCTAGATAATTGGCAGCATTCCATCATTCCAGCATTTGACTGTGTATCACTCGTAACTCCACTACCGAATGCCAGGTATCATATTTGTTTTAATCTACACAGATTATACACGGTACCTCTTAATGTCACCCACACTTATGGGATTGGAGCCTTGGCTCAGAGTCCTTTTATCCAGAAAAACAGATATTAGGGTATACTGTAAGTACTACTCTTAATCCTTTTCTGACTTGTTTTTGAGAAGATACTAAGCTGCAGGTGCAAGCCATTTGAAAACAACACATTTGGGTGTTTCCTCCAAGTGACAGGGAAATCGCTCTTTTCTTCTTTCCTTTTCTTTTAGTCTACTTTATACTTGAGTAATGACATCCAGAAAAACGCGTTTTTGGTTGTTAAAAGGAAGAGTGGGAAAGGACACGTGGGAGAGAGAGAGTGTTCACAAAGGTGTGTGTGCTTGACACAAGACCAGGCAGGTCTCACCCTGAGGTGGGGCTTCATTACTTTCTGCGTCTGAGCCCTTTGGAGATGAAGGTTAATCCCCAGGACCGAACAACAGCTGTCATTTCTAAACATCCTAAAATTACATTTATCGAAACCTGTCCCTTTACGTACATGAAAGTCTCTGGGGATTCACGGCTGGCTGTTATTGTCAGTCAGAAGAGAGGAGTTTAGTGTGTCATCGGGTGTATTTACTGTCCGTTGTCTCAACTGGAAACAGAAAATGGTCTGCCATTATGTGGGGACATAAGAATTTAAATTGGGGGATATATTCTATTGATTGGTATAGTGTATGTTTTTAGCTAAACAAATAGCTGGAGGGCTGATGGCATATTTTAAATTAGTTCTCTAGGAGGAATGCATTGTGTTTAAAAACAGATTCCTCATGTCTTGTGTTATTGTAGCTAATCCATCACACAAATAGACCCACACATAGTCTAAGCACTTTATTAAAAGGTCCTATAATAGATAATCTGGCTTTAACACACATACATCTTCTTAAAACAAATTAAAGTATTTATTCATGTGAAAATAAACCAAAAAAGGTTTTCCGTCCAACTGGATTCAAAACACAGGAGTGGAACCTAAAACAAATTAATTTGAATACATGGTCTATAACTATTGGGTTCATTCTAAAGTATTGTATCATTATAACTTTTAATAATATCTGTATTATGTGTAATCACAGACCTGTAATCCCATAAAAGTCAAACTTTTGCAAACTTAGGTTTGGTCAAAAAATACTGAAGCGATGGAGCTATAGAAATTGTTGATTTGAAGCAAAGATTTTTTGTTTTTGTCTTTTAAAAAAAAGACATTGCCCATCCAACTAAATACCACTTTAGGCCTTCAAGATTATCCCATCAACTAATTACCAGCTTAGTTCAGGCCACAGAGCACAGCACTGCTCCCTTATCCGCCTCTCTGCAACAGCGATGAACAATGTGTCGGGGTGAAGGAAGGTGTGAAGAGGTCTTCTCCTGGCCTGCAGTCTCTAAAGGGAGGAAGCTGAGTGTGACTGTGTGTCTCCACACTGTCTCTCCCTGTGCTGCTAGCTGTGGCAAACTGATTAGGCTCCTGAATGCCACTCTTTGTCACTCAGCACTTTTGCGAGGAACGTGTTTCTATAGTGATTCATGTTGTTAGCCTGTGTCTCCCAACAGATGGATTTAAATTAAAAAATAAAGTTTTCGATTTAATCCATTATTGTATCCCAGTGTTTTCGGTAAGGGGGAAATCTTGAGAAATGGAAAAGGTAGAGTATCTTTGCTGCTCAGGAAATGCCACACCTCATGGTCTATGATTGGGTAACTAGTATTTAAGGTTTTAGTAGCGTGTCAACCGTTTGCGTGCCAGGATGGCTTCTGTTTATAGTGACACTTCACATGTCACTTCACAAAGCACCGTGTGCCAGCGCAGGAACCACTTAAGGCTTAATGGCACTTAAATGAGCGACACACTTCGACAAACCTCCACACAGCACATGTGCTCTGCAAAAGTGATATTCACATGGAAGGATGGAGGAAAGAAAAAAATCCAGTTTAGGTCTCTATAACATCATAATATGAACATTACTTAGGAAATGAAAAGTTATAGAAGCAGCAGTGCAACATTTTTTGATGTTCAGAGTCACAACAGGCTTTTGACTTGAACCTGTTTTGCTTGTGTACAAGTGTAGAGCTTCTTCTTTTAACATAATACTGGAAGCACAGGTTTTGATGGACGCGTTGGATGTGTGTCAGAGAGATGTTTGTGTGAATTACAGGCATACATAATTACTAGCTTGCTGTAGAGCTCGGGGGACCGAAACAGAGACGTCTTATTGCGCCATTAGGTAATGACGAAGACATGTTGACCTGAGGTAAGGGAAGTTGTTATGTTATGACCTTAACTAGCTTAGAACTTTGGCGTCTAGAGGGTCTTCCCTAATGTTGGCATTACTTTCATGGATTGATCTATCAGTGTCTGCAAATATGATACATGTGTAGTAAGCGAGACTCCTTTCATCTACGGATAAGCAGGGCAATCATACAGTATTGTTAAAGAAGCCTGGATAATACGCCTAGCTAAAGAGTTGGTATCTGCCTCGGAAAAAGTAATCAGTCAAGATCTACAGAGATCTAATGGTTTATGTGTCAGCCAAATGACGTTAGACACATGAACACATGAGGGATTTCCTGAGGCAGCCAGGATATGTGCTTGATTACACTTTCTTTACAATCACATTTGTTTAACATCATGCATTTAAAGAATGTTACCTATGGTAGCCCAACCCTTTGAATTTAAAGTGTGTACATTGGTAAAACACAGTCCACATGATTATAATTAAAGCACTCTAGTATTTGTACATAATAGAGTTTGTCTGGCGGCTGGTTTATCTCTGTCAGTCCCAGCTGATGTTCTGACTTCTGAAACCTCCTCCATCATTGCTGGCGTTGTCTGCGTTGACAGCATGCTATGTTGAGTAGTTTGTCTGCAGTCGTATATCTGACTGTGTGGAGCGGCTACACCTAGTGGAGCACTCTCTGAAATATTTTCCTTTGTGATTTTAGACAATGTTTGAGAATGTAATGGAGTCATGAATGGGTCACAACCTTAGCTTCCGTTGAAATAGATTTACTGTACAGGTGTGTCACGGTGCCCTTCCGGCCTTTTCTTTGATTATACTCATTACAAACTTGCACATATATGTTTATAGATATTTTAATTGCGTCATATGCTATCAAACATTTCCTAAGTTTGTATGGAAGGCATTTGGTAATTGGTATTTTGTGCACTTTGCATAAAGACGGTGGCGAAAGACCAGAGGCAAGGACTGTTGGAGAGGAAATGCCTCATGACAAAGGCATGGGGCTGGGACACCTTTTCAGTTCGTCACCACAGGGGGGTGAGATGTAGATTTGAAGTAGGAATTCACAATTGAAGTTGTGTCTCGTTCGTTTTAACATTCATGTTAACTTGACAAAAAAAAAGAATCTGGTCATGAATAGAGATCCTTAAAAAAGTCATATTTATCCTCTATAAGTTTGTGTATGTGTCTGGTTGTCATCTGACTGCGGTGATATATAATTATATATTTTTTAGTAGTAAATATTTTATTTCTTTCATATAAGCCTAATTAGGGGGCTTAACGTTTGCTTTTATTAATTTAATCTACATTCTTAGTCTTAACATTCTTCTCGTTTGTCCATAGAAGAGAAAGAGACACTGAGCATGAAACATATCAAAGGACAAAATAATTCAAACTGTCTTTTTTGAAACTCCTAGAGATTGTCATCAATTGTCTGATTTGGCAGAAATACATATTTATGGAATGAACCCCCCCCCCCCCCCCCCCCCCCTTTACGAGGACATGCAAGTTGCCTCTTACTGTAGGTTTGTTCCTCTGTGTTTACAGAAGCTGTGCGCTCTTAAACATGGAATAGGTCCATTTGAGGTGATGACAGCTTAGATGGATGGCATTATATGTTATGTCAGGCAATCAATCACTGGTTTAAAAGGAACGGCTTTCTAGTCAATGCAGTGTTCTTATACGCAAAGAGATAAACCGAAAAATAGTATCACGTTTTACAAGACTGTTTGATTTTCTTTATTAGGCAGTGTAAATACATTGTTTTCCCTTGAGAACTGCTCCCCAAAGCTTTTTTTCTAAAACCATTAGTATCCCATTCTTCACTTTAGAACAGTTCATCTCAGCGTTAGCAGGGAGCGTGCACTACCTCATTTCAGGCTTTAATATACTGAGCCGTGAATGTCAACACGTTTCCTGCTGGTTAGATTGCCCTGCAGGGCAGTGTGAGCATTGCTTATCGGTGCGGTCATTATGTCTCCATTAGGCTTAGAAAATGATGTTGTAGAAACACTCCCCATTATTCCTAAACACAATGCAGATCTGCTAACACTTTTAACTCACAACGGTGTTTGATAAGCCACCTACAGTATATTGCAAATTCCCTGCTTTACTCCGTGGAATATAAATGAGGCCTATTGAGAAAATAACATGACCTTTTTGGTGGTGACCTTTTTGCATGTACGAGATATTTACCTTTACCTTCAGGAGAGCTACTTATAATACTCAATTATTTCTTGACATGTTTTCAGATAAGATTCCAATAACAATCTTTACAAAAACTTAAATAGAAAGGAAAAGCCAAATCATAAAGCTCCTAGTGGGCTGCTATCAACAATTGTGTGTCTATTTCTGGCATGTACTCCCATTCCTCTCTCTATCAATACCCCGGAGCACTGTGTGGAAAAGAAAGTACACAAAAACCGTGGTCCTCTGAGAGAAGATGACTCCCGTCCCTACCCTTTAATTGGATCCGAGACACATTGCATAAAAAATCATCGAGATGGAACTGGGTGTAAATGGGCGTGCATTGTTTGTGGAAGGCAGGATGGAGGGATCTAGGAAAAAGGGGAGAGATAGTGCAGAGAAAGAGATGGCGAGACATGCCTGAACTTCCTCTACACCAATTCTTTAATGCTCACTGAGAAGCCCCGCAGTGCAGGCTTTGTCCCCTCATTGTCACAGGCTTATAGAGCCTCTTTGCCAAGTGAGAGGCTTTGGCGACATATGTCACTTCAGTGAGTCTCCTGTCGCTCCTTTAGCCGCTTGAGTGTTGGGGCGGGCAGGGAGGCGTGCCTGTGCACCATGAGAGGAACGACGTGAGGTTAAGGAGGAAGGACAAGTCAGATATGTTGGTTCAGAGAGAGTTGCTGGAATGATCTCTTGATGGTCCTGCCCTGTAAAATGTTTTGTATGGACTTGTAGTTCAGCTGCACTCTGATAGAAGTGGACTTAAGATGTAGAATGACTCAGAAACCAGTAAGTAGAACTGTTACTTCATGTAAAGTGTTCTGCCATTTTTACTCCCTGTTCTGACTGTATATGTATTTGAGTAGTAGTGTTGTATAATAATACGTGTTCAGATGATTTATGCTTTACTTTACAGTCTTTAATTTGCAACGATATATCGTAGTCTGTAGGGGTGTGTGTTTGTGTGAGGCCGATTGAACTAAGTTTGAGTTCAAAGAAAGGGAGGGGGTCATTGTATACAGTGTGTGTTGGCAAGGATTAGTCATGTAGTCTCACTCTTCGTGCCCTAGCCAACTATTGGTTTGACACAATCCCTGCAGATTTGTGGCTGTGATCTGCCATGTGTTCAGGTAACAGATCCCTCGACTTCCCAAACAAATGCTTTGTGAACTGTTTATATAGTGACTCCACCCCATTTTATGCTCTAAGGATTTTGCCTTTCAAACAGACTGTTGGTTTTGTTTAATTTATGATTAAAGTGATTTTGTGGTTTTCAGATCTCCACGTGCATGTGGAGTAGTATAATCTGTCTAACCCACAAAGTTGCTTAACTGGCAATACACTATGTCTGCTGTGTTTGTATATAAATTGACTGGTTGTTGGTAGGATTAATACAAATGTGGATAAAAGGTCCCACTTCTCAAGTCACTGGTGGACTGTGTACCTCCTGCCTATCAAGGACTCTGCATGTCCTGCTGGGCTTATGTGATTTTCTGTCTGTGATTATGTGCAGGCGTGCTCATGTGTGGGCCTGTGTGTGTAAATTATAGCACACAATAGCACCAGACAGAGAATGACAGAGGCTTACAGCTTTATTACAACATGAACATGCATGTTTACCCCACTGTGACAAACATCTATCCAGCTTTGTTTACCATTCAATCCGATTGAGGATAATCACAAAAAAGTCCTTATTGCAAGTACTACTCTTCCACAATCTCTGAATTTGTTTAATTGATTCTAAATTGAAGCAGCTTAATCCTGCATCTAGTCCACAACAATTACCAAATTAACCTTGCTCACTGAGAAGGGGCAACGCATGCAGCTTTGCGTCCTTAGAAGAACCCAGAGCAGCACTCAGTCACTGTTAAGCAGCGTACTGTATGACTGCCGGGGCTCCCTCTTTCATTCAGCTGATAGCAGGATTAGCTGGAGGCTGGACCCATTTGGCATTGCCAGTGCTGCCGTCACAGTCTCAGCACTGTGAGAACTAAGCCGTGAAATACTAACTGGCTTAGACCAATTTATAGTGTGCCATCTTGGATCTAGCTGTCGTAGCAGAATGCAGCTTTGTGCCAGGTGGGTTTACTGTAAGCATGCTATGCCATGTCACCAGCCAGGCTTTACAGTTCAAAGGGTAATCTCCAGGCAAGTGTCGGGCTGTGTTGTGCTACGAGATCACAACAATGATGAACAAATCATTCTTAATAGTACAATAATATCCTCAATGGGACATTTTGAATACATTAAGGAAATGTTCTTTAAATGGGCCTTTTATTATAGAATATACGTTTTTCTTATGTATACATGAAAAATCCAAATGTATTTATATACAAAGTACTGATTTTGATAACTCTAAAAACATAATTTCCAATATTATGTATTTCCTTTCTCTCTATTACTACATTTGAGTGTTAACCCTTCCAATCCATTTATAAATGCCTTAAAGTTACATTTTCTAGCAAGAATAAAGAACATGTTTTTTTTCCTGAGGTACAGCGAGTTGAACAGGAGTCGTTCAAGTATTTAAAAAAGGATAGGTATTGAGTAAGATTTTGTTTGTGTATTTGCGTTGTGGTTTTCTATACTGTCACTTGACAAACACAGTATAACGTTTAAAGTAAACAATGCTAACTTAAATGGAAACTTTGACCATTGTAAACCAGGTTTGTATCGTTGCAATGTTGTTGGTATGTACAACTGAACCATGTTCAGCTTCCTCAGTGTTACTGCCGGTGTTAACTCCCCTCAGTGACAGGCACAGTTTCCCTATGAGTGTGTTTGTTCACAGCTCATTTAGAGAAAAGCATCTCCCCCTCTGTGACGTTCATTAAGTGCAGCATCTCTGTGAAAAGAACATATGCTTGTGATCAAACTGTTGTTGTTTTTCTCCAACTTTAATCAGTAGATTCATCTTTTAAAAATAAATCTTACTCTGACTCTTTCAGGTCCTCTTCCATGTGCCTTACAAATCCCAAGTGACGCCAGTTGATCCATATCAACACGTTCTCCTGATCTCTGCTGTCTCCATCCACCAGTGGAGGGTGATGAGGCTGGTGGGGAGCCTGCAGCTTGTTCTGCTTTTGGCCTTCACCTCCACAGCCACAGGCCTCAACATCCCTCTGGAAGGTAG
This sequence comes from Notothenia rossii, assembly GCF_949606895.1. NCBI lineage: Eukaryota > Metazoa > Chordata > Actinopteri > Perciformes > Nototheniidae > Notothenia > Notothenia rossii. Next base: position 23,747,364 of record NC_136902.1, read on the forward strand.
GAATGTCATGATACAAATCTTGAATATATTATCTTATTTATAAATCAAACTGGTTGCTTAATGTTTAATGTTTAATTTCATCTTTCTGTTTTGGCATTTGTCAAAAAAGTGTGTGTTCTTTTTTTTTAGCTGTCCATCACGCTTAAGTAAATGTTAGCTGCTTTTAAAAAGATGACTAACAAATAACACCTTGGAGTAAATTGTTTAACTCACGAGTGTTGTAGCAGAGGCTTCTTTGTTTAGGTCTGTGAATGCTTTGCAAATGCTGGGATGCTGTTGTAGTTCAGTGTCTATCTCTTTATTTTTCCAGAATGTAGCATGGTTTGCATACAACTTTACCACATTACTGACTTATCAGCTTTATGTAGGGCAGTAGCAAATAATATGAAACAACAGAAGAATATGTGTGTTCTTAATCCGAAATGTTAACGTTCAACACTTTTGTGATCATTTTGTCTTTATGTTTTGTTTTTATAGTGGAGCAGCCACCAACCATAATTAATAGCTCATCTGGTCCCATTATTGCACTTCCTTTTGACAAGTCCATTACCATCCAGTGTGAAGCCAGGGGCAACCCACCACCAGAGTAAGTGACATCAGCATGATCTCTGTCGTAATTAAGCAAATGGCTGATTAAGGATGATCTGTGAGAAAATACCACAGCTTTCAACTTTGTCACATATGCTTCTGTTTATCAGTGATAGATTGATACTGTGTATTTTGCTCCAACAGATACAGATGGACCAAAGATGGCAAAGACTTCATCCCTCCCCACGTCACGACAAACAGACATCACCCAGTTGGTACATTCGTGCTTCACAACAAGCAGGTTGTCGAGTTTCGTGGTACATACCGATGCTACTCTTCTAACAAGTTGGGAACTGCCATGACGGAGGAGATTGAACTTAGAGTTCCCAGTGAGTAACCTTTACACAACAAGCTCACAAATTACCTTAAAAGGATGACTAATGCTTTTCACTGTCACCGGATACGTTTTTTCGTTTTGTTTAATCACTGTTTTTTTTTTTTAATTAGATGTGCCCAAGTTTCCAAAAGAGGTCAATTCCCCCCTCGTTGTTGAGGAGGGAGATCCAATCATCCTGGAGTGTAACCCTCCAGAAGGTGTAGCCCCAGTTAAGATCTACTGGATGTCTATTGGTAAGCAAAGAAGGAGCTGCTGTTACTTGTTACTTTTATGGTGGATATATCTGTTGGTTGATAGTTTTGGACGGGTGACTTTCAAAATGTTTAACATATCATTTACTGTTTGTGTAGAGAAATGTTTGAGTACTCTACTTTTGTATTACTTTCAAATTGACAGCACAAGTACAACTAGGCATTATAATAATACAGAGGATGATAATGCTCATAGCAAAGAAGCTCAAGAAAATTGCAATTATTAACAAATCGGCATGTGTGTCGATATACCATTCTCTGCCGCGCTGTGAGGAAAGGCTACATGTGTTTTTTTTTAAACAATATTATAGTATCACCACTCTAAATGCCATATATGATAGACTATCTTTCCGGTCGGCTTTTAATGATCTATTTGGTCTACAATTGTTTTTGTTAAACCCTCCTTGGAAAAGAATGTTCACCATGATCACCGTGAAAATGCTTCTTCTCCTTTTAATTTGTATGGATGAGCTAGCTTGTCTCCGCTTCATCTGAAAGCCGTAACGCAAAGAGGATGTGGTTGACAAAATCCATCAAACACAACAATATGCATACGTATGATGGATATCATTTGCTCATAGAAAAGCCTTAATGTAAGATGTTTCCCGATTATAGGCCCATTCATTAATTCGCACCATTTGTAATAAGATCAACCACTAGGTTTTTCTGGTGGTGAATTTGCGGAAGTAGAACAGTGTACTTAATTTTCGGGTGACATAGTTAATGTAATAATATAACCAACGTTGTGTTAGTTAAGCATTATATATCTTTTTTCTGCTAAAAGAAACATGTACTACGGTAACATGTTACCCCCAATACAGACTAAAAGCAGTCTGTATTGGGAGTCAAATAAAGACTCTTGAAGCTCCTGGGACACTTTCAGTTGTGCTTCACCTTTGCTTTGTTAATGGTGCAGGTGGTATATTGATGGAGGTCTGTCTACGTCACTTCTACTGAAAGTTTATTAGGGATACAATCTAAAAGCTGGCACTGAGTTTGGGAGAGCCATGTGGTTGTCCTCAGTCTCCACTGGCCATCAGTGAAGTTAAGAGTGACAATAAGAAGGAAGACACACTCGAGGCCCACAAAGTTTCTTCACACCAGCGCCAGAGACAGTGATTTTAAAAAGTCACCTCAGTTCAGTCTGAAGTGGTTTGTCAATATTTTTCTGTCCAATCCCTTGAGAGCTCCTACAACACACCTGTCTGATGTCAGAAAGAAAAAACGGGTTTTGAAGTGGATAGGGCCTGGAGGCATGGAGCAGAGTCAATGAATACACTGGTGCACAATTCTTGTTTAAAAATCTTTAAAAAATAGAAAAAAGTTTACTTTCCTGTGGGTCAAAGAATTGATTTCAAAATACTGCTGCTGGTTTATAAAGCATTGAATGGTTTAGGCCCAAAATACATTTCTGACCTACTGCTAAATTATGAACCATCCAGAACTCTCAGGTCTTCAGGGACTGGTCAGCTTTCTGTTCATGTTTCATTTTTGTTGAAAGGTGCTGTATAAATAAACTTGCCTTGCCTTACATTTTAGTTTCACATGACACATTTTCCAGGGATTGTCTTAACATCCACAGTCCACATGCATTATAAAAAACAAATCTTTTTTTTATGAACATTGACCAAACAACCAATGACTTAAGGCTTTATTTTACTTGAATAATGGATCTGTGGAAACCAAATATGCTGTCACAGTGCACTTACAGTCTTACAGTACCAATTCACCGACTCTATACAAGGAAAAAACGTCACGGCATTTCCATTAACGTTCCATTAATGACAATGATGCAATTTACTATCATGTGACCTAAGTCTCATTAGGAAGCTCTGGTTAAAATCACGCACACTTGGATGCATCATGAATAGCTCTGGTTCACCTGATGGATATATTTGAGATGTTCTGTCTAATTAATCTGCTGAAATCATTGATATAAATGTTCTCTTTTTCAGGTCTTGAGCACATTGAGCAGGATGAGAGGGTTTCTGTGGGCACTGATGGCAACCTGTACTTCGCTTATGCCTTACTGAAAGACAGTCGTCAGGACTACTGTTGCTTTGCCTCCTTCACCAAAATACGCACCATCGTCCAGAAAACCGCCATGGCTGTCATTGTCAAGAGCTGTAGGTTAAACACAATACAGCCAGCAGTACTTCTGTCACATTTTCTATTTGTATAGTACTTGATAAAATGATCTGGGAGCACAATGTATTTTCCATAGACTATTACAAATTGTGAATCATTCCATAAAGGACAGATCCCTGATATCTTCACTCTCTAGCAGGGCTTGTCTTGTCATGTTTATTGCTCAATGATAATCTGTTATGACTACTGAATTCAGCGATATATATCGGTGAAAACAAACGATCACTACCCGTATAATTCTCAAGATGTTTGTTTTTGTTCCAGCGAAACCTGGCAATGAATCTGCTGACAGCGGGGAAGCCAGTGAGTGATATTCACACATCAAAGCCTTCACAGTAAAACACATTCCATATCATGTGAACAGGCAGCGTTGCAGGGTTGATTTGCATGTTGCAAACACTCTGCAGATAATAAATTGACTCCAGGCGTGTGTGTAGTTAACTATTATTTAAACATTGATTAAAAAAGGAGAAATTACTGAAGGAGACTGTTTTCTATGTCTAAAGCAGCTGAACCCCCCCCTGTGAGGATGCCCGGCCTGCTGCTGCCCTCTGGTGTTCAGACAGAGAAGGTGCTGCTGAGGGGAAAGCATCTGGAGCTGGAGTGTATTCCTCATGGATAGTACGAATATGTGCAATATCATCACTGTATACTGTATTATATATTATACATAAATGGCAGATTAATAACTTAATTTAAACTTTAATGTTAATAGTTTCTATACTTACGTTATTTTCATGTATAATATGATCAATGCATTGATAAATTATATATTGTATCGTAGCTGATGAGAGGAGATAACAAATACAAATATTTGTTAATATTACCAGACAAACATTTAATTACCATTAACAAATGATGTTTATACATGCTTTGCAAAGTATTTATTAACTAATTACGAATGCAATATATTCATCAACTTGATAGCCACCTGAAGAGTGTTTAAAGACAGATTACAAACTAATTATTAGCCTTAAATATAATGTTACATCCATCTCCATATTATGTATGCATCAATACATTGTTAAAATAACTTACATTTCAACATTTATAATAATCTGTAAACATTAGTAATTCATATAATAACTATTGACTACTTACTCAACTATCAAATACCATTTGTTTATAGATTTTTTTATCAATCATCCTATTCATCTGCTATTGTGGCAATTGACATGTTTTTTCATGTCGTAGTCCGACCCCGAAGGTAACATGGATGAAAATGGGAGACACGCTGCCTTCACGGAGAAGTGAAGGCAAACATGGAAAGCTGTTGTCCATTTCCGCTGTAGATGAGAGTGACGCTGGGAAATACATGTGTAAAGCCCAGAACTCTGTTGGAGAGGCTGTCCACTACTTTGATGTAATAGTGGAAGGTAAGAGCTAATTATGCATGTATTTGTTGCTGCATTTGGTTTTGCTTGGAGGATAAAGCTGTTTTTAGTTTGTTAATTCAACAAGTGTCTTGTTAACGTCTCCCAGAGCCTCCAAATTGGCTGTCAGAGCCTCCTCAGAGCCAGCTGACCGTGATCGGGACTGATGTTCACATCAAGTGCTCGGTCAGTGGAAAACCATCGCCGGACATTACATGGAGGAGGAATGGACGACTGTTCAAAGGTGAGTGGAAATGATTCTAGCTGTAGTTTTATGCATATTATAACACTGGGCAGGAGGGCGGTGCAGCAAGCAGCTATACACAGCTTTAACCACCAATATTATATTGTTTTATACTGGAAGAGTTTGAGTATTTTTGTAGTATTTTATGTATTCTTACGGTTGTTTTTCTTTGTAGCATATACATTTTAGTTAATTTCCACTGAAGTTTAACTGTGCTATGTGAAGGTAAAGTTTTGTATTCAACTGTAAAATGTCCTGCCTGAGTACACAACTGTCTTTATGTAAAGGGTTTGTGTAAGAAGATTATAAATATTTCTGGAGAATAAGAACAAGGCTTAACATTTCGATATTGAGAATGTTTGTCATATTAATCTAAAAAGAGTTGTTGACTGTAAAGCAAAACCTACACTGATGTAGTCCATTGTTAAAGACTTTGATGATTTATGTATGACTGTTTGTTCCTGTCAGACGACCCAGTGAACAACAGGCGAGTGCTCGATGACACCGTGGTGCTCCACAACGCCAAAACAGAGGACAGCGCCGTCTACCAGTGTGAGGCCTCCAACAGCCACGGCAGTATTCTGGCCAACATTAACATCATGGTCATGAGTGAGTATTACTGTCAAATTTAAACCTTACACAGCCAGTGAGGAAAAATGTATTGTCTTATTAACACAATGGCCAATTTATCAGGTACACCTGCCACTGGTAAATGTTGTATAGTTAGTTTGAGATCAAAAGCATTCCACAGCTCCTTTACATTTTGAGGTGGTTTTATTCTCTCTACAAACATTGTTTTTTCTGATCACAAAAGGTACACATTATCCTCAATCAGCCTGCATTCCATCCATAAAGCCGAGTTTGACTTAGCCATGGCCACTCATAATGACTCAAGTCTTGAGAAAAGAAAACCCTCTCAGCTTCACCTTTTTTTGATAACAGTTATGATTCAGTTCTTCTTCTTAATGCAACCGACATTTGTAAGAAATGTGCAAATGTCTTTTTTGAATGAAAAAAAACCCTCGACATAACTGAAAATGTCAAAATAATTCTCAGCACTTGGGCCTCTATAAGAGATCATTTATCTCTCAAGTATTGCAAGAGGTGTGATGCCTGTTCCTGCATCTGAATTATATCTGTGTTTTCAGTTATCTGCTCGCTTTCTTTCTTGTGGAAAAAAATCACTCATGGGCAATAACTTGACATTTGAGCTGCTGTTATCTCTCCTCCTTACCTTGCTCTTAGATATGGCTCCTTTGATACTGACAAGGGACTACCAAGAGTACGCTGTAGTATTAGGAGGGGACATCCTCCTGAACTGCAGTGTTTTCAGCTCTCCGCCATCCAAAATCTCCTGGTAAGTAATCACCCAGAAGAACAGGTATATTAGTCTGTCCTTTTGAAACATATAGTGATAAAACAGAAAAACTCTATACCTTTTTCAATGTGAGAGGTTTTCTCCAGGGGACAGTACATACCGCTTTATCAGTCAGTTTGAAATCAGTTCATCAGGAATAAACCGGAGCACATGCTCACTGCAGTGAATCACGCTAGCAATGACACACTGCTTCAGGTGTTGGCATGACATAGATGTGACATTTATACTTGTTTAATGAGATAATCCTCCCCCTTGCCTTGAAATTGAGCTAATTGTATCTGAGAAATATCACTGCAGCTCTGCTACAGATCCACAGAAGGGAAATTGGATCTCAGACGATCCATAATACGATAGCTTTACAAGAACCTTTTATGTTTAGCAACATTCAATTCATTGAAATCAAAAGGAACAAATAAATTAGGGCAAAAGAACAAGGTAGAATAAGATACTTAAGATGATATATTGTATGTATGTAAATGAAGTCTTACACCTAAATTACAATTGTAAAAATGAAATGGGCATGATTTACTGAACTTAATCAAATACCTGGAGTTGTTGCATCTTAATTGGCTAAAACGTTCTCTCCTAGGGCCAGAGATGACACGCCGAAAACCATTGATGGGATACACTTTTTCCCTCTAAACGAATCTTTGAAAATCATCAGTGCAGACAAAAAAGACAGTGGGAGATACGAGTGTGTTGCCTCTAACAGCGAGGGCATGTCTGCTATCACTGCTGTGCTGGATGTTAAAGGTATTTCAGTGACAGGAGAAAAAGTCACTGCATACAATTATAAAATATAAAGATATTCACCCAACTGAAGGAGTTACATTTGCAAACCACATCATAAATACAATTTAAGCTTGATTGTTTTTAACCAACGCTGCTGTGATGAATAAAGTGATAACAACTAGGTGGTCTGTAAGGTCTGTTGAAACATGCTTGTGCTAGAAAGCCAATAAATATCTTAGCATCCAGACCAAAAAAATCATCTTTTATTGATTGGCAGTATAAGAAGATGCTGCATAAATAATAATGTGGTGGAACATATTTTGAAATCTATTTTTCATGAATGAAAATCACCATGAAATGTATTGAGCAAAATCCGTACATTTCCATCCAGGAGGCAGTTACTGCGAGAGGGACACATTAATAAACTACATAAATTGGCTGAACTTCAAATACATGCATCTCATTTGTAGCATGCAGGCATTATAAATCATTATTCTCTCTGGCTGCACCCTATCTTATCTTTTTTATGTGTTTTTCTTCTTGGGATTTGTTCTTATCTTTAGACCCTACACACATAGTATACCCACCTCAGGACGTGCAGGTCATCAGTGGCACCACAGCCCAGCTGATGTGCCAGGCAGAGTATGATAAAAGCCTGCAGAGCACCTTTGAGGTGGTATGGAGGAAGGATGGTGAAGAGATCCCACTTTTGTCTGAAGAACATTCCAGGTAGGCTCCTGAGGTTCGATAGTGTTTCCATTCGTTTTCAGGTGTTTTTTTTCTCCTAAGATGGGTTTGTTCTGAGTCTTTATCTCTTTGCTTATCCTCAGGAGAAAAAATGCATAAAAGGTCCCGAAAGCTTTGTGTTTATCCTACTCAGTAGATGGTCAAAGACAGGGGATTTTGCTATTTTTTGTCTACTTAATAAATAGCCTGATTACTCTGCCAAGTCTTTGCTGGCCTGCTTAGTACGTAGGTTGTTATCTAAGAAAAAACAACACATTTTTTGTAAGATTTACTAGAAATTTGGAAAAGCTCTAGCAGAAACTATTGCATTTCAAACAACCTAGAACATATAATCTATAATAATCTAGCACTATGTTCATTTTGATGTAGATTAAGAAAAAGCTTTTCCTATTTTACTTCATTATTAACAATGCAGAGGATTGTGTAGCTTTGCCGGAGGTGCAAGATGCTTTCTGACTGCTTGATTGATTGAACTTGAATTCTATCTATGTACTAACAAATGGGATTTTATGTTCAGATACTTTGCGGACTATGTCATGCTGCAGATCATGAGTGTGAACCTGAGTGATCAGGGAGTGTACACGTGCGTTGCCAGAACCAGCCTCGATGAGGACAATGCCACTGCACTGCTCACCGTGCTGGGTAAGGTGGTTGTGTAAATAATATAGTATGGAATATCATTCATTATTGACTAGACATTCCTTGAAAGGGCTCAGAATATAGACAGTGTTATAAATATTTGAAAACAGTGGGTTGTGGTTTTGATGTCATTGTAATGTTTCAGCTCTCCTCAGATTATAAATTGACTTTTGATCCTGTTGTATTTGTTTTGTTTTGCAGATGTTCCCGATGCTCCCAAAATTGTAGAGATTTCAGAACTTCCGAGTCCGAGGAATATTAGCCTGTATTGGATACCCGGGAGTGATCACAGCAGCTCTGTGATAGGTGAATAGTTATATTAGTGTAGAAGAAGTAGAACAGCTGATGTCTGAAAATAGGTGTTAGTGGTGCTAAATAATGCAACAGAAAAACAACATGTTCTCAGGGGTCATCAACAGCTGTGACCTGCTGTGACTATTAGTTGTTACAATTAAGTGTACAGCCCACATAACGATGTAATTACTTTTTTTTAATGATGGTATTTCAGAATAATTAGAGTGAGGAAAAAAGTTGTGTAGGTTAAGTGAATGGAATAGAATGTTTTTCTGCAGTTACTCTAGAAAACAACATAATAGGATATTAGCAGATACATGATTTCCATGCACACACCCAATTATATTTTACTTAAGTAGCAATAATATAATGTAAAAATAAATGTCTGTTAGAAGTACTCAAATTCTGCATTAAAATTATAATTAAAGTAAAAGTACAATAGTGTTTAAAATATATCTCAATTAGTTCATTTAAAAGTACTCACAACTGGAATTCAGAATCATAAATATAATAAGATGCATTCATGTGTTCATTACCTAAATATAGTAGCTGGTAAGGAGGACATTTTAACTACTCTACATGAAGCTGATTAGCTTATTCCATTATATTTCATCAGAATTTCTGAGAGTATACTTTGTATTATGATTCTGAATCTGAAAAGTAGTAACTAAAGCTTTAAAATATATTCAGTGTAGTCACAAGTACAAAAAAATATAAATGTATACAGTATAACAATGGAAATAATTAAGTTGGAAACAAGTAGCTTGTACAAGTACAATACTTTAATACTGTAATTGTAGTTAGTTACTTTCCATCCCTGCACACCTACTGGCACTTTCAGCTAATTTTGTTCAGTGAGTGCTGTCTGGATGAACAATCCCTAACACGTAAATAAGTTGAACTTTAACACCTAAAGTCTGCAGACTAGTGTTAAACCCTCCATTACAAATGTTCTTTGATACAAGTTCAAATCTAGATGCTGCGCATTGTCATGTTTTCTCTGAGAGTGAACAGATTCGGCTGCATTGATCACTGTTGAGTGCTAACTAAAGTTATTTCACAAGCAAAGGCTGCAAGTGGCAGTGAAGTGTTCAGGAACCTGGCACAGAAGCTTGTGTCTCATTTATACTTCAAAAAGGGTCTCATTTATTTTTGGAAACTTGTGATGAAAAGATTTTATATCAACTGATAAGTGTGTCCTTGTAGTGTTTATGTGCTTTGATTTTTGCTATCTATGATCAGAAATCAGAATAGACATGCCTGAAGAAGGTCCTTTTTTAGTGTAAAATGTGCTGTTTTGTGTTTAATTAAACATCTTGGAGCAGCACACATGAGTTATGAGGCCAGAAATTCTCTAAACGATATCCGTGGATCAGTTTGGCTAAGCACCAAGTGAATTTGTGTGAAGAAATATTAAAATGATCTGATTAATTTGCCTTGGAAATTGCCAAAAGGCTTTGCATGAAATCACTCCCTTGTTTACTCATTTATTTTTCCCTACATGATGAACATTCAGTAACAAGTTGTTAACAGTGATGTTCGACACTTCATCTTTGACACACCTACGTGGCAGAATGATTGTGCACATTTGACATTAAGGAGCAATTGCATTAGTGGATTTTTCGACAAAGAGTGGTTAAGTCTAGTAGTCAAAACAATTATTATAATTCTTGAGCTCGATAACAAACATCTAATGGTTCATTAAAGATGAGCAAGGATTGGAGAGGACTACTGAAAAGGCACTAGTTTGCCTACTTATGCTAAGGTGGCTGTTGCTCTTAATGTTGCCACTGCAATGAATTGTGGGAAAATGTAGAGAATTGAACAGCTCTATTCATGACACCACTTAGATACTGTATGTCTAATATCATCATTTTACTTGGTTAAAAATGTTCTTAGAAAAATAAAATGTATGTAAACCTGAAACTATAACTTTCTTTTGGCCTTTTGGGGTCAATGAAACATTGACATTTCTTAACTTTTTAGGTTGAGTTTAAAAAATGTGTGTACCAACAACCCTTGTGCTAAACCTATAATCAGCCCTGACAAGCTTTGTAATTAACGCACTGATATGAGCAAACTCTAAGAAAAGGTGTTTATGAGAACGTTTGATTGTTCCTTTATTTATTTTGAGAAAGTGTGGAACATGAACTGTAGACATAATGTATGTTGGACTTTAGAAAATAATCAAAGGAGTGTGAAGCATGCTTTCTCAGCTGTAGTGATGATCTGTTGTACAGTGACTGATCATGAGGATTTCTTCTCTCGTCTGTGAGCACAGAGTTTATAGTGGAGTACGAGGAGAGCCAATGGGAGCCCGGAAGGTGGCGGGAGCTACAGAAAGTCCCCGGTAACCAGGCAACAGCGGAGCTGGCACTACATGGTAACATTAACTACCAGTTCAGAGTGTATGCTGTTAATGCTGTTGGACCTGGACCCCCCAGTGAGCCCACTGAGAGACACAAAACACCCCCTTCTGGTGAGACTCGCTCCCTTTAATTACCATGTTCTGCTTTGGGTCTCTGTTGATTGTGAAAGCATGCAAAGTTTTAACAATTTGTGAAAAGTGCAGAGAGTTGCTGCGTGGAGAGGCCAACCTTATTCCACAGGACTTTTTCTAGCAGTGGGGGGTATGGATATTTTTGTGTCTCGGGAGCCCTTAAATCGCCAATTATCAGCTCCAGCACACAATGCTGCTTAATCATGACTCTCATTTGAATATGCTTGTGTGTCAAATAAGAATACTTGTGCTACTGTACAACTACCAAATATTCTGTTTTAGCTGAACAACATTGAGGGATATTTGCATTTTGGCAGTAAAAGACAAAATAGTTAGATTCGCTCAATCATGCTATTTTTCTATATATTCATTATATTATTTTACATTTCTGTTCAAAGCTCCTGAAAAAAACCCAGAAAGCATCAAAATTCAAGGCCATTCTCCTAATCAAATGGACATTAGCTGGGAGGTAAGATTATGGATCTGTAGACAAATACAAACAACTGATATTATTGTATTTTGATTTTTGATTATATTTCTAAGACATCAACACTCTATCCTCTTGTAGCCGCTGTTGCCAATTGAACACAATGGCCCAGGCCTCGAGTACAGGGTGCGCTACAGAAAACTGGGGGTGGGAGATGAATGGAAGTTGCATATGGTCAACAGACACTCCTTTGTCGTGAGGAACACGTCCACGTTTGTCCCCTACGAGATCGAAATTCAGAGCAGGAACAGCCATGGCTGGGGACCAGAACCTAAAATCGTCACTGGTTACTCTGGAGAAGATGGTGAGTGTGATGCAAACTTAAGACTTCCTCAAAAATGTGTACTGTCGTTATCATATTTCAATCTATGTTTACATGCTACTCACTTTGGTTGTTCTTAAAACATACCCTAAGACTGAACTAGCACATGTACAGTAGCTGTTGTTTTGCTTTTGACTTACTTTGACCTCTTTGTTATCAAATCCCACCCCGTCTTCAGTCGTCTTTTGGCATTGTCTGCAGGAAAATGTGTCAGGTTAAGTTCTTTCTTTTTCTCATGCTTTTTAACCCCGTGCAGGTGTGCAGTAGTGACTTTTCCTCCCCCTCTGCTTAGAAAAAAAAACTTCTATGCTAAATCCAGCAGGTGGCAGATAACCTTTGTAGAGCAGAGGGGTGTCAAATGTTCACTTCTGTCTCAGAAGCTGTGGGAGATTTGACAGATCAAAACAAACTTTTTGCTTTGGGCCTATTGAAACCCAATGGCTTTTTCCCTGTCTCTGCTGTGCTTCTCTCATTTCCTACTCCCAGTTCAGTCAATTGTAGAGCAGAAATATAGAGTGTTTTAATTTCATGTTTGGTGTTGTTTTTGTCTCTACTGAAGAAAAAAAAACGACAAATCTGCCTCAATTGGTGTCCTGCTGAGTATGTATTAGTGCAAATACACCGTTTTATTTACTACCAAAACCAGCAAAAAAGCTAATTTCAGCACAGCCTGAACAAGAATAATGACCTGTTATGGCTTCAACATAACAGCTCAGACCACCATCGATGAGAGCGTTTTTGTCCAACATGATTATTTTGTTGTATAACCCTCTGTATCTGCAAGTATTTATTCAGTTTATTTTCTTTCTTTACAGCTGTAAATGGTTTTGTTAAAGACTTGCTTCAAAGGTATCCTGCTGTTAGCAGTCCGTCTGTTTTCCTGACCTTCCTCTTTCTGTTCTCCAGTCCCGACCGCAGCACCACGGGACATAGCGGTGGAGGTGATCAACACAACTGTTTTGAGAGTTAGCTGGACCCCCGCCCCCGCCGCCACAGTGAGAGGTCATCTCGGGGGCTACCATGTACGTTGTTCTTATGGTCCTGAAACCTGATTTCTTTCAGAATGAAGTTGTGTAACTGCAGAATTTCCATAGCAGCAGAGAAACTCTGAATATCAAAGCCTCTTATTAAATATAGTAATCACTATGGTTTATGAGATAAGCCTTGTAAAATGATGAAATCTTGTTTCCATATTCATTTTGCAGCGCTGCTTTTAAAAATATAAATAAACAATTAATATCTGCTAGAGTGCAGTGCACACAAACACATCACAAAAAAAAGGAGGTAGCAGGAGAGGTGCCAATTCACCTCCTAAGCCACCTCAAAACTGCTCCCTTTGTGCTGGCCGGGTACCTGGCATCCTCTCTGATCTGCCACCTCTCCTATCTGCATGGGGTTGCGTGTGTGCATTGTGTAATGTGTGTAAACACAACAGAGTGGAGAAATACATTTCCCTGTGAGGGATTAATAAAGTATGTGTTCTTCTTCTTCTAGAAAGGAGATGAAGTTGTTATAACTTTCCTGATAATCATTGTTGGCACACCAGTCATAATTTTGTTTTAATAAAATTCAGGTCATACATGTTTGAGCAGGGAAGAGAGATCTGAGCGCATCTGGTCCCTCCAGAGACGCAATATGGAGACTTTTTGAAATAGGTGACCTGACGTACTTAAAGCTGTCCGCTTGTGATCGCATGTTAATGCCAGGTCTGAACAGAACCATGCTGTAGGCACAAAGGGGTTATTAAAGTCAAATCAAGTGAAATACATTACCCTGATTGATTTCCTGGTGCAGTTAGATATTTCTTCTAGGTCTCGTTATAAAATATATTCTCCGGTTGAATACCTTTCACTTGCCTCTTGAGTGTGTCAAAACCAGATATAAAAGATAAAAGAGACGCCCCTAACTTTCACAGTTTTTTTTATATAAGTGCTATTTGAATAATGGACGATTGAAAGACAAAACAATTCACAATGTGATTTCACAATAGGGATTGCTTTTCGTTTCTGGGTGTTACATCCCAAAAATCTTAGACACAGCCCTGAACTAAATATTGTAGAGTGGGCTTTAGATAGTAGGGTAACTAAGTAATGCTGATTATATAGTAACACATTAATTGGCGTGTAAAGCATACAACTCAGTTTCCTACAAATAAAAGTATATGTCATTTAAATTCAACAAATATCATCATGGCAATGACCACACAAATAAATCATTATTTCTAAACCTTTAATATTTTGTAAGGTTCCCAAACCTGCCTTGTTTTCACCTTTTTTGTGTGGAATGAGTTTGTGTTAACTAATGTAATCCCTCTGATTAACTCAATAAGAGATTTTTGCGTGTTATGACAGAGGCTTATATTATTGATGTGTAATTTGATTAAATACTTTTTATATCTATGTCAAATCACCTTTTACTTCACTGTCACCTGTGAAGGCATTAACAGTGTCTTATACAGGGACAATGACAACCTGACTATAGGAAACAGTTACTCAGACGCACACCATCACACGAACAAAGCAACACCTCCCATTAATAGTTAATATTTGATGTCTAATATCAGATTTCTGCCGAATTAAAAGGGAAACCAGGCATTAATTGCTGCTCCTCAACTTTGTCTTTGTCACCGTTCTGCCATTATCGCTGTCCTTCCCTTCCCTCCCTCATCTCTTTGCTCTCGGTTAAGACGTGTTCCTCATCACAATCTTCCATTGCTTCCCCCTTTACAGGTTCACTGGGTGAGGAAACGAAGTTTGCTGAATCCGAACAACATTTTGGATGAGCGCCAGTCCCTGTCTTTTCCCGGGAAGAGGACTCATGCCATCGTGCCGGGTCTCGAGCCTTTCTCCGAGTACAGACTCACTGTCAATGTTTTCAACAAGAAGGGCAATGGGCCCAACAGTGACCCGGTCACATTCAACACTCCAGAGGGAGGTGAGGTGACACAAACACACAACATACAGGTGCTCCTCACACACTTATAAATAACTTTGCTAAGTACATTATAGGAATATCAGTCAAGCTTGCAGAAAATCCCGTAAGGAAATGGTGATAGTTTATTGTGATTCAACCAACACAACGATAACTTTTAACAAAAGAACAGATTTAATTTATAGTTAAGTCCTCCTCCACAATTGTTCGCATTTTGTCACTTAACCTTGATGCTTGAGCTTGATGTTATAGCATAAGAAATGTGCCATGTGTCATGCTAGAATGAGTTCATAATAGTATGCTGCTAAAAAAAGGACATGTCTTTGTGCTCAGTGTAAATCAGAGTTGAATGTCTACTTTAAAGCAGGATTTGTATCTGCACAACTGTCAATAGTTTGCAACTTACACAGGTGTAACACAGACACTTGAAAACCATTGTTCACATACACTGAGAATTTATAATGAAGTCGATGCATATTCATAGATTCTCGATTTTTCAGAGGGTCAAAGACCATATCTTGTTAAAAAATAACAAGGACATTTTACTACTTTTTACTGGCACACTAACACTGACACTAATTACAAATAAAGTTGTTTAAGGTATCAAAGCAAGTCTGAAATAAAGTGGGGACAATAATGTTTAACCTGGAGACCAGGAGGAAAAAAGTAATGTGTGAAAATACTTGTGAAAGCCTGCTCCATGTTGCAGCCTTGTGAAAAGACAAAGCTGCTAAAAACAGGCAAACTGTCATATACGCGTCTTCAGTGTGTTAGTCATCTGTTTAACAAACAAGAAAAGGCAAAAGGAAGCTTAAATAACAGAAGAAATATCAGCCATAAAAAGACACTTAAAACAACAGAGAAACATCACTGACCTTTTGATGTAATTTGATCTACTGAAACATGTCTTTATAGTTGTACATTAACATTACTGTCACTCCCATAGCTCCTGCACAAGTGCCAATCCTGACTGCCTCCAACGCCCAGATAGACTCCATACTGCTGGTGTGGGGCCCGCCGCGGGAAGCCAACGGCATCCTTACTGGTTATCTCCTGCAGCACCACCTCAGTATGTACGCGCACAAACACACACACACACACACACACACACACACACACACACACACACACACACACACACACACACACACACACACACACACACACACACACACACACACACACACACACACACACACACACACACACACACACACACACACACACGCACGTGACTACTGTAATTACTCATTGACTTACTCAGTGTCGACCTTTTGCCCTATGTAATGTTTCCCATTAATAGATTTCTCTTTGCTGTAGCTCAAGCTTTATCTGTAGTGCAAGGCGCTGTGTGCGAAGTGTAAGCAAAAGTGTAGCTGCACTGCTGGTGCTCTGCGACATCTTCATATACCATATCTTTGAGTCTACAGGTTGAATATCCATGTCATAACACTGGAAAAATAATACACACAATCAATGACCCTTCTTCCATCTCCTCTCCTCTTTAATGTTATCATACCAGCCACTAGGTAGGACTGTTTAATACTAAAAGCTGCAAAGTGGTCGTAATTGTGCAGCCTGCTTCAGTACAGATTGTGGTTTGACATTTTTCAAAGTGTTTCTTATCTCGTATCCTCCAGGATTGCAGGTTTCCTTTTTTAAAAACAACTACTTTTTAAGTGCCTCTTATTCAAAATTATTTGGCAGTCATTACTCAGTACATTTCCGTCTTCAGAATTAAAACCCACACCTTGAGAACAAATGAATGAAGGGCTTTCATTACTCTCCCTCTGTTTTCAGAGCCTACACAGCCTCGCTGGCTGACATTTCTGAAATCTTTTGTGTAAAATGTGAAGGCAGAGACAGCCCTTTGCCGCCTCCACCAGCACCCACTGAGTCTGGCCAGCTCTTCAATACACTCTGTCCCCCTCTCCTTTCTGCTTTTTCCCATATCAGATGTCAGGCTTTACACAGATATTCCCACACAATGCAGTCCGTGGGTGTTTCTACGTTTTTTGGGTTGAATTGATTCACTCTGCATGCATATCTTAAATTTAGTTTTCTGCTAATTATATGATTAAATGTTATATGTCATCCTACAGTATATAAACATCCAGTTGAGTCATGAATCCGCTGTGTAATTAACCTTTGAATATTTCTTACAACATTCATTAAAAAATGAAATTTCCAGTTTTTTTGTGCTGCAAACAAACATCAATCTTCCCAAGCGGCACCTCAGACTTGGCATATATTCAGTTACCTGCATATCAACATTGGCACAGTAATGAATTCAACGTGGGGGGGTTTCTGGAGAAGTTAGTTGCTTTCTACAGTCTGCACACATACTATACTTTGATCTATAATGCAAGTTTGGTGATACTTTATGCTGCTTGTGATTGCTGCTCCTCTGATTTTCTTCCTACTGCTTTATGTTTAATTATTTTCCTTCGTCTCTTTTCTTTCTTTTTTTTTCACCCATCTTTTCTTTTATCTGCAATTTTTCCCCTTCCTTTTACACACGTTTTTAATGTGTTTTCTTTTTAATATCTCCTCCACATCCTCCACCTGTGTTTCTGTCTCCCTCTCTCCTCCTCTGCTGCTTTTCATCTATTGACACTTGTTTATGCGCTCCCACCCATCTCCTCTTGAGCTCTCTATCTCCTCCTTTCATCTCCTCTCCGCTTTCTTCATAATGTATTCCTCCTCAGCTCACCTGTCATGACACGTATCTGCTATATCACTTACTGCATGAGCTAGCATGACATCTCATCCATTGACTCTCATTATAGTTGTGTTCCATTAACATACAACACGTGCCGACCATGATGACTTTTTTCTACGTGTTTCCGGCGGAGGCTCACTCATGCCTGTTGAACTGACCTGACATCCTTCTCCCTCCTCTATAGTTAATGAGACCACACTGGAGGTAGTGGACTCCCAGGAGACCAAAATCACTGGGGCTGACACCACCCAGTGGAAGCTCCATGGCTTGGAGGGGGGGAGCCTCTACCGCTTCCTCCTCAGCGCCTGCACTGCAGCCGGCTGCGGCCCCCCGCTGACCCAGGAGAGCAGCACTGTAGCCCTAGAACGTGAGTGGAGGAGATCAGTGTACCTGTTGTGGCACTGGGGTTAATGAGATATCATTTGCATTTGCATTGCTTATTGGCAGTGGTTCCCAACCTGGGGGGCGCGCCAAAGACCGCAGGGGGAGCGCCAGGCCTGAGATGATTTGAGGCCAAATATCATATTTAGACTTTTTTTTTTTACATATAATTGTAAGGCAATACATGGTTGTCACTAAAAGCCTTGTCTCTACATTACAATAAAATATAAAAAATAATTGATTAATTAATTTTAATAAAAATTCAAGTTAGTATTAAAGGCATAAAAAGACAGTAATGTATAATTCTTTCTTTAATATAAATGTTTCTTCTGCCTGTAAAGTGTCCAAACCAGGCTTGTAAGCGCATTTTTAAAACATAGTCATTGTCCATGCCGGTTTCAGTTTCGGTCTCCTCCATTTTGTAGATTATTTAAGACTTTTTAATCCACATAAACACATTGGCAAAATCCGGCTTACTTTGAGCATGTGTTTTAAACAGCTTAATGCCTTTGTGAATTGTTTTCACTTCCATTGTTTTCCGTCCTTTAATTTCTTCATACAGCGGGAATCCAAATGAATGAATCCTGAGTCCAATAACCATAAAAGTCACTCCAATAGTGCTCCGTAATTACGCTTTCATCCTCCTTTAACAAAATACTTCACATTCATCCAGTTTGTGATGGTATTTGTAGCATTTTTGAGACCTTTAAACTTGAATTACCGCTGTTACTTTTAAATTACCGAAACTGTGACGCTACAAACTTATACCGTGCCGTTGCAATGTTCTTTGCATCTCTTACATATTCCTGTTTCACTGTCAATGATGACATGATGAAAACTATTTCAATTTCGCCCTTCACACAAATACATTTTGTATTACTTTACAATGAGGAGAGACAATGAGGATAGAAACTGAGCAAACACAAGCACAGAAGGATCAGTAATGTAACAATGGAGGCACAGCATAGCACCAGGATTAGTTATTATTAGATCATTTTCGAATAGAGATGGGAACTAATTGAATTGAAATAAGCAAATCGTGTTTCAAGAGTTTGCGTATAAAAAGTTACGGCTCCAATTTTCATATGATAGTGATTGTAAAAATAAATTAAAAAAAAAAAAACTGCAGCAGAGGACTCACGTGAATTTAGATTTGAGTCGATGGTCCTGGGACATTTCAAGCTTTAGTAAAAAAAAAGCTACAGGACTTATTTTTGTTGACATATTTTTGAAGGACACTCGGAAGTAGTATAGCCCACAAACAGGAGTGGTGTGTTTTGCTTTTATAGTTTTGATTTGGAGTCAAGCAGCAGCATTATGAATAATGTTATCCTCCAACTACCCTTTAAAAAAGAGCAGTGAGAAGTTACTTGAGATGAGAGCATGCATTAGCTTTGTGGCATTTTGCTAGCTTGTGAGTGTCTGTATCCTGGCGGTATTTCACACATTGTCTGAGATGTTGGATTACAGATTAATTTGATTGGGTGAAAAAATGCTATTTTGGCACTGCTGCTGATTTGCGATTCAAAGCTTAGTTTGGACTCAAAGACACTTCTGAATCAATCTGGGGAGCTAGAGATCCAAAATCCTCTTTGATGATGCAATCTCTGAGTGTAGAGGCATTTCTGTTTCTTTTTGTTGGACTTCAGATAGTATTTATTTAGTTTTTCATTGCAGAAATAAAGAATGCAAAGCATTTTGTTTATTTGGCCCAACTGAAATGTATAACCATGTGTCATCTGCAAAGCTTTGAAAATTGACATAACACTCTTTGAAGGCATCACCTAAATGAGGCATGAAAATGTCTTAAATCTGACTGGTCATTATTTCTTGTTGGTGGCTGAACATGATATCTGTAGCACTTGCATATAGTTGATAAATGATGGCGATGGATTTTATATTACACAATCTCTTAATGACCTTCAGTTTTCATCAGGTGGTTGTTCAGGATGTCATATATTTCAACTGAGGGAATTAATGAACTGATAAGTTCATAGAACAAAAATCCCTGTAGGATCCTATCCTGTTGCACAACAAATTGACTTTACACTGTCATCTACACTGAAGCCAATCATTTTTGACATTTTATAGCATTATAGCGTTCAGAAAATGCTAATGACAGTTCTTTAGTTAAAATGTGTGCCTTCTGGTATGTTTCTGCTATCATCATATGGTTTCTTTCACTAGAGTGTGCCAAAGCCAGCTGGTGGCTTTAATGTGTTTTTAGTTTTTTATTAACCTTTAATTTAACAAATAATTCAGGCAATCTGACTAGTATGGGAATCATTACCTGCCACCATTTAGTTTAACTGTTAATTTCAGCCCTCGTAGTACACATTTCTAAGTTGTTTTAATAAAAGGTATTCATTCCTCTCTGGCTTTTAAATTTCCTCAGAGACGCTCTGCATCTTGTAGATGTATGTCCAACCTGAGAGCCGTTAGATGCACTGTTTGTAAATGTGGTTTGGTAGGGGGCTCGGTGGGGAGATAAACAGTTCGGTTCTGAGCGCTGTGCTCAGGGCACGTTAGTCACAATGCACCAGAGCAGATTTATGGATGCCAATAGCACAGAGCAGGGGCACCATCATTCTAGAGTTGATGATTGGGGGTGATGGAGTGACGGCGAAAAAATAAATGTATGTGAGTTATTGAGCCGCGGTTATGAATGGCTCCTTTCAAACTTTACCTGGTGAGCTTTTAATGCTTATTATTAATAAGTCAGGATAAATCATAGCTTCAAAAATGGTCTGGACAAACAGACTGCCGTACCAGAGCAAAAAACAGCCATAGAGTTTTCAGCAGATGCGTGACCACATGACTCTTTGAAAGGCTTGGAACAAAAAAAGAGAGTGGCTGAAGTGAGAGACAGAACAGCATCACAACAGAATGCTGGCGTGAAGCATCTGTGAGAAAGATGAGCAGGAAAAAACGAAAAGAGAAGATCTAATGGCAGAAGAGTGTGGCAGAAAGAGGAACATATAAATATATGATTTAACAAAGCAACAGAGATAAAGCCGACTGCAAACGTGACTAAGAGTAAATAGGAGCATATACCTCCATAATAAAGATGTGTTCATCTTCAATAGAGTCAGTAAAGGATTCAGCAATCAGAGCAGAACAATCTGTCAGTCTACCAATGTGTGATACGTTTTAATCTTCAAAATGTTTACACTGGACAACGTGAGAATTAATACAGGCAACCACATGTGCGAATTAAATGATGTGTGTGTCGTTACAGGTAACAAAAAAGTAAACCAGTGATTTTAAATTAATTCCATGTTACAATGGAAAATGACAAACTCAGTCAGTACAGTAAGCAACAAATACATATACAGATTATGTTGCTGTTCTGTTCTGTTGACAACGTATATACAATGACTGTCTGTCTATCTGTAGACTTTATGACTATGGAGATTTACAGTATACAGTAGCATGATTAGGGTATTTATTTAGCTGTCCTTCCTGAAACTAAAAACAACTAAACAAAACATACTGCATAATATCTGTTTAGCAACAGAAGGCCAACAGACACAGACACATAGCAGCTGCCCACAATTGGTAAAAAAAAGCTGAATATTATTCTTGTTAAGCAGGTTTAAGAAATGTGTGTCGGTGGATATCAGTTGAACAGTCCTTTTAATTAAACTGGAAAAAAACAAATGTGTTGAAATATGTCTTGTTTCCTGCTTGCAATTAGAAAGCACATTTATTGGGAGGAAAAAATGTATGATGTTTTTTTTCTCCACGGAGCCCTCTCGTGGTGCAGCTCTCCACCAGTCATCAAATCAAAATCCACCTGTGTGCGGTTGTATTTATGAGGATGCACTGCCCACGTAATTGTGTGTGTGGGTGTACATGTGTGTGAGTAGGTGTGTGCGTGTGTGTGTTTATGCCTGGTCTATAAACCTTAAAGCTGGCTTTCCATATATCTGTAATCTTCTGCTGTATTTCATTTATTTTTTTATCCCTCTGAAGATTTGTCCCCGACTCCAGCTGGGGCCCCTGTTCAGAGCAGTATGTATTACCGCCTGCAGCCCCTGCGCTGTTCACATAGAAGAAGTAGTTGTAGACATAGTCAAGGTTGTATGTGTGTTGTGTGTTGTGTGTTGTGTGTTGTGGGTCGTGTGTTGTGTGTTGTGTGATGTGTGATGTGTGTTGTGGGTTGTGTGTTGTGTGTTGGGTGATGTGGGTTGTGTGTTGTGTGTTGTGTGATGTGTGATATGTGTTGTGGGTTGTGTGTTGTGTGTTGTGTGTTGTGTGATGTGTGTTGTGGGTTGTTGTAGCAAATAGCTGGCTGTAGCCTCAGTAAAGGTTTGTCCTTAATAGTTGTACGGATATCGTCAGTGTTGGAAGAAGTCACTCACATCCTTTACTTAAGTCAAAGTACAAATACTAACACTATAAATAATTAATACTTAAAATACTCCACTACAAATAAAAGTCCTGATTTCGAATTGTTACGTGAGTAAAATTACAAAAGTATTAGCATGAAAATATATTTAAACTACAGAAAGTACTCATTCTGGACAATGGCCCAATTCAGAGTAATAAAAAGTAAAAAAATATTATCATCTAAACCTACTCCAAGTTTAAAAAATAAAAGTAATTGTCATGCAAATTGAACTTATGAAAGTATTTAATTATTATGGTTATTATACCATCCTGTTTTTATACTTGTAAAAACATTTTAGCATTGTGGTTTTGTCGATGTGGACCAAATGTAGATACTTGAAGAGCTGTGTAGCTTAATAGTATAATTTTGCATTTGACTACATCACCATATCATTTGTTTATGTACAAAGTAACTGAGTGAAAATAAATGTTGTGGAATAAGAAGTACAATATTTCCCTCTAAAATGTAGTGGGGAAGAAGTATAAAGTAGCATTACATGGAAATACTCAAGTAAAGTACAATATGTCAAAAAGGTGAATGTAGTCGGTTACTTTCCACCACTGGATATATTTTTGGGTATTTCCTGACTAACAGCTCAGGAAATAAAGAACATTTCTTTTTAAAAGTTTGACAGTTGCGCTTTGAATTCACATGTGCTATTTAGACCCAAACAGTTAAGGTGTGTTTACTATCATCCTCGGTGTTGTCGCACAGTTTCTTCCATTAATCTAGTTTCCCCGGTTGCTCTAACAATCCTGCCTTCATGTAGTCTATAGAGCTCGCTTGTTGCACAATGTAGAGCATTAGACCTGACAGCTTTGCAGCAGGAATCTAACATCTGAGGTTTCTCTTTCCTTTCAGGCCACAACTGCTCTCTCTCTTTTCCCAGCTGTATCCCAGACAATTCTACTCATCTTCCTTTAGGTATATAGCTCACACTCATACATGTACAGCCAATGAAACCCCTGTGATCTTATCTTGATGTATTGTAAACTTTCAGCTAACAACAGGATTCGAGACATGGAGTCGTTTCAATCTATTCTGATATACGCTCATGTTAGGGTTGGCGTCAGAAAATGTCAGCTTTGCTTAAGAGAGAATGAAGACTAGATGTCACTCCCGCCCACGATCTCTCTATCTACCCTTTATGAGCCAAAATCCAGCTCCACTCAATTAAGTCTGGGGCCCAGCGTCTCCTTTTGAACTGTCGTCTCTTGAAGGGTTTCTGCTAGCTGAACTGTGCTCAAGCTGCAGGGGAACCTATTTGCCTCCACTAATCCTCTTTTCCTGCCTATTTCTCCTTTTCTCTGTGCCTGCCTGTGTTTTATTTTCCTCCTCCTATTTCTTCTCCCTTTATCAGTTCCAGCCTTGTTGAACGTAAGCTCTTATGTGAGTGACACCTTTGCCAAAATCAGCTGGACTGCCATAGAAGAGCAGCAGGACTCGGAGCTTTATGTGGCTTATATGAATAACAGTAAGCTATTTTTCCTGCTAAGCATTGATGGGAATTTTAGGTAACACATGTACTGAGAAAGTTTTATATAAACATATATCATAAGCCTAGCGTCTGTATTGCTACAACCATTATTTCTATGATTACGCTTAAACATATTAACATGCTTTTAAAGTTATTTTAAAAAACGTATTTATATCTCAACAACGATTCTGTGGTTGGCAATAGCTCATCATTTCTTCTTTTTAGATAGCATTGATGCTAATACAGACTTGCTGCTTGTGTGTAGGTGATGGCTTCTGGCGGATTTCAGAGGCTGTAAATGCTTCTCAAAGTTTCCACGTTATTGATGGGCTCAAACCTGGGACGGTGTACACTGTGCGCCTCATGTCCAAGAGGCTGCTCGATAACGCTAGCATTTTTGAAGACGTTATCCAAACTCGATTACAAGGTGAGAGGAGAGAAAGGCGATGCAGTCTGTAGAGTCTAGAGATTCCAGCTCCCACCTGCCACATAAATATAATTGACAAACAAATATCGACTGTGGTGAATGTGTGAGTTTAGTTTTTTTCTTGCATCTCTGTGCATTTTTTATTTCCTATTTAATATTCCTTCAGAAGAGTGTTATAGCTGAAGGGATAGTGAGAGCATCCTCTCAAACTAGAATTCATCATGTTTTTTAAGTCTAGGATAGACTTGGATGCTGTGTGCATAAGGGTTCATACTGAAATAAATCAATGTGTAAAGCACATTTTTGAGCTCTGTGTCTCTTTTCTGTTTGCAAACACAGGTGCTGTAGGTCAGAAGAGCAGTTTTTCCACCCAGGGCTGGTTCATCGGGACCATGTGTGCTGTGGCGCTCCTCACCCTCGTGGTACTCATGGCCTGCTTTGTGCGACGGAACAGAGGTGGCAAGTATGCAGGTACGCCGCCTCCGACTCAGAGACAAGAAATGTTCTCCATGGAAAAAGGTCAGTTAGTTTTGAACTAGGGTTGGGGGCCCTTGTCGTCTCACTTCAGACAGGAGCTGAACCAAAATTGAACTCATGGTATGTCAAATGTATCGGTCTGACTTGGTAATAAGCAATTTAAGGTCTCTCAGAAATCCTTAAACATCACCATTTCTACAAGATGACGCTTTAATTTGAATTTTTTGATTTTGGTTGACCTCCTGAAAGAATTAAAATGTGCGACAGGCCTCAACTCTGACCTAACCCTCTCGACCTCGTTTGGAAATGCTTCCTGCACGTTGGCAAACTATGCATGCTAACCCTGCCAAACCCAGTTTGGTTAACTCCAAATGAACTATCCGTGGGATGCTTGCATCTACAGTTTGTCTACTTCTTTGTGAAGTAATTTGTGTGGCCCTGTTAGTTCTGCTCTGTACCTCTGATTACATACCTTGTCAAGCCAGACGAGTGGGAACCAGCTGGCTTTGTTCCTCGCCTCACCTGTGCAGACCTTCCTCCTTCCCCTGCACCTTTGTGTTGTATCGGAGCCAAGCTTAATCTCACCTCGGTACCTACCTGCCAAGAGTCTCCTCACTCCCTTTCTCTCCTCAACCTGCTCCCCCTTCTTCTCCCTAGAACTCTTACCTCTTTGCATACAGTAGCTTTTTTGACACGATGCACTGAATATTTCATCTGCTGCTTTGGATTCCCCCTTTGCCCATCTAGCTCTTTTCATGAAACCCCTCTTTTGTCTCTCTTGAAAGCAACTGGTATTTTTAAAGCATATTTGCACAAAGAGCTGCTGCATGTGTAGCACTTTGGGTGGACAAACAGAAGAGAGGCTTTCAGTGTGCTTGATAGAATGTTTACTCAGTCATGTTAAGTTGTTCTCAAAAGCTTTTCATTCCTGACTTTTAAAATGCAACTCCTTTATACACTCAAGTAATGGAAATGTTCAGTTCATTTAATCCTTTACACCTACCAAACATTAATGTTGAGCTTGCTCTAGCTGTATTCTAAAAATCTTCTGAGAGAAAAATCACTGACGTTGGTAAAAATGAACAAAAGGGTGGTGCTATCATTTGAGTTATTAATCTTTGGAAAATGTTAACGCTCCAATCCTTTATTTAATCAGTACTCATGACCCAGTCTTACAAGTCATATGTAACTCCAACCACGAATGAAAGTGCTGCTCTTTGACATGCTATTGAAATGTGTGTCCTGCCTCGTCCCTGCAGTGAAAGAGAAGGAGGACCTCCACCCGGACCCGGAGTCGCAAGGATTGAATGAGGACAGCTTTGGTGACTACAGGTGAGCTAAACTCCTGCTCTGTCAAGAAGAGCTGCAGTGCCAATGTTTGCTTCAGAAAAGGACATAACGTTTAAATGTGCTGAGCTGGAGCAGCATTCATCCAGCAACCCAATATGTTAAATATTTTCTGGCTGAGAAACTAATGTGTCATGTCACGGTTATGTTTCTTCTCTCCCTTCCACAAAAGCAAAGCACGCGTTCATGAGCTTTACGAGGATAAGCCTAGGAGCCATTGTTCTCGTCATTTAATAGGCTAGGTAATCCCATGGTGTAGTTAACAAGTGTTTGCAGCGTTGTTAGCTAACCTGAGCTTGCACCCCTTTTGTAGGAATGATGTGCTCTTGGTCCCGTAGGCATCAGTAGTTTATTTTGTGTGTTGCAGTGTGTAATAATGAATGAGTGACTATTTAACACAGAATGTTTTATGTTTAGAATACATAATTGTTTGGTTCTGTAATATAATACTACCCCCACTTTAAAGGTCCCATATTATACTCTTTTTGAACAATATATTATCGGTCTCAGATATATACAAAACATGTCTCTGAAGTTTTTGGTTTGAAATACCAAACAGATCACGCATTGTAGCATTCCGTTAACCCGTTTCCGCCCTGTTCCAAAAGTGATAATTCTGTGTCTGTAGCTTTAAATGCAAAATGGAATGCTGCTGGCCACGCCCCTCTGAGAAGTGATTGGTTTAATAGAACACAATGGTGCTCTAGGGGGAAATTCAGGTGATAAGGTGGGCGGGGTTTACCTTGGTTGGTTATACTAAAACAAGTTGTGACATCACAAAGGGCCCAAATCTGATCAGCTCATTATCAGGACAGAAAGGGAGAGAATCTTTTTACACAAAGGGAACACATATTTATTTATAAAAGACATGAAAAAGTGGATTTTGCATAATAGGTGACATTTAAAATACATATATAAATCGTTTTACTTTCAGGCCATACACTTTTATTGCAGAGTTCAAAACTTATTAAAGGTTGTCCGCCTTACACTGTAGCTCAATTGGTAGAGCTGGCCCATCTAGGGTTTATCCCCAAGTGAAGGACCATTTGCAGCATGTCATTTCCGCCATCTCCCCGTTTCAACTCTGTCTCTACAATAAAATAACTGGTTTAGTTAAGTTTAGTTACTTCTCAAGCAGTGTATCCCGAAGGGCTGGAGCTCACATCTAAACATGAAACTTGTTGTTTTGTTTCTGAATTCGCTTTACTGGAAGTAAATGGCAGGATGGAGCATAACGAAGGGTGGTAGTGTGACCTCACTTAGCAAAGCATTTCTTAGACAACAGCTGTAATGATATTACTTATTTAAGCTCTTACATCAGCATCCGACTGACCCCATTAAGGTTATGTTCAAAGCGACACTAATGTATAAAGATGTATTTGAGTACCTCTGCTTAACTGGAGTTTTGACAGACTTACTTTTAAACCCTGATTTACCTTGTGGATTAGTGTGTGCTGTGGAACATTCAAATGAAGGCCACATTTTTTATTGCTTTACATCTTCCCACTGTAAACACGTAAATTGATTAATGATGTATAGTCATTTCTGATGGGAAATATCTTACATTCAATAATACAGGCATAACGAAAGCATAGAAAATGTGTGGAAAAACTGAGCCTTTAAGCCAAAAGCAGACAGCTGTTTTACTTTACAATAGCTCTTGATTTTCTATTGTTTGCATTGTTAAGCTGCTACGGTGACAGTTTAGGGAAATGGGATGATCCTATTTTGCCTGACAGCACTGCAGAAACTGTGTGACAATGGTGTATTTGTTTGTGCACACGCAAGATAAATCACCTAAAATAGCCTCTTCTGTCCGCTTTGATTCTGCTCGTAATCATATTATTCAGTACATGATTACTCACAACTGCCTGGTTGCTGCCAATTGCATTTCTGCGATTATTGCCAAGACTGTAATTCTGTTGAAAAGGAAAGGATGCATTTTCCACAGCCTTGTTTACAACTACATAGCATTTTTTTGTAATAACAATGGAAAACCAAGGGCTCACTGATTACAGTGAAGATTTCCACCAAACGTTAAGCATTGTTATTTTGTCAGGTTTAACATTGATGAAAAACCCAAGAATGTAATATGTAATGCTGGGAGATAACCCAATTTGATCACACATTAACTTTCATTGATGAACATGATTGATGTGATTATTTTGTAATGTTGTGTTACAACATGTAGTTGTCCAAAGTAATACATATTGTGCTGTTGATTTGAACTCTGATACAAAGTTCACGTTGGAGCTCATGAGGCAAGGGAAACTGCTAATATGAGTTTGTGAGATGATGCAGATGTTTGGCTACCTGTTTATAATGCCTCTCATGGTTTCTTTCATGAGCTTGTTCTGCCTACTGTTCCCCCAGAGTGCCATTAGCCTCACTATGATGTTGTTTGCCTGGCTATAGAGCTGGTTTCAGGGCTCTCTGGTGCCCTTTGAATCTCTGACAGCAATAGACCACCCACTGGTATGCCACGTGTCTGGGGAGCTGACAAGTGGTAATTAGGCTTCAGACAATTTCTCTTCGGAGGCAGCCCTCTGCTCTCTTGCCCCTCTGTCCACTGCGAGAACAGCAGGTGTCGTAGCTGGAGCAGGCTGTTAACCAACAGTGTAATGCAATTTTTTCCACAGCTGAATTTTATTTGTACTTTCTTTCATCTTGGCTTTCATCGTCAGTTAGGCAGATGGCAGCCAATGTGGAAAAGCTCTCTTTCAGTCACCTTTACACTAACATAAATACAACTTCAGGTGCAAAGAGGGGGAAATAAAATCCTCCTTCCACATGAGGTTTCTGGGCTGCCCCCAAACCAGAGTCAGCACGGGTCAATGGTGAAACAAATTTAATTACAGTCTGCCTGGTGATGTGCCTCCATCTCTAACCTGTTTGAGAGGCTCCGGGAAAGCCTTTCCACAGCAACAGCTGAGACAGAGCTGGATGCGGACCAAGGTCCTGAGTGAGAGCTGGGGCTCGAAGGCCCTCAGCCCCATTTTATCAGAGTATTCAAAGTCACTGTGGGCGGGCTGCGGCGGCTATTGCATTCCTCTGCTCTTAGATAACAGCCACTTATCTTCAGCGCTCTAGAGTCGCCAGAGAAAGGAGGTTTGATAAGAGTTGAAATGCGGACCTTATGTGGCTTGCATGGTAAACGGCCTCATGGAATAGGAGAGATAAGTTTGGTTATTAAAAAATCCTTGTGAAGGAGACCCGATTTGTAATCTTAACTTGAAGCATATTTCTTCTCCAAAATGCTGCTCGAAATGTTGAGCTTGTAGATGACACAGATGTCAACTACAGTGAGACTCAAAGGGCACTATCACATACGAGACACCTGAGCGTTGTCTCTGAACGCAGGCGCTCCGCGTTATGAATACTAAACCCAAGGAGAGAGAGAGGTTTCCAAACATGGCTGGTTTCGGGAATTAAGAAAGAGAACAGGCAGGGAAAATATCCTCAGTGTTTTGAGGTGACCCTGCGTCTTGTAGTGAGACACCTGCGAGTTGGCCAGTTGCCCAGCCTTAAATTGGCTAATCTCCTCGGCCCTCGTGTGGGGCCCCCGGGAATACAGGGAGTGACAGGCTGTTTGTCTGGGATTGCATATGCCCCACCTCTTACCCTCCTCTCCTTCTGCCTTTCTCAATCCAAACCCCCTCTTCCCCACACACACATACACACAACTCCCACTCGTCTTCTTTCTCACTGCACTCTGGCAATTTCCATCACTGGTTCTAAAGAGATTTGAAATTGCCTTTGGTCTTGAAGCCTTGGCAATTAGCAATTAGTGAAGTGTTTGTAGCAAGCCCTCCCCGCCTCCCTTGTGCTCCCTTTCCCGCTGTGTTGCCGCCGCATCCACCCGTGACTACCACCCTGTATTGATGTATTGAAACCATAAGACCTCGCTTTGTGTGCGTGTGTTAGTGCACCCAAGCATTTAATAGTCTGTATGTACTGTACACGCTCTGTATGCCGGTGTCTCTGTGTGGCTATATGTGATATCGTGTGTCAGCCTCTTAGTGTCATATTGCCTCTGAACATATGCACTGACCCTGACCATCCTTCTGTGTTGTCTTTGATGGCAGTGACAGCGAAGAGAAGCCACTGAAGGGC
This sequence comes from Notothenia rossii, assembly GCF_949606895.1. Classification (NCBI taxonomy): domain Eukaryota; kingdom Metazoa; phylum Chordata; class Actinopteri; order Perciformes; family Nototheniidae; genus Notothenia; species Notothenia rossii. The sequence continues at coordinate 23,777,672 of NC_136902.1, forward strand.
AGTAGCGTGTGTTCCCTGAATGGCGCGATGGGGGACGGCGTCAGCAGAGACAGCATGGTCGACTATGCCGACGGCGGACGAGAATTCAACGAGGACGGTTCATTTATCGGAGAATATTCCGATCGCAGGCACGGAGGCTCTGTTAGCGAGCCCAGTGGACCCAGACCAGTAACTGCATAAAGCCAGGCTCCAAATGCAACGGTCTACTTCAAATCCTTTCAAGATACTTTTCAAATTCAGCTTCCCTGGCATCAAATATAGCTAGAGTATTTAAATACAGGGGAATAAAAATGACTCAAATGTGCAGAAGTTTGGCTCAGGGACTGGAAAAGGAAAAATACACCCACCATACACATCAAATCAAGAGTTGTTGTATATACTGTAAGAGAATTAACTGTATCTTTTGAGTTTTTCAAGATTATTAAAGTGTTTTTTGTACCTATCAGCCACGATCTTCAGCTGTGTATATTGATTGTTAATTTTGCAAAAGGTAGAACACCAATAATTATTTCCTACGATGAGAAAACTCTGAGGATGACAGACATTAGAAATAGGCCTACATATGCATCTCGAAACTAAGTTGATTCATTTATTACACAGTGGAATCAACATAGTCATAAATTCTTTACTGCCCATTACTGTATTATATTTAAATATGTATATATATATATATGATGTTTTTGTTTCTGATATGTTATAATATGCAAATGTATGACAGTTCAAAATATGTGTATTTTTTATTATATTTTTAATTGTACATTGCCATTAACATCAATCAGGAGACACAAACGTAAACATAAGATTACAATTACAAATCAAAGTATAAAATTACAAGCAACGGTATATATATATATATATATATATATATATTTATATATATATATATATATATATATATATATATTGTAAGTTGTTTAGCAAGGTGGTTAGAGTGATATGTGTATTGCTGCATTCAGCTCTGCAGTGGAATCATGAATGCATTTATCTAAGGAACTTATCAAAACTTTAAATTGGTGAGCTTTCACCTTCAGGCCCCAGTAATGAAGAGGGAGTTTTTAAACTCAAGCAATTTGTCATACTCTTATTTATTTTTGACTTTTTTAATCATGTGCCTTTATTCCGCTGGATATCGCAGTATGAATCACACTACATTCCTTTAAACGATCAAGCAGCTGGGATATTTATTTTCTGGAAATTATTAATGATCAGTACTTCCCTTCCAGTTATTATTTAAACTCGGTGCAATGATTCATCAGACTCCATTTGCTGCTCCTTTTTGTAAATTAAAAAGCATCCACTTATCTGGTAAGCTCACTTTAAAGTTGAGATGTCCTTCCCCTGAACATTGAATGTGAATATAGTCTAGGAAAAAATGTATTCCTGGGTTTTTGGCTATTTACAAAATAATACGAAGCACCGAGTGATATGATAGAAACATGGCTAAATTAAGCTATTCTCAAAGATCAAACACATAGCAAATCCCCAAAATATACTTTTTTATCCAAAATACATGCAGTGAATCCTCTCATGCATAATGCATGTTGCTGAAATATTAATCAAGGATACAAGTAAAGTTGAGATTGGTCCAATTCAAAAGCTTTACTTAACCAAATAAACAGGATTCAGTAGCATTGCCTGCTACAGAGTACTAAAGTGTTTAACTCGCTAGAGGCTCATTTTCTATGTCTAAGATTGACCACTGAGTACTTTTAAGATATAAAGACTTTCTAAAAGAAAGAAGATGTTTGAAAACTTAAGAGATCCAGTTAGATGTGTGAAGGCGTATCACAGAGGACTGTGTTTCATATCGAAGTGAGAATACATTTGGTCCACAGAAACTTTTAACAACTAAACTGCATGTTGTATGAGTTTATTTCAAGATATTAAAGACAACATCCTCCCATACAGTAAACATGAGAAAAACAACAGTCCAAAATAAAGAGAGCTTTGTCTTCAAACCAAAATAAAAAAAAGTCATATGATAGCAAGTCCAGCTCTGAAGTATAGTTAACATTGTAGTCAATCCTTCCTATTACTTGGGTTCAGATAATTGGAACCAGATCCCATGGCTCCAATTATTTGAAACAAAGCAGCGCTCGCTCGCCCCTTCATTTTCGGAGGGAAAATATAGCACCTTTGACGAGGCAGAAATCCCAATTTGCAAAGATGGGAGATGATTGACTCATCCATCATTTGGTGGAAGCCTCTAAAACAGCCCAACATCCCCTCTGATTCACTCCATTATTTCTGAGTCTTCATGGTTCAGTAAGATTTTTTCGCTTATTCACCATCATTATTTGTCCCAAAACAAAGCAAAAGTGAACCACTGTCACTAAAACAGAACATAATCCAAACGCAGGACGATTCACAAAGTCACATAAACGGGTTTATTTTATTTTACATCCTTTCACTCCTTTAACTGGACTTATTGCATATCTCTAGAATACCTTAGAGGCCCTTATCTTCTTTTTTGAATACACAGCACAGCCTCCCTGTAGCCTGTCTATAGCCAGGGCCCAGGAGTTCAAAACTTTTAATCCCTATCTGATCAGATCAGATTTGGATTTTGGGGAGTTCAAAACCAAAAAACAGGATTAGGATCACTTTCATATCCGATCAGATCAGGAAATCCAATCAAAGCTTTAATCTGGATCAAATCTTCAAAACGGGTAGTTCAAACCGACAACACAGGATTGGGATCAGTTTGATCCCAAAAAACTGGATTATCCTGATCCCACCAGAGGGGTGGATTTCCAGTGGATTACCAGAGCAAAATGTACTGTACAATTTATTTTAAAATATGTTTCAATTTAAATAAGATGGCAAAGTTTGTTAACTGAAATAATACACAATTTTTAGCCTTCATGGGAAATACATTTTATTTTTTCCATTTTTGCTCACATTTGTGGTGGCCTATTTTATTTTCAACCAAATGTTGATGATATAAATGTTTATGCTCATAAAAGTATCACAGCAAAGATTGTCAATCACAAATGTAATTTAGATTAAAGTAAAAATATCTTCAACAAAAAAAAAGTCCATCATCTGTCATCACCTTTCAAATAAAAAAATATAATTAGACATTATAGATGTTTCTGCAATGTGGTCTCTTGTCTTCCTTGTATTATTTTTCATGTCCACTAAATGGCGATCGGTAGGATTAAAGCACTGATATTCAGGATCTAGTCCTCTTGAAAAATCGTAATCTGGATCAGGCTGATCCTATCCTGAATTGCTTTGAACTCCAGGGACAACATTTGGCCGACTTGTCTGATCCTGGATCACAAAAAATGGGATTTCAAAATCTGATCGGATCTGATTGAGATTAAAAGTTTTGAACTCCTGGGCCCTGGTGATTATAAATAGGCATTGTAGCCGTAATCAAACCAGACTTTGGATAGTGGAGTTGAAAAGCACTCCATGCCTCATGGCAAGATAAAGGTCATTTAAAGAGGTAATCCCTGTATTATCAGGGATTACACCCTCATCCATTTTAAAATTGCTTTCTCCGGAGAATGTTATAACCTCTAAACAACAACAAAAGATTACTCCAGTCGAATCCATGAGTGTCACACTAGAGATGTCTTGCTCCGCTAAATCTATTTGGAGAACCTGCAGGTGACCCCTTTTATAAAACCTTTCAATAGTCATAATAGCCCTGTTTTGTAAAGAGCAAAGGTCAGGAAGTTTACATGGTTTCATGTTAAATGGAACAGCCTTATTTGTTGCACTGCACACACCCATATATCTGAGTTTAAAGCGGATCACTCCCTTTTAGTCAATTTGATCTGAGCTAATATTTAGGCTAAGTAGCCTGGCAATTGCCTGGTGGGAGGATATCGATAGCATACTGACACATGCTGTGAGTTCAGCCCTCAGCGTTGCATCAATCTTAAACCAACTGAAGACGCTGCAAGGGCACAGTGTAAGAAGTGAAGCATGGAGGGAAGATTTACATTTTCTTCGGGTGCAAGATGTTGAGTCGACGCTGTGAATACCCAGTCAAGAAGAAGGTAACACGGTGGCCATGAAGGTATCATCAATAATGAACACCAGCGAGTTCAACGAGAGGGGAACTGTGATAGGTATTCCAGAGATGCTCCTATGGAAAACCTTCCTTATGTTGGTGGGTTTTAAAGCATTTGCAAAGGAATCTGCATCAGGAGTTGTGACCAATGTCACAGCTCCCGCTTTCTAAAAGGGACAAAGAGTTTTCCAGGGCCTATTGAAAGCAACACACGCAAACACTCTCAAGGATGAGCTTTGAGCACTTCACCATATAAATGGGTTAAGAGTGGGTAGAGAAAAAAGGGGTGGTGTATTGAAGGTTATTTGACTGCAGGCTCTTTATTCAAAACATGCTTCAGCAGCAATGCAGAAGAAGAAAAGCAGCTCAGAAAGATGGCTCATGACCTTGACTCACAATCAGTATGACAGTGTTTTTATCTGGCATATTCCTCCAGCGGCCTTCACTCTTTGTCTGCATATTTTGAAGTGGATATGGGATGAATGGCCACGCTCACCTTTTTTATTGAAAGCCCAAGCAGACTAACAGGAAAAAGACATAGATGTTCAGTCAAGAATGTCTAGACGTACATTCAAGATGCTGCTATTAATACTGTCTAAATGTGCTTTGTCTCTAACAAATTATTCCTGTCTTGTAACTGCATAAACTAAAATAAATCTAAATGCATCAATATCTGAAATGAAAGTTCTTCCAGTCACAGTAACTCCTATCTAATTTCAGGTCTCAGGCGTCCTCCTCCCGCTTCTGCTCATTTCTTTGTCATCTCAACATGGTGCTAGACTCACCTTCTGCTCAAATGTAATTTGTCTCACTAGAATGCAAATGGAATAGGATGATTCTGCATACAGATAATCCTTTTAGAGGGCTATTATTTCCCCGGTAAACTGCTTTAGATGCAAGCCCAGACACTCTCAAATACCAGCCAGCAATAAAGAGAGAGAGAGAGAGAGAGAGAGAGAGAGAGAGAGAGAGAGAGAGAGAGAGAGAGAGAGAGAGAGAGAGAGAGAGAGAGAGAGAGAGAGAGAGAGAGAGAGAGAGAGAGAGCAGGATGAGGCAGGGACACTCAGCCATGGCAGAAACTAATGAGACATACATCGGTAATATGATTACAAAGTCAGCCTGTCTGTGTCAGAGACCAGGGGGGCGCTTTAGAGACATCTGCCTAGAACAAAGTGGACAGTGGCATGTTCAGTTGTACTGTGTTTGCTTTTCATTACTCTACCTCTAAGTGAGTGGCAGCGAGTACAGATGGTGAAAACGATGCTCACGCTGTTACTTTGTCATTCAGATAATGACAACTCATGATGAATGATGATTTGAAGCAGCTCAGGTGTGCATCTCATTCAGAAATGCAGTCTGGGCTGTTTTAGGTCAAAACATCTTGAGTTAGATCTAGAAAAGGATTTAATCGAGACTACTGCCTGAGGTATAGATACGATTCTTGTTAGTGATGTGTGGGTGTTGAATGAATCAAAGAAACAACTTGGCACAAACCGCAATCAGAAGCTCCAAGTCTCTGCGACAGGGCCTTGTGACAATTAACATGTACACAGCTAATGTAACATAATGAAAAATTACTTTCTTATTTGTACATGTTTGAACACTCTCCCACTGTGATGCTTTTAGTGTTATTTTTGGTCCTTGTTAATAGCAACTCAAATGATCAGAACATGAAGTGCAGCAGTGTGTTCTTTTCTTTCTTATCCTTGGCAGTAATCAGACTCTGGTATTACTGTATATAAATAACCCCTTCCTAAAAGAAAAAAAGATAAATTGAGTTTGAAAGCTAACCCTGATATTCTGTTTTTGTCTTATTAAAGTACAAAAGACAGGCTGCGGAAAGAGAGAAGTGGACACAGAGTGCTTTAGAAACTAATCAAAAGAGTTATTTCAGTTTGCAGACGTTTGTTAATAAGCAAGTGATGAGAAGCCCTGGATATCAAACAGATGGGAGAGATACTTCAATGTCAATTTTTATTTTTCCTAAGCAATTATTTTTTTCTATGAATTTGTTCCTGCGGTGCGCTTCTTGTGGAACACCACTCCTGAATTATTCATTGTGCCTTCATTAAAACACCTACATTTGCATAACACACAGGGCCGAATAAGATGCATTAGGGCTTTTGATCCTGGTGTACATGTCAAATAATTTAACACACAACTGGACCGCCGAAAAAGCCCAGAAACAAGGAAAACTTTAAATGTCCCAAAATAAACTAATAAAACTTGGCTAAAAGTTTGAAATGAGAAATTATCACGCAGAGATGTAAGTGGGTCAGAGTGGACCCCTTTGGTGCAATAACCCACTTGAAGAAATAAATAAACCATGATAAAGTATGATTGGGAGGGTTTCTCAGGAGAAGCTACTGTGTTGTGATTTATTACAACAATTATTTTGATGGAAACATTGACAGTGGTTTGTCAAATGTGGTTTTCCAGATGTATCTATAATGATAGAGCAAATTCTGTTACATTTTCATTTCAGTCACCGCAGTTTGCAATCCTACACCAGGCTCACATCTGACCATCCATCATGTTTTGAAAAGCTTTCCAGGTTGTTTCTCCCTGGTCGCAGCAATCAGGCTAATGGGCATAGATTGAATGATAAAAGCTGCATTGGAAAGACAGGTGTAACCACCCGCCTCCAAAACACAGTTACCACTGAACTTCATTAATACTGGTGGCATCAACTGGGGACATGTCAAGACTGAATGCTGTTGCCACCTGCTAAACACACACACACACACACACACACACACACACACACACACACACACACACACACACACACACACACACACACACACACACACACACACACACACACACACACACACACACACACACACACACACACACACACACACACACACACACACACACACGCGCGCACGCACACTCACACACACACAAAGAGCTTGATTCTGAGCCATGCTTCTGTGTGTTTAGGTGAAACTGATTCCGCCTGCCATGTTTCCATTAGTGTAGGTTTAGTGGTTCATGCACACTGAAACATCATGCTGCTTCACATGACATTATGCTTTGCACTCTGCAGCACAAATGCAACAAGTTCACACCAACATATGTGTGAACATTTTTTCATTGTGACTCATTGAAATGCCACCATGGAAGCATAACACGTAGGTGTGATGCATTTTACAGTGCTTGGTTGTCATGTGGAAATGTGGAAACATGCTGGAAAGCTCAAATTAATTGTTATTGTGAGTTGTGTGAGCTGAAGCAAGCCAAAGCATAATGAACCATAAGCATAACAAATGTAAAGCTAATGTCACAAGTTAAACTAGATACTTTGATGCACCTATAAGAAGTCAACTACAACAGTTAATAAATGAAACACAAACTGTTGTATTTTTGAGTGATGCTTTAACATTATATATCGTTTTGAAATGTTATATAGTAATTGGATTTCTACAAACTTTCACCTGCAGTGTGTCCATATCCTAAAATTTCCTAAACGGTATTTTTCACTGGAAAATGTTTGGTTGCAATTCCTCCCTGAGCCGTCCTTCTTGGAATTTTTGTCATGGATAATACCCAATTTACTTTTGTTAGGTTTTAATGTTTCCCTCCAATTTTGTTGTCTTTTTTACATCACAATTTGTTGTGAAATGGCGAGAAAGCATAATGGAAGAATATGGCAAGTATACTGTAACTGGTGCAAAAAGCATTATTTGGCCAGAAATAATCACACAATCGACTCTTAAATCCTGGTAGAACACTAACATGAGAGCCTGGATATTTGGTTCTTTCAATTCCACTCAACACCGACTGATTACTATAATGGCGATGTCCCTCTCTACACCATGAAAATACTTGATCCTTTTGCATGCTGTTTATCACTACTGCTGAGCATACAACACACACACGCACATGCACACAATGGAGCAATAAGCACAGATGGGTTTATGTCTGGGGTTATCTATCTCTTATTGTCTTTCTTTATTTCCATCTTTATTATAATTATGGCCTCTCCTGATGGCACAGTTAAAATGTTTTCTATCTGTTAAAAGCTCAGGCTGATAGACCAACATTGTTCATTGCTGTTACTACCTTACAGCAGCTGCAATGTTATAGACAAACATGTGTCTTTGGTGAATTTCTCTGTAAAATGCTGTTGCAGTACTGCGTCATGTGGATAATAATTTGTATCTTTTGGGAACACACTTACTGAACTCTCAAATAAATAGCTGCAATTAGCAACAGATGATTGATGGTTAGAGTACGGACGGCATCTGATGTCCCTGATGAGGATTTATTGTTCAGTGCAGCACTTAGAGATCTGGGGGCTATGAGGCAGATGTCAAAATGTTACGATCACAGATCATGCATATGATTTAAATTTGAGTGTTGTGTTTAACTAAACGCCTGTAATCAACAACTTATATAATGTTTAATAATACACTGCTGACAGATGTGTGTTCTCCCAGGATTCTCTGCTGCTTTCTCTTTGTTTGGAAGTGCTTAATAAGTGTTCCCATCAACTGGTTTTCCATCAAAGAGTTTTAAAATGTAGGACACAAGAATACATTCTGTGTTCATTTAAGAAAAACTAAGCAAATATAACAGAAATATCCAGCAAAAATAAACTCACACTAATACATATAAGCTACTTTATATGTGTATATGGTTAAACATGCCTACCCTCCATCTCTCCCTTCTGCTGCTAAGTACGTACAGTAGTGCATGACAATACATAAATAAAGATTGCAATAGAAAGTAAGAAGGCGAAAAGCAATTATGCAATGACTGAGGAGTGTCCACAGTGGGTTTTTTATTACAAAACAGACAAGGGGCAGCTAGATCTATTCATTTGTGTTCAGACAGAACCTTTCGTTTTTCAAGTTGAAGTTAATTGGTCATTGCATTAAGACAGAGCTTAAAAGCGGGAACTTCAATCTTCTTTCAGAACGTCAACATTATTTTTTATCAGCTGTAATCAGGATTGATCTACATTTGTGTGAACACTCTGCCTGTGCACTCATCGATGTGGTTGGAAACAGGTAGTGAAGACCAAACAGTCTTTTATGGACTCATCCACCAGCAGTAGTCAGGAAGCCTTCCATCGACTGTTATGTTACCTTTATGTGTTTTGGGGAGTGGCTTTGGAGGGAGGCCTGCAACCAGGAGCTGGGATTTTTTCCTGTTGATTTCTTAAAAATCTAGTTTACCCTTGCTGGTTTCACCAAAGTTGCCAATCAGAGCTTAACAAACATCCCAACAAATGTCAACTTTTGGCTAAAAGTGATGCAAACGCTAGGACAGCTTGCCATCATTTTTTAACTTAAGATAAGGTATTATATTATTATACTTTTTTTATCCCAAGTTGAGAAATGTTTGTGTTGCAGCAGCATTGTACAATAAAATTAAAAAGACCATAAATATTTAAAAACATCAACATCTCAATAGTAATAAAAAAAAGTACAACATATTTCAAAAAAGAAAAAAAAGCTTAGTTATTAAAGTTGGCTATCCCTGAGTGTTTTTGGAAAGGAACACATATAGCATCTGATTCAAACCCTCACAAACATAAAGGTACATTTTAATCTGATATACATCCTACAAAAATAACTCTTTGTTACTATTTCATTACCTTCAATATGATGATTGAGACAATATGATATGTTTTAATTATTAATTCTGTAAATTAATATTTGTTTTTACTTATTGGATATTGTTAAACACTCACGTACCAGTTGGTGGCAGTAATGCACTAAATCGTTGTCTGAACCACAAATACACTTTAAATGAGGAAGAAGTGGGATGAAAAAAATTGGTTTATTTTACATAACATTACGAAAGTCACATGAAAAAGTCATAACAGACTGTGTGAGATTGTAAAAGAATAAAGAAAGATGCAGCCTACCTTGGTGAAGTATCAAAGTGCATCTACTTAAAAATGATTGGCACCAGCTGGCCAGCGCTCGCGTATCACAAATGAAACACACCCCGGTGCTGCAGGTGCATTTTATAGCTTGCTAACATGCTAAAGGCTATAATGTGAGGCAGCAAATTCTGACTGCAGATCCTCGTTTAGGTCAATCTGTTTAGAAACTTTGACGAGCGCAGTCGGACTGGTACAATTATGAATTAACAACACATAAATTGGACCTGGAGCAGATTGGGCAGGACTTCCTGGTAGTTTCAAACATTTCGTCCACACAGGTGAGTGCAAAAACAACAACAACAACAAAAACAACAACAACAACACATGGTAACAAACTCGGTGTACAGAGAGGAGGGTCTCCTTTGCTTATAGCTGATGTGTGTTTGTGGCTGCAGCGACTGTGGAGTTAAAATGTATACCTTACATGTGTGTGTTGTCTACTTTGGTAATGTTTTAAACAATTGTTTTAAACCAATAATGCAGTCTAACGCCATTTACTTTCTTTAGCCTAAGAATGCTTGTTGCATAGTATGGCTCTTTTTTTATTAATGAATGTCTGTTTAGTTTTTTATCTCTTGAAGCCACATAATGGGATTCTATTTAGTTTATAGTCAGCTGCATGCTCAGGCTGCATCTAGTCTATGCATGTGTGACACTTGGGTCCTTGCTTTGCTGTTGCTTTCTTGTACTTCACCAGAGTCAGTTTAAGATATCAATCAGCTTTTATTCTGCAAAACATGGAATAGACACACAGATCCACAGTTTAGCCACAGCACAGTGAGATGTTGCTCCAAAGCTAAGAATCCTCTAACACTGTTAAAGTGATCGTATAGTGGTATCATTTGTTTAGAGAGAAAGGATTCTAAATACAAACATAAAGAAACCCAATAACATTTATTACAAACATAAAACAATTTAGTTTGTAATTGTGACAATAAAGATTAATCAAATTACTTAGATGAACAGTATTCAATAAAAACATTTAACAGCTCAAAATAAACATACCTGCAAACCATGGAATAGACACACAGATCCACAGTTTAGCCGCAGTACAGTGAGATGTTGCTCTACAAATCAAAGTTTCACATCAGTGACGTAAATGCCACATGTACTCCACGACATTAGTGGCTAACTAGTTAGCTGAAAAACGGCTCACTCTCAGTTTATGTACAATTATTTTAAAAAGTGATACACTACGGAATCTAAAGACATTTAGCTAAACATAAAATATAGCCAATAAATGCAGATAGATTATACACAGAATAGTACACGTAGATCCAGAGCTCTCAAGTCTCACACAAACTAGGCTTGTTTGAGACGCGTGCACTCCACTAGCACCCCCCCCCCCCCCCCCCCCCCCCCCCACCCCCTGTTGACATTCGCGATACAGAGGGCTTAATACCACTCAACCCCCCCCCCGTTTTTTTTGAGGGGAGCCAGAAGTTGGAGTACCGAACACCGCTGCCAAAATCTCACTCTGAACTCTGTTCAAAACTTGAGAGCCCTGTAGATCACAATTATTATTATTATATTTACAACTGAGTGAACAGAGCAACAACTCACCCAAAGCTAAGAATCCTCTAACACTAACGGATTCCCAAAATGCACCACATTCAGCGCAACACTAGCTTCCGGCTGCGGCTTTTCAAAATAAAAATAAAATTACAAAACTATGGCTGTAGTCCCAGTTTAACAGGATTTAATAAAACAAACATTCATTATTTACACTGTTACATACACCCCCCATAAATTCTGTTAAACTCCAGGCAAATACTGAACATCATCAAGACAAGAGGGTAAGAAAAAGAAAAACATTTTCTTGTGGTGGCTGTTCGAGGTGAAACCAAATCAAAGACACAAATTACAGTCGATACAAAATCCTCCCATAAGGAGTGAAAAAGGATAGGGAGGTACCAGGCCCAATACTTTTCCCAGACCAGCAGAAGATGCCATTTACACCTTTAAAGCATCTCATCTAAGGCAACACACATAGCATACCCACAAATCTACAAACGCATACAAATACTACTCGGGTATAACCCATAAACAACTGGTAAAATATCCTGACTGCTTAAACCTCAAACATCTTATGGAAGAATGCAAAAACTGAACTAGTAACAGGTGAGGTATCTTCAACCTTCTGTGCTGTCATCTCATATATCAACTTTTTAGGAGGTTTGACATGCCTCCCACATCTAGTAGTGACTGAACCACCACAGCTCGCATGAACACTATGAGGTTGCGTGCAAATAGCATTGGTTTCATCAACAACTTCTGTGTAAGTTAAACGAGAAACACCAACTGAGTCTGGGTCAGTCAAGTTAGCAGCACTCACAGGGTCTGGGTCAGGTGGTAGAGTCACACTGTCAGGGTCGGTTGGTAGAGTCACACTGTCAGGGTCTGAGTCAGATGAGTGAGCATCAATGGCAGGGACTGAGTCAGGTGAGTGAGCATCAATGGCAGGGACTGGGTCAGGTGAGTCAGCATCACTGGCAGGGACTAGGTCAGGTGAGTTCATGAGCCAGTCCACAGTGCGATCGTAGCTATCTTCATTGTCCACATGCACAGACTTGACCACTTCCACATTCCTCATCCCCATTATCTGAGTTGACAAACGAGGCAGGAGTTTCAACCTCGTCTATGAAAGAAAATCAACCGGGAGAAGCAGGTTCCGATGCACAACTCTCTCTTTTCCAGATTGGGCATCTCTTATCCTGTACACGTTAATCCCAGCCCTCACCGACACAACATCATAGGGCGTAGAAACCCACTTGTCAGCAAGCTTTCTTTTGCCCCTCTCACCACGGTTGGCCAACAAAACTCGATCTCCCACACCCAGCGGAGAACCCTTGACTTTGCGGTTGTAAAGCCGAGCATGACAGGCTTGCTCATTAAAGCCGTGATTTTGAGAAATCCTTGCAGCTTTACACAAGTCCTGTCTCAACTGAGAGACAAACTCATTATGGCTGACCACTCTTTCATCCTGAAGCCCATGCTGGAACACAATGTCAATAGGGAGACGTGGCACCCGGCCAAACATGAGGTAAAAAGGGGCAAAGCCGGTTGTCTCATGTACTGTGCAGTTGTAGCAAAAGGACAGCGTCTGCAACACCCGGGGCCACCTGGCTTTCATTGTTGGGGGAAGGGTTCTCAACATATTCCCCAGCGTCCTGTTAAAGCGTTCTGTCACGCCATTACCCATGGGGTGGTGAGGGGTGGTGTGTGACTTTTGCAACCCCGCCACCTCCAAAAGGTCCTTAATCAGTCTGCTCTCAAAGTTGGCACCCTGATCTGAATGGATTCTCTTGGGGAAGCACAAAAGAAATCATTCCATAACCGGCAAGCAACATGTTTTGCAGACTGACTCCGACAGGGGAAAGCATATGCCATTTTTGAGAAATGGTCACTGACAACCAATACATCAACTGTCTTCTTGTCACCAAGTTCAGCTCTCCAAAAGTCAATGCACACCAGTTCCATAGGTTCGGATGTCTGAATGCTTTCCAGAGGCGCCCGGGCTTCGGGTTCAAGTGTTTTACCAACAACACATCTCTCACATCGTCGCACATGGTCATTTATGTCTCTTTCCATGCCAGTCCAAAAAAAACTTTCCCTAGCAAGGGACAGTGTTCTCGCACGGCCCTGATGACCAGCAATCACGTGGAGGCCAAGGAGAATCTGAGGCTTGAGATCATCCGGCACAATGAACTGGAAAAGTTTTTTGTTCAGTCGATGGCATGTTCTCATTCTGTACAGAATTCCATTGTGGACTTTAAGCTTTCTCCAGTGTCTGAGGAGTTTTCTGACGCCGCCTGGTTCAGATGTTGCCTCGCGTCTGGTAGCTTTCCTCTTTTGATGCATATAGAACAGGACCCTGCTTATGGTCTTGTCTTGCTCCTGGAGATTCAAAAGCTGGCTCTGAGGAATAGGAGTGGAAGAGTCTTCCTCAGGCGACTGTGGCATTGATAAGTTAGCACTGGGTAGGCCACGATCACCATGAGCCCTCAATGCAGCTGACACTTCTTCTGAGCTGATGGAACTTCCCACAGGCTGGTGAACAGGCCCAGCACCAAGGTCAGATGACGTTGAACGGGTGCCTTGGACAACCTGGCAGTTGTTTGTCAGCCGAAAAACATCCTGCACTGTGCCCTTGACAACTCCATTGACTTTGTCCGGTAGTGCAACATATGGCTCTTTCAACAAGCGGTAACCAACACATGACTGGACAAAAGGCTCACGGCTCAAGGCATCTGCAACAATGTTTTTAACACCCGGAACGTACTTAAGATCGAAGTTGTACGCTGCAAGCTTGGCCACCCACCTTTGTTCACAGGCATCCAAATGGTTTTGTCAGAATGTACGAAAGGGGGTTGTTATCTGTCCAAGCGGTGAAATGTCTCCACTTTAACCAATGGCTGAATTTGTCGCACACAGCCCACTTCAGCGCCAAAAACTCCAGCCTGTGTGCTGGATAGTTCCTTTGAGACTGGGTCAGCGTCTTACTTGCAAAGACGACAGGCCGTGCAACTGTCTGACCAGGTGACACTTGTGACAAAACGGCTCCAATACCATCAAAAGAAGCATCAACAGCGAGGATGAAAGGCTCATTGAAGTTCGGGTGAGCCAACGTGAAACCATGAGTGAGCTCACTTTTCGGAGTTTGTAATGATTCCTGACACGCAGTCATTAGACGTAAGAGCTGCTGGGGCAGAGCACTTTTTCTTGAATTTCTTGCCTTTCTTCGCATGTGATTGAACTTGTCGGCCAGAAATGAGTCTGAAAAGAGGTTTGGCCTTCGCAGAGCAATCTGCAATGAAATGCTGACAATAGAAGACCATACCCAAGAATGACCTGATCTTCTTCCAGGAAGGCGTGACACCAGTGTGCGAAATACGGGGGGGTCCGGGGGAGCTCGACCCCCCCGTTTAACACCTGAGCCCCCCTGAAAGCCTCAACAGCAACATTTAGGGGGGGTCTGAAATTATAATATGTATTTGTCACTTGCAATGGTCACTAAAATGTTTTTAAGCCTACTATGTCCAGTATTCATAATTCAAAACATTTATTCACAAATAACTTCTATTTTGGCTGTCAAAAGCAGAGCCAGCCGCGTGACACGGGTACGCTGCGTGACGCGGACACAAATTATGCAAATTAGCCATGCGCGGCAAAGAGGAGAGAAAGACGTTACATTAGAGGACTCAAATGTGTAAGAGAAAGCTAAACCAAAGTGTTTCACTCGCGC
Organism: Notothenia rossii; assembly: GCF_949606895.1. Taxonomy (NCBI): domain Eukaryota; kingdom Metazoa; phylum Chordata; class Actinopteri; order Perciformes; family Nototheniidae; genus Notothenia; species Notothenia rossii. The sequence goes on from NC_136902.1 coordinate 23,792,849, forward strand.
ACTTTGGGTTCACATCCAAAAAAGTGACACCACGAGATGACCAAGAGACACCCAGAGATGATGCTGATGACGCAGCAGCTAGCACAGCACTCGCTACCAGAACCGTTAGCGAGTCGGGGGCTCCTGTCCTGCCCAGTCACTCCCCAGAAGGAGGTGAAGTTGAGGCAGAGCGCTCAGAAGACGCAGCAGTTGCGGAGGTAGCTGCTACTGCTGCTAGTGACTTTCCGCCGGGTGGTTGGACAACGAAGCAGGTGGGCGAATGGAAAGACCGCAACCCTTGGCTTGACATTAAGGCTGGAAAGTTAGGATGCTTAGTGTGTAGGAAAGCAAAAACGTTGCTACTCTCAGAAAAGGGACCGGGTTTACACCTCTCGGAAGAATGGATCAATGGTGATGTTACTAGCCCTGATGCAAAACAGCTACGAAAGAAGATATACAAACACAGGGACAGCCAGGCCCACACAAGGTCAGTGGAAATAGTACAGATGAAAGACAAAGAAACCCTCCCAAACTGTTTCATTGATGTACAGTCCGATTTACTCAAGAAAACAACAGTCTCGTTTAGAACAGCTTACACCGTAGCAAAGGAAAGGCTATCTTATAAAAAGCTCAACCCCCTCATGACAATGCAGGAGCTGAATGGAGCCGAAGTTGGGAATATCCACAAATCTGACCATGCATGCGCAGAAATAATAAGTCACATTGCAAAGGAAATGCGCCGCAAGTTCGTCTCTAATGTGAAAGAAATGGATTCAAAGGTATCAATCACAATTGATGAAAGTACCGTTCACAGTCGTCCCTATCTAATCATTTACGTAAGATGTGATGTCAGTGGTAAGGGGGATGTAGATAATGTTTTCCTGGATATAGTGGAACTCACAGATGGGGTCGATGCTGAATCAATTTATAACTCGATGATGGCGAGTCTATATAAAGCTGGAATGGATGATGACTTTTTGAAGACGCACCTAATAAGCATAGCCACCGATGGGGCTGCAGTGCTCACGGGAAAAGCCAGTGGGCTTCTCGTCAGACTCAAAAACAATTTTCCGAACGTGCAGTCTGTACACTGCCTGGCGCACAGACTAGAACTGTCAGTCAAAGATGCTCTTAAAGATGTGGGTGGCACTAATCACTTTGAGATATTTATTTCACATTTATACTCACTCTACAATCAGTCAACCAGGAATTCCAGATTGCTGAAAGAAGCAGCGGCCGAGCTCAACATGGAAATACTGAAAATAGGTCAAATTTTCACCATCAGATGGGTTGCCAGCAGCTTTAAAACAGTAAAAGCTGTATGGAAAGATTTCCCCGCACTAGCACTCCATTTTAAAACATCCAGTGAGAACGCATCACGTAATGATCTTGAGAGGCAAAAATACAAGGGACTTCTCAAGCACCTAACCAACTCAGGATTCGTGGAAGATTTGGCTGTCATGAAAAACATCCTGCGTGAACTCCAGAGCCTGTCTCTCAAGCTGCAGAGAAGAGAAATGACACTTGTGGACTCAAGTGTCTACATCAAACAAACCATCAATGTTTTGACCGCCATGAAGATGACCGGGGGGAGATCAACGAAGAAGGCTGTACAAGGCGTCTCATCGGGCTTTTTTAAGGACGTAGAGCTGACAGAAGGCAGGGGGAAAATAAACAAGCCTCGTTTTTATGAATCGGTGGTTGCTACTCTAACCAAGCGCTTACCGGAGTCAAGCTTGGTCCAGACGCTCAAAGCTCTTGATAAGCGCTTTTGGCCAGGAGAGCGGGAAGACTTGACTTTGTATGGCGAACAAGAAGTACACCATCTGGCTAAATCGCTTGGAGAACCAGCCGGGGACGCCGTGGGGCAGTTTAGAGACTGGAAATTGCAGGGCACTCCACCGGGCAAAACACTGGAACGGCTATGCATAGCAAGTCGCACTTACCTCCCCACGTCTGCTGAGTGCGAGAGAGGCTTTTCCGCCGTGAATAACACCGACAACCAGAGCCGCAACAGGTTGCGCGAGGAGAGCCTGTCTTCGCTTCTGTTTGTGGACCTAAACGGACCCCCTTTGGACAAATTCGACCCAGTGCCGTTCGTGAAAAGCTGGATTAAAGCAGGACATCGTCTCTCTTCTTCTTGGAAACCAGGACGGCAACGAGAAGAAGTCGAGCCAAGGCATCTTTGGTCTATTCTCACTTAAGGTAAAAGACTATTTTTTCGATCTTTGCTGTGCATAAGATGAGCGTGTGTGTATGTTCTGTGTGGATTCCGGGGTTAAGAAGAAAAGCATAATTAGCCTTGGCGTTCAAGTTGGTGTGTGTGTGTGTGTGTGTGTGGGTGTGTGCAGGCCTGCCCCTCCCTAAACGCAGATCAAGCAGTGTGTGTGTGTGTGTGTGTGTGTGTGTGTGTGTGTGTGTGTGTGTGTGTGTGTGTGTGTGTGTGTGTGTGTGTGTGTGTGTGTGTGTGTGTGTGTGTGTGTGTGTGTGTGTGTGTGTGTGTGTGTGTGTGTGTGTGTGTGTGTGTGTGTGTGTGTGTGTGTGTGTGTGTGAGACCAGCTCTGCTCTCATTTCCTCGCATAGAATCGAAAACAGATGGTTCTTTAACGGTCGCGTATTCATTCATATGAACGTTAGAATATATAATTATTTTACAGCGCCCCGGTTGAGAAACGCTGCTACTACTGATTGTCTTGGATTGCATCCATGAAATATTGTATAGGCCTACTGCATATTGAGAAATCTTCGACCGGTATATTGCGCAATAAACGGGAGATGGGGACCCCCCGATTATTGACGGGTATTTCGCACACTGCGTGACACCATCGCTCTCCATCAACTCTGCTTCCCCCACATCAGCAATGGTCTTCACTTTGTCAGGGTCTGTTCTCACCCCATCTGGAGAAACAATATGACCCAGAAACTTAACTGAACTCTTCAAGAGATGACCTTTCTTAGGCGCCAGCTTGAGGTTGTGATTTTTCAGATGGGAGAATATCATTTCGAGACGTTCAAGAGCCAGCTGTTCATTAGGGGCAAAAACCATCACGTCGTCAAGGTAACAGAGTAAGCTGCTGAAGTTTCCATCTCCGAATATTGACAACATCATCCGCATGAAGGTTGCGGGACTGTTGGACAGGCCTTGAGGCATCCTATTGTACTCATGGAGGCCGAAGGGTGACGAAAAGGCTGTGTACTTGTTGTGCTCCTCATGAAGTGGCACGTTGTAGAACCCAGAAGTCAAGTCCATAGTAGAGAAGAAGACATGGGGGACACAAATTGGCAACAATCATCTGCAATGTCAACTGGTGTAGCCAGAAGTCTCCAATAATCGTCAGACTTTTTCATCAGATGTATGAGAATCTTGATAGCATTACTACCAACAATCATGTCGTCTGTTTTTCCAGGGATGACTAATGTTGGGATGAGCAACTTGAACCCATAGATTGTCACCTCCAAATCATAGACTGCTGTCGGGTAGATATGGTGACCACCAGCACCAACAACAACAATGTCATCAGCAGGACTTCTCTTCAAATCAGGGCATTGCTGCAAGAGGCGTGCAGCTGCAGCTTCGCTCAGAGAGCATGACATAGAGCCACTATCAATCATGGCTTTCAGTGGAACTCCACTTGCAGCACTAACATTTGTGTAGAACAAGCTGTCGGATTTCTGAAGTTTCTGCGTCATTTGGAAAATGACAGTCTTTCCAGACGGTGCAAAGGAATAGAGAGATTCAGACAAAGACTCCAAGTCATCACTGTCACAGCTGGGAGGGTCACTATCATGATCCACACTGTCCTCCCTGAAGTGCGGACCCATTCGTTTTCCGACTGTGGGGGAGCCGCAGGCGGCGCACGACCAGGACAAGTAAGCCTAGAATGGTTTGGTGAGTGGCACTGAAAACAGAGTCTATGGTCACGACAGTGGTTGAAAGTAGAGTGAGCAACGTCATGACAAACAGAGCAAGGCGTGTCATACAGCCCTTCAATCCTGGGACGTCTTGGGCCAGACTGTCTGGCTGGACTCGACTGAACAGGCCTCTGCAGAAGCACCTTCTCCAGCATGCCAATAAGGCGTTCCAGGGTAGCAGAGTCTGTGGCATGTGCTTGTGGTGCACCCTGTTCCCCGGTAGGTGGTAGGCTTGGGTGGTATGACGGTATTACGGTATACCAGGATATTTCGAAATCCCGTCGGTATGATTTTCAATACCGTGACGTCACAGACTGTGCGCCAAATCACAGATGCGTTTCATTCTATTACACTGACATGGAGTTTTGACAGGGACGACATTGGTTGTAATGCACAGCACGCGCCAGCAGAGGGCAGGGGTGGGCAGTCCGTCTTTCCCGCTCTCAGAGCTCAGCACAGAGCTGAGCTGAGCAAGATGGCGGCAGCATTTGCCGGCCCCGAACTCGGAGACATGGTAAAAAAGAAAAATGCCTCTGCGCCTGTTTGGGACTATTTTGGGTTTACTCCCAATGAAAAAGGTGAGCCAGTCAACCCCGACAAAGCTGTGTGTACTATTTGCCATAAGAAAGTTGCAGCAAAAGAGAGTAACACGTCAAACCTCCATTCACACCTCAAAGTGCATCACCCAATAACTGCTGGGAAACTGAAGACATCCTCAAAGAGCAACGTTACCGCAGCCAAGTCCACGAGTCAACCAACCATATCGGGTGCTTTTGCTAAATCAACAAAGTACAAACAAGATAGCCAAAAATGGAAAACGTGCACGGAGGCAGTAACAAGATATATAGCAAAAGATATGGTATCCTTTCGTACCGTAGAGAAAAGTGCTTTCCGTGATATGGTCAAAACGTTGGATCCTCAATATGAATTGCCCGGAAGAAAATATTTCTCTCAAAAAGCCATACCCAGCCTGTACAATAAAGTTTGGGAAGAAGTTAAATCGCTTGTGATGGAGGCAGGCAACTATGCTTTAACAACCGATATGTGGTCATCACAAAACATGGTACCCTACATGTCTTTGACAGCGCACTTCATAACATCTGACTGGGAACTGGGATCAAAATGCCTTCAAACCAGCTTTTTCCCAGAAAACCATACAGCCGATAACATCAGTGGTGGAAAGTAAATGAGACACGCTTACCGTTGCTGTCCATGGTGGCCCGCAAATACCTCTGCATATATGGCGTTATATTTGTGCCTCTATCCTGAGCATGCAATGAAACATGTTGAGCCTAGAGAATGCGATTGAGCGCACACTTGAACATTTTTGAGCAAATATATTTTCTCTCATAAAACTCCTGCTCTGTGCGCAAGCAGACCGCTGCACGCGCTCTCTCTCCCTCGCTCGCTCGACCTCTCCACCCTGTGCGCGCTCAGCTTTGCCTGCCTGCTCGCTCAAGTTGTCACACCGTTACAAATGTGCCACGAAACCAACCAATCGGAGAACTCGAGAAGATCAATTCTGATTGGCTGGTCCAGCACCATGTAGAGAGAAGAGTTGCGACAGCGGAAGTCCAAAATGCTTGATTGTCACGTGGTTCAGAGAGACTCAGAAAGTTCCCGGAAGTTTGTGGCGGGCCATTTGAATCACGATTTGAATGCATTAATAACAGGATAGAAATGCAATTTTTGGTAGTTATTGGTCAATAAAGGTTTTGATTTACAATATGTATACAACATATCGATATGTGTATGTAGTTACATCAATGTGTTTTTGTTTTTTTTAAGTAAAATGTGCTAATATTTGAGGATTAAGACAAAATAAGAAGTACTTTATTGATACCAATTGGGGAAATGTTAACGCGGCAGCAGCAAAAGACAAGGCATTGTACATTAGACAGTTAAAAGAATTAAACAATCGAAAATGTAAACATCTTAAATAGAAATAACATAGCATTGCAAAAAGTAGAAAATATACATGAATAGTGTGAACAGCTATCTTACCTGTTAACATACATGTTAGGCTAACGTTGCCTTGGTTACACAGCCTGTTCCTGTTGTTTATTGCTTTTAATTATTTAAAACAAATATTATCTTCTTAAACTTGTATGAGTCAAGAACATCACATCCTTATTGATATATTTAGAGGGAGGGAAGGAAGGTTTCAAAATTCTGATTAGAATCATTTCTACCATTTCTTTAATTCATGGTGGTTTCAGTAATCCTCTGGTAATTGAGGACATAAGTAATCTAAATGACTAATGTAATCTTTATGACTTTCAGAAAGGACAGGAGACCGAGAGGTGACTATCAATGATTGTCAACTGACAGCACAATGAGTCAAAGCACTAGCAGCAGCAACAGCATGATGATGTTAAATGTGTTGTTTTAGGAACATCCATTGTAAATAAATGGAATTCAATAAACATTCAATAGCATGCGTGCAGTTTGTCTGTGCCTTTTCCTCTGTGTTGTCCTGGCATATAGTCTCCCCCATGGTTTGCTGTGCTGCTGGGGGATGCTCCAATCACTCATAGAAAGGAGTACACATGTACGGCTTCCCCACTGACACAGAGAGGAGGAAAGAATGGCTGGCTCAAGTCAGCAGGAGCCTTTTAAATATCACTAAAGACAACAACAGCAACAAAATATGTGAGGTAATCATATTTTTCACAAAACGAAGACCACACCCTTGGGAAGCTTAATGTCTTTTTAATCAAAAATAAGGAACAGGGAGAGGCTTGCAAAACTCTGGGAGTTGAGACTCAGGCTCAGGGTGAGGGTCTCATTGCAGGTCTTCAGGCTCCATTGAATCCCCCTGGGGTTCTTGTGCTGAGAGAGGGAGACAAAGACAGGAGAAAGGGTTAGATACATCTCGCAACCTATAGGATGGGAAATGGCTGACCTATTTTAAACTTACCTTGTATTTTCACTCTAACTTAAGTCCCTCTCCCTTTGCCATCAATCCAAAATCAGCTGAGCTGCAACATAATACAGAAAGGTAATAATCAACAGAATCACAAGGACATAATATGACTCTGCTAAAAACACTCACCCATAAATTACGTTTTTGTTTACCTGTCTCAAATATCCACTCTAAATCCATATCAATAGCAATGTATCACAAAAATAGCTCTCTTCCTTATTAGTGTGCAAAGTTAACTATGCTAGCTTGAACTCCAAAATGGATATCCTCATTTCACCACCTCCACCCACTACAATCACACGCCCCAATGTTATATTTAACTCCCTCCACCCCGGATAAAAGCACGTTAAGAAGCCCTTTCTCTCTAATTCCACAACGTTGGACGGAATAAACATTAAGAGAACGGATTAATAGGCTGTTCATGGTTAACGTGTGTTGCTAACTTTATCCGGTCCTAGCCTAATCTGTTTAGTTGTCCGGTTGAAAATTAACGCAAGCTCTATGCCCATTGTAGAACAGGAAACAGAAGTTGGTCCAGGTTCTGGTCAACCCAAAATTGTGATTGAGAGAGAAACATGTTTGTCATTCTGCCACCTCTAATGCTTACAGCAAGTAATCAATACCTCAGAAGGGTTCATGGCGTACATGTAGGCTACGGTTTGTTAGCTGTTTGCTTAAACTACCCCTATAGCTAGTGATGGCAGTTTGACACTGAAGCTTCGAACGGAGCTTCAACCCTGGACTTCCTATTCCATAGAAGCAGTGCTTCGAAGCTTGCTTCAAATCACGTGACATGTGACGTCCGAAGCAGCAACTGCTTCATTTCCTGAATGAATCAACTCACTGGTTCGCCGTCCAATCAGGTGATTCAATGCACTGCCTCGTCTCAATTCTGACAGGTGACAGGTTGAAACAGTTTCAAATTTGAGCGCTTCAAAACTTTATAACCACTCTAAACAATGCGCAATGTGTGGGTTGTTGTCGTAGTTTGCATTGTTGCTGTTGAGTTGTTGTTGGCATTGCATTTGAATTGGATCATTATAGAGCAAGCCAGGAAGAAAAATAGGTCGTTCTGGCTCGTGAAACACTTCGAAATGTGGAGAAGTTGTGAACAAAAAGACAATTAGTAATATAAAAACACTTTGATGGTCTAAGGAATTGATAGCCCAGTGGATAGAGCCAGTGGCCAGGATGCGGCGATATCCTCCGCGCAGCTGGTTCAAAGCTCGGAATAGTTAAACTTTTAATCATTGCTTTTCAACTTTAATACTTTAATAACTGATAAAAGGCCCTCTCCGCCCAAAAAAATGTCAAGCACTCTCTAGTCTCTTCTCAATAACCCAATACACACTATTATCAATCTTTAATTGCAAATAGAACATGATATTCAGTCTTAGTGTGTGTGTGTCTATCGAATATTTTTCAAGGCAAAGATGCGTTAAACCCACTGCAGCCTTGCACTTCGCCAGGAGAGGTTGCTGTAACTGAAGCTTCGAGAAATGAACCTATTTCCGACACAATTCTCCAAGTGGTTCGACGCTTCATTCAAAGCTTCATTTTGCCATCAATACCTATAGCTATGTTGCCGGCTAGCAAACTCAGGCATTGCAAACAATAACGTGATATCAGAAAACTAGAAATGTATAACTCATCTGACACTGTGGTGTGCTATTCTCTTCATTCGAGTCTGTCATGTCCTGTAATGTCAACGACGGATGTGTAATAAGAACGTCAACAGCCTGATGGCAACCGAAAATCCCTCTCTCATCTCAGATAGAAGATATGATTGGAGACGACCAGCCAATCACAATTGACCTTCTCGAGTTCTCCGATTGGTTGGTTTTGTGGCACATTTGTAACGCTGTGACAACTTGAGCGAGCACAGGCAAAGCTGAGCGCGCACAGGGTGGAGAGGTCGAGCGAGCGGGGGAGAGAGAGCGCGTGCAGCGGTCTGCTTGCGCACGGAGCAGGAGTTTTATGAAAGAAAATATATTTCTCTGTGCTCAAAAATGTTCAAGTGTGCGCTCAATCGCATTTTCTACATGTTTCATTGCGTGCTCAGGATAGAGGCACAAATATAACGCCATATGCATATGTGCGTCAAGTGCAGCGTCTGAGCATATTTTCAGCACCGCAGGGAACACGGTGACACCACAACGCGCACAAATAAAGCCAGACAAAGTAAATATGCTTGTCTTTTTAGCAAGGAACCTAGATTGAGGTCCGCGAGATAGATGCGCCAAATGTGAATTTGATTTGCCTTTTCATATTCGGCTACAAACCATATAGTTTATTCCCCTTATTTTCATTCTCCGTTGAGAACATTTATGCCATTGATTTATTTTTTTCGTATTAGGCTACAAACCGCCCTATTTATAGGCTACGGGGATTTCATTTTTAATTAGGGCCTAAATTTAAGTTATTCAGCCTTTTTATTTGTATAATTAGGCGGGCCCTATTTTTCTATCTTGCTTGTTCAGCTAAAAGTGCCATTTGTACTATTTTGCCCTTATTAATAGGCAATTCATTTTCATTCTCCGTTGAGAACATTTGAACATGTGTTTGCATGTGTGTAAATAAAGTTTTCTTAAACATATAGAAGTTGCAACTGTTTTTTATTGATCGAAACATTTGACGAATTTATTACAACGGGGAAAAAATTTAAATGAAACACATTTATTACAACAGGGATGATTTAAGACCTATATTATGCACACTGTGCATTAGCCTACCATATACGATATGGAATATCCAATATCTTTTTTTTTTATTATTTATGTATGATAATATATTGTTAACTTAGCTCACAATGGAAACAACGTCGGAAATCTACAAACGTGTCCTGTATCCTATCTCAAAATGTGCCATTTGCACAATGTGTCATGTATGCAGCCCTTGTTTTGCACTTGCGTGCACGTCGCGGCTGCATTTTACACCGAACATATAATATACCGTTCGAAAAATGTATTTGCCGCCGTTCGAACGCCACCTCACTCAAGTCGACCCAAGTCATACCGTCATATACCGTATACCACGGTATGATGTCAGCAAGGTATGACGGTATGAAAAAAATGATACCGCCCAAGCCTAGTAGGTGGCATGTGTGGCATAGGGGTAGTGTGCTGTGTGTTCACCATTACCTTCTCTTCAGTTACCTTACTCATCCTGGATGTCTTCACTGAGTGATACTCATCTAAGATGTCCTGAACTCCATGAGCAGTCCATTTGTCCATCGTCCTGGACCGAAATGTCATAGACAGCTCAGGGGAGGGACAGTTCCTTATGAACATTCGAGTTACTTCTTTGCAAGGACTATCGAGCGTCTTGCCCTGCTCTCTAAGACGCTCAATGGCAAGGTCCACAGCATGGTGCAGCCTGAGCCAGTAGTCAAATGCATCCTCACCTTTCCCAGGCAGTGTGGTGTAAAAGTCTGCTAAAGGGAGCTGTGAGCATGGTGCAGAGTCAAAGTGCTTTCTTAGGAGAACATAGATAGCTTCAGGTTCACGTGTGATCAGGGGCGGCGCCAGGGGGGAGCTGAAGCACTCCCCAGGATTGTCAAAGCACCCCCTAAGCACCCCCAAGAAATATGTGTTTAAAAAAAATAAAAAATTATTATCATTATTTTTATTAAATTAAATTAGAAAAATTATTGATTACATCAATGCAAATGTGAAACAAACTCATTTTTGACCAAAAACATAAAGCCAACACAGGTGATATGATTAGGCCAATGGCCAGCACCCATTAGATTTTTGACCTACCCATAGGCTAAATTACTTTGTGACACTTGAGTGACTTCCTGATAGCTAGAGCGCCAAATTATTAGCTAACGTGGATGTTGAGCAAAGTGAAAAATTGATCGTTTTTTCGTCCTAAAACGTCCACGTGTAAGCGAGAGGGATTCTGAATCTGCACATAATAGGCATCGTGAGGCAGAGGCTGAAGGTGTCACGGTCACCGACCAGGAGGAGGACTAAGAAAAGCCGTGGGAGGATGGAGATGAGGAGGAAGGAGCTGAAATGCCTGGCCCCGCGGCTGCACCTGCTGCTGCTGCGGAGGAGGACATAAGTAACAATCCCCAAGAGGGCCCAAGACGGCCAATTCTTCAAAAATACCCCACACGGCCATTTGGAAATCAGCAGAGATGTTTCTATAAAGGCTGGATGGATCAACATGTATGGTTAGAATACAGCGTGTCCAAAGACGCAGCGTTTTGCTTTGCTTGTCGGCACTTTTCAAAACGAGTGCACGGAGTGCAACCAGCATTCATCTGCAACGGGTTCAACAACTGGCGAAAAGCATCAGCGACTCTGAACAATCATCATGAAAGTGCGGCGCACAAGTTTGCTATGGAAACATGGAGTGAGTTTAAACAAAAACAGACAAGTGGCTCAAAAATAGCAAACATGATTGACAAGGGACATTCAGCTTTGGTTATGGAGAACCGAAAGTACATGCAGGCCGTGGTTGAAAGCCTTTGCTATACCGCTTGTCAGGGAATCGCACAGCGAGGTCACAGCGAGGGTGGGGCTCCTCTAATAGGGGTAATTTTATCGAGCTTTTGCACCTCATCAAAATGTTTGATGTTACAGTGGATACAAAATTGGCAAGCAATCCATCAAATGCCAAATACACTCACCATGACATACAGAACAAATTATTTGATATAATGGCTGATATGATACGAAAATAAATAAGTGATGAGGTGGGGGAGGCAGAGTACTTTGCTGTTTTGGTGGACGAAAGTAAAGACATTAGTAAGAAGGAACAGATTTCAGTGATCGTGCGGTATTTACAGCCACTGACGGAGACGTTGCATGAGGAATTCTAGCATTTCACCCCAGCAGATGGGTTAGACGCAGACTCACTACTAAACAGAATAAAGCTTACACTCAGTCAGTGTAATATAGACTTAATGGTTGTGTTGGCCATTGCTATGACGGAGCATCTGTAATGTCAGGATGTAACAATGGAGTGCAGGAAAAGTTCAGGAAAGAAGTGCCACAGGCAATTTATATACATTGCCATGCTCATAGGCTCAACTTGGTGCTGGTAGACTGTGTGCATAATGTCAACGCTGCAGCAGAGTTTTTTGAGACACTACAAATGCTCTACAAGTTTTTCTCTGGGTCAGTGGTGCACGGTCTGTTCACGAAAAGACAAAAGGAACTCGAGCCAACAGCACAGTGCGTAGAACTCAAGAAGCTGAGTGATACTCGCTGGGCATGCCAATATACTGCAATCTGGGCAGAAAACTCTCCCAGCAATACTGGCTACCCTGCGTGACATCATCGCCCTGTCAAATCCACACCGGAGGACAGAGGCGAGAGCTCTCAGTGCAATCATGGACGAGACATTTGTTGTACATCTCATTATTTTCGAGGATGTATTCAGAACAACCAAGTTCATATCGGATCAGCTTCAGTCCGCCACTTTTGATCTTGAAGTAGGGCTGGGCGATATATCGAGTTTACACGATACATCGTCGATTGCACTACAAGCGATGTCGTAAATGACCACATCGTGAACATCGAGTATTATGTTGTCAAATCAATTTCCCGCCGCGGCCAAAATGAGCTTTCCTTTCTCCCTCATAGACAGTCACACACGCAGGCACACACGCAGGCCCCGTCTAACTTGCACACAAACATTACACACATGCACAGTGACAGAGAGCAGGGCTCGACATTATAAATGGCCCGCTGGCTCGGAAGCACTATTTAGACACCCCGGGCCAGCATAACGTACTTTCCACTTGCCCGCTCGGGCCACTCAAAATATTGCTTAAAAAAAAAAAAATTGTCCAGTGGTATAGGTATTTTGACAAGCAATGTTGTTAAATTGTTTCGTTTATTAACGCTACAACATAGCGTTTCGTGAGGTGGTTGTCGTTGTTGGGTGAAGAGAAAACAGCTGTTTACTGCGGAGCCAGCGCGAGCAGGCTCCCGTTTGCCCGTGAGCGCCAGGCAAAAAACTATCTTCAAATAAAAGAAAGTCACCGGAGGAGTTAAAGGAGAGTGACAGGTAGCATGAGAAGAAGAGGGAGAGAAAGTTTCAGCCAGCTTGATCGATGGAGTTGTTTTCTAGTGGTGCAGTGACACGTCCTAAAACCCTTTTATAATCTATCGATTAGATTTATGATTCGAAAATTATAAAAGTAGGGTAGACATGTGAATATTATCCGGCTGAACAAAACGTGCGTTTATCAAACAGGTTTGTTTTCCACAGACCTTATTTCCAGCTATTTTCCAAAACCCTATGGAGAAAACCCATTGCTTTTTGTCGAGGGAACCAGCAGCTTACTTCCTGGTTTTAGGACGCGTCACTGCACCTCTCAATATGATGCCAATATAAACAAGGTCTTCTGTCGGCTCTGAACAATCAATGCCGACCTATACTGACAAGTAAGTGAAGAGTAGACAATATAAAAGGTATTGGCTATAGGGAAATGTCCCAGCAGTTTAGGAGAATGAAGGTTCTAATCTAATCTAATACATAGCCATTACATGTCTAACTCCTGATAATGACAGGAAGACAGAAAGCGCATTATACTACTAATAATAATACTACTCATAATAATAGCAGACATTTTTTAACAATGACCACAATATCATTATTTTAATAAACCAAATATGAACAATTGAGGAAAATGAGGAAGAACTGATGATTCAAATGTTGTAGTACAAGTAGTAATGTAGTTAGTGCATACATTACTATTGCAACAAATGTGTTAATTTTCTTCATTATTAGTCGATTTTTTTTAATGCAGACATATGTTGCAGGGACTACTAGAATCATCCTACTGGCGTGACTGTAAACATCAAGGGGTTAAATATTTTTTTTTTATGTGTTTTAGAGGACATTTCAGAATATCGCGATATATATCGTATATCGCGATATAGTCAGTAAATATCGCGATATCATTTAGAGACCATATCGCCCAGCCCTATCTTGAAGCGGCAGATGATCTGGCCAAGTCTGTTAGCACTGCCATATCTGAAAAGCGGACAGAGGACAAGTGGAGGGAAATCAGAAATGAAGCAGAAAGTCTGTGCGTGAAGGCAGGAATTGCACCACAGACGCAACGTGAGAGAAGGCGGGCCCAGACATCTCGACATCTGGAGGGGTTTGTAGTGGAAGCCCCGTTAGAAAGAGCACGCTTAGAAACAGATGACCTGAGAACACACTCGTTCTCTCCTGTTATAGACAGGTTGTTAATGGAGATGAAACGTCGCTTTTCAACAGAAACCAATGAAGTACTGAGAGTTGTGTCCGCCCTGAGCCCCAAATACACATCATTTCTGGACAAAAAAATGATACTTCCCATGGCCCGCCACTATGGAATCAGTGAGGAAAACCTGTCTGCAGAGCTTTACCAAGTTCGCCGGCTGTTGCAAAGAAAAGAAGAACAGGGACATACTATCACCAGCACCAAGGAGTTTCTATCCCTCATGAGGCCCTACAGAAATGCATTTATAGACTTGTACAAATTGATATGCATATCTCTGACACTTCCCGTGACCTCAGTGAGCTGTGAGCGCAGTTTTTCTTGTCTGCGTCATTTGAAAAACTACCTGAGGAACACCAGTGGGGACTCTCGAACCAGTAACCTGGCACTGTTGGCTATAAACACAGTGAGAACAAGGGCCCTGGACAGCGACAAAATCATTGATGCATTTGCCCTCAACCACAACAACAGACGCATTGCTTTGTTATGAAGACGTCTAATGGTAAATTCATGATGATGCACTGTTGCCTATTATAAATGTAATGCATTGATGGTTGAGGCAAACATTCTGACTGTTTATAGTTATTTCTATGTGGCCTACTTGTGTTTAATTCTATGTTCAGAGCCAGTGTGTTAGGCTTGTGCACCTTACCCGCTGTAACAGTTGTAAATATGCAGTGGTGTTTGTTTGTACATCATTTAAATTAATATAATCACACTAGTTCTGTGTTCTTCGTTTATTTATGTTCAATACCTGACAAGGTCGGAGATCAGTGGGCGGAACTTCTGAAATGTAGTCACTATACTCAGAAGATTATACACCCACCCCCCTTTATATTGTCCCTCACGTTTCCTCTTCCCTTTTTGTTTTTGTAAATGTTTCCACGTGAGAGGAGTCACTATGAGGGATACACAATGTAATACTGATTTGTTATATCTGTTGTCAGCTTGTCAGTGATTAAAAGGAAATCGTCTAAACTGTATGCTTGCTCGGGTCTCATCCATCCATGAACAATGCAAAACACAACGCAGAGACCGCTTAATGTTGCTCTCAAAGTGCACCAATTGATGCATTTAACTTCAATATTTAAAATAAAATCTTCACGCCTTCATTGTAACAGTCGCGGGTGTACTGTGTGTGTGCGTGTGGGGAGTGTTGCAGTAGAAAATTCAACTGTAGCGCCGGTGCATTAATGGGAAACCCTAAATGTTTGAGCACCCCCTATGAAACGTCAAGCTACCCCACAGCACCCCCTAGAGGAACGCTCTGGCGCCACCACTGCGTGTGATGTCTATGTCACTGTTTCTGGTACCAAACCTGACTACGTCTTTTGCTTTGCCTCTTAGATAGGTAAGGATCTCCTCAGCCTGTTCCTCAGGTCTCAGGTTGTTTTTCCTAATGAAATCCCTCATGAGTTCCTCCCACTCTCTGACCGAAGTGAAATCAGAGCTGTCTCCTTTAAAGCATGGGGGATCTTTTAGCTTTCTGTGGGATACAAGCTGCACGTGAGAGGCACCAAGCACGTTTGAAGTCGACATGTCAACATTTACTGGTGAGGTGGCAGTATTGGTCAGAGGGGCACTAAGAGATGGGCTTAGCTGAGTCATAATGTTCTGTACTACTTTCTGATTAACCTGCTGAAGTACATCTCCCATCTGATAAGCAATCTCAGTAGCAAGGGCATCAGGGCTAGGAATAGCAGTGCTTGCATAACGAGGCTCATGTAAAATGCCTACAGAGGGGCTAAAAGAAGGGGCTACATCCCTACTGGCCAAAGTGAACCCTGGCGTACCCTGACTATCCCCCATTACAATACCACACCCACAAACAGGGGTCTCAAACAAAGCAGAACCCAACATTCCCCTCCCCCTGCCAAAACTAGTTCCCCCCCAGATTAAAAGTCATCACGAAAGATAAAAACACAAAGATATTCAAAATACAAATGTCAAGCACAGATCAGTCGCAGAAAAAAAAAAAAAACTAAAACAAACAACACATGAGCTATATATATATAGAGCCAAAGTACTGTGTCCACCTGACAACACGGAGGAGCAGCAACAGCAGAAACAGTCCTCGGGCCGGGCTGAAGAAATCACTATCCAGCCGGAGAGTCGACGGGTCACGGCACCAATGTGAAACTTGGGTCCTGCTTTGCTGTTGCTTTCTTGTACTTCACCAGAGTCAGTTTAAGATATCAATCAGCTTTTATTCTGCAAAACATGGAATAGACACACAGATCCACAGTTTAGCCACAGTACAGTGAGATGTTGCTCCAAAGCTAAGAATCCTCTAACACTCTTACAGTGATCGTATAGTGGTATCATTTGTTTAGAGAAAAAGGATTCTAAATACAAACATGAAGAAACCCAATAACATTTATTACAAACATAAAACAATTTAGTTTGTAATTGTGACAATAAAGATTAATCAAATTACTTAGATGAACAGTATTCAATAAAAACATTTAACAGCTCAAAATAAACATACCTGCAAACCATGGAATAGACACACAGATCCACAGTTTAGCCACAGTACAGTGAGATGTTGCTCTACAAAGGAAAGTTTCACATCAGTGACGTAAATGCCACATGTAGGCCTACTCCACGATGTTAGCGGCTAACTAGTTAGCTGAAAAACGGCTCACTCTCAGTTTATGTACAATTATTTTAAAAAGTGATACACTACGGAATCTAAAGACATTTAGCTAAACATAAAATATAACCAATAAATGCAGATAGATTATACACAGAATAGTACACGTAGATCACAATTATTATTATTATTATATTTACAACTGAGTGAACAGAGCAACAACTCACCCAAAGCTAAGAATCCTCTAACACTAACGGATTCCCAAATTGCACCACATTCAGCGCAACACTAGCTTCCGGCTGCTTTTTTAAAAAAAAATTAAAAAAATGACAAAACTATGGCTGTAGTCCCAGTTTAACAGGATTTAATAAAACAAACATTCATTATTTACACTGTTACACATGGAATATTTGTGTGGCCATTTTGAATCTAAATCCAACTAACCCTTTACCATAGCTGTGCAAATAAAAGTCTGAAAAAATGTCTTATAAATGCAGACATATTTCAAAGAGGTTTGGACTTGGACTTAATTATATGAACTGCTTGTAGTGGTTTCACTTAATTCATATTAGAACAATTGTCTTATATTGTGACTAAATTAGGAGACATTACATTTAAAAGCATTGTACTTATGTATCTACTAATTGTCTTAAAGAGATACTTCAATATTCACAATGGCAATTACCCATCTATTGTTCCCTAGTGGTGTGGTATAGAGTTTCTGTCTTTGAATTTATTCTCCTAGGTTTCTTCCTCACCCACCCCCCCTCGTGTAAAACGTTTTTGTTGTGTTTGGGTCAAGATCTGGTGCTGTTGGACCTATAATGCCCACTGTGACCTTTTGGGGCCATATAAATAAACTTGATTTGACTTTAATATGCAACACACACACACACACACACACACACACACACACACACACACACACACACACACACACACAATGACATATTCATTGCCACCATTGCTGACATTGCGTAGAGTCTGTGGAACTTGCTTCCCTGTCAAACTCAACCTGTAATGTTCAATTTGACATCTCTACTGTCCATAATAAGAAGTTAGGGAGTTTGACTTGTCTGAGCTCATACTACTGAAGTTCTTATAACTGTTCACACTCCAGTGGTTGCAAGCTTCCCTAAGGATCTGTGTCCTCTGCATCCTTCAGTCTCAATCACCTCATTTCATTTGCCGCCATTATACTCCATCACACCTTATATCTCCAATGTGACTTCAAGGAACCTAATTTGCCCTCATTGTCTTGGTGACATGCAATGAGACACAGCAGGGGCGCCACTTCCTCAATTAGTGGTCAGTCATCCTCCTCTGGAATCCATCAAGTCCTGCCTTCCTCGTTTATCCGCACTACACCCGTCTTCTTAACTCCACATTTTCTGCCTGAGAGAAATCCTCCCTGACATGCACGATTACTAGAAAGCCTCTCACTGTCCTTCCCCATCATACTTATTCAGCTGTGATGGAGCCTAATTCTGCTCTACAGAAGGCGGAGTGTGAAATTCGGTCTTTTCATATATACCATTTGCTGTATGTGTATTGGACATATTTGCATGCTTGAGACGGCAATTTTCAGTCATTTCTCCCTCTTTTATTGATTCGGGCATATAAAAGAAAGTGCCCTGAAGAAGAATTATGAGTGTCTGTATAAACACTTAATGATGTTTTTGTGGCTCTGCATTGGCTGACACACATTATCCCCCATGCTAAGCCAACAGACCATGCCAGGACTTGAAGGAAAAACCATGAGGTACAGTATCAGTGACCTCTCGCTCCCTGAGCGTTTTCTTGCTCCAGTAAAGAGCTCTACTATCACACCTAGCGGGTGTATTCATTAATTTGTGATGACTCCTGGATGGTGGGAGCGTGTTCAGACACCATCCAATGCTCCTAGAGAAGACAATCACTTCATGCGTCAGTTGCTAGCACCTCGACTGGGTCATGTCACTGGAAATAATCTCCACACCTTTTTTAGTTACAGTACATTAATGCTGCTTTTGTCCTCGGACACCAATTTTCTCTTGTGTGCTGCTGAGTGCTGGAGGAAACAAGAAGGGCTACTGGAGCATTGCTCCCTGGCAGCAGAAATAAGCTCAGTTTGCAATATGGAAAGTAGCATTTTTTTCAGTTTTATTGTGTAAGCATTCAGTTTATTTGATTTATCGTACAATAGGTACATTTGTTACCTTGTAGCTTCTTTTTCCGGGGAGTTCTTTACAGATTTTGCTGCGTAAGATTCAGAGAGGAACTCACAGGGAGCAGCCTAGATTGTATAACTCTTCATCAAAGACTGAATAAATAGTAGCCTTGAAGCCCAATGCAGTGTATTATCCTATTAAATGTTATGAATTACCCGCTGCCTTACATAACCAGTATTCCACTAGACCTGGTGGTGCAGTGAGGCTTGTGGGTTGGCTTATTCCCAGTTTCCTGAAAATGGTGATGAAGAAGATGAATGGAGATGGTAAATCTTATTGTCATTTCTATTATCTTTTATTGAAGGACCATGTGTTTCTCTCGTCTGAGACAGTAGGTAGCTCAGCGGTATATACTGTTTTTGGAAAGCATCCATGCCACTGAGTTGAGTATAATCAGAAAACAACACAGCAGGTCATAAAACCAACCCGCTATCAGAGAGAAATGTGTTGTCCGTTCTGTGGCGCTCTCTTTCTGTGCAGAGTACAGGGAAAACTTTCCAGATCCTTCAACACAATTACAGATCTTCTTCAATACTTGGGCACGGGGACTTCATGTAGTCCTCCATAGAAAGTATAATTTAACTAATCTCCGTAGTCCAGTTACAATAACAAAGGGGAATTTTCTTACGAATGCTGTTCTTTTTTTTATTCACTGAATAATTGGCACATTCATTGTAGTTTTCCACAGCACAGTGAAAGGAGTTGGTTGGTTTATGTAACATTTCTGTCTGCAATATTTAACCGGTGGTAAACAAATTATCCAAATGTGACTGTTATCCTGGCTATTAGATACATACTACTGTCACTGCTAACCTTTGTAATAAGCACATTGCCTAAAAACAGCAAACTACAAAATAAATAATAATAATATATGTAAATGCTAATAATTAAAACTTCAAAGTGTAGTTGTAAGTCTGTTCTGCATCTGTAAACAAAACCCCACAACAACAAGAGGCGCTTTCACACCAGAGTACTTTTCCCCGTACTTTTCCCTTTTAGTTCCGATAGTTCCTGGGATTTTGCGTTCACACCAAAAAGATCCGGAACTAGAACTTAGTACATGAGAACTCCCCCCCCCCCCCCCCCCCCCCTTTTTAGTCCCTACTAGAGAGCAGGTACTTTCCTGGGAGAAAAAGGTTCCCCTTTCTGATTGGCTGGGCGAATTGCAAACCACACCCCATAAAACTCCGTATTGCATTTGCTGGCAATAGCATTATTAGCATTAGCATTAGCCCAGTGCACCAACGGAGAGAGACTAACTGTAGGTGTCGGCGCTCTGGCGATTTACTCGGAAGGCCAGTCCCCAACTCTGGGGAATTCCGGCCGGGGATTTCGGGTGGCAGTATACACCGTGAAGTTCTTTGCGGCCTGCCAGTAAACCCAAAGCAGAAGAAGAAGAAGTGTCGTCAGCAGCGGTGTGAACGCGATCTTAGTTCCGGGAACTAAAGAGTTCCGATGAACTAAGTACGGCAAAGTACTTGGTGTGAAAGCGCCTATGGCTTCCTAAATGCAATGATTATATAACAAATATAAAGCTGTTTTATTATTTTTTGGTCGGAAGACAGTACTGCAAAGTAAAATGATTCTTAGATATACTTGTTTGCATGTCTGCTTCGAAACCAATTTATTTTAAAATCATTTTTGGAGAAATCTTATTGAAGATTAAATTAAAGGATTATCACTCAGTGAAACTAATTATTCTCTTTCAAGTTTGAAGTGTTAAGATTGAAAAGATGAAAAGAGTCGGGAAAAAGTCACCAAAGAATCAATACTATAAAGCATCGTCCGCTTTCAAGCTCCCACACTTTGAATTGCTCATGATCTGCCCTCAGTGGTAGGTTTTAGGTTTGTTTATGCATTTTATCGTCTAGCACTCAGATGGGAAAATTACCTGGAGAAAGTCTCTGGTTGATCAATCAAATATATAGTAAACAAGGCAAACAGTTGGTTAAATAGAGAGGATATGCCCTGCAGCAGTATATATTTATTCTGAGTGGTTCTCTCAGGCTTTTCTTGAGGCATTATATCCAAACCTCTACACTCTGGATTGGTGTGCAATTTCCACTTGAAGTGCGAACACAGATAGAGGAACCTTTTTTCAAAAGGTGACAAAGCAGAAATCTCTTATCAGAGTCCTCTCTGTGATATACCACGTTTTAGACAGAGGGAATTATGGGCTGTGATCGATCGGAGAGAGAGAGGGAGAAGATACCCTGATACAACAGAGGCGGTTATCAGACCAACTGTAATTTCAAGCATGCATTATTCAACAACGCTTTAAGATCTGTGAAGCTTCAAGATTATTTATACTTTGAAAAGCATTGGCAGGGCAATTGCAGCCATGTCCTGTGGAGCCCGGAGGTAATTTCTCAGCATTTTTTAAAGAGATACAAGTTTTCCATATTTGAGCATGCACTTCATATATGATATAATGCTTTTCAAACATTATTACTTCAAACTGACTGTAAACAATATGCAACATTTCAACAAGATGACAGCATTACTGAGTACAAATATATTTTATGCCACATTTCCAGAAACCTGATGTATATCCCAAGAAAACAGTAGTCAGCTTTGTTGTGAATGCTTGTAGGCTATTTTTTGCAGTAGTCACTGTGTGTCCGGGCCTTACATTCATTATGGTGATTATCAATGGCAGCCAGCGATGACTCCTGCATGCTGTGTGCCCACTGAGCCGGCATCACAGGGAGGGCATGGCCCGAGCACTGGGGCTTGCATTAACACGCACTATGTTGTCTGCGTGTGCGCCATTCTTTATTTGTGTATATCTGCCAGTGCTACAGGCATTGCTTACAAATATAACTCTGGCTCTTCCTCTCACTGTCGTTGTCCTTTGTGCCTCTGTCTGTGTCGGGGCGCTGGATGTGATGCAAGGGCTCAGTAGCTGTAAGCGTAAACATCTCTCCATCTTCACATAAAGACAAACAGGGGGGCATTCTCAAGTAGAGGGACACACTCATTCAATCTTCAACTATAAAAGAATCCCTTCCATCTCCTCATTGATATGCGTGAGCTGAAACAGCAGCTTGGAAAAGAACAGGCGCTCCGTTTGCCGTCTCATTTGTCTAATCCAGAGATGGGGTCGTTACTAAAAAAATGTAATATATATTACATATTACTTTTTAAAAAAAGTAATATATTACACTACTTCGTTAATCTCTCCATAAAGTAACTCATTACTTTACTCGCCGAGCAAGTACGAACTGTGCATGCGTGAGTGGCAATAACTCTCCTTACCAGCAGGCGGCGGTAGTGTGTATTCGTCATTCAAAACAGGCAACAACCGGAAGACAGAAGAAGAACAGACTACCTTATATAAACAAACAACAAATAGCGTGTGCGTTAGCTTCACCTTAGCATGTGTTCTT
This sequence comes from Notothenia rossii, assembly GCF_949606895.1. NCBI lineage: Eukaryota > Metazoa > Chordata > Actinopteri > Perciformes > Nototheniidae > Notothenia > Notothenia rossii. The sequence continues at coordinate 23,815,086 of NC_136902.1, forward strand.
TGCAGGTGTTTGTTGAGGTTTGACGAGGTGTTGACAGCAGTGAATAACAGCTTCTGGCCTGGACACAGTTTGCACCTCACCGTCAGATTCCTGTCTATTATTCGGAAGAACTCAAAATAATGGGCATACCCCCACCCCTCTAAAGTTATCACTGACTCAGCCATGTTTATGCAGCACTGCACGTGGAGATGTGGACGCGCAAATCACGCAGATTACGTAGCCTACATATAAACCTGCGGCGGAAACCCCTCTTGTCAGTGTGATTATGACTGATTTTAGTAAGTAACGAAGTAACGTGTGTCGGGGAAATGTTAGTAACTGTAGTATGATTACTGAATTATAAAAGTAGCGTGTTACACTACTCCGTTACCGACAAAAGTAATATTATTACAGTAACGCGTTACACCCAACTCTAATCAAACATCACTGCATAGGATTTATCACACTTTGTCCCCTCTCTGGGTTCCTGCCTCTATTGCGGCTTTCACACCAGCGCTTTTCCCTTTCTAGCTCCGAGCTAGAGCTTTTCTGGTTCAGCTCCGGTTTCCCTTTTCTGCTCCCGCTCTGTTCACACCGCCCAGAGCCCGACTGGTGCAGCCGCTGCTGCGTCATGAAGTCACCGTTTACATCGCTGATTTGCTCCACAACGACGCTCACAACAACAACAACAACGGGTGACTGCCGGACTGCAGCGGCATTTACCGACCGCTGCAGTGCTGGCTGCTCTTCCTCGGGAGTTTATTCTCCCGTTAGCTCCGGGTTAGTTAATACTTTAGAGCCGCCTCTCTAAAGTATTCACTGTCTGACTGTCACACAAGCAGCTGATACATATCCCCAATTCCCCTTAAGTATGTGTGTCAGTCTGAATTGACGCTGTTTGGCATCACAACGCTGTTATTAAAGTGTCTCTGGTATAAAATGGGTGATGTTAGCATAGCAACCGAAGGTAAACTGACTACTTGCTATTGCTATCCTATTGTGGCATGAGCCGTTTTCTACAGCACATGTTACCAGCGTATTTTTCATTATGATTCTACTTGTGATAGTCGGACACGACAACCTGTGCAGCCCATGTACTGATTCCATCCGATAGCTGCTATAATACAAAACAAAACATCTGCCTGCTCTCCACAATGATCAATAACAGTGAACGGATGGTCAAAGTAAGGTGCAAATAAACAGAATCACACAAAGCCTGGTTAGTGTTGCCTGACTTTATAAAGTGTGTTTCTTTTTATAACATCAACATTGTTATATTATATTTTAGAAAACACTACAGCATTTCAGAAAACACTTCAGCATTTCAGAAAACACCACAGCATTTCAGAAAACACTACAGCATTTCAGAAAACACTTCAACACTTCAGAAAACACTACAGCATTTCAGAAAACACTTCAACATTTCAGAAAACACTACAGCATTTCAGAAAACACCAATGCATTTCAGAAAACACTACAGCATTTCAGAAAACACTTCAACATTTCAGAAAACACTACAGCATTTCAGAAAACACCAATGCATTTCAGAAAACACTACAGCATTTCAGATAACGCTTCAACATTTCATAAAACACTTCAACATTTCATAAAACACCTCAACATTTCAGAAAACCCTACAGCATTTCAGAAAACGCTAAAGCATTTCAGAAAACACTACAGCATTCAACACTTCAGAAAACGCTACAGCATTTCAGAAAACACTTCAACATTTCAACTTTTACGGAAAGGGTATTCCTTTAGGGAGAACACTTCTTGTTTGTGATTGGACAGAGCCAGCCAGAGAAGCACTGTTGTGATTGGTTGTTTTTGCTGCCAATCAAGAAATGACGCTTCGTGATTGGTCAGCACCAGACAGCGCAACATGTCCCAAAACATCAGCCGTTAGCTGTTAGCACACAGAGCTCAAAGCTCCTCATATTTGTTCAGAAACTGGACAAAAGTTAAACATGTACAAAACACAGACTGTCTGTGTCATTGCGAATACAGTCGCTGCTTTACTTCTGTCTGTATTACGTTGTTGTGAGTGTGGGTGGAGCAGCTACAGGTTAGTTAGCCTGATCGATCCAATCTCCATTCAGAAAACACACATTTTAAAATGTTTTTCGCCTGGCGTCTTGTCTGCACACTTGTCAAAGCATTAATTCATGGTTTTTACTAACCGGTATCAGTTACCTCGGCATCATTTTGAAACGTGTATTACAATTAAATCATGGTAAAATATGTTAATTTTGTTGTAGTTGGTTTCTAACACAGTGTTTACATGGATATAAGCCCCGCCCCCTCTCCAGCGCGTCTTGATTTTACATGACATTACATTTCATTTAGCTGACGCTTTTATCCAAAGCGACTTACAATAATCGATTCGACCAAGAAGATACAAACTTGAAGAAAACAGAATCATTAGGTTTCATAGAGCCAAACCATTTTAAGTGCTACTCAACAGGCTTTAGATAAGCCAGTCCTTTTTTAGTATATAAGTGCTTTGTTAGTATGTATAGTAAGTGCTTAGTTAGTATATAATTGCTTTTTATTTATTTATTTAGTTTGTTTTTCATTTTATTGCTCGAAGTCTGCGCCGGAAGATGTGTAAGCTTTCTGCTGTCCTGATGTCAATGGGGAGCTCATTCCACCATTTTGGAGCCAGGATAGCAAACCGACGTGTTTTTGCTGATGGGAACTTAGGTCCCCCTCGCAGTGAGGTTGCAGCGAGCCGTTTGGCTGATGCAGAGCGGAGTGCACGTGCTGCTGGGGTTTATGGTTTAACCATGTCCTGGATGTAGGAAGGACCAGAACCATTCACATCATGGTACGCAACTACCAGTGTCTTGAAGTGGATTCTAGCAGTTACTGGAAGCCAGTGAAGGGAGCGGAGGAGCGGTGTGGTGTGTGAGAATTTAGGAAGGTTGAAGACCAGACGAGCTGCTGCATTCTGGATGAGCTGCAGAGATCGGATGGCACATCCAGGTAGACCAGCCAGGAGGGAGTTGCAGTAGTCTAGGCATGAGCGGACGAGAGCCTGGACCAGAAGCTGCGTCTGGGTCAGGAGGGGACATATCCTCCTGATGTTGTAAAGAGTGTATCTGCAGCAGCGGGTTGTTGCAGCGATGTTTGCAGTGAAGGACAGTTTGTTATCTACTGTAGGGTCACACCCAGATTCATTGCAGTCTGAGTCGGGGAAACAACAGAGGTGCCGATGTTGATTGTTAGGTCAAGAGTGGGACAATCTTTTCCCGGAAAGAAAAGCAGTTCAGTCTTGTCAAAGTTGAGCTTGAGTTGGTGAGCAGACATCCACTTGTTTGAATGACAGGAGTAAACACAGCTGACAGCCGCGGTGGAACTCGAGCGATTAGAGTGATGGGAATATTCGGAGCTTATCTCCATGTAAATACTATGGTAGACTACAACAAAATGAACATATTTTACCGTGATTTAATTGTAATGCACGTTTCAAAATTATGCCGAAGTAACTACATACTGATACCGGTTAGTAAAAACCATGAATTAATGCTTTGACAAGTTTGCAGACAAGATGGCAAGCGAAAAACATTTTTAAAAGGGCTTTCTGAATGGAGAACGGATCGATCAGGCTAAACTAACCTGGAGCTGCTCCGTCCACACTCACAACAACGTCGTCACACAGATAGAAATAAAGCAGCGACTGTATTCGCCATGACACAGACAGTCTGTGGCTTGTACATGTTTAACCTTTGTCCAGTTTCTGAACGGATATGAGGAGCTGTGAGCTCTGTGTGCTAACAGCTAACGGCTGATGTTTTGGGACATGTTGTGCTGTTGGGTGCTGACCAATCACGAAGCGTCCTTTCTTGACTGGCAGCAAAAACAACCAATCACAGCAGTGCTTCTCTGGCTGGCTCTGTCCAATCACAAACAAGAAGGGTTCTCCTAAAGCAGGGGTGCCCACACTTTTTTGGCTGGTGAGCTACTTTTGAAATGACCAGCTAACCGAGGTCTACCAACCAAAAATAAAAACCCAAATTGCAAGGGTTGCTGAATAACATTATTTTTACATGGGATAACTACAATAGGGCTGCAACAAACGACTAATTTGATTATCGATTAATCTATAGATTAATGAAACGATTAATCGACTATTCGGACTACTACTGTGTGCCTTGCACAATTTCTCAAACGCTCTTATTTAGCCATCAACTTTTAGATTTAGTTTGAGGTTGTTTTAGGCATGTGGAAACTAACAATGAAGACAATAAAGATGAATACTTGATTCAAAAATACATATATTATTAAATTAACTTAACAAATTGTGAACAAAATTAACATTGCTTTTTATTTGAATTAAATAAATAATATTTCACATCAAAAGAAACAACAATGTTTTAACAAATCTTATTAAATAATCTGATGACAGAACTGGAAACAGAATAGCTGAAACTTTAACAAAATAAATAACTCAGTTACCTCTAATCATTAACCCATGTTTGTATAATGTAGTTAACTCCGTGTGTTGCTGCTAGCATACATAACACCTGACGTGGAAACGTTACTCGTGGATGGGGCTACAGAGCTACTCGAAAGACAGTCGAACCCGGTGCATTCCTCCGTCCGAATGTGGTGCACTTTTGCTAAATGTTTAGACAAATTGCTCGTGTTACCGCCCTTACATGCTAAACACTTTTGGTGACGAGCATTGTCCACCTCAAGACGGGTAACATGTAACCACACCTTGGAGCGCTTCTCTCCACCATCTCCTCCGTGTGTTGCTGCATGTAGCAGATGCGTGTGTGTAAACTGCCCCGCCCCCTTGCAAACAGACGGGGGAGAGAGAGATCTCTTCTGGATTGGAAAGATAGAAAATACACCGACCATAGACGCATTTGTTTGTCTTTTTGCATGTTAGAAACGAGTTGGCGACACTAAGACTAAGAGATAATGTTTGTGTAGCAATAATACATGACCTTTCTCTTTCTCAACTCGCTACTCGGAGGGAAGTCGCTGTCATATAACTTGTGAACACTCCGATAATGCCTCTCCACGTTACCTTTCTTTGGCAGAGCGACGCTTGCTTTACAAATAAGGCAAATAACCTTTGAATGTGACATCACAAAAAAAGATTCTCCCTCCCATTCTGTGTGGAAGTGGTATGTCTTTAGCTTTTTGCTCGTTCCCGCACTCATTTTGTTGTTTGTCTCTCCCGGCACTTGACTGATTTTGTATCGCTTTGCATTCTGTGTTAACAGACTGGAAAGCAATAGGTCGCTTTTTCTGTCAATCAAGTCAACTCCTGAATTAAGTGGCAGGGAGGCCAAAGGAGGAGGGATCAAAACCTGTTTTGTCTATTTTAACGGAGCTGGATTTTTTTTAATTTATGAATGACTCGCGATCTACCAGCATTGCCCCCGCGGTCGACCGGTCGACCGCGGTCGACGTACTGGGCACCGCTGTCCTAAAGGAATACCCTTTCCGTAAAAGTTGAAATGTTGAAGTGTTTTGTGAAATGCTGTGGTGTTTAGTGAAATGCTGTAGCGTTTTGTGAAATGCTGTGGTGTTTTTCGAAATGTCGTTGTGTTTTATGAAATGCTGTAGTATTTTGTGAAAGGTTGTTTTGGCTTGCACTTCAGGGCCACCATACATATCTATACACTGGCATAAATATGGAGCTATCCAGCCAGATGCTGGTTGGATTAGTTTAGTACAAGAACTGGAAACAATTAGTCTGGCTAACAAAAGTAACACAATTCATCTCCATTTTAACTTGTATACGATATTTATAAATTAAATATAGTAACAGACGTCACAAATCTACTTTATTATTGTGTGTTTTGGTATGACCGCACATATTAGAGATAACAACTTTGGTCTCCAAAAATAAAATGGATACGGCATGCAGGTGGAATAAAAGCTTTAGGAATCCAAACTACAACATATGAAAAGTACCCTGTATCAAGATTGATGCAAAACAAGTGACATTTGACCTTTTTACAGAGATATAGAAAAAGAAACCCACTTCTGGGGTCATTTGGGTGCATTTTCCATATCTTTGGCCCCCTTCGGTCGATTTTGATAATTGACACCTCTTTTTAACCGTTAGAGCCAATAGAATCGAGGGGAAACCTCCGGGTTGAACAGGTTAAGGAAGATATGGGATTAATTAAAAGCTCTGTGATCTTCTCTTTTTTTGTTTTTATAGTGGCATTACACCACTTTTCTTTGGTGTGCAGCGAATTCAAAAGTTTGTCACACTAACAATTTTTTTAATCAATTATAAATATAGTAACAGAAGTGTAAAAACTACTTATTATTGTGTGACTATTTCTAGGTCAGGTGCAATGAATTCCTGAAGTCTCAGCCAAGGCTGGCAACCTCAGTTGAAGCAACTAGATAGGAATTCAATTAGCACGTGCAATGTTATAACATCAACATATTAGTTGCACTTAATATAAATTACTTGGCAGGTAAATTAATACGTATTATCTTGTCATTCCAACAGTTTAGCCCATTGCAAATGGAAGTACTTGTACTGTTACAATTACTGATGTAATGTGCAATTTTCCAGTAACACAAATCTATCACTGTAGGAAAAACAAAATAAAATATTGTATATTTTGACATAGGCCCCTGTAGAAATTCCATACAGTATAGATGTAGAGATAACAAATATATGAATTGTAGAAAAGGGATCAGCAATAAATGAAAGCTGGTGCTAGTGTCCGAGCATGTAAAACAGTTTGATTCAAAGTACTATCCTGATGTTGAAAGTTGCTGGAACATTTATTTAAGTGCAAAATGAGTGGCTGCTCATGCAGGAAGAACATCTGTCGCGGCCAACTCTATCTGTTAGTTAGTTAGTTAGATATGTTTTGGTATGACCGCACATCTTAGAGATCACAACTTTGGTCTCCAAAAACTAAATTTGCACGGCATGCATGCAGGGGGATTGGTAAAGGTCACGAGGATGATATGGGATTAATTGAATTGTGGCATTACACCACTTTCCTTTGGACTGCAGGGAATTGTAAAGTTTGTTCTTCTAACTAATTAAATCTATACATGTCGGCCACGCATAACTAATTTTAGGTTTCATATTCAGAGACCTGACAAGTGCAAGATGTGTGACTAAGTCAAGTGATAGAAAAACATAATGCAATCGCATGCAGAAAGTATATTTTTGTGAAAATATTCAGGTTGCATCATTATATTTCCTTCTCCTTTCTTAAGGATATGGTATTGTGTATTGCAAATTGGGAAGTCTTGTACATTATATAGCCTCAAAGAAAGGTAATACCTTAAATAAACGCATCCATGACAGCTGTCACAAATCCCTCTGCTACAAAAAAGATCAAGAATGATCTTATTATCTCCTTTTCATACATTTGCACATTCAACATTCACCCAATCTTTCCTATTGATTGAAGTGTTAATCACGTTTTGTTTTATTAGACAATAAAGGTAGGCTAATATTTTCACCACATAAATCCATCCTGTGTTGCTATGGAAACTGTGAATGTCAGCGTGTGTGACTGAAAGTCTTGCAGGCATGATGGCTCAAACATCACTGGAGCTACATCTTATCAAAACTCCTCGCTTGTTAAAAGTTTGTGAGACTTTGTGCCTGATCTCCATTCCTCTCACTACCAATCAATGTGCTTGACATTTCCTCTTATTCGGTGTGGAACTCCTGGTTACAGACTTTAAAAAGTCTAGAGAAAAATGTGTCAATTAAGACGTTCTGCAGGTCATTCTCATGCTGTTGCTTTATCTTAAATGGCACTATCTTTTGGTGATGGATAATGCAACACTTAACTTTTTGACATATAAGAGTCTCTTATTTAACTGTTTCACTCTCTCTAAGTCATTGTCTCTGCTAAATGTCTGCATTTTGAATTGATGCACTGTGTGCGGGAGACTCTTACTTACTCTGAGACTAGATATAAATCAGATGCATAACTGCCTTTACTGCTCGAGTGAAGCTGCTGCACGTGCTCACATTACGTTGTAGATACAAACTGACCTCACCAGAATGCGTGACTCCACCACGACTCCTTAACACCGCATTGCGTGGTGGATTCACGAACTTTGCTACATTTACGTGTCTGCACCACGCAAACAACCCCAATGTAAAGTGAATGAGGCTCCTTTGTCGTAGTGCACACACGCATTTCTTCAATGTCCAGCAGTGAGTTTTATTATATAAAACGTTTTTTAAATCTACTTTATAGCTTGTAGTAACTCACGGGAGGCTTCTTTTATTTTATTTGTATTCATAATTATTTGTATTTTTCGTCAGAATGGCAACCCTGTCTCCTAAAAAATACGTTCCCACAGAACTAAACTGCATTCTCAATAACGTTTAGCTAATGTAGAAACGTATTTTCTCCCACGTTACGTTCCTTATGAACGTATCTGAAATACGCTTATTTTCTACATATCTTTGACATTTATTGTCTTGCTTATGATAATGATAATAGTCATTTATAAATATCATTTTAGAGCACACATTTGAAATCAGTAGGCGAGGCTGTAATTCGCCAGCTGTTACTCTCATGAGCGAGGCAGAAAATAATAGTTTTATCATGCCAAAAAGCTGCTGTGTCGTTTATTGCACCTCAAACATTAAAACAAATCCAGAGTTACGTGTTTCTGTAGCCTACTTCCTCTAAGAAGAAAGGATAGTAAAAGAAGAAGAGCTCTGTGGCTTCAGGCTTGATCGCCGTTCACATGATAGCGTTGCCTCTATAACTGAGGGCCCAACACTCTCTTCTGGCGTACAGCGGGTCCAAGTACCTGAGGAACTTTTCATACCTGCAATTGGTTAAAACAAGAAACAATTATCCAAACAGTAAAGCTTAATCACTTCATTACATTAGGTGTTGGATGTTATTTGATAAGAATAAGTCAATTTCTCTCATATGGCTAAACAAAACATCACTAAATTGTCTGCATTAAACACTAACCTGGCTGCAACTGGATGCCCTCTTGCCTCGCTGTAAAGCCTATCCACACTGCCTATCTCCTGACAGTAAAGCATCTCTTTTACAATGGCAAAAAGTGCCGGTCTGTCTCCGTGAGTGACCCCACTCTCCTTGCTCCACAGCCACCTCCAAACGGCTTGTAGCAGATGGAAGGAGCACAGGAGAAGTGTGGCCTTGGGAAATGCTTTTCCCAGAGCTCCCCTCTCTGCCCTACAGTCATCTGTGATGACCAGTTGTGGCCCTTCGTGTCCCCTGCCAGCAAAGCCCTTCTCTCCAACAACTTGTTTTAGCTGTTCCAGCACTTGAGCAATAGTCTGCTCATCCTTAGACTGGCAGAGGAGAATGCCCAGAGGGAGGCCATCTGCACAGCTGTGGGTCAGGAGGAGGAATACCCTGCAGTTCTCCCTGTCCATATTCCCTGAGGAATCTATGAAGCACAGCTCCCCACTGTGCTTCAGTTGGTGCACTTTCTTCATCAGTGGAGAACACACAACCACAAGAGGAGCTCCCTGGGAAGTTGTTCCCAGGAGAGCACAGGTGTCATTACATTTATTGTTGTAAATCTACACTTGAAGCTTGAGCGCTGCCAACATCGTGGGACCTGTTTGCGTGCCATACTCCTCCCTACACACCTTGTGGAACAGTCTGGGTGGAAAATGAATTAGTTGGTATGGGTGTCACTTACATGCAGTAGAAAAGCGTATTTGTATTAACTGAATACATCATAGTTTTTATTGTATATCGTTATTTATATAGTGGGTAGTAGGTATCTTGAACATGTTTCCAGATGTGATACCCACCTCTGTACATAAGACAGGTCAGGGCAAATCTCCCGGTTGGCCGACACGTACACATATCGCTGCCCATACTCCATTTGGAGGTCGTGTTTCAGGACCGCCAGTGCAGATGTTGGAGTGTGGCTAATTTCAAAGAGCCTTGTGAGTATGCTGTTTGCCTTTTCCCCAACATCTCGGTGGCGGATGGGATCCGCAACAAAACTATTGTGGTTGTGCCTGTTTATTAGAATAACCTTAAATGGTAGGTCAGGCATGTGTGGGTCTTCGGTCCTATAACATAAATCAATATATATATATATCAATTTTATGTAAAAAAAGCTAAACGTGAAATAATAAGTATGTGGATCAGTAAACTCACTTCATTTCCCCACGAGTACTCTTGAGTGTCGTGTGCATTTTTGCTTGACAGCAGGTGTTCTTGCTGCTTTTGGCTGCTCTCAGGTTCACCCTATGCTGACACTTATAACTTGCCTGAACAAAATAAAGCAGATTTATTATAGTGCAGGTCAAAGTAAAAAGGATCATTAAAAGGTAACTTCAAGAAAAATCAACAAGACAACACTTACTTTGAAAAGCACCCGCTTCCCCAACCTGGGTCGGGTAACATCCACCCTCCATGTCACCCCTGATGACCCCTTCAGCTTTTCTACCCACTCCTTGACCTGTTCCACAGTGTGGACATCCAGCCTCAAAGTGGCCTCAAAACCAGTGTGGTCCACCAGTGAAACCACCTCTTCATACTGGCACACGTGGTATCTGAACTCACCTGGTAGCCAACCCTACAAGAAAACAGACAACTATTAATTAAAATCCACACACATAATACTGTGTCAGCTCAGAAGTTGTGCCATGATCTGAAGAACTAAAGAGGACCATGAGGTTTAAAATGTACTGACTTTACTTAGAACTAGAGTAGAATACACATTATACTTGCAGGCTTAAAAAGTCTGAAAAATAAAAATCCAACCCTCATCCCTCATCATCACCCCTCTTCATGTGCTTGCATGTTATTCTTTGTAATGCCTTGTCTTTTATCTGGACAATAAGTCTGTTATTAAGTGGTATAGTTTAGATGATGATGATGATGATGATGATGATGATGATGATGATGATTGTTCTGTCCTTGATGTGTGTTTTTTGGTGTATATCTGTTATGTATGTGTTTCTTGGCTGTGTTTTGACACCACCTTGTGGTGGCTGGTTGACACTGCTCCTTGCTAGTGGTTTATTGGATTCCTGTTGCTAGGAGAACGAACTTGTTTGTTTCCGAGTGCGCTCCACGTGTAGCTTGGATTGTTTTCATGAACGGACATCTGCTCTCCATGGGCTGTGCTTCGTATTTCCCGCTGGTTCACGCATCGTCTGTGAGTGTTATTGTCCGACTTAATGGAAATATGTTGTATGCAAATGTTTATGTTTGTAGGAATGCAGTGAGTATTCCTTGCGGCTAAGCAACTAGCGGCTAGGCTGGTTAGCCTCTCAGTTTGTGCACCGTAGCTCATTGTGTGAAGTATTCTGTTATATTGTAGCTCGTCAGTCGGGCAGTCAATAATAAACTGTTATGTCTGTATTGTCTTTACAGTTTCACCAAGTAAAGAGACTTCAGTAAAACTGACAACTGCGCTGGAGTTTTCTTTCAAATGGTTTAACTGGATGGATAGCTAGCTCAGTGCTAGTGAGACTCTTACAGTGAAAAGACGGCATTACAGCCAGCTCCGGAGACAGGCTTCCTACGGAGCGACACCAAGAGCTAAGTGGCTAACTCAGTGCATATGTCCAGTCTTCCCGCCAGCGTATCTCTTCATCCACGTTATTAAATTCACAACCCAGCCATTATGGAAGAAAATGACAACATGGATAAAATAAGTGTAAATGCACACTCTGTCATCATCCAGTTCAAAGGCTAATTTAGCACTGGCTATGGCTATGGCAAGGGCTGAAGCAGCACAGGCTAGAACATCACACTCTAAGCAGGAAATCGAGCTAAAAGTTGAGCAAGCACGCATTCAAGCTACTCTTGATGCATTACAGGAAGAAAAAGAGAAAGATGCTGCCATAGCTGAAGTAAAAATGTTGCAGGCTGGTTTACTAGAGCTTGATGTTGAAGAGGCCAGCAGAAGATCTAATCCAGTGTCTCAACACTTTAAGTACCAGCGCACCGCTGCTTATGTGAAAGAGCAAACCAGCAGCATAGGTGGATCGCCTAGCAAAATTATTGACATTGTTGCCCCCATAGGCCCACACCTAAATGAACCACCACAACATAGTAAAGGAGAGGATGTTAAGCCTACACAGTCCTACTCACTTAAAGGCCTTGCTCAAACACAAGCTGCTGTTTCTACCCAAACTACGCCTCACCACACACTAACGGCTCCTCGACCTGGTACACCAGCATGGCCGTGGACTCTCAATAAGCAGTCTCCATTCTCTGCTTATCAGCCTAACCAAGGTACGCCCTATGAAGCCAGTTACCACAACCCTCAAACCACTAACGATCTGGCTAAATATCTTGCCCGCAGTAACTTAGTGACATCAGGCCTCACAACATTCAACGATCAACCAATGAATTATTGGGCTTGGAAAACGTCCTTCCAAGTGCTATTGCTGGGCTGGATCTGTCTGTTGTAGAAGAACTCGACCTGCTCTGTAAATATCTGGGAGAAGAGTCATCAGATCAGGTGAGGAGAATCAAGGCTGTCAACAGCAGACACCCTGATGCTGGACTAATGATGGCCTGGGAGAGGCTTGAGGAAATATACGGCTCACCTGAGGTTATTGAACAGGCTCTCTTTGACAAGCTGGAAAGCTTCCCCAAACTGACCATCAAAGACCCAAAGCGACTCAGAGAGTTAGCAGACCTGCTGTTAGAGCTTGAGGCTGCTAAGAGAGATGGCTCCCTCCCAGGTCTGTCATATTTGAATACTTCCAGAGGGGTTAAGCCCATCATCGAAAAACTCCCATACAACATCCAAGAAAAGTGGATATCTTATGGTTCAAGATACAAATGTGATCATCATGTCAGTTTCCCACCTTTCTCTGTCTTTGCAGACTCTGTTCGTACAGAGGCAAAAGCTCGTAATGATCCCAGCTTCAACCTCTCCATGACAGTTCCTATGGAGAAAAATAGTACGTGGGAGAAATCCACGAAGATGCCTGTATCTGTTCACAAGACACAAGTGTCGTCTACTGACAGATATGAAAGCAGAGAGGATAAGAAGCTAACAGACCCAAACAACCATTGTCCTCTGCATGAGAAACCACACCCTCTGAAGAAATGCAGAAGCTTTAGAGAAAAGAGTCTAGAGGAGCGAAAACAGCTCTTAAAGGAACATTCCTTCTGCTTCCGGTTCTGCTCCTCTACTGGTCATCTCGCCAGAAACTGCACGGCTGAGGTGAAATGTATAGAATGTGGGAGCACGGGTCACGTGTCAGCACTACACCCAGGACCAGCAGTCTGGAAACCTAAGCCCTCTCCTCCCTCTTCAGAGCACGGCGGGGAGGAAGACAAAGCAGACCATCAGGTCACATCAAGGTGCACACAAGTGTGTGGTAGGGGTTTCACCAACTAATCGACTAGTCGACTAGTCGACTACCTTTACCACTAGTCGGCGCTGTAGGCCCTAGTCGACTAGTCGTGAAAAAAATTGAGGTAAACGAGGTGCTGCAAAATGCTCCAAAACACGTCCGACATTCTTATGTATGGCAGTACTTCAACGAAGATGTAACCAACTCCACAGTGAAGTGTCAGTTGTGTACAGCTGTACTGAAGTACAATACAAATGCATCTGCTATGCGCAACCATCTGAAGATCAGACACCCGCTGCCGACAGCTAGCACTAGCAGTAATGCTAGCACCAGTGAGCAACGGACCGGCGTCAGCACTGAACAGAGGCAAACGAACAGCAAGAAAACACGGGTCAACAGTGATGCGGATGATGAGCTATGGGATTACTGCCAGCGGACACCGCATATCCCCACAATGGATAATCCACTGGAGTGGTGGGCAGAAAACGTGCACCGCTTCCCCCGCTTTCGAGGAGCTACCTGGCTATTCCAGCCACAAGCACCTCGAGTGAGAGGGTTTTTTCCCTGGCAGGCAACACTGTCACCCGAAAGCGGTCAAGCCTCCTTCCCTCACATGTCGATGCGTTGGTGTTCAAACCAAACCAAAAATATGGAAAGGTGGACGTTATCGTGGAGGACAGCGAATAAAGTGTTGCGCAGTGGATTTACGTGGCATTTATGTAAACAAGAGTTTTTTGCTGTCGATTTTGGTGAGTCCAGTTACTGTTTGTTATTTACTCAGCCATGTAACACAAATTAAAAAGCAGTGTTTAATGTTACTGTATGAGTTCCAATATAAAATACAGTTGTACACCTCTCTTTGTGTGTCTTTATTATGACGTAACGACTAGTCGACTAGTCGACTACTATTTTGAAAAATGTGTCGACTAGTAAATATTGGTAGTTGTGAAACCCCTAGTGTGTGGTGAAGGTGTGAGCGCACGAACATGCTCAAAAATATGCCTTGTAAGTGTGTATCCAGCTGGTCGCTCGGAAGAGGCCAAGAAAATGTATGAAATACTGGACGAGCAGAGTAATCGTTCCTTGGCATGCTCTGAGTTCTTCAACGTTTTCAAAATCACAGGGCCTTCCTTCCCTTACACACTGGAAACATGCGCTGGACTAACTCAGACAACAGGGAGAAGAGCTAGTGGGTTCACAGTGGAATCAGCAGACAAAAAGCTAAGCTTTCTTTTGCCTACATTTTTAGAGTGCAACCAAGTTCCCAACAACCGCTCCGAAGTCCCTACGCCAAATGCAGCTCATCACCATGCTCACCTGAAGTGCATCGCCGACGAAATACCACCTCTCGATCCTAACGCTGACATACTCCTCTTGCTGGGCAGAGACATTCTCGGGGTCCACAAGGTCCGTGAGCAGATAAGTGATCCAGACAACGCACCGTTCGCCCAAAGGCTGGACCTGGGATGGGTTGTCGTTGGTGACGTGTGTCTAGCAGGTGCTCACGAACCACTAGAGGTGAACAGTTACAAGATGTCTATCTTGGAGAATGGTCGTACTAGCCATCTGCAGCCACGCAACAACCAACTCAAGGTAAGAGAAATCTTGAATCAAGCCCCTGACTACACCCATCATCCAGCACTGACCTCTAAGTTCAACACAGCAACACATGATGCAGACAGTCTGGGTCAAACCATCTTCACGCGAACTGCCAACGACCAAAAACTAGCACCATCCGTAGAAGATATGAAGTTTCTTAAGATCATGGAAGCAGAGTTTCATCAAGACAGCTCGAATAGCTGGGTGGGACCACTACCTTTCCGGTTACCAAGACAGAGGCTGCCTAACAATAGGAAACAAGCACAAGATCGTCTTGCTTCATTGAGACGCACGCTGGAAAAACGGCCACAGATTTAAGCCCACTTTCTAGAGTTCACAGCAAAACAAATACGGTCTGACTGCGGCACTAGCTTCGTCGGCGCTCCTCAAGAGTTGCAAATGAAGACTACAGATCCCATTGGCAACAACGTGGAGAAGTACCTGAGCATGCAGAACTGCACATGGGTGTTCGACCCGCCACATGCGTCCCACATGGGTGGGGCATGGGAACGGATGATTGGCATCGCTCGTCACATTCTGGACTATCTGCTGCTTGAACAGAGGAAGTCTTCTTTGACGCATGAAGTTCTGGTTACGCTCATGGCTGAGGTGACAGCAGTCATCAATGCTAGACCTCTCATTCCAGTATCTTCAGATCCAGAGTCACCTCTCATCCTCACCCCAGCAATGCTCCTGACCCTCAAAACAGGCTCTACACCAGCTCTTCCAGGTAACTTTGAAGAGGCAGACTGCTTTAAAGAACAGTGGAATCAAGTTCAGAGCCTGGCGGACACCTTTTGGAGTAGGTGGAGAAAAGAATATCTCAAGACTCGTCACAAGTGGCGGTCTAAGAGGTCAAACCTTCCAGAGGGGGACATTGTTCTCCTGAAAGACAATATGGCTCAGAGAAACGAATGGCCTATGGCCACCATCACAAGACATTCCCAGGAAGGGATGGACTGGTTCGTAAGATCGAGGTAGAGATCTCCAAGGACAAGACCAAAGGTCCTTGTTCTTGTCCTGTTACAGAAGTGGTCCTGCTTCTGTCTCCAAAGACTGATTCTTGTTGATTTATCTGGGGTTTAAAAACCCCAGGCAAGGAGTGTTCTGTCCTTGATGTGTGTTTTTTGGTGTATATCTGTTATGTATGTGTTTCTTGTCTGTGTTTTGGCACCACCTTGTGGTGGCTGTTGACACTGCTCCTTGCTAGTGGTTTATTGGATTCCTGTTGCTAGGAGAACAAACTTGTTTGTTTCCGAGTGCGCTCCACGTGTAGCTTGGATTGTTTTCATGAACGGACATCTGCTCTCCATGGGCTGTGCTTCGTATTTCCCGCTGGTTCACGCATCGTCTGTGAGTGTTATTGTCCGACTTAATGGAAATATGTTGTATGCAAATGTTTATGTTTGTAGGAATGCAGTGAGTATTCCTTGCGGCAAAGCTATTAGCGGCTAGGCTGGTTAGCCTCTCAGTTTGTGCACCGTAGCTCATTGTGTGAAGTATTCTGTTATATTTTAGCTCGTCAGTCGGGCAGTCAATAATAAACTGTTATGTCTGTATTGTCTTTACAGTTTCACCAAGTAAAGAGACTTCAGTAAAACTGACAACTGCGCTGGAGTTTTCTTTCAAATGGTTTAACTGGATGGATAGCTAGCTCAGTGCTAGTGAGACCCTTACAATGATGATGTGTAGGTGAGGCATTGATATGAGCAAACACATCCAGTGTAATTTGATGTTCATCATAGTATTGAGAGATAGGTCTTATCAGATACCTTCAGCTGCGGGTACTCCTGTATATTGTTCTGTGTGCCTCCAGAGCACACTAAAACACAAGGTCTGAAAGCAAAGAAAAAGAGCCTATAGTTATTCAGGTACTACTTATACTTGAGTATTTCTACACTCTGGTACTTGTACCTTTACTCAAGTACAAGATCACTTCTTACACCTCTGGAAAGCACTTTTATGTAAAGGAATACATTTTTATAAATGTTCCAACATTTCATTTTTATATGGCAAAACGTTAATATGTTATTAATGTTAAAATAGACATTTATAACATATTATAAATGTCTATAAAATATTAAATAAACGTTAACATGTTACATGACAAACAAAAAAACGAAACATTATATATAGGCTATATTACAGATGTTTGCTAATGTATCCCTCTTATATCCATCAGGAATTAATATTAAATGATGAATTAACATTACCTCAGCACTGCATAAGTGTGGTCGTCAGTCATATTGACAAAGATATTGTATATTATGCAGCGTTTATAAGGACGGTATTTTGCTTGTCAGATTCATTGTCAGATTCAGATTTCGCGGGTGTGCCGTACGGTATTTTGCTTGTCAGATTCATTGTCAGATTCAGATTTCGCGGGTGTGCCGTGTCTACGTAGAGCTCTGTCGATCCTTGCGTAATGCGGAAGTGGGCGTAGTTACATCTAAACTGGGTTGGAATAACGATAGACGCAGACGGGAGCGTTCTCTGAGATCAGCTGCTGGGGTCTCAGAAGAGGGGGAGAAAAAGAGATCTCCCTCCTCCGTGTTTTATTCTTATAGAAGTAAGAAGAGAAGCAATGGGGCAGAAACCCTCCTTTTTACGCAGTGGTCCAGAGATAGACATCAAACGGCGACACATATTCAGTTGATATTTACTTTGGCATTAGGGCAGGGATATCTAGATACTTTCCAAGGTTTGACATAATGAATTGTGCTACTTTTAAAGCAAGCAACGATGTTTTCAAATCTGTAATCAAAAAGTTCCTCAAAAGCACTATCGACGCAGTTCCTGCCGTTGCTACGTTAGTTCAAACAGTAACAACGGACTATTTTTCTTTAGCGGATGCATGTCAATTTAAATAAATACATACAACCAGAGGCGTCAATTGGGTATGGCAAGGTATGGCAGCTGCCACACCTTGGCTCCAGGGGAAAATGTAAATGTTCGTTTTTAAAAAATAAATTTATGGAATTACTCTGTGTCAATTTGTATTGATTATTCTATTATTTAATACATATAAATTAAATACAAATGAAAATCAGAACAACACAATCGATTTCTCTAGTCTAGATATTATCTTTCCCAATACTTATCGTAACGTATCCCCCCTCCCTATCTTGAAATGTGGTATCTCCTGACGAGAAGCCGCCGGAGGTCAGAGCGGGTCATGTTATCGCGGTTTTTTTTATTTTTCGGCTAAGCTAATTAACTAAAATGAAAAGAAAGCAAAGAACTTTAGAATCTTTTTTTATCAAAAAAAAGGCAGGTGAAGGTGATGGCTCCAATGTTGCCCCAGCAGCAGAGGGAGAAGGACCAGGTAGTGAAGGTGGGATTCAAGCTGTTAACGAGGCTGTTAGCCACTCCAGCACCTGCGCCGGGGATGCAGATGCTAACAGGGAGACGGAGACTACATGCATGGAGGCTGAGAACTCGTCCACACCGACTTCTCGAATTGAATCCGAGTCTGAGTCCCCACCAATTTCTCAGATTGAAAGAGCTGGATCAGACGTGGACAGCGATAAGGAAGGTCAAGGCCCAGGTGCAGCAGCAGTAGCAGCCTCTGGGTCAACTGGAGCAGAGAAGAAGGATATTAGTGGATGTAAAACAGACGGACTCAGGCGTCCTCGTTTGACCCACTTCCCAACTAGAAATGGAAGACGCTTTAATGTCAGTGTGTATCAGGAATATGACTGGGTTGAATATTCTGCGCAAGAAGATGCAGTTTATTGCTTTGCATGCCGTCATTTTGGAGGAGCCTCAACTTTAACAGGTGACAGGCATGGACTGCGTGTGTTCATAGACACTGGATACACATGTTGGAAGAACATGAAAAAAAATCTCCGGGATCATCAAGGGAGCAGTAGACACAATTGTGCTGCATTAGCGTGGTCTAACTTTAAGGCTGTGATCAGCGGACATAAGGAATCCATCGCAAGTCGGATTGACGCAAACAGGACAGATGAGGTGCAGGAGAACCGGGCTCACGTCAAATCCTTGTTCAAAATCACGACATTTCTGGGAAGACAGGCCCTCCCTCTCCGTGGCCACAACGAGAGAGATGAGGATGAAAATAAAGGAAATTTCCTTGAACTTTTGGACGTTATTGCAACAGATGACAGGAACGTGAAAAGCAAACAGGAACGCAGGTATGCGCACTATTCTTCCCCAGAAGCCCAGAATGATATGGTGAGAGTTATTGGGGAAAATATCAGAATTATAATCATAAATGAAGTAGGAGAAGCACGGTACTTTTCAGTGTTAGTGGATGAAACGAAAGACCTGTCTAAGAAGGAGCAGCTGGCCATTTTGATCCGTTATGTACATGACGGGATTATAAAGGAAAGAGCCATTGGAACCTATCACATGAAGGACCTGACAGCTGAATCCCTGGCCCAGAAAATAATAAAGGAATTATCGAGTTTAGATATTCAGCTGTGTGTTGCACAATGCTACGATGGTGCAAGTGTTATGCGGGGTAATGTGCGTGGAGTGCAGGCTTTAATACGTGAAAAAGTGCCGCATGCAGCGTATATACACTGTCATGCACATAGACTAAATCTTGTGCTTGTGAGCTCGATAACTGAAATACCAGAGATGGCAGAGTTTTTTGGTGTTGTTCAAACACTATATACTTGTATTGCAAATAGCAATACCAGACACATGCTTTTCATTGAGGCTCAAAAGAAGTTGGGACACAACAAAATACTGCACTTGGAGCGCACCTGTCCCACTCGGTGGCTGTATTGGTATAGGGCTCTACAGAAGATAAAACTGCGCTACGAGGCTATACTAGCTGTGTTAGATGCCACTATTGACGCTCATGCAGAGGGTTCAACTGAAGCTGCTGGACTTCGGACAAATATGCTGACAGTCACTTTTGTTGTGCGTCTTCATGTCCTAGAAAAAATCTTAAATCTCACTTATGGACTGTCTGAACAGCTTCAGACAAAAGACATTGCAATCACGATGGCTTCCAACCTCATACGGAGTACTAAGGCCCAGCTGGAAAAGATGAGGTCAGATAAAGAGTACCAGGACACACTGAGCAGAGCCAAGGCATTTTCCACAGAGCTCGGCCTCCCAAGCAGCGACACTGCCCCTCTGCGACCAGCAAGAGCACGGAGTGTGTCCAAAGCCTTGGCAGGGTTTATTGTCGGATCATCCAGTGGCCAGAGACAAACAGGAGATGACCAAGAAAAAAGACTATACTTTGAAACACTGGACCGCTTCATCTCTGAGTTAGATCGCCGATTTACAGATAATGATGAGCTACTTAATGCTATCCAGGCATTTGATTGTTCATCTCCCCATTTCATGGATGTAGTTAAAATGGAACAGTTTGCACAACTCTATGATGAACTGATCGATACCACCCTTCTCAGTTCCCAGTGTCACACAGCAAAAGCTTTCCTTGAACTTGAGATGAAGGAGGACGTGGAGGAGGAGAAAAACATAATGCTGGCTTTGACACGACTGAAGACCATGTCTGTCGCTTTTTCAGAGGTCATCAAGCTATTCAAGATCGCAGCAACAATTCCTGTCTCCACTGCATCCAACGAAAGATTCTTTTCCGTTTTAAAAAGAGTCAAGACTTACCTGCGGACCACCATGAGCGATGACAGGCTCACAAACCTCATGTTGATGGCTGTTGAGCCTGCTGTCGTAAAATCCCTGGACGCAGATGAACTCGTCAATAACTTTGCTGCTTTGAGGACCCGCCGTTATCCACTTGTGGAATAATTAATAAAGTTCATCTCAAAGTAAGATACCCAAACATCTTATTAATATGATTTCTCTTTCTCTTTTCTTCTCCCTCCCTCCCTCTCCTCTCTCCCTCCCTCCCTCCCTCCCTCTCCTCTTTATATTTGGACTTTAACAGTTTACAGCAGTTTACCTGGTATGTTCACGTGATATTGTTGCAATTACATAGTGAATGAAGTGAACAGAAAGAGTGAAATTGTGTCAGAAAGGCTATTACTGCTGTCTAACCCTGCCGCTTGCTATCCATGGTGCTGAAAACGGATGCGTAACGGCGCATTTGACTGAATTGATTGATTGACGTGCGTAGTTAAGTGTTTGTGTCTATAGTTACTTGCGCTAGTGGGATGTGAGTGAGGCTGCATTTGAAAAAGTTCAAATTTTCCTAACCACACAGAAAAGCTACATAGCAGACTTGTTACTTTTGTTATGATTATTTGCTGGGCATGTATATTGATTGATACTGTAGTTAAGTCATGTGACTAGTAACCTTGCCATACCTTAGCTTTGGCTGAATTGACGCCACTGCATACAACTATTTTTTAAATCAATAAAATAATTTTCTAAATCCATCAAAGCATTTCAATTAATATTGGGAGTCATTTCGTTACTTTGTTGAGAATGTCGCCATGTAATAAGCAGGATAATGTGCACATTGCACATTGCATAATGTGCCTTCATGCCGATCTAGATCCCTCCGCAAAAAAAAAAAAGAACCGGCTCCCGTCGTTCAATTAAAAGAACCGGCTCAAAGAGCCGGCTCTTTTTCCTCGCGACCGACACATCACTACAGATTACCCAAGTTCCTCAGCTTGAAGCTGGTTGATTGGATGTTTTAGCCGCAATTTAATTTCAAACCTTTATTTAGTCAGATTGGTCCCATTGAGATCATAGATCTCTTTTCCAAGGGAGACCTGCAGCATATAGGTTCCAGATTAAACATAAAACAATAAAATACATCATACATTATATTTACAGGATACATTTACATAGTTATAGACATTTACAAGTGCCCATAGTATCAACGAGCATTTCATTGCAATGCATCTTGGGATATGATGTTAATGCGATATGATATCCGAAAACATTTTTAAAAATTATAATAATACTTTATTCCGAGTGTTCTTGCTTTTCTCTTTGGAAGTCATCACATAACTGCATTGTAATACATGGTTCGGCTGCATTGAATATTACACATCTTTCGTAGTTCTTTATTTATAGAGCCCTGATGAGAAGACTTCTGGACAAACAGGAGAACTGCCGCCAAAACTGAATATGTGACGTGGATCATAAATATATCAACAATTAAACAACATCTTGCATTTATTTTCACAAAATACGTCTCCTTGCAGTTTCAATAGTAACTCGGCTGACTTTTATATTTGATCCAATTGGTAGATAGGTTATATTTACACCATAAAGATGCACAGCTGATAGAAAAGGACTTGTAGTTTTTAAAGATATTACTGATATTCTTTGAATATAAGGATGTAAATACTGAGTTGAGAGAATAGTCAGGGGATTTGGGTGATGGGAGAGACATCTATGGAATCACAATTTCAATAGCTTACCATTAAATGACTGATATGCCTTTCTGTCTGTGATGTTTTACAAATCAGATATTAATGTGTAGAAGTAAAACATGAGAAATAGTATAGCAATATCCTGTAAAATTATGTAAAAACATGAATAAAACTATTAAACTACACATCTTCAGATGTTATAAGTGTCCTACACTAATAATACAAAGTTATTATTAGTATGCTGTGTGTACCTAGTGGTTAAAGCACGTTATTTAATTGTTTTTGTTGAATTATGTTATTTTTGTTGAATAATGTTATTTGATGAAACAAATATTAAGAGTACATACTTTCATAGGGGGAAAGTAGAAGGTCAATGATAGAAATATAGAATATAAAAAATCAAGAAGATACTGTAAGTGATCTCTAAAACAGTTTAGTGCTGGATGTAGATATACAGATATTAATAGGAGGATGTGCAAAACAGAAAAACTAATTAACCTTTATTAACCCATTTAAGAATATTTTAGGTTAAGGTCTTCTTTCAAATAAGAAAAAAGCTTTGGGGGTATCTATCTACAGATAGATATATTACGTCTGACAAAGTACTTAACGTCTAACATATTGCTTTCCTGCAATGTTAACTATGTGGAAGCACTTATTTTAACTGATATTATACACATTAATTATACTCTTATGTATGTAGATAGTATAATAAATGTGCAGAATTGGACAGTTTAATGGTGGAGGTATACACACATATTGATAGATGTCTTGTAATGCACTGTTGCATAACTACACTGTAGTTGTGTATATGATATGTCAATAAACCTTTGGAAATCTTGAAAGGGATGTGCAAAATAGCAATTATATACAGTTTTTAATTAACTATAAGTAGTGAATAACGAGTAATTAATATACTTTATAGAGATCTGCAGATAAATGTTTCGCCTTCTCAAGCACCAACTATCAAATATCTCTCCTGATTCTTGGCATTTGACATGCATTTCACATCACCTTTCCCTGAATTTTAATCAGGTGTAACTAAAGTCTGCTTTAAGGGTTGTCTATATTTCACATTTTATTAATCAGAATCTGCAAAGTAACGAAAATAAATGTAGTGGAGTAAAAATACCAGGTTAACCTCTGAATTGTAGTGGAGTAGAATTACAAAGTAACAATGAGCTGTCATGTGGGTATATACAGTATTAATGTTTACAAGCAATTTTCACCCATTTAGTAATTACATGTTTTAAGTGTGTTCACACGAATGTGTTTCCTATCGCCTAAACCTCCAGGGCTGTACACAGTTTAATACTGTCAACTTCTAATTTTGGGAAAAACAAAAACGTCTTTTAAATCTACAATTCCCAGTAGAGACGTGCCATAGAGAACATGTTGCGAAACATAATAGCCAGCATGTGTAGTTCTGGGGGGCGTTCGAGTCCAGTTTTGAATAGTATGCCGTGGTTTCGTTCCATTTCAAAGAGCTTGACGCTAGGCGTAACCTTGGAGTACATGCCACTCCAACATCCAATCCCATAGTTTGAAGATTAATCACGGGGTTTGTCAACGGGATTTTAGTCCCAAACGATAGCTGGGGATTATGAGTATAGTGTACACCAGGGATATTCAACTGGCGGCCCGCGGGCCAAATCCGGCCCGCGGGGAGCTTTCTCGTGGCCCCTGGAACGCACTCCATATTCCAATATAAAAAAAAAATTCTAATTACAGAATTTATTTTTATAATCATTTAAATAAATGTAAATATATGTTCGCTATTATGTTATCCGAATTAAATGAGTCCAAATTATTTCTCCTTCAATAGCTCTTAAAAGGCAATCTTGCATTGGACTGATCAGCGTGTAATTATCGCGATATCGTGTCAATTTCGTTACTCTCGTTACTGATCCAAAATGAGCGGAGAGAAACGGCGGAAAATTGACGGTGAAAACCGACACTTCAACCCCAAATGGACTGATGATTTTGTATTTATTTTACCATCGCACGCCAATCCTAGACCTTTATGTTTAATATGTCAAATAACTGTTTCAGTCTGCAAGGTTGCTAATGTGAGGCGCCACTATGAGACCAAGCATGCTGCTAACTTCAATGCTGCTTACCCGCCTGGTAGCACAGCTAGACGTGGTAAAATAGAAATACTTAAATCTTCTTACACTGCATCAACCACTATTCTTACAACTGCTTCTACAGCCCAGGAAAAGGCCACTGCTGCTTCCCTACGAGTGATGTTCGCTTTAGCCAAAAAGAGAAAGCCATTCACTGACGCTGAAGTTGTGAAGGAGTGTACTCTTGAGATGGTGGATGAACTTTTTGCAGGAGATAAAAACAAGGAATATATAATGAACCGTTTGAAGAAAGTACCGCTCTCTGACACATCGGGAAGTCGAAGAGTAGAGGTACTGTTTGAGGACTGTTTTTCAGCATTAATTGCCGATCTCAAATCGACAGAGTACATGTCACTCGCTGTCGATGAATCGACCGATGCAACAGATACGGCACAGCTCTCGGTGTTTGTGAGGTACTTCGATGGTGACGTTTTTAAAGAGGAGTTGTTATGCCTTTTACCACTGACAACCAGCACTACAGGTGAAGTGATTTTCGCTGCAGTTTGGAGTTTTTTTGAAGAGAAAGGTTTGGATCTAGGTAAGATCAACCTTCTCGTTACCGATGGCTGCCCGTCCATGATTGGGAAAGAAAGGGGCTTTGCATCTCGCTTATGTGCAGAGCATCCCACAGTGAACACACTGCATTGCATCATACATCAATCAGTTCTGTGTGCGAAATTGTCAGGGGAGTTGAAAGAAACAATGGAGACTGTCGTAAAAATTGTGAATCATATTCGCTCGACGTCAGGTCTGCAGCACCGACTGTTCAAAATGCTGCTTCAAGAGCAGGAAGCCGCATACTCAGACCTATTGCAACATAACGATGTCCGCTGGTTGAGCCGAGGACGTGTTCTCGAACGTTTCTTTGCACTGCGAAAGGAGGTGAGTGAATTCCTCTCAAGCCAGAAATCAAGCAAAGCTAAAGACCTACTTGCACGCATGCAAAAGCCGGATTTCATTGCACAGATTGCCTTTTTGTGCGACCTCATGGGCCACCTAAACACACTCAACCTGCAGCTACAGGGGGGAGGGTTAAGTGTGGCTGAGATCATTGAGAAGGTTAGTGCGTTTCGGGTGAACCTGGACCTCTTTCTACCTGACGTAATGGGGAGGAAGATCCACTTCCCAACACTACGCAACGTCCCCGTGAGCAGCGCAGCAATGGCTGGAATGAAGGGACTTTTGAAAAGCTTGGCTGAAAACTTCACAGAGCGATTCAACGACTTCAAGAATCCAAAACAGGTTCTTTTATTTGTGCGCAATCCATTTGCGGTCGATGTTTCCGGGTCCTGTCCAGCCGAGGCGAAAGCCGTGATGCCCGGTATTGACGAGGCTGCATTCCAGCTGGAGTTGGTGCAAATTCAGAGCTCTGATGTGCTGAAAGCAAAATTCGGAGAAGAGGGACTGTGCGAGTTTTGGGCTCATTCTACTCATCAGTTTCATCACTGCCGGAGACTGGCTATCTACCTGTTAACCATGTTTGGATCTACTTACATATGCGAGTCCGGATTTTCGACAATGAACTTGATAAAGAATCAACATCGCAATCGACTCACGGATGAACATCTCAACCAGTGCATGCAGCTTGCTCTGACCTCGCACCGACCTGAATTCAGCAAACTGGCTATGGCTCGGAAATGCAACTTCTCACACTGATTTGTCAGGTAGCTTCTATTTTCATTTATTTTGTAATGATGGGACGCTGCCTATGCTTGCATCTTTGTTAATCTCGGACTTCTAGGCCTCCTCTGCCTCTTACTGATCGCATTTGCTATCCTAGGCCTAGCATTGTTTTCTGGTATTTGTTGCCACCCAGCATTTTGGTGTTATAATACACAAATCTATATGGATTCATTAGAATAAAGTAGCTGTGGTATGGGGGGGCGGGCGTGGTTTAGCGGCAGGTTGTAAAGCAGGGGGCGGAGCGGCTAATTGCCTGGGATTGACGTAGCTGTCAAGTGGATTAGAATGATAGGAATGCGGTGGTATTTAACCACGTGTGTTTTTGTTCTCTCAGTAGGAGACTGGCGGACAGACGGAAAGACGAACGTTACGCCAGGACGAGAATCCAGACCCCTGCCAGTTATCATTTGCCCGTTGAGGGATTGTTCTGTTTTAGCCACCTCGGGAACCTTGTGTGAAATAAATATCCGTTTACCCGACTGCGTCTCGCTCTCCCTCCTTATATTCCGCAGCAGACCACAAATCTGCCACAGTAGCCTACATTACTATTTTGGTTGCCTATTTTACTACTACTACAATAATAATAACAATATCAATAATAATAATAATTTATTATTGCATGGTTGGTTGTACAATAACAATGGCATTTGTTCATTTTCATTGTCAGTCTTGTGGCCCTCGCCTTCAAGACATTTTACAATTGTGGCCCCCTTCCTAATCTAGTTGAATACCCCTGGTGTACACTGTAGTGTCTTCGGCCATCCTAAACTGAATTTTTTCTCGGACATCATATCGCATTAACAACACCACATCTGGCGTCACAGAGATCTTCTGTTACTGTCCTTTCTTCTTAGAGGAAGTACAGAAACACGTAACTCTGGATTTGTTTTAATGTTTGAGGTGCAATAAATGACACAGCAGCTTTTTGGCATGTTAAAACTATTATTTTCTGCCTCGCTCATGTGAGTAGTAGCTGGCGAAATTACAGCCTCGCCTACTGATTTCAAATGTGTGCTCTAAAATGATATTTATAAATGACTTTTATCATTATCATAAGCAAGACAATAAATGGCAAAGATATGTAGAAAATGAACGTCTTTAAGATACGTTCATAAGAAACGTAACGAGGGAGAAAATATGTTTCTAGAAGATATGTAGAAAATAAACGTATTTGAGATACGTTCATAACGAACGTCGTGGGAGAAAATACGTTTCTTGCTAAACGTAATTGAGAATGCACTTTAGTTCTGTGGGAACGTAATTTTTAGGAGACAGGGTTGCCATAATACATTCTGACGAAAAATACAAATTATTATGAATACAAATAAAATAAAAAAAGCCTCCCGTGAGTTACTAGAAGCTATAAAGTAGACTTTTAAAATGTTTTATATAATAAAACTCACTGCAGAACGTTGTAGAAATGCGTGTGTGCACCACGACAAAGGAGCCTCATTCACTTTACATTGCGGTTGCTTGCGTGGTGCAAACACGTAAATGTAGCAAAGTTCGTGACTCCACCACGCAATGAGGTGTTAAGGAGTTGTGGTGGAGTCACGCATTCTGGTGAGATCAGGTGGTGTAGATATTATTGGAATCTCACCCTTCATTAGTAATGCTGACAGATAACGGCAACTCATGTGATGTGGTGTTGAATGACCCTAAGTTAATTAGCTCTGATATTCACCAGCTATATTTACACTGGAATTTTTTTCTGCTCATTGTAAATCTCACCAATGAAACCTTGATTGTTGGATGTGTAGGATTTGAATCAAGCTAGCTGCACCATCAGACGTGAGAAATTGCACACAACAACATCTCAGAACATTACAGACAATCTTCTCTTTCTGTATCAGCTCACGGTTCTCAGTGTTGGCTTTATGCCCGCATATATCTCTACATTTTCATCTGGCTTTTGAATCTGTTTAGCGGATCCTTACCACTTTGAGAACACAAAGTCTGACCCAAAGACAGAAGAAAGCCACGGTGTGTTATCATTATTAACCTCAGTTTACCCCAGAGGAGATCACATCTCTTCACAGCTACAGTATTGTGTTTCCTGCTAACTCGCGCCTGAAACACTATCTTAGCAGTGATGAGCTGTGAAACTTGCTACCTGTGAATCCTTGGTCATGCAAAATTAAAAGAGGAGTCGAGTATTGACCGAGGTTCCACTGGGCTTTGGAACATGTAGAAATCATACAATATGTAAAGATGTATTTATATAAGTGTAATTAGATAGCGTTGCCTCATGTGTTTTTGCTATGCATTATTTGTCTCATTTTCTCCTTTATCTGAATTTTTGAGAAAAATGCTCTTTTGTTTTTTTTCCCTTTCAAAAAAAGCAGTTCTCTTGAATAAGGCAAAAACACACTTTTGTGGAATACATTGTATTTATTATAAGCACCACATTTTGCTCTGCAGAAACAACAAAAAACTATTCTGAAAACAGACACACTGACAGGAGGATATGAGAAAAAAACCTTTGCTCTTTCTTCTTTTGAATCCAAGCCACTTTGTTTGTTGGATTTTGTGAGAAGCAAGGTCAGAATTGCTGCCAGAGATTTCTATCTCCTCTATTTATGCGTTTGTATTTTTGTCAGGTCTTTGAGAGTGGATGACTAACGACACACATGGATCGACAAGCCGCAGCCCCAAGCTGTGAGAAAGATATGATTTATCCCTGTTATTAACCTGTGCTATTTCCCTCCACACACTTATTCAAATTCACGACTGAATCCATCTCTTTCCCTGAGCCATTTCTTCATCAGTGCTTTTGCATTCTCCCTGTTTTGATCTATATTCTAGGATAAAGATTTGCTGTTTATACAAAAGAACCATTTAGATGGCACCTGGTAGTGTGGGAATGGATATGAATCTCACATGACAATGTATTAGATTAAAAGCAGCGTGAAGTGTGAGCTCGAGGAATTGCTGTGCACAAACTACACCAACGAATGCACACAGGAGAGTCTGCTGTAGTCGTTGGTTACTGCTTGAGATCCCAACATCACACAAATGTAATTTGTTCAATCTAAACTCTAGAGTTTTGTTTTTGAGTTTCATGTCTTTATGGCTCTGATTCTCAGCAAAAAGCCCATGTAGGTCGGAATAGCACTCCTGTATTGACAGGTCGGCAGTGGGTCAAGATGTATTGCAGCCTCCACAGATAGTTATAAACCTAGCAGTCTGTCACTCACTACCTCCACTGTTTACACTGATGATAACTGTGTGCGGCATGGGGAGGCAAGTTTATTTGTAACACTGACAAACACTGAGGTATTTAAAAGCGCTTTACATGAGAATAATATGTATTTGTTGTTTTATGTTATTGTTTTGTTTCGTTTTTCAATAACAAATGTATTTAAGAGAAAAAATATATATATACAGTGGGGCAAAAAAGTATTTAGTCAGCCATCAATTGTACAAGTTCTCCCACTTAAAAAGATGAGAGGCCTGTAATTTTCATCCTAGGTATACCTCAACTATGAGAGACAAAATGAGAAGAAAAAAAATCCAGAAAATCACATTGTCTGATTTTTAAAGAATTTATTTGCAAATTATGGTGGAATATAAGTATTTGGTCAATAACAAAAGTTCATCTCAATACTTTGTTATATACCCTTTGTTGGCAATGACAGAGGTCAAACGTGTTCTGTAAGTCTTCACAAGGTTTTCACAAACTGTTGCTGGTATATTTGCGTGCAGATCTCCTCTAGAGCAGTAATGTTTTGGGGCTGTCGCTGGGCAACACGGACTTTCAACTCCCTCCAAAGATTTTCTATGGGGTTGAGATCTGGAGACTGGCTAGGCCACTCCAGGACCTTGAAATGCTTCTTACGAAGCCACTCCTTCGTTGCCCAGGCGGTGTGTTTGGGATCATTGTCATGCTGAAAGACCCAGCCACGTTTCATCTTCAATGCCCTTGCTGATGGAAGGAGGTTGTCACTCAAAATCTCACGATACATGGCCCCATTCATTCTTTCCTTTACACGGATCAGTCGTCCTGGTCCCTTTGCAGAAAAACAGCCCCAAAGCATGATGTTTCCACCCCCATGTTTCACAGTAGGTATGGTGTTCTTTGGATGCAACTCAGCATTCTTTCTCCTCCAAACACGTCTAGTTGAGTTTTTACCAAAAAGTTCTATTTTGGTTTCATCTGACCATATGACATTCTCCCAATCCTCTTCTGGATCATCTAAATGCTCTCTAGCAAACTTCAGACGGGCCTGGACATGTACTGGCTTAAGCAGGGGGACACGTCTGGCACTGCAGGATTTGAGTCCCTGGCGGCGTAGTGTGTTACTGATGGTAGCCTTTGTTACTTTGGTCCCAGCTCTCTGCAGGTCATTGACTAGGTCCCCCCGTGTGGTTGTGGGATTTTTGCTCACCGTTCTTGTGATCATTTTGACCCCACGGGGTGAGATCTTGCCTGGAGCCCCAGATCGAGGGAGATTATCAGTGGTCTTGTATGTCTTCCATTTTCTAATAGTTGTTCCCACAGTTGATTTCTTCACACCAAGCTGCTTACCTATTGCAGATTCAGTCTTCCCAGCCTGGTGCAGGTCTACAATTTTGTTTCTGGTGTCCTTTGAAAGGTCTTTGGTCTTGGCCATAGTGGAGTTTGGAGTGTGACTGTTTGAGGTTGTGGACAGGTGTCTTTTATACTGATAACGAGTTCAAACAGGTGCCATTAATACAGTTAACAAGTGTAGGACAGAGGAGGCTCTTAAAGAAGAAGTTACAGGTCTGTGAGAGCCAGAAATCTTGTTTGTTTGTAGGTGACCAAATACTTATTTTCAATCATAATTTGCAAATAAATTCTTTAAAAATCAGACAATGTGATTTTCTGGAATTTTTTTTCTTCTCATTTTGTCTCTCATAGTTGAGGTATACCTAGGATGAAAATTACAGGCCTGTCACGCTCCTGGGTTCATGTCACGGTTGTGGTTCCATGTCATGTTTTCCTCTGGGTTATTGTCTGGTCCTTTTCCCTGTGTTTTTCCTCTTGTCATTAGTTCCCTGGTGTCTAGTTAACTGATTGTGTTCACCTGGGGCCCTTGTGTTTCTCCTCCCCTGCCCAGCTATTTATTGTCCTGTGATTACCCTTCTGTGTATTTAGTCTTGTCTCCTCCTGTGTTCAGTGTTGGTGCTTCTTTTGTTCGTGACTTAGTTCACCGGAGAGTGTTTTGTTTGTTCCAAGTTTACTCTAGACCTTGAAATAAAGGTGTTATCAAATGTTATGCGTTTGGGTCCTACCTGCTTCACTCACCGTATCAAGGCCTCTCATCTTTTTAAGTGGGAGAACTTGCACAATTGGTGGCTGACTAAATACTTTTTTGCCCCACTGTATATATGTTAATAATTTTGATTTTGGGAGAAAGGGTGGGATTACATAATTTTAAAGTTCTTCCCACCCTTTTTCGGGTGTGTAATTAAGTAGATTATTTGTTGATATATAATTTAAAATTAGTAATATTTTTGTATATCAATTTGACATTGCTCAATTTTGTATTGTATAATAATTCTCATGTTACATTTTTGTATTATTGTTTTACACATTCGAAATAAATCAAATCAAGCAGAAATGCCTTAGAACAACTTCAAAGTAAATATAGGAAAAGAAAAAAAGGACAAATACATTTTAGTCTTTGCCCAGATTTAATTAAGGGGATTAAAGTGCAGCAGCTAAATTAATTAAATGAATACTAGTATCAAAAGTATAATCACGAATATCAAGTATTGAAATGTAAATAATTTGTTTTAAGAATGAAAGTACTGAATGCCGACGTGACTGGTATACTATTAAATGCAACTAATGATTATTCAGATAAAGTTATTAATTTATATATTTGTGATTAATCTATTGTTTTATGTACATTTTCCATCTAATTGTATTACAAAAGTTAAATGCAAAGGTTCACTTTTATGTTTTCTATCAGTGTGATTTCATTTGTTTCTACTCTCCGTTATGTGCATAGAGCCCCTCTTAGGATCTAATTAAATTGATATGATCAGTTTACAATTTATTTATGCTAAACCTGTTTTCGCTACGTTTAATTTATCTTATAAACTTTTGATTTGATATTTTTCAGTAATATTACAATTTTGAATATTGGTCACGTTAATGATGGTTAAGAGTTTAACAATTCCAATGTATCCCTCTAAAATATAATGTGCCATATATATGCTTGCTGCTGAAAGAGGGAAAGATTCAGGGTCAGTGAAAGAGTCACAATATATATTTAATTAAGTACTTATTACTGCCATTCAAATATATGTATATATTTAGTATTAAACCGTGACAGACTGATAAATGTTGTTGCAGTATACTATATTTTTTTAAAACGGCGTCCGTCCCCACCTTTAAAGAATCCAACGGAGTGCAATGTGTTTTTGCAATGTCTGGACTTTTGACAGCGCTGCCTTTTGCAGAGACAGATTTAAAAGAATCATAAATCCAGTCGTGAAACCAGTGGTGATATAAATAGTTGTTTTATGCTGTTGTAAGTCTAACGGCTCCATTTCTCTCCCACCTCCTGGCAGTTGAGGCATGTTCTCAGTGACTGTAACAGCCAGAAAAATTCATTGCAAGCATGACCTGAAACCCAAAGCAGCCATCAGGGCCCTAAAAGAGCTTTATTCTGTTTTGGACTTTATTATTGGAGTTCCACTTCCATGTGGGTTTATCCTTTTCTTTTCAGTTTTTCCCTGCTTTCTTCCCCCCACTACAGGCTTCTAAGCAATTTGCTTTTTAAAACTACAAAGACAAGTGACCACTTATTACTTACATGGTCAATAATCTCTCAACTCCCAAGGACCAGAGGATACAAGTGTTTTGCACAGAAGTCCCCTCATGATGCCGAAATTCACAAGTGCCCCAGTTGCAGCGTGTTATTACATCTACTTACGGTATGGAAAACAGTGCAGAAAGGAAACGTGTCCTTGACACAGTTATGTTTATAAATAATATCGCTTCTCACTGGAAACCTGTACACATGCAGTATAAAGCTTGGTCTGCTAAGAAAAACCTTTGAAACTCCTGAATGTTTTATTAGCAGCAGAGAAATTGGGTAATTGCTGTGCGCCTTCTTTAATACGAGTGCCTGAGGACACAGCTGGACACCTGAGGAGTGCTCTGAGTGAGACTCTGTGCAGTAGAGGCTTTCTCTAATTCCATGTGAGCATATCCAAACAGGAGACCATATTTTATAATCATCCTGCTTTAAAACGGCTAGCAAAGATAGACTGAGCATAATGATTTGTAACCCATTTGGTTTTAAAATCACTAAACAGTGTTTGATTCTTATGTGGACATCTTTATAAAAGGCTTGCAAGAGTTAAAGCTTATCAGTTGCTTTGCGAGTCCCACACACACTGAGGAAAACCGACAATTCACAACAAATTTAAGTTTCCAAGATCAACCCCCAAGTAATTATTAGAAACTCTTTGGAGCGCTGTGGTTTGAAGGGTGTTTTGACAGGCACGGTGCATTTGCAAAGGAAGCTAATTGACTTGCAGCAACTAATTAATTCAAAGGTTGCAAGGTTGCGATAACGGTGTAATGAGAGAAGGGAATGTCAACACCAGTTGATAATAGCCGTGCTAACTATAGACGAGATAATGTTCGACAGCTCTTCTATGGGGAACTGGGCTTCCAGATGTAAAAACAGGTGGTGATGACACAATGTGGAGGCAAGAGAAATCTTCATAGCCGTACGACAGGTTAATTCAATTCAATTCAATTCAAGTTTATTTATATAGTCCAAAATCACAAATCCTATTTGTCTCAGAGGGCTTCACAAGTCAACAAACACAATTGGCAATGTAAAACAATGTAAAAACAACAAACATATCTTATAAGATCAATGTGAAAATTACAGGTTACAGCTTAATGTTACAGTGGACTCGCAACAATTATGTTTATAGTTAAAAATAGAAGTGACTAATATCACCATTTATAGGCACACAAAAAGTTGAAAGCCTTCTACAGAATAAAAAGCAAACAATTACTTAAATATATTGGAAAGATGTCACTTAATTGACTTAGTTATTTAAAAAAAAGGCATTTATAAGGGACTTAAGGGACTTTATTAAAAAGCTCCTCCATCTGTGTACAAATTGAAAAATACCAATACTGAAAGTCATGAAGCTTCTTTCATTCCACAACCCCATGTAAGCACTCTATGAAAAAAACTGAATTCAGTTTCTGAAGTTTATTGCCACTCTGACTTGACATGCAGTATAGGTGGATGAGGCTCTCACATTGGTTGTAATAACACTTCTCTGCATTGACTACACCTACCTGTTGTAATCCAAACTGTCAAAGCCAATGCTGGCTTTCTCAGTGCCGAGGCAGGCATTTCCACCTGAAAGGTAGCGGACCCTTTAATAATACCATTCACTGAAACCTCAAGCACTCAACTTGGATAAGAAAGTTAGAAGATTTTGCAGATTGACCAAGTGGGAAAATAAACAGTCTACTGAAACTTTGGTACTTTATTTGCATATTTCGCTGTCAATAATGCATAATTAACTTAAGAATCACTCCAAAAAATATATTTTTTATTACATTACATTGCCTTTAGCTGACACTTTTATCCAAAGCGACTTACAATAAGTACATTTGACCAGGAAAATACAACCTTGAAGAAAACAGAATCATATAAGTACATCAAGTTTCATAGAGCCAAACATTTCAAGTGCTACTCAACTGGCTTTAGATAAGCCAGCCCTTTATTAGTATATAAGTGCTTTGTTAGTAATTCTATCGCTCGAAGTGGAGTCGAAAGAGATGAGTTTTCAGTCTGTGCCGGAAGATGTGCAAGCTATCTGCTGTCCTGATTTCAATGGGGAGCTCATTCCACCATTTTGGAGCTAGGATAGCAAACCCACGTGTTTTTGCTGATGGGAACTTGGGTCCCCCTCACAGTGCGGGTGCAGCGAGCTGTTTGGCCGATGCAGAGCGGAGTGCACGTGCTGGGGTGTACGGTTTAACCATGTCCTGGATGTAGGAATGGCCAGATCCATTTGCAGCATGGTACGCAAGTACCAGTGTCTTGAAGTGGATTCTAGCAGTTACCCGGAAGCCAGTTTTATCAAACATATAAGCATAAATTAAATCAAATCAAATCAAGTTTTATTTATATAGCACATTTTTATATAGCACATTTTTAAAATGATTTCTGGTCGAGCCAAAGTGCTGTACATACAATAAAAATACTTTACAATAAAAACACTTTACAACAAATACAACGGCACAAATAAAAAATAACACACAGGGGAATGTCAGGAGTCGTGCTCTGCTCAGACTAGAAGGCCAGAGAGAAGAAGTGAGTTTTAAGTGTAGATATAAAAACCCCTAGTGTCTGAATTAACTAAATTAAATGAAAACCTCTAATGGGTTAATTATTATTTTCCACCCCATACCGTGTATACAGTAATACGTACCTATAATCCATACCTATAAGGCCATTGGTTAATGTATGACATGAATAACTGCCTTTTGACATCTAAAATAACAACAGCAAAAGCTATGACATTGGGCTTTCTTCTCAGCCAAAACAGGACTCAGTCTGTTCTTATAGGGACAGTTGGGGCCCATTTGGTTGACCATGCAGCGAGGCTGACCTAATTGGCATGTCAAAAAACACTCGGTCTCACTTTAAGCAAAGATTAATCCTCAAGGGTAGAAAACCTTGGCGTGTTTCTCGTCAAGGCAAACAACTAGATAAGCCAGATAAGCTACCCTGAAATTAAGTGCATTTTAAAACACATTGTTCCCCGAATTTGTCTTGAAAGACAAGTGAAGCTGAAAACCTCGAGAGGCATCATAGCTCAATCATGTTTTCCTCAGCTTGAACATATTTTCTAATTATGCCTTGTCCCCTTTGGCTGACAGAAATGTTTTGTGAGCTGGTTTTAGTTTTTTACTTTTTTTATATGGGACTCCAGACAATTAGGGCTTATAGTGGATTTGCCTCCTCATGTATGACCCTAAGTTCTTAAGTTGCGTGATGGGAAGAAAAAGCTGTGTTGAACCCAGTTGTTATGCTCTTCATTCTTGCTTTTATATGCTTTGTTTTGCTTGTCCAACTGTCACATCAGATGGGGGATCTTTTTTTTCCTAAGAGAGTGCTGGGGTGAAAGTGCTGTATGATTGTAAGGCCACTGACATCAGTTTAACAGCGAAATGTCAAGTTTTTGCCAAATAAACCTTTAAGATTGTTATAGATTGACAAGCTAAGATTATCACAGTGGGTACACTTTTATTAAAATAGCTATCATTCTTTTCTTAATGGAAAAATAAACTATTATTCTGACTATTCCTAATGGCCAGATTTCCGACAAGAAAATGAGGAGACCAGGGGAAAAGACAATCTGCCATGCCATCTTGAGTTGGTGTCTGAAAAGTAACACCCATGCTCTGCCTCCTCTTCAGTGGCTGCATAAATAGCTGCTGAGATTGCTGATTGATAATTATCCTTATCTCCCAATGTCTCCTGTTACGAGGAAACAAATTATAGGAGAGGGAAGCTGGCAGGCAGAGGTCAATGCGAGGACTTCTACATTTCATCTGGCAAACATTGAGAGATGGGGGTGCCACAGAGTGACAGTCTCCGACCCCGAGGTGAGATCTGAAAGGGATGATAAAGGCAACTGACGGAGGGAAAATTGGCAAATAATTACAAAGGCTAGAGGGGCACATTTTGTCTCACCCTGTCCCTTTCTCTCAGTCCTAAAACACACACAAAAACACACAATGCAACAACAGTGACAAGGCATTGTGAACACCCACAGGTGGCCACTCAAATGACTTCTAACTCCTGTCCTCCCATTATACCGGCATGCTGTTTACTTTGTTTTGTACCAGGAAAAATATTTTATGTCATTATCCTCCAGAGGTAATGTCCTCCATTAAAACCGTATCTGTGCTGGAGAAGCTGCCAAATTGGTTCCCTTTTTATATAGCGGCTGCTGGTTTAAATTACATCAAGGATAATGGCACATTTGATTTGATGTCATGTTTGTGAGGTTTTTTCACCTCATTGTTGGTTGGAAAATGTCATACTGATCCGATGAAGTTTGATTTGTTATTTACTGAAGTAATGGAGGTAGACTTCAATGTAATAATCAAATAGAAAGATGAAAGAAGGCAAAGCTTTTAACTTTCATCAACAGCAGAGAGCATTTCAAAACAAGCCCTTATCCATATAGGAATCTACATATTATTATTTCATACCTCCTCGATTTACTTCCAAATGCAGAAATCAAGAGTAGTGAGTTTGCTTTTATGTATGGGTGTGCAGCCTTTCTGAACTGAGTTAACCTCACGTCACAGACCAGCAATTTATGCTCACATCTTTATGCATCTTAAGTGTTTTTATTGCCTAGCACTAACCATACCTTAAAATAGTAATCCATTGATGTAGCATTGCCAACCATAACACTGTGTGAATACCAAATTAATGCAACAAGAACAACAAGAGTTGTTGAAGTAGTAGTGATAGTAGTGGTAAGTAGTGGCCTGAAAGCTGACTGCCAATCACAACTAGTCAACTACACAAATACATTTATTTTTCAACAATTTCAGATGGCTAAATAAACATTTTCTATAGCTGATAGTGCTAAAATATATAGAGGGACATTTTTCACCTGAACTATCTACCTGTTCATTTACCCTCATCAATTATTTCTCCTTATACCATGTTTGTGGCCTTTCCTCCTTCTTTTTTTCCCTTCAAACACCTCTGTTACCCATTAATCATGTCATGAGTCTCTCATTGGACTCCCCCAGGGAGGGCTGAGGGGATAAGAGGACTGAACTGCACTTGAACTGGAATAAATGCAGCAGGGCAGATAGACCAGCTGAACCAAAGCATGTCTTAAGGTGTGTGTGTGTGTGTGTGTGTGTGTGTGTGTGTGTGTGTGTGTGTGTGTGTGTGTGTGTGTGTGTGTGTGTGTGTGTGTGTGTGTGTGTGTGTGTGTGTGTGTGTGTGTGTGTGTGTGTGTGTGTGTGTGTGTGTGTGTGTGTGTGTGTGTGTGTGTGTGTGTGTGTGTGTGTGTGAGAGAGAAAGCAAGCGAGATTAAAGTGCCGTGCTTTGTTTTGTGTGTGTGGCTCACTGGCAATACAGTCGAAAAGGTAATGCCTAAAGTATATTCTTAATCCCAAACATTGTTTCTTCTTTCATTTACAACCTCCCTCACTGATTCAACCTGACAGAAGCGAGGTGGGCGCAGATTTATCACGTTCTGTTTCAGAAGTGACGCCTTGATACACGCAGTCTTTACCCAAAAAGTGAGAAAGATGGCAGAAGACAGTGTTCTTTTTAAACTAAATTACATGTAGCTGAATAAATCTGAGGCATGTGATCTGTGGGGGGCTGAGCTGTAAATCTTGACTGACTCAGAAGCTGAGTCCTCTCACTGGATGCTCAGTTAGATTTATTGTTCTCCACACATGAGGTTATTGTTTTGTCTCTGTGCTGTTTCATGAAGGAGAAATAAATGAACAATCGTATGCTTGTTTACTTGATCAATTTAAGATGGCTGTGTTCTCAGTGAGAAACAAAACACAATTTAAAAGAGTAGTTCCACATTTTGGGAAATCCAGTTATTGGCTTTTTTGTCAAGAGTTACAGTAGATGGAAAGATAGCTATCAGTCTTACGTGGCTATCCGTCTGCTTTAATATGAGGCCTCAGCTAGCAGCTGTTTAGCCTATATTGGTGGAATTGCTTAAAGCTACTTATTCAGCAATTGTTAAAAGTGACACAGTATAGGTAGTTGAGTTCGAAGATTAAATCATACATAAACTGAACACCTCTGATAAAGGTGTGAAGTATTACCAAAAGTAGAATTGTAGAGTATTATAATCCCCAATGGAGAAATATGAAGTATAACAGCATACGGTAAAATATGAAGATCTCTAGGCAATCTTGATTAGCAGCTTACTGTATGTTTGATTTCTCAATTTCACTGTCAGAAAAATAATATACTGAAATTAGAAAAACAATATATATATATATATATATATACACAGTGGGGCAAAAAAGAACCACACGGGGGGACCTAGTCAATGACCTGCAGAGAGCTGGGACCAAAGTAACAAAGGCTACCATCAGTAACACACTACGCCGCCAGGGACTCAAATCCTGCAGTGCCAGACGTGTCCCCCGGCTTAAGCCAGTACATGTCCAGGCCCGTCTGAAGTTTGCTAGAGAGCATTTAGATGATCCAGAAGAGGATTGGGAGAATGTCATATGGTGAGATGAAACCAAAATAGAACTTTTTGGTAAAAACTCAACTAGACGTGTTTGGAGGAGAAAGAATGCTGAGTTGCATCCAAAGAACACCATATCTACTGTGAAACATGGGGGTGTAAACATCATGCTTTGGGGCTGTTTTTCTGCAAAGGGACCAGGACGACTGATCCGTGTAAAGAAAAAAATGAATGGGGCCATGTATCGTGAGATTTTGAGTGACAACCTCCTTCCATCAGCAAGGGCATTGAAGATGAAACGTGGCTGGGTCTTTCAACATGATAATGATCCCAAACACACCGCCCCGGCAACGAAGGAGTGGCTTCGTAAGAAGCATTTCAAGGTCCTGGAGTGGCCTAGCCAGTCTCTAGATCTCAACCCCATAGAAAATCTTTGGAGGGAGTTGAAAGTCTGTGTTGCCCAGCGACAGCCCCAAAACATCACTGCTCTAGAGGAGATCTGCATGGAGGAATGGGCCAAAATACCAGCAACAGTGTGTGAAAACCTTGTGAAGACTTACAGAAAACGATTGACCTCTGTCATTGCCAACAAAGGGTATATAACAAAGTATTGAGATGAACTTTTGTTATTGACCAAATACTTATTTTCCACCATAATTTGCAAATAAATTCTTTAAAAATCAGACAATGTGATTTTCTGGATTTTTTTTTCTTATTTTGTCTCTCATAGTTGATGTATACCTAGGATGAAAATTACAGGCCTCTCATCTTTTTAAGTGGGAGAACTTGCACAATTGGTGGCTGACTAAATACTTTTTTGCCCCACTGTATATATACATCGTTACACCAGTGATTCCTGGGTTCATGGTACAGTATGGGCTGCAACAATTCCTGATCATGTTACAAAGTTCAGCTCAATAAAGCAATGATTCAGCACTGATCCAGGCCTAGATCAGTAACGTTATTGATAAAGAATCCAGATGATCCAGCTTTCCTTTATTGATAGAGGTCTTGCAAACCCAAGACTACGGAAGGTAGCCCTGATTTTAACCCCAACAACACACACCGCACTCATGGCATTGACATGGAACATATTGGATTCCATGCTGGAGCAATCAGGCCAGGACAGCAGCATTGGGACACCCCGAGACGCGACCAGGAGCCAGGATAATTAACATTTATTGATACATGACTGCTGTAATCCTGTTTGCCCAGTGAATTAAACCAGCTCATTACAGGCTTAATGGTGGGTAGGGGAGATAAATAATAGATGCCAGTCCACTCACTGGCACTTTAGCATGCATCAGGAGACCCCTCCACCACTTCCCCCTCCCCCTCCCCCAGCATTCCTGACATCAATTTGCCCTACACAAAGTCAAGACATCCTCCCTTTGAAACCAAGACTGACATCACCACTTCAATCCAATCAAGTGGTCTCATGTGGGCTTAGTTTTCCTGATGGTAGATTTGGATAAAAGTTCAGTTGGGTACTTAATCAGGAATGTGAACACGTGCAGGCACATTTTCAATAAAGTGAGGATGTTACAATTAGCAGCATTAATGTTTATGTTTCAGCTCTTGGGAGTGTTTCATTATTAACATAAAGATTGAGAGAAAAAGCTCTTAGTAATTGTCAATACCGAGAATGGGTGTTGCTGTATTTTCCCTTCCCTCTCCTAATACTTAGCGTAATACAAGGTTTACAAGTATTATATAAGTTATATAAAGTGTACATTTTAGGGGAAGTTACTGCAAAGCATCCTGACAAACAGATTATGTTTTTGATGTGTTTCTTATCTCCTGTCCTTCCCGATTTGTTCCCCCTCCTGACGGCATAACTTTCCCCCTCCTGCTCCTCCACCTCCCTCCTGTTACCCCACATGAAACGCTGCCTTATCAAGCTTTAAACCAAAACTCAGTGCATTTTCATGTGCTGCCCCGCCTTGCTAAATCCATTCAACTCAGAAGCTCAAAAACGCTCAAGACTAGCAGTTTGAAAGGAAATGGTAACGGCTGGATGTTTTATTCCTTTATTTATACATAACACTGCAAGATCCAGCCCCATCTTACTTATTTTTTTATTTTAAGTGTCCAAAAATATTTCAGAACATAAACATTAAAGATGTATTGTGCTTTGATAAAAGATCTAGGCTACTTTTTTAAAGAGATGCAGCACAAAGACGTGTCATACGCTTTATTTAAGTGTATGACCCTCAACAAATATAACTTCTGATGATGAATAGAGTATTTAATTATATTTGTATGTATTATATTATGTACCTTTTTTTCTGTGAACATCAGTTTAAACACAATTTTCTGTACAGTTTATACAAGTGAAAACATTTGTCTTGAAAATAATGTTATTATACATAATTGCAATAAACTCCACATTCTCTCAAAACATAGTTTTTTAAGGAACTAACACTGGGTTAGTTCCTAAGTTAGCCTGGGGCACATTCAACACATTCAACACCTTTTCATCACAGCTATAACATGAAAAGTTAAACCAGTGGAGGTCAGCAAAACAAGAGCTTTGCTGGTGTTCAAGTTATTTTTAATGGATCATTTCTGTCCATTGCCACCTGATTTGCATTGCTTGTTCTGTCGGGAATGCTCTTTAAATTAAAACTCTGCTTAAACATATAAGAAGTCAAATGTAGACCTCCTCTGCCTCCTGGACCAATCCCATATGATCAAGGCAGCCTGTGTTTGTGAGTGATTTGTGATGATAGTGTGGCGCCTGCCCTGCGTGGGAGAAGTCTCTCTTTCCGCTGAACAATTGCTTCTGTTAGTGTATGACTATGTCCCTTCTCATTTTTGCTGAGGATCATTATTACTCTATAAATCTTAATAAAAGGCTTGTTGTTGGATTCATGCGCTGTTTCTCTTACGCAGTTTAACGTTTCAATCTTCTGAGAAACCATTTGAAAGCTGTTCAGAGACTATAATATTTTGTCACTATCTCAAATATTGTAATAAAAAATTGAACTAATATCCAGTCACTAGCATTGATTGTATAACTTTTATGTGCTCCATCACAGTGTGGTGCAGGATTATCAACCCTTGTGTACAATTATAGAAAAAAAATGATAACCAACTACCTTTTATGAGCACTAGCGAGATGCATTTATTTTCTGTTGTTGTATAACAGAAGATGTGAATTATGCAGATGGAGATTTCACCCAAGAATAGAGATTGTCATGAAATCTTACTTGCAGAATGTTTTCCAATTATCTTGGATAGTTTAAACGTGTGAACATGAAGACATTCCTCAGATGCTAGAATCAAACAGGATAGATGTTCGCTCAAAACGAGCTGGAGTTTTCCCCAGACAAAGAACCACTGACTCTGTAGATTTGTGTGTTGCTTTGACAGTTTTTACTAAAAGGAATCCTTTTTCACACCAGCAGACAGGAGCTCTGAGAAACACCTTTTTAAAATAATCATCGTCCATACAAATGCTTATTCACTTTGCACTGAAGCAGGTCTAGATTGCACCTCAAAGAACTGAGCTCCAATTATCCGTCATGGTCAAGTTGGGCTTGATGTAACATAAAGATCTGAGGCAGAATTCTGTCAATACACTGTGTTTTGTTTCCTTAACCTCAAAGTAACTAAGGTCGGGAGGACATTTCAAAACATGTCTCAAGAACACCGACAGCATTCAGCATTTCAGTTGTAAGACACATACTCTCATTGTCCTCATTATGTCACTTCTGACATTTGCGATGCTTTTGCCTGTTTGTTTGTTCTGGTTTGTATTGTTTTCCTCCGGTGCCACCCATGAGGGTCTATCAGTATCAAAGCAACACGTCAGAAACCTGACACACATCTCAAGACTTTCCCCAACACTGCCGGGGCTTAGAGTACACTGAAGTGAGAGTGAAGCAGGCTCTTGGATCCTATTAGAAGGATATGTGTTATATAGTATAGTTATACAGTGCAAGTGCATGTATATGTATGGGTAACATCAACTGTATGGTGTCAGATTCAATTTTCTTTTTTACCATTAAGCTGATACACCAAAGTTTTTGAAATATCCTCAGATATTGTGGCTAGAACTGCCATTATCCACACTTGTGAACTGAATGCAACTTTTCTATCACCTTCATGTCAATGCAAACTAAACTGAACCTTTTTTTTGTGTGGCAATAATACAACCTTACTTAACATCAAATGCAAATGGTTGGAAACCTTTCACAGAAAATTGCCATGCTTTCCAGCTTTCTTAGATATCTAAGAACGCTGCTGCTACTACAGCTGCCAGCTTTTATAAAAGAATAATACTGGAATAGCACCCTCTGGTTCCCAAGTCCCCACTGACTAAGCTACATGTCCCCTCCATCCTTTATATAATCTCATTGCCCCGTCTTTTACTTCTAACTCTTTAATATTAACAGTTAGAATTGAAAAAATGTATGTTAAAAACAAATATGTGCAACAATTGAAAAGAAACGTGTCTTGATGTAATGTATTGACCAAGTAACAATGAGATTAGTTTGATAGTTTATGAGCAGTTTGAAAAAACGAAACCGCATTCAAGCCCAGTAGATGGGTTTGTCTGATCATCAGCTCTCAGTTATTACGAGCAAGACTGTGTGACTCCTCGGTAGTTGTGACTTTGACAAGTCCAAACTCTGACAGGCCGAGATAACTTTTGGAAGTTGTGGCAAATTGGTATCCCCTCTATGTTGGAACGATTTAGCAATTCCAATCCCTGTTGGAAACATCACTGCTGAGCGTATTATTGACAATGGGTGCGTTTTTGACATTTTACTTCTTCCAGTTTTCTATTTGTCAGAACTTTCCTTTTTGTCCTGACCTGCAATCTTTTTCCTGTCGGACCATCTGTCCCAGCAGCTCTGAGAAAAACATATTCAGAGTCAATTTAAGAGGATATGTTCTGTTTCTATTACAGGAAATAAC
Organism: Notothenia rossii; assembly: GCF_949606895.1. Lineage (NCBI taxonomy): Eukaryota > Metazoa > Chordata > Actinopteri > Perciformes > Nototheniidae > Notothenia > Notothenia rossii. The sequence continues at coordinate 23,859,197 of NC_136902.1, forward strand.
TACATTTTAAGAGTGCATCTCGCCTTTGTTTTTTTATTTATTCTAAATTAAGTCTTGCTCATAAGAAAAGTATAATGAAAAACAAACACGCAAGGTACAGTATAAAGGCACCACTTCATATATAGCTATTCTACATTAGTTATTTATGTTCAGTGGGAAGGAAGTGGTATGTGGAGGTCAGTGTTTTGGATTGGCCAATAGGCATTTACCTCGTTAAGTGCTGCTGATGTTGATTAGAGCTGGTTTAACGGAAAATATTACTATTATTATTACTTTGCTCATTTGAGGCATTTTGAGTTCCCTAACATTATCCATGTCTTTACTATACTCAAGTCTTCACATACTGTTTACTCCTTATTTCTTCTCATAAATAATAACTCAATACTTGTCAGTCACACAAATGTACCATTAGTTCATCAGATTGCACGGACACCGTTAAGCGTTTGGCTGTAACTGGCCGTAAGAGTTTATGATTGGGTATCTTGTAAAAGGCTCACGCTGTTTTGTATTTATTTTCTAAATAAAGCTTTAGAGGGATTTGACCTTAAAATCCATAGCAGAGGCCAAGCCAATCCACTAATCAACGTGTTGAAGATGTTATGGGAAACTTTCTGTTAAAAATACCTCAATATCTTTTATTCTTGAAAGAAGAAATTGGGATAATTCATTTAGTGCAGATTTCTGCTTTATAATTAAAAGGCTATTTCCTAAAAAAAAGGAAACATGAAAATCATGCATGTTCATTTTGTTTAAAAACGTATTTATACCTACATTTTCCTCGATAAAGAATACATTAATATTGCAATGTACATTTAAAAAAAAACAGCATGTGCAACAAAGGTAATAAATGTGTAGCAAAATACAACGCACCTCATTAAAACACTTGTTAAAATTATCCACCTATCTAACGAACTAGCAATTATCACTACATACTTGCACAATGTGAGATCATTCTATAATCTTCCTAATCTTTTCCACTTACATTTGTTAGAATTCATTCTATATGCAATATAAACACCTACTGTGTGTAATAGTACATTTAGTTAATATCTACAATTTAAATAATAAACGTTTCATTTTATCCCTGTTCGTCAAACAAAGTGCTGATAATGTAGACTGTAGTTCTTTTTTTGTAGTGGGACACATTAAAAGGATGTATTTCTCAGAAAGAGGACGAAGAAACACTCAAACAAAACATGAAAGTAGAATACGTTTGTGCCGCCTCCAGTCCCAAATTGCACTTTAGTGTGAGAAGCATTCTGGTCAAGATGAGTGAAATACATTTCTCTTTGATCCCAGTCTGTTGAAAAGAAGCAAAAGCCTTTATCTACAATTTAACACAATAAAACCCATTCACTGTTTCTAACGTTTACCCATAAGGATTGTTCTGCTAAATTATTCTTGATTAGGCTGATGGTGGAGACAGACAAAGGGAAAACCCTGGAATAAATCATTCCACCTAACAAGTAAGCAGCACCTAATTTACTCAATCTTAACACCCACAATTATTGCTGGTGGAAGAACAAATGTAAATGACAATCAAATGTTGCATTAGCCATGCTTCACAGATTTTAACTGCGCAGAGGAACAGACGGAAAATGGCGGCTGAATTGCACTGCTGCGAAGTCATTTTCAAGACAAATGCTGGTCAATCTCTGCTGAGCAGCAAAACAACATGTGTCCAACAGCTTTCCATTTTGAAACTAATGGAGCTGTTGAGAAAATAAGTAAACCAGAATGACAACAAAACAGCTTGTAAGGTGCGATGATGATTAACTCCTGCATGGCGGGGTTATATAAAGCAAGAACTACACGACACACACATGAACAGGTCCCACTCACTAACCTTTCAAGGGAGCACCTGCACAACCTCCTGTGTTTTAATCATGCAGGGATTGATCCAGCTTTCCTTCACCGGGTGTCTACCCTCAGAACTGGCCAATTGAAGTAGCCAGGTGCAGCCTCTTCAGAGTATCTAACACAATAGCCCTCCAATTGCTGTGTTCTCACCAACACCACAATCATATGCAACCAATTATTCTGCCTTTTCACACTGAATGAAAACATTAAATCCAGTATCCAATTTTTATCCTTTGAAATATGGTGTGTCCGGCTACTGCAGTAGACTCATTGAAATGCCACCTTTTTGCTTTCTTTTCTCGGTTTTCTTTAAACGGCATAGAGTTCTGAGGGATCCTGCTGCTCTCTTCTGCTTTAAGGAGATTGTTGGTGTGTTTTAGCTTACAGAAGTGTTGTTTAAAAGTAAACTCTACCATGTGTTCAAAGGATTTACAGTGTGTCAGGAAAAAGATAAGAGAAAGAGAAATCACGCTATGATGTTGTAAGGTCAGGCCTCTGACCCACATCAATGCCTTGGGGCTATCCATCCCAAAGTCTGGGTTAGCTGACAGTTGATGGGACTGAATGGGGTCAAAAAGTGAGGTTATTGGGATAAACACCACATCAAAGTAGAGCTCTTTTGTGTCTGTGCGGTAGCGTGACCTATTGCTACTTTGTTGCTGCAGCTGAACGTGACGCATAATGGGATGCATCTGACATTTCCCACAGCTAGACAGGAAGAGCACCAATCCATGCCAGTAACAACCAGTATGCCACAACATCCCCACAGTGTCCGCAAATGCACTATACAATCACAAACAGCATCTGTTCAATTACGTGCCATTAAATGATTAGCTGATGTTCATAAAATGAGGCCATCAGCAACGATGTCACACCGCGTAATACACACCTTCTCTCACCACTCAATGACTCCACAGTCAGCATTGGCCGCCTCAGTGTACCAACCTATCTAATCAACCCCCCACCCCATCTCCACCACCACCTCACTCAGCCATTCTTCTGCTCCATTGAGCTCAAAGCCACTCGTGCCCCTCTTGTACTCTACTCAAGCAGAATCATTGGCAGTGACAAACATCATTATAATGTTCCTCAATGAGCGCTCCACCTTCGACTGCATGTTGTAGCCTGGGGGGCGGCTCTTCTCCTGAGTGGGATCTATATGTGCTGACCGTTGTTTGCATGCTCGCAGTTTGACGACTACTCTAGTGACTCACACACACCCAAATCACTTCCCCGTCCACCTCTGCTTCCAAATTATTATGCATCAGCTGAAAGATTTTGGGGGGGAAACAACATCACGCAGCTTTTTCATTATAACTTTGTGAAGTTTGAGTTGCTATTACATGACTGATTGTTGAGAAAACAAGTTCATAAAGCCCTCGATTATGCTTCTTGCTTTTTGAGTGAAAGGCACTGCATAGTGATTTAAGCAATACAAAAATGTTTTTGTTAGTTGACATTTTCAAACCAACAGTACCGTTTTCAGCAGGGCATTGATGCCACAATGACTCAGTGATTCAAGATAAAGCAGGATTGGTACAGCTTTGGGAAAAATGTCCTACTCCATACAAATCATACATGAATGAATTAAATACATGCATGAACACATAGGTCTTTTAAAAGACACATATTTGTCAATAGATTACAGGGAGCCTAAGCTGTTTTGCAACGTCTCTCTCTAGATAGGCCACAAGGCATTACAAAAAAACAAATTATGAATAATAGTTGTATACATTTTAACAGAAACTCAGAACTCATGAAGAAAACAGACACGAACAGATACGTCTCTCTTTCATTTTAATGTTATGTGGAACAGTATCATAACAGTTTGTGGAGCTGCTGCACTTTTCATAAAAATCTCAGCATTTGTCATAAACCATCGTTCTAATAAAATGATAAATGTGAAAATATATTTGAATATTTCAACAACGCAGAGGCAATAGCCACATACTAATGTATGTGTGTGATCATGTTGACTTTATCACAAAATGTTCTCATTTATTGCTGTTTTTCTTAATGCAAATTACAGTGGCTCTGTAATTTAAGAGCCCTATTATGCATGAAATATTAATCTGTGGTCTATAAGCGACACACTGTCAGTCTGTTGGGGGCTTAAGTGTTCATCACCACAAAGCTGTGCTTGGAGTACGTCTCCTACACACTGTTTCAAGTATTAACGCTGTGGGTCCTTGTGAATTTGTCTTAATTCTGAGCTTCCACAGAAAGTCGTGCATGTCCATGGGCAGTCTTTTTTATATCCTAAGCCATTATTTCCTTGATGATTTGTAACACACGTTATTCTGACAGCTACATTAACATTGCTGAAGTCACAGACATAAAATTGATATTGGGTGTGAATAACAAATGTCTGGCTTCCTTTTTGTTTCTGCATCAAATGGAGGTACATCAATGATATGGCTCTGGTTAGGAAGCATGTGTTGACTTTGACCTTTCCTAACCTTGGCATGAGGATGCTGTGACCAACTGTGAGGCCGTCTGTCTGTCCCTCACTGGGCCCTTTTCTTTAAGAGACAGGCCTGGAAATGTTGCCAACACATTCCTTTTTATTCTCATAAACTCTATCCAAAAGAAATTGGGAACGATGGAGTTATTATGACAATATATTTGTTTCCAAATGTACCAGCATGTTTTAATAACCACAGGAAAATTCAGACCAATCTGTGACAGCATGGGAACATAATCTTGTTTATGCTGACGTTGTAACTACCTTGTGCCATTGTGTGGTTCTGCTGTTCCTTTCTGGGACAAATCCGGAGGAACAGATGTAGCTGTTGTCCAAGATGGAAGCCCCTGCAGGGCGGCGCCAGTACCTTGCTCTGGGATCATGTGTCCACTCTGTTACCGAGTCCAAGAGGTGTGTGACACATTTGTGGCAGGTGGATTGCCAGGTATCCCAGTTGGAGGCCAAGCTTCCATGTGCTCAGAACTGGGATATTGTATACAGTATTGTCCAGCAAGTTCTTTAAGCGGTCATCAAAGTGTGTATGAAGGACTGAAAGAGCCATATAGGGAATTGAAACAAAAGCAGCCCCATGTGTCCAAAATGCTGAAGCTTTGTATTTTTAACTGTGTGTTTCCAAGCCCCTCTGCACAATACATGTTCATTGTAGCTTTTATCAAATATTTTCCCATTGTTTTTCCTCAAAAATAGGTGATGCACTTAATAATATATGTACAGTAATGTAATCACATATTTCAGAAGTTCATGGTAAGAAGCTTCATTTGAAAATACTGTACACTCTGATTAGAATGTGAAAACATATTTACCCTCGAGGCAGGGAGAGGCTAAGTGGCATGCAAAGTGGAAAGGTGACATGACTCCTGAAATGTATAATGTAAGCGTGTGTGTGTGTGTGTGTGTGTGTGTGTGTGTGTGTGTGTGTGTGTGTGTGTGTGTGTGTGTGTGTGTGTGTGTGTGTGTGTGTGTGTGTGTGTGTGTGTGTGTGTGTGTGTATAGGAGGCAGTACACCTGTAAGCCCTGCACTCACTAGAGCAAAGCCTATTAGAACAAGCATAAGACATATCCCTCACACTGTGTGTGTGTGTGTGTGTGTGTGTGTGTGTGTGTGTGTGTGTGTGTGTGTGTGTGTGTGTGTGTGTGTGTGTGTGTGTGTGTGTGTGTGTGTGTGTACAGTTCACAGACACACACACACACATACACACACACACACACACACACACACACACACACACACACACACACACACACACACACACACACACACATATATATAAACCCATCTCAGACAGAAAAGACATTGCACTGCGCAGGTATGAATTACCATTTTGATCATACCCACAGCAGCCGAGATGTCATGCAAACGTATTGTTCTGTCTAATGCTGAGGTCACCTTCAGCAAGTCAACAAGTCTAGGTGTCTGTGGCTGTGATGCTTTGTTCTAGGCACAAAAATGTATTTATTATCCACTGCAAATGCTTATTCATCAGCAATTGACAGCACTGAATCCGGCGACTGTCGGGGATAAATTTATTGTCGTGCTTCATGCAGAGGTTGCTGGGTTTCGAGAGATCTAACTGTGAATACAAGACGAGGCATTCCAAAGTCCACTTAATGCAACAGTGATGCTTTTCCAAGCACAACGTTTATTTCTAATCAATTCTAAAAGATTAGTCATTCCATTGACAGTCCTATCTCAGGCTTTTTTGTGCATTGTCCAATATTTGGTGCAGATTAAATATTGATTTCTATACATTTTTGGAACATAGTGAAAAATGTTCCCCTGAGGTGGATTATATGGAGCATTCATTTTTCTGAGTCTTACAGATCGACTTGGGAGGTGAGATTATACTAAACGTTTGCTCTTGTGGCTCTTTCAATGGTCGAGTTATTTGAGTATTCCACACGCCCTCCTCAAACCTCTTGTCCTTAGCACTGATGAAACCCCACTAAACTTACTGTCCAGTGCGATTTAAGTCCTTAAAGCATTTAAAGATGAGGAAAAAATAGACAATCTCCAAGAGAGTATCTCATGCCGATTTGCTCGCCATGCTTATCAACATAGTCTGTCTCCTTATCAAATTGGATTGGTTTATTTGAATAAGAGTGAAGTCCCTTTTGGTCAGCAGAAGATTAATATTGAATTAATCTGAAATTGTTAAATATGGGAAAGCCAGTGACAGTAGAAAGACCTTGAAGTCTGAAACCTTTGATACACTGCGTTCTTTGCTAGTCTGTCTGCATACAGACAGGCAATTTGAAGACAATTAAATCACAAGGACTGAGCAACTTTTTACTGAGCCATAGCCATAGTAAAGTACCTCTTCTGCATCTTGTAAAACCAATAATCTATCGTGCAACATTCTTTCAAACTGCAAAATATGCAACCGTATTATGCTGCTTGTTATAACTAAAATACCAGCATGGGACTAAGGTAAAAGCTTCAAGACTTGATTATCTTAAATGAATATCTGTGTAAACGCACGTTGTTTTCCTCACTCTAACGTTTAACAAATTAATAAACCTTTTCCCCTTTCATCCTCACTAATATACTGCTATGATTGCAATAGATATTGCACATTTCTCTTGGGTGAGTGATAATACTGATTGTGAAAAATGTGAATTTGTCTTTTCAACTGTAGAACAGAGCCTATTTCAGCATCCTGGTCCTCAGCTCATTAAAAGCTCTCTCCTTTTTTGCCAGTAGATAATTACAAAGGATTTACTGCAAGCCCTTGCCTTGAAATAGAGTAATCCCCAACAGGGCCAAGTGTCAGATACCTGTTTCATAGGAGATCACAGAAAAGTTGACACAGACACTGCAGATCAGGTTCATCTGAACTTCTAATTACAGATATCATAAGCACCACGATGACGTGACCTCTGCTTTCATCTGAGCACCAGGTAGTGAACTCCAGAGTATCCATGAGTGCACTACAAGCTGGATGCTCGCCTTGTTGTTATTCTTTTATCCCCCTACCCACACACGGCAGCCTTTGAGCCTCTGCAGATGCTTGTGAGAGCTTGGAAATCAATGCACTCAAACAGGGATAAGAGGGACTTGGTTTTGGATAACTCAGGATGCCTTAGTGTGCATTATTCATTAGACAGGAGAGACACAGTCACAATTGCTGCCACTGCAGAGGTGTACTGGAGACAAAATAATATGAAAGCTTAACCATATCACTCCCTAAATCTTAGAGCACAAGTGCTGTAATTCCTGATGTTTAGCTTTCTCTCGCCCCCTCTGTGTCGGAGCAGAAACAATACAGCTTCTGACAGTGTTGTAAAACTGTTTGAAATGGAAACAAGGGCAAGGCCTTTTCTGTAGCAAACCAGCGTTTCTGGTTTGATGTGGTAAGGACATAGCTAATGTAGACTTATGATCACTGTATCAAAACACTCATTGGAGACCTTAAGTAGCACATATTTTTAAGAGGTCTAAACGGAGATGTTACCAATACATAATAATGACTTTAAGTACCATAAGATAGAAAAATGGAAAGGCAATCACTGGCAAATCAAATCTTATCAAAAGAATTATGCCAGTATATTGCAACCTGACGTGCTTCCATGGGACTTTTGTGACTACGGTGCTAATGTTGCACTCACCACCTTTTCAATGCAGATTTTTGGAGGGTTTTCTGGGCAAGCTGCAAAGCCTCAGACAGCTTTCCAAATAACAGGATTTTTACATTAATAATTTTGAACGCTTGTCTCTGGCCTAACCACCCTGCATATTTAGCTGTAACTGTTGATATACTGTATTATTAGGAAACTCAAAAAGCTAAACATGCAGTGGTGGATTAACCCGTGGATAACATTATCTTATTATCTTTGTGTGAGGAACTGTGTAGCTCATCAGCAATACAAACCAGTAGAGTATTATACATTTTCTTTGACCGACATTGATCAAACATCATAGTAAGGAAAAGGAAAATGCCTTGGAAGTCGACCCCTATACAATGAGCACATTAACGGGAAATACAACGGGTGCAATATACCAGAGTTTTCCTCTAATGTCCCCATGAAAATTGGTGTGTGATGTCTTATTGAATATTGTGTGTCATCACATCAATTATAATAAAGTCATTTGCATTTCACTCAGACAGAGAGAATACTTTCTTTTCAAGCTCAGGGAGGACAGGGAGGAATCTAATCAAAAGCAAACACACACCCACTGTAAGGAGCGTATTCAACACTGATTATCACAGCAGTAGAAGAATGTATTGACATTCATTTTTTAAATTACCCAAGCTCATTAACTTCAGGCTTAATGTATGAATATATTAATCATGTCTCTGTACCTGCAAATATGTGGCCTTCATATGTTCCAAGAGATTTAGAGATGGATACATCTACACAAATATGGAATATCCTAGAAAAACATCTTGTTTACACCTATCATATACAGGACTGTCTCAGAAAATTAGAATATTGTGATAAAGTTCTTTATTTTCTGTAATGCAATTAAAAAAACAAAAATGTCATACATTCTGGATTCATTACAAATCAACTGAAATATTGCAAGCCTTTTATTATTTTAATATTGCTGATTATGGCATACAGCTTAAGAAAACTCAAAAATCCTATCTCAAAAATTAGAATAGTTCCTCAGACCAAGTAAAAAAAAAAGATTTATAACAGCAAAACACAATCAAACATTTGAAAATGTCCATTAATGCACTCAGTACTTGGTTGGGAATCCTTTTGCACGGATTACTGCATCAATGCGGTGTGGCATGGAGGCAATCAGCCTGTGGCATTGCTGAGGTGTTATGGATGCCCAGGATGCTTCAATAGCGGCCTTTAGCTCATTAGCATTGTTGGGTCTGGTGTCTTTCAGCTTCTTCTTCACAATACCCCACATATTCTCTATGGGGTTCAGGTCAGGGGAATTTGCAGGCCAATCGAGGACAGTAATGCCATGGTCAGTACACCAGTTACTGGTGGTTTTGGCACTGTGGGCAGGTGCCAGATCATGCTGGAAAATGAATTCCTCATCTCCATAGAGCTTTTCAGCAGACGGAAGCATGTAGTGCTCTAAAATCTCTTGGTACACAGCTGCATTTACTCTGGGCTTGATGAAACACAGTGGACCAACACCAGCAGCTGACATGGCTCCCCAAACCGTCGCTGACTGTGGGAACTTCACACTGGATTTCAAGCAACTTGGATTGTGCTCCTCTCCAGCCTTTCTCCAGACTCTGGCGCCTTGACTTCCAAATGAAATACAAAACTTGCTTTCGTCTGAAAAGAGGACTTTGGACCACTGTGCAACTGTCCAGTGCTTCTTTTCCTTAGCCCAAGTCAGACGCCTCTTCCGTTGTCTTGAGTTCAGAAGTGGCTTGACCATGGGAATACGGCTATTGTAGCCCATTTCCCGGACACGTCTGTGAACAGTGACTTTTGATACCTGGACTCCAGCTTCAGTCCACTGTCTTTGAAGCTCCCCCAAATTCTGGAAGCGACTCTTCTTCACAATGCTGTTAAGGCTGCGGTCATCTCTCTTGGTTGTGCAGCGTTTCCTGCCACATTTCCCCCTTCCAACAGACTTTTTGTGGATGTGCTTTGAAACTGCACTCTGTGAACAGCTTGCTCTTTGAGAAATTTCTTTTTGTGTCTTACCCTCCTGATGGAGGGTGTCAATGACGGTCCTCTGGACAGCAGTCAGATCAGCAGTCTTCCCCATACTTGTGATTTAGTTTACTGAACCAAGCTGAGTGTTTTTCAAGGCTCAGGAAACCCTTGCAGGTGTTTCGAGTTAATTAGACGATTCAAGTGATTCGTTGAACACCCTACTAGTATACTTTTTCATGATATTCTAATATTTAGAGATAGGATATTTGAGTTTTCTTAAGCTGTATGCCATAATCAGCAATATTAAAATAATAAAAGGCTTGCAATATTTCAGTTGATTTGTAATGAATCCAGAATGTATGACATTTTTGTTTTTTTAATTGCATTACAGAAAATAAAGAACTTTATCACAATATTCTAATTTTCTGAGACAGTCCTGTACAAGTTGGTGAAAACACCTCAAGGGCATACACAAACTAATGTAAAACTTTTCCAATTTTAAAAGCAAAAAAAGTTGTCATTTTGTTACTGTCAGTCTTTCCATTGAAGAGAAAGCTGTCACTTCAAATCTGGAATATTTATTAACAACCATAGTCACTAGAATCACAAGGGGATATGTATCGTATAAATCTTTCCGTATCATTTCAGATTCTCTTTCAGGAGTGGGATGTGTTTTGGAGAATATACTCATTTGCATAGATAATTGCACTCACTCACTCACTCACTAACTCTCACACAAACATAAATCAAAAAAGATGTAATTTCTTAAAGCAGGTCTTGCTTTTATTGAGAGATTTTAAAGATTTGTTCCCCCCCTTGTCCTCCCTGGCTGCATTGAAGAGCTCGGTACGAGCCTCTGGATTGTATCTGCAGATGTACCAAGTGTGGCAGCACTTTAGTTTAGGACAAATATGAAAAATAACTTATGCTGCATTGCATCTGCTTCGTCTTAACAGGTACAGCATACACACTTGTTTCATTGATGACTGTGTAATGTGTCTAGTGTTTAAAAACTACTTATAAGGAAATCATTGTGACGCTCAACATAAAGAGCTGATTAAAATAAAAAAGTTGTTATAATAATACCGCTTTGGTAAAACATTTGAAATGGCACTTGATTAATCTTGAAGTACTTTGGGTTGTAACCTCCTTTCAGAGCAACAACTACCTCCATTTCATGGTTCAAAAGCTCAGTTTTTCTAAGTGAGAAGACAGATTGGCTCAAGGTTAAATGCTTTAGCGAGACAGTCATTAGTGTGCAGCAACTGAAGGCTGCTGGTCAGAGAGAAAAACTCCTTGATTTTCTTTGAGATATCTCCCACACAGACAATTTGGACCATGTGGAGCCAGGAGCCACAAGTCAATATCAAAGCCCTTGTGTTAGACAACTTCAAACTAAGATGAGTAATTACAAAAATAGTTAAGTCTTCTCTTGGACATTTTTCCAAGAGCTTGCTTGGTGTTATTAGCATGCACACCAAGAATGTCGAAGTTTACTTCATATATGTGTTAAGTTTATAAAACACATTATCATTTTTATGGTTTTAAGATTATAGCAGTTGATGTAGTTAAAAAAAAAGATCTTATGCAAATATTGTATGCAGAAGATATGAATGTGAGGCCTATAAAAAGTCTCATACAGAAAAAAATAGGGGATTGGAGCAAGGGAGATCATGTGTCACAACTTTCCTGCAGAAGCAAAAAGGACACGTGTTATTTCATCAAGAATTATATCCAATACTTTACAGTTTTGAAGGTGTGTATCAAGTTTATGCCGGTCTTTTCATTAGCTGTTTAATGGTGTTGCCTCCGCTTGGGCAGGGTTAGACTATTTAAAACCAAGACATTTGAGAGTGGAGGCTGACTCATTATTTCGCCCTAAATATATGTTCATAACAACAACAAACCTCTTTCAGAAAATAGGATTTAGAGGAAATATACTGTTTTAATCAACATAATGAGGAACCACTTGCACTTTGTTGAATCTACAGTACATGCAAACTGCTCACTGCTACTGTATAACAACATGTTCATACTGAAAGTGACTGCAGAAAAAAGACCATCTTTTTAAATATTTAAACTTAAACATATTGTTGTTGTCCATACAGTACCTGATGGACTCACAAAAGGAAGTATTATTTAAAAGATCAAAATCAATGGACCACAACCATAGATATTGTCTTTTTATTCCATTAATTCTTCATTAACAGACCCTACCTATCATGCAACATGAGTTGTTGAGTCATGTGCTATGCCACAGTAGACCCCCCCCCACACACACACACACACACACTCACACACTTGTCAACTCCCACCTCCATGACACAAATTGTGCTTCGACATTTCTATTTCATAAATGTTGCTCTATGTTCCCAAAATATTAATTAAATTGTGTTTTATTCAAGGTTCTCCCTCAACAGAGATTCACCATTTATTTGCATAATGCAGGACACTCTTTCATTTCAGAATTAGACCCTTTATAGACTTGCTCCTTCAAAAGCTTTTCTGGTCAACCCAAGGCCAATAGTTCCCGACCCTTGTTTCTCTGCCAGGACCCCATTTGTTGAACGCACCCCTCTTTTATTATCCTTGACCTCCGCTGCATTGTGTTGCAGCTCGACATTTCTCCCTCAATGAGAGGGTGGATAACAGACATCCTGGCAGACTTAAGGCAGCTACCTGTCAAACCCCAGGCTGCAAGCACAGACGTTCCACACAGATTTTTTTCCTCTCCACCAACTGGACATCTAGGATTGTATGTCTTAACTTTTTCTCAAGCTTCTTCATTTTATGAACAACACTTGTCTTGTAAGCTAATCCTCCAATAATATATCAATCTTTAAGCTTGAGATGAACACACGTGCAGTCACTTTTATTGTAGAGCTGCAATAAATGATCACTAATCACTATAACCCAATCACTAATTGGGTTATAACATGTCGAAACAATTTAAAATGTTCATCAAAAGCTTTGAGGGCCAAAGGCTATAAAACTGAGAAATAATCACATTTCAGAAAAATGAAACGAGTCATTAATCAATAAATCAACAGATCATAGTAACCAAACCTTGGTGACTCAGTAGGTGCTGTGGAGGTAAACATTTAACTCCCCACTACTTGGATACATTTCAATGTCAGCCATCCAACACGGCTTTCTATTCGGTGCTTTTAATAAATGTTCTTGTATCAGAAGTAACCTACGCCTGTCAAAAAGCCTCTCAATATAACCATTTGTGTTATAGACATATTTATACAGTACAAACAGCTTCAACCGATTGGGACCTGAACCATGTCACCTTTTTTGACAAGCGTGTCCTTATCAGGTCAGCTGCCATCAGTATCAAAGCAAAAATAAAACATCAAATAGTGCATGTCCTGCCCACTGCAGCTGAAAAAGCTTAACGCCATGATCAGTGCTGGTTCAGTGTGCAGGTCAGTAAAGTATCCTCACATCCTGCGCCAGCCTCTGGTTTGGACTCCATGTCCTCCTGTCCTAAGGATAAGCTGCAGTGGGCTGTCTGCATTGCTGAGCATGCGACTGAGCTGTTGACTGTCCTTCATTTGATTAAAACTGAATGACATCATGCAGAGACAAGGGCAGGGAGGATTGCCCTAACTCAGTCAATGCACACCCAGGCTACCATCTGTGCCAAAAACTTGGCTCTAACAGACCGTGCAGGTCCAGTTTAAAGTCCTCTTCACCTTTCGCAAGCTGTGATTCTCACATGCAGGGTGTTGATGCATTGTCCCACAGAGAACATGGTGCCGAGTAACATTAGATTTTAAATTTAGATTTTTGCTGCTGCACACAAATCGTGCATAGAATAGTCTGCTTTCTCTTGCCCTCAGAGAGAAACGCTTGTCTCTCTGACTCCTGGTGGCGTTGACAAGTCGCTCATTTTAGCACCTCATTTACTGCCTCAGGTCAAACGTGCGCGTTGTATTTAAATGACAGCTTCCTAACACTAATGAAAGCTCAATTCATATAGATATGGTTGAAAGCGCCTTGCATAGCAGTGGGAATTTGAGTAAAACTGTACAGTATAAGGTACAATTTAGTTATGTTTTTTCTTTTAAAGAAAATCACAAAATAATGAAAATATTTCCTTCCAGTGTTGAGCATTAAAGAAATCATAAAATATTCAAGCCTAGTTGCAGATATTTGTGTTTAGGCTGGCTGTACTATTAAGTGTGCCTTGGAGCTTTGATGTGCCATTATTAGCTGTGTATGGGTGGCTAAGGAATACTAAATGTTCATTCAGTATAGTTAATCCAAATACTTTTCTTCCCTTTTCCCTTTCCAAGGCTCAGTGGGGCATTTAGTAATTTCTGCTGTAATTATCTCTCTGCCATTGGCTTAAACAGAAGTAGATTCTCTTAAATCCCACTCAACATTATGAGTGGATTATGAGCCAGAGGCGTAGTGCATGTAACAAGCTCTGACTGTTAAACTTCATGAGCTGGCAGTCTGTCTTGTTTTGTTGAGTATGAGTAAATTAATAACAACAACTGCCTGATCATACGCGCATATGAACTAACAAAGAGTTTTTTTATTTTTTATTATGCCATACCACATACATGGGGTGGAAAAAGTTATACAAAAGGAAGGTTATTTCAGTTGAAATGCCTAACACATCCCTTTTTTGTGTGACTTTCAAAGCAGCAGAAGGTAAACACACAACAAAGCTCCGAAGAAGCTTCCGTTACAATTAATTGGCAACATATGCTAGACAAAATGTAAGTTGAGTAACTTATAGTAGCTAGTAGCTTTCAGTCATTTTTTCCTTGTTGTAAAAACAATACAGTGCACAGTATAAAGGGTTGAAAAGGGGCTGTTGCTATCTCTGTGGCAGTCTTTTTCAAGTTATTAATATGCAATTTTGCCGAGGTGTATTAACACTATTTGATAGTGCTGTGACACTGCTATTAAAACAATAACTAAAATGTCCAGTCATGTTAAGTACAATGTTGACATACTTGTACTTATGTATTTCCATGTTATTGTACTTTATACAGTATTTCTACTTCACATTGTGTGGCACCTGTCGTAACTAGTCACATGTAAAGGCTCTGCACACCTGCTCAGGTGTTCCCAATTCCTGATTAGTCCTTTAACCGTGTGTGTGTGTGTGTGTGTGTGTGTGTGTGTGTGTGTGTGTGTGTGTGTGGCCTAGCATTACTATACTTGTGGGGACCTAAAGCTGTTTACACAGTCACGTGTGGGGACTCGCTTCCCTTATGGGGACAAATTGGAGGTCCCCATGAGGAGAATCATTAATTTTAGGTTAGGTTTAGGATTAGGGTAAGGTTAAGGGTAAGGGTTAGGGTTAGGCATGTGTTGGTTATGGTTAAGGTTAGGATAAGTCTCCAGGAAATGCATGTAAGTCGTCAATGTAATGTCCCCTGAAGTGATGTATACATGGTGTGTGTGTGTGTGTGTGTGTGTGTGTGTGTGTGTGTGTGTGTGTGTCTGTGTGTGTGTGTGTGTGTGTGTGTGTGTGTGTGTGTGTGTGTGTGTGTGTGTGTGTGTGTGTGTGTGTGTGTGTGTGTGTGTGTGTGTGTGTGTGTGTGTGTGTGTGTGTGTGTGTGTGTGTGTGTGTGTGTGTGTGTGTGTGTGTGTGTGTGTGTGTGTGTTGGGCTAAACTGGTAATTACCTTATGTCACCAAACTATATAATGCTTACTATTAAGATGGCTACAGTAAACCAAGGGAGAGAAAGATGTAGACAGATGTGCATACACAGTCCTGAGAATATCTTCAATTAGACAGCATCAGTAAGTGTTAACACCTGTGTGTGGTGACTGGTTTTGAAAGAAAGAATTTGCTATTCATAATTTCAGTGCATTTTATGATACTATTCATGTAAGGTGAATAATGGCAAACTGGAAAATGTTCTGATAATTAGCCTTCCGTGCTTTCTTTGCAATATTATCCAAATATCCCATATGACACCTTTTCTATACTAATACTTTTCTATAAAGGAAGGAGCATTAAACACAGAATACAATTTCAAACTGAGATTGACCTCAACATGTTCACTGTTGTCAAATTGAGAAACTTAAAACGCATTAAATTGTTATTCAAGTGAAAGGTTTAATGAATTAAATAATACAATATATTTTTAAAGAATGTTAGCAGTGCTTTTCAGTTTAAGATAATATGTGTATACTGCGGTGTGGATAACTTTAACGAGCTTTCTAACAATTAATCCACCCAGAATAATGAAACGTATTCATTTTTGGGCTTTAATTTCTTAGAAACAAAAACAACCAATTACACGAACATTCCTGATAAGGAGGGTGATTTATGGTTAAGGCTTTGTTTCGTGATGACTTGAGGATGTGAAGAGCGTGCTGTGAACCTGCTTCGTGGACACAACAACCGGAACACTACTGTATCCACAGTCTCCGATGTGATGCCCGATGTGCCACTGCCTCCGCGCGCAGGCAACTACAGTCCTGCTATCCTGTGTGGACTCTCGGACGTTAAGACTGAACCCCGTTGTGTGATCACTTTCTGCGGCTCTAAAGACTCATACAACGACATTTAAAACCTTCTCACCGCAGACTTCTCACGTGTTTGGATCAGCCTGGCGGCGGTGCGAGCAGGACTGCCGCGAAGCCCTGAGTGAACGTGCCGGGGACAGAGTGTGGAGGACCGGGCTGCCAGCAACTACTCGGACTCTGTAAAACAGCGAAGGAACCTGAGCGTGGAAAGAGTGTACGCCTTATTTTAAGGTAGCCTGCCCTCAAAAGGCAGTTTGGGACCATTTCTACTAGAGCAGCATCCGAACTTCGAAGTGACGAACTTCACTGTCGCCGTGGACTCGATGCTGGGAGCTGCTAGGCTGAAGGAGTGAGGAATGCGCGGTGTAACATGGATATCCGAAAAGGGATAAATATCAGCAAACACAGCAGGGAACATACTCAGGTAATTAACTACACGTATTTCTCGTGTTTATTTTCTGTATAAACTATATATTTTTGATATTACTAACATAGTAATTTCGGTATCTGCAATCATCAGGCTGCTCTTAACCGTCAGCCCTCAGAAACTTCACTCTCACAGTGAACATAATTACTGTGAAATTGTGTAAAACATTCAAGTCATTTATTACAGAGTAATATCAGAACGAAGGTTATTTTCTTTTGGGTTTTTCAGACTATACTATTTATTTATGTCTCTCTCGGGCAATAGTAGGCAGCACACACACAGCCTATTAATAAATGTCCAGGGTGAAATTGCACGTCAAGGCATATATAAGTGTGCATGCCTTATAGCCATGTGTCAATTGGAAACTAACAGGTTTGAAATGCCTATTCCCAATTGGTTTGTACAATTTCCACACATCCATTAGAGATGATAACAATCGTTGTGTCCTATTATTGCCATGAACATCATTTATACCATGCATATATTCTGCAAGAGGGCACAAATCCACCTTTTCCACCAATTCTTCATTTAAAAGCTCTGACAGAACTCATTTGTTGCCAGCTATCAACATGGGGATTGGATTCAGTCCAGTCTCATCATCTCTCCTTTTCTTTGATTGCACCCAGCTCTGAGCCTGATTTCTGATCATTTGGCTAAAGTCCTTAACTTAAGCGTGTGTCTCTGTTAGAAATGGCTATCCTCATGAAATCAAGTGAACACATGTTTGAGAGGGAGAAGCATCACATGTTATGATTCTGCTATTAAGTAAATTAGAGGTGGTTTAGGATGAGTTTCTTCTGACATTTAATTCTTCTTCGTCACAACATCTTTAGAGTTGGTGTCATTATTTCCTTTGTTTGCAGTGAAGTCTCAGTGTTGTTAACACTTGTTTTGTTTCATGTTGACATAATGCCAGCTGGATGTGCCCTGGGCATAACTTTTTCTACCAAAAAAAATGGTTTTAGTCCTTACACAAATACTTCTCTGGAGTGCAGTTACTCTTCTAACCTTCAGTATCCAAGTGTTTGGAGTAGTAGAGCTACTACACATCTCCTTGGGGAAGCGTGTTTATGGCTGGACACGTTTCAGATGATGTCACTGGTTTAGAAAGAGGAGGAGGGTGTAACATGAAGTTTATAGTACCCCACTGAGCGGAGCCTGGAAAAACAGCACACAGACTCAAAGGGGTTGATGCAGGTAAAACGTTGTGAATCCGAAAGACACAAGTTTGGTTTGTCTTTTTACAGCATTTAACCTAACAGGGAAGCTTAGTAGGATCCACATGGCTCCTTCAGACATTTTTTTCACTTTTGTGTTTTGCGGTTGATTCAAAACTAAAGGTATCCAGCGTAGAACACCACCATTTTACCTGCAGAGCAGAGTACATTTTATGGTTAACACAATTATCAAATTTTGAACAATGAATTTTGTGACTTTGTGTACATATATATAAATAGGGGAAAAACTTGCTGAGATATAAAGCAATTTGATGAACAAAACAATCAGCAATAAATGGATGCCATACGATTACTTTACCGAGAGAAATACACATGTTGACAGCATATACAACAGTACACACCTATATGTACATATATGCAAACGCTTTTGGCCATTCTATAATAAAAAGACAGAAATTATTGCCTCATGTTTTTATCAAAGGTTGCAGAGCTGAGAGAAGCATTGTATCGGATCCTTTCCGACACAATCAAAAGAGCCAACATCCTCATTATAAAAGGGTTTACATATAACTTTTTGCAATAACAATGCAATGTTGTATTGTCTTTTGTTGGAATTGTGTTATATATATTAGGTCTCAACAGAGCAGTGTATGGGTCTGGTGTGATATCACAGCTCTATAGAAATAATAAAAATAAAAACTCGGACCAGAACTTGATACGTTTAGGACAGGATCAAAAGAGGTGTCCTAGTGTAGCCGAGGAATTACTTTCAATTGCAAGTTAGTGTCTGGAGTTTATACTTAACTTTTGCTTTGAGATAAGTTTCCCAGCTTTCCATAAGAATTGTCATGTCATGGTCCTTTTCCTAAGCTTCTTTAAAATACTGTTTGGAGACTGGGTTTATGCTTTAAAAGCATTCACAAATCGAGAGGCAAGTCTCTTTGAGTCAGGGTACTGCTTCATCTTTGTGACTCTTTACAGTACAAGCTGTAAACGGAACAGCAGCAACACAAAACTCAAACTCTTTGCTTACCTACAGTATTGCCTTTAAATGTTTATAATTCACCACCACAATTTGTACTTGGACTGAATACAGATTGTTCCTCGAAATCAAAACTCCTCAGTATTTTGCTACATGTTTATTTTTTCATTTCTAATGCGCACCAGCTCAGTGGGGTATTGTAAATTCACAATCCAACCTCCTCCTCTTCTTGAATCAGCAATATATTCAGACATATCCACCCATGGAAGATAAATATCATGTAAATTAAAGGCAATTTAATCCTTCTCTTCACATTATATATAATGTGTTACTCTGCTTTCGCTCAGCTGGATTTATTTTAGTAAGCTCAGAAGAGACAAAAATGGAGTGATAACATTTTGTACTTGTTATTTGTCAAGTTTTCACTTTAGAAATGAAAAGTCAGTTGATGTTTGATTGACATGCGGATGTTGTTTTGGCTTATTTCGTTGTACAGTAGGTGCCTAATATTAGATTGTCATTATTAGATTGAATAGATTGTTGTTTTGAATTAGGCAAAAGGTTGTGTGTTTTTTCATCTTCCAGACCTTTCGTCATTATTATCCTTCTAGATTGTATTGAAATATTAAGACTCGGTGCTCAAAGTGTGAGAGGATCCTTTTATTCCTCACAGTATTACTAGCTTAAGGTTATAGGCCTTAAAATGGCTTCACGTTATAACTCCTAAATTCCACCAAAGTGTTGCACCAAATATTGAAATCTGTATTTAAGAAACAATTTATTGGCAGGCTCTTGAATCCAATTGGGATTCTTAATTAGTGAGTAAAGGCAGGTGCACTGGAATTGTCAACCACTTTCATTCAGAGCTAGCATGAGCAGTATCATAAATACACAATATGTTTGCTGCAGGTGCCTAATTAGAGCGATTAAAATCTAGGCCACTTCAGTTATATTTAGTTTATTTCCAATTAAATAAAAAGTTACAGTGATGAATCAATTAACTTACATCTATCACTTTTATCATTTTAGGGCATTGCATGAAGTTTAACCATTGAATCAATAATGCTTAAATAAAGGGTATTCAGAAACATCCTGACTGAATGTTGATGCATAGCTCGAGAAGGGTGTCTAAATTATTACCATATTCTTTGCTCATTATGCGGAAAATTGGGCTTGGGGCGTGTGTGAAAGCAGGAAGAACCTTTCCACATACTCTGTTGATGGTGTCACAGGGGAGATTGGGCTGAGCGCTTAGTGGAGCGCCCCTGGTGTGGTCTGGAGAAATGAAGAAGCTGGCATGTCTTATGTCATGCCTGCGGCTTGTGTGCTTAGATCAAAACACCATTAGTCTCTTTGTCTTGTGCCACTATTTGAGGTACAAGCTTGGCTAGGGAATATGTTGGCGCTTCCTTGACTCCCATGGTGTGCCATTTGGGAGGAATATAAACATTGGCATGCTCAAAAGCTAAGAAAAGTTTTAAGCTCATTGGTTATGTGAGCATAGAATCTTAGAAAGCAGGATGGTTGGAAGGAAGTTTATATCGTTTTGAGGTTTGCTTTTTCATGCCCTTTAAACGTTTAAAGTGCCGTTGAGTTCATTACTTACAGTCAGTACAAGCGGAAGTAAGGATCTTCAAAATACCTTTAGATGAAAAGTCAGATTTATTTTTTCCAAATTGTACTAGACACTACAAACATTTATTTTGGATTTGGATATTACACCTACACTTATCAAAGACCATGAAGTACTTAAAACATTCAAAAGAAAATCACTAGATACAAACTCACACTATCAATGAATACAATAATAATCTTAATTTCTCTCTTAAGGGTACGTTTTAATAATTAATTATGTGTAAAAAAACGTGAATACTTTAATCTGATTAGGACTTGATATCATCATCGGGGCCACTCTCCGCAGAGCTGCTTTGTGAATCTTTAAATCATGTGCGCAGTGAATCAATGTGCTGAGGACGAGGAAGACATTTCTCGTTCTCTACTACGAGTCTCAACTCGGGCACCAGCAGAAAATGAATTTTAAATGACGTGAGGCACTCAGAGCCGTGGAATGAACCTCACATGCAGGCAAACACTGATCGAGCCGGTGTCTGCAGATCAAGTGCAGTCACAGCTCAGGTGATTAAAGATGCAGCATTGTATGCCATTTTTCCCGGTCTTGTCTCATTCCTGCAGAGTGTGAGAGTCTCGCCTCATTCATGATTCAGAGCCTGGGGGTGTGTGGGTGTGTGTGCAGCGCTCATGCAATTTATCGTGAGTTTTATCTTCATCTGGACTCTTCAACCAAAGGGACCTGGAGTACCCCTCTATTAATACATTTTTGAGACTTGAAAAATTGATGGCAGCGGAGAAATCGGGTGTAGTGGAGAGGGTTGAATCAGCTGACATCACTGTCAGTTACTATGGCTGACTGAACTACAATCTGTGGTTTATCAACTCCAGCTGCTGCTGTCTGGGAAGAAGAGGAAAAGACGTGTCACTTTGACAACACTGACATTTGGTGAAGTGCTTTGTCTCCTCAATTCTGAGGCTCGCCTCAAAGCAGCTGCATTTCCTCAACAGTCAAACAAAAAGATGTGTTCAGATTTATATCCAAGCTTTATTCTGTTCTAGTACATGGCTTTGATTTCATGTCATTAGCTAAAGTCCCAGTACACTAGGGAATTCACTCTAACTGCCCTCTCATAGTGCAGGCTACAAGGAACTGATCCATTGATAGATAGTTGATATAAATAATAGTTAATGCATATCAACTTTTCCTGAAGCACGGATTTCCTGAGATCAAGTTTCTTTGCCTTGTTTGTCAGGCCAATAGTCCAACATCAAAAGATATCCAATTACATGAAATGAAACGGAACAAGCAGCAGATCAAAACATTTGACAGGCCTGAACGAGTGAATTATTGGCATTTTGACTGATTGATAAATGTGTTAAAATGTTACTCAATAATCCTCAAAGGAAAATGTGCTGTAATGTTGATGTCTTAAAAATCACCAGGAATGACAGTTATTATGGTAACTTGACATTTGAGTCTTTTACACAACTGTTACGGGAAATATTACCCACAGAGGATGAAGTCAGAGGCAAGATCTCTGAGCTGCACCTGACATTTTGCAGATCTCTGCTCATCACCGTGACTTGCTTCTAATTAAAATGTTTTGATCTTCCAACATCTATCACCGGCAGTTTGGCCCTCTTTCAGTAAACCAATGTCCGAGCATTTGAATTTGGTAGATACAATTTATATTCTTTAAAAAATTGTAAAGTACAAAATACACAACAAAGTACTTAAGCTGAAATGTCAGTTTCCTGGGGAGGAATATGAGGCGCTCAACAGAGATAATGTCGCCCATCACACGCTACAGTTAAATCATTACCCCAAAGAAATATAATTTGTATATGTGTGTCATTTATCGGATTGATATTTTGTGTGTTATTCTCCAGCTACATCATCTGCATTTGTGAAACGAGAGGCTGAATTCCTCAAATGTATCACATCGCTGTTGTATTACATTTAAATGCAGTTGAGTTACAAATTGGGTCAGGAAATAGGCTATGACATCACGTCATTCCGTCCTTGATCATATTACAATTTTCAACCACTGGCTTTTTTTCCCGTAGATATGAAGGAGGGTGAAACTTGAAAGGCGAAGTTTGAAAGCCTTCCCTATCATTAACTTTCATCTCAGGCTTTAAACAAATGAGAAAATCAATTTAGGATGAAAGTAAGTAATTGGTCTTGTCACTAACACTTAAGGTCACAAGGGTAATTCATTTTTACTGAAGAGGAAGTCAAATACTGCCATGGACACTCCCGGCTCCTCCAGCCACCATCTCAGTGCTGAGCGTCTTTGGATCAAAAGGCGGTCCTTTATCCCCCACTAACCTGCCGTCTGATGTCTCCTGTAGAGATCAAGAGACTGCTGTTAGACTCCAACAGATACTTGCTTTTATGAATGTGGTGTGTCAATGTTCACACGTCCCAGTCATGTTCGCTTTTGCTGCTGTTTTGTCAATTTGCAGCAACTGTTTTCCAAGCAACTTTTCCAAATAACATGGCATAATGTGAAGTTGGAATAAATTGTTTTGCTCAGTTTCTAGGCTCCTGTTTTTCATTTAAACAACATCGTGCAGAGTAATTTATTCAGCGCATCTCTCACAATTATTTCCTCAAAGGAGTAGCACTCCAAAAATATCCAGGAGCTCAAGAAAGGATTTCAAGTCTCTCTGTTTTATTATTAAAAACCAACATTTACTCATGGCATTTGCATCCTAATAACTGCAGGATAAGTTGGAGCTAGGATGACACTCTAAACCCAATCTCCATAATGAGATGTATAGGGGAACAGTGTTACCTTTTAATGGTTTAGTATACGCAGAAGGAAGAGAAGTGTAGGCGACTGAGACACAGCTGATATATTCACATAAGCATCAGCTCTGTCATGCCTTTCAGTGGTGTGAAGATAAGAGGCCTGCAGATAACTGAGAAACTATGAAAGTGTAATATTTCTGTTGTCTCTGCTTTTTGGCACAGGCCTTTTGATAGAGTATACTGTATGTTGCTATTAATTTTTTCCTCATTAATTTCAGCCTGCTGACTCTGCCATCAGTCAGTTAAATGTACCAGGGAGGGAGTCAGTCTGAGCAGAGACGATGGCTAATTTCCTCTCTTCATCCTCCTTCACTCCGTAACCAGCCTTTCACACGCAAACATGTATATGCTGCTTTATCATAAAGGATCATAGCTATCAAAGTATAGGGGCCGTTAGAGCATTTTCACAAATGAAACATCATTGTTTATCAGTGACGGGAGGAATTTGTCTCATTATCATTTCACAACCTTTTTTGGGGGGACTTCATTTGAGTCTTAGCAGGGATGAATTACGGTTAAGTCCTTGAGAAAAATCAATTGTGTGATTTTCTCCGGGGACCTAAATTGTTTTGGCCTCCGTACACTCATCTCTTTTTGTCAGAAATACATAATCCATCCTGCTCAGGCGACCTGGAGGAGCCAGGAAAGTTCTTTATAACATGTTATGGAAGTGTCTGACCACCAGCTTGCTCTTTGTTTTGTCTCAGCAGGTTTGAGAACAAGCAATCCCTTTATGCTTCTCTTGAAGACAGGATCCCTATTATGCAATGTTAAACACACTTAAGCAAACGCTACCACACAAGTGTTTATAAGTGCTTGTACAACTCCTTTTCTGAACACAGTCTGGATACAATCTATATCTGTGAGATCAAGAAACGGCTCTACCCCAATGTGACCTTGCTTTTGTTTTGTATATTACAAACATTGACCCCCTCCTCCTGTTGTTTTCTAATGGCCTTCCCCCTTATTCTCTTTTCATTTGACAGAAACACCGGGAAAGTGCCGAAAAGGACAAAGCCAGGAATCTACACACCTGTGATTTGATGTGAGCTTGTATTGACCTGAGGCTATTAAAATGGAGTTGCTATGGAAACTTCTACTTCTGCTTTCATTGGTGGAGTGTATGGCAGGTAAGGCTCCCAAGAATACTTTACTTTTTAAGTTGTTAGCAAAGGGGTTATGGATTGTTTGTTATAGATTTGTTGGTATAAAGAACAGATGGCATTACAATTTTAAATGGGAAAGTAAAGTTGTTATGATATAGAGCTCCTAAAGCTTTACTACAGTTATACAAACAGTAGGAAATGTTAACCTTATTGTCAGCTCAAGACAGCCAATCAATATTCCTTCAGTTGTGCTTAGCAGCTATACCTCTTTTTTTCCTGCCAGTGAATTACGTTGAAAGAAGAATAAGCCAGTCTTCTATCTCTGAGAGACGGTCCCTTTTTTAGTGGCTGAATGTGCAGTCATTCATTCTAAAGAGCCCCTCAATTGTTACCCTAATCGAGATTGCGCTGGCAGTCGTGCCGATATCTTGTCATTGATCTTGCTTTTAATGAGAGACCTAATTTTTCCTCCCTTACGAAATGTTCAGGGTCAAATGCTAGTTCTCTTCTGAATGTCAGAGTCTGAAGCTGAGAATAAGATGAATAAGGGTTTTGTCGCATGAGCACAGTTTCTTGAAGAATTAATAATCTTTCATGTTGCCTTGCTCCAAATCAGCAGCCCCTCCTCACAGCTGGACCAAAAATAATTAGAGTGTGTGCGTGCAAGCATGTGCGTGTGTGTGTTTGTAACGGTCATTGTGTGTGTGTACGACAACATCACGTTGGCACCTACATTTGCCTACATGGCAATTAGCACCACTTATCACTAAATCCAATACACATCGGTGGTTGTCTAATGAGGCTTTCCTCGGGGAACTGTGATTCACTATGGGATTAAGGATCTACGCCACATGTCTGAATCACATATTATGTCCTACTTAAGCATTCTGTTAAATATACAGACGAGCAAATGTCTTCGAAATCGGTGGAAATCCTGCCACAAACCTGACAGATTAGTGATCAGACAACAGGAGAGCATTAAAGTCTGCGCCGCACAGCCATAAACTGTACTCCTGCAATCCTGAGGTGCAGAAACTACATTCAGGGTTATTTATTTAAAACAAATTAGTGCTTAAAAAAGGAGCAGAGTGCAAACACTTTCTGGAAAGCATGGTGTTGCACAGCCCTTGCCTCACTCTCGAGGCGCACAGTCAAAGACACGGAGTAACCCAGCATTAATATTCAGTAAGGGGTTACATTACATATGCTCTGCTTGCAAGACAAGTATGGCGCAATATAACGATAGACCTCCAAAGCCTCTGTGTTCTGAATAGGACTTGATAAGCACTTTAGTATGCAGGCTTGCAATACCGGGTAGAGAAGCACAGTGTGAGGGAGTTAGATAGGTGCTCCTGGCTAGTTTATTTATCCAGACTTGGACGTTTTTTTTGTTAAACAGTAGGCATTGGCTGTGTGGGAGAGCAGTGGGGCCAAGGGGAAGTCATTCCCATAGTGAGTTCATCGAGAGTTAACCAGCTCTACACTATTCCTCCCACGGGGGGTCTGAACGGACAGAGACCGGGGCGTGTGCTGCATGTGTGTGTGAATGAGTTAGGAAGGTAGAGCAAGGGAGCAAGGGATCAAAGAAGAGGCATTGAGTTCGGGCTTATGCTTCCCCCCCCCCACACACACACACACACACACACACACACACACACACACACACACACACACACACACACACACACACACACACACACACACACACACACACACACACACGCACACACACGGCAAACCTCCTCGCAGAAAGCCACTTCCAGCATTAGATCAACAGTTCCTATCTCACAGAAGTGGTTTTATTCATACAGTCAGAACCATGTTGATAGATCACGGTCACCAAGAAAACTCAATTTATTCTGACAGATAAAGTCTATAAGGATTGGAGAACAATCGAGCAACATCTGTTAAATTAACTCACTACATTATTCAACAAAAACATTCAAATATATTATATTTAGATTTGGTAAAATCAAATCTAAAATATGCACCTTCTGTGCTCTTGCTATAGAACCACTTGCTAAAAACATAATTCATTTGATGCAAATATTGATTTAAACATTTTACAACAAGCTCAATGCGTCTTCCTTAAAATAATTGGCAGCAGCAATCAAACTAACATCTGTTGTTACAACTAAAGAGTTACAATTTAGCAGAATTGGAAACAGATTTTTTTTTAAATCAAGTTAGATTGCTGTTATGGCTTTAACCAGCAATCAGATGTCTTTTGCTTTCAGCAAAATTCAGAATTAATATGGGAGAAATGTTTCATGTTAAATGGGTGTCAACAGTTTCAGAGAAGTAATGCATTTTGGCTCCCTGTCTTTGTGTTTGATGTCTTGAAGAGGAGCTGCTCAAAGCTGTTGTCTACATGTTTTCTAAAGAGACACACTTTATTTATTTTATTTAGAACATTCTGGTCTTTGGTTTGATTACTTAAAAATGTATGATCAGTGGAAGCGGGATGCACGTGAGCTCAATTTTCAGTGTCAAAGCAAAGGGTGAATACTTATGTACATGTGATATTTCATTTAATTATTTTTAACACATTTGCAAAAAATTCTTTAAAAACGTTTTCGCTTTGTCATTATGGGGTATTGTTTGTGGGAAACTGAGAACACAAATGAATGTAATCCATTTAGAAATAAGGCTGTAACATAACAAAATGTGAAAAAAGTTAAGGGGTATGAATACTTTCCGGATGCACTGTAAACCCTAAAGTCTTGGTCATTTTAATTCCAAATTCCCTTTATGTCTTTGTTCGCCTTACAGTAACTTAGACTTTGGTTGGAGCTCTGTGGCAACAGACATTTATAACTCGTTTTGTTCAGCTAGATCAGGGGTGTCAAACTCATTTTAGCTCAGGGGCCACATGGAGGAAAATCTATTCCCAAGTGGGCCGGAGCGGTAAAATCATAGCATAATAACAAAAAAATGACGACAACTTCAGATTGTTTTCTTTGTTTAAGTTTAGTGAACTTTAGTGCAATAACAGTACAAGCACATTTAGACTTGGCGTATCAACAAAAAGCCATACAACAACATTAAGTCATATACTGGGAATGAACAAAATACAAAAACTCTTCTCAAATAACTAATTTGTCATTTTAACATATTAATCCTGTACTAACTCACCAAATGATTGAGACAAATTGAGGTAGAAGCTTTTCAAGAGGGTTGAGTTACTTACTTCCTGCCTTGTAGGCTACATTACTTATTGATAAATAAAAGCTGTGCAATGCATGAACAATTTCAACAAACCTAACTTATGAACTGAAGTTACTGTCATTATTACAGTAAATCACACACTGTTCACTTTCTTTCAATCTGCACAGAAGACAATCATTTTTTAGATAACTATATCAGGGTGCAGTGTCTTATGCAGCATTTTAAGTTGGGTTACCCACTGTTGTTTTTGCTCCTGAAACCTGGCATCTTTTAGCTTTCACAAGTGCATCAATATCAGGGGTCAAAGCCTGAGTGGCAGCCAATTTCAGGATGTCATTTAAGTGCTTGTGCGTGAGCCTTGAGCGCAGCTTTGTTTTATTGATGCTCATTACAGAGAAAACTTGCTCACAAATTTACGTGGTTCCAAACATGCACAACACTTTTGCAGCAAGGGCTGTCAAGTTGGGGTAACCTGGCAAAAGATACTGATAAAATGTGTCTAAGCCAGCTGCAGCAAATTTCCCCTTCAAATCTGAGTCACACTGCAAGTCTATTATTTCAAGTTGAATGTTGACGGGCAGATCAGAGGCATTCGCGGTGAATGGCGAGCAGAAAACTTTGAAGTCTTTCTCCAGTTCACCAAAAATCTGAAAGCGTTGCTCAAACTCCCGCAATAGTCCTATTAGTTTATCTTTGAACCGCTTCATGTCTGCGACATGTTGGGTATCGCACACATTTTTCAGACAAGGAAAGTGCGCTGCATCACCTCCCGCGAGCTGCGTCTCCCACAATGACAGCTTCAACTTGAACGCACATACGCTGTCATAATACTGCGTTACAACTTTGTTGCGCCCCTGCAGCATTGTGTTCAAGTTATTCAAGTGCTCTGTAACATCCACCATGAACGCAAGATCCTGCATCCATTCTTTGGACTTAAATTCTAACACTGGTCTGCCTTTTTGTTTCATGAATTGTTCAATTTCCTCTCGTAAATCAAAGAAACGCCTCAGCACAATGCCTCGGCTTAACCATCTTACCTCGGTGTGGTAAGGCAGGCCGTAGTTGTGGTCTTTATCTCTGAGAAGGTTGTCAAACTGACGGTGATTCAAGCCTCTTGATCGGATGAAATTAACAGTTTGGACGACCACCTTCATGACGTTATCCATCTTTAATGACTTGCAACACAATGCCTCCTGGTGCAAAATACAGTGAAAAGTCCAAAAATCACGTCCTCCATTTGCAGTCTGCACTTTTTCCCTGAATTTCGTCACAACACCTGCTTTTTTCCCGATCATTGAAGGCGCACCGTCTGTAGCCACGCTGACAGCGCGTGACCAGTCCACTCCGACTCTGTCCAGGGCACCCTCGAGTGTGTTGAAAATATCAGCCGCTGTCGTGGTATCCGTCATCGGCACCAACTCCACAAACTCCTCGGTTACGGTCAAAGTATCATCAACTCCGCGGATGAATATGGCCAGTTGCGCAACATCTGTAATGTCCGTGCTTTCATCAATTGCAACTGAAAACGCAATAAACGACTTAACTTTGCGCTTCAATTGGCTGTCCAAATCCTCCGAAAGATCAGAAATCCTGTGTGCAACTGTGTTTCTTGTCAGGCTGATATTTTCAAAAGCTTGACGCTTTTCAGGGCACACAATCTCTGCAGCTGTCAGCATGCATGTCTTCACAAATTCACCCTCGCTAAATGGTTTTGAAGCCACTGCAATTTCATTAGCAATAAGGTAGCTGGCTTTCACTGCAGCATCGCCGATTTCTCGGCTATGAGTAAACACAGACTGCTGTTTTTTCAGACCCGCCAGCAATTCCTTCACCTTTTCGCTTCTCTGTTTTCCTTTCAAGTTATCATATTTGTCGGCATGTTGAGTCTCATAGTGGCGACGAAGGTTATATTCTTTCAGCACTGAAACGTGCTGCGAACAAACCAAACACACGGGTTTCCCATTCACTTCCGTGAATAAATAGGAGGATGACCATTTTTCTTGGAAAACTCTGCACTCTGTGTCCACTTTTCTCTTTTTTGATAGCGACATTTTGGGGAGTGAGGAAGCCAAGCACGATAGACTGTAAACACAGGATTACTTCCTCAGCCCCGTTATACATAGTTTGCTCGCTTCACATAATTGCTATTGCGACACCCAGTGGACACATTTAGAACAGCAGTTTCTTTCATTGAAAAATTGCAGCTCTTTTTATTTTTTATACTTTCCAAAATCATCTCGCGGGCCGGATTAAACTTGTTCACGGGCCTGATCCGGCCCGCGGGCCGTACGTTTGACACCCCTGAGCTAGATAATCCCCACAATAAATTACATCAAGGTTACATGGCTGCGCATCACCAAGCTAAAACTAAATCACCAAACCAACACTAAGCTAAAGGAGAACTTGTGTCGGTGTGATGACGTTTAGTGGCTTATTTCGACACTAGTTAGCAACCACCGTTTTTACGACACATAGAAGCATCGATTACTGACGTATTTAATGTCGTAGAACGAAATATGAAAATCTTTTAAGCTTGTGTTATCTACAGAACTTATTTCAGGCTTCTAAACACACACTTGTTGAAATTCATTTGACTTCGAGACAAGGGAACCGGGATTTCTAAGCAATTTCTAGGTTTCAGGACTCATTCCTGCACCACTCTTTTACAGAGACCTGAAAACTGCATACATTTACATATGGTTATGCAAGTATAGTTTCAGGACTGACTCAAATAGATGTCAAATCATCCTTTAATATGACACAGACAGTGGTCACCCTTAATAAAAACTGACAAGACAAGAATTAGAGTTTTACCACCCCACTGTTCATTTGCAGCAGGTTTATATCTTAGCCAGTGGAAATGAAGCGCTGCTTCTGGCCAGCATTATAATAATCACCTAGAACTACTTTTACTTTGCTCTGTATTCCCCCTGTGTGCCTCCCAGAGACGACTGGAGTTTAAAATATTGACTTACCTCATTGATTCATCAGTACATGGCAAAGCCTTTTAGGAATCCTTAAGCAAGGATTTTATTGCATCTTTGAAGTTCTGTATATGTGAAGATGTGGAATATTCCCCAGAGTGTCTTACTCCCATAGCTGGCAGTATTTCCTTTCACTTCATAAAGGAATGAAAAATCACCCACTTTAAATGTGTTTCTGTGGCATTAATTATAGCTCAGTAATAATGAATCTGTACTGTTTATTACTTTTTGTAAATACATCACCATCAATTAAACATTATTATTAATTATGTATTTCTGTCGAGATAAATCTATTACCCTGGAGCACTGCTGTGAGCTGCTCTTATTAAGTTACTGGTCTGTGAAGATTACAACAAATTAATGTCAACATTTCACTTGTATTATCTTCGATGTAAGCGGAGACAGGACTGTAATTATGCTTTTATCACCAGATTAAAATGATGAAACATTTTATTTCAGCCTCACACTATTCTCTCACATATACACTAACTGAGATAGAGAGTGAGAGATTTTGGATGATATTTATTTATGAAATTTCTGTATCTCTATGAGATATTTACAATGAATTTACACTGCATTTTCCAAAAGTGAGGACTAATGGTCAAATCAAGCATTGTATACGGGACTGAGTTGGAAATATGTTCCAAACCATGATAAATGTTTCTATTAGTGCATAGCAGTTGGTAAGTGACAAATCACCTAACATTTCTTGAGGAGGTAATAGTTGCAATATTACTGCAATTAGATGACAAATGGCATTCTTAGAAGCAATGCATTGCTGGGTTTATGTAGAAATTTAACAGAGGAAACAACAAGAAATAGGTGCAATTTGCCATTCCCACATATGGGACTGGACATAATCAATTATGTGTGTCTGCAGCGAACATGGCATTGGGTACCCTGGATACAAGGGGTGTTATTGAATTATAGATGCATTTGCTTTGGTTAGCTTGAGAATCGTGTGACATGGTTGGATATTGGTTGGTAACGTGTGGGCCACCTTCTTCTTACTACCTACTGTGTTGCTAAAAATGTAATTAACTTCATAAACAATATTCTGCAGTACAGCACCGTATAGTCCTAGCAATAAAGAATGCTGGATCATATTTGTTTATATGTAATGCTATTTATTTGTACATGTTTCTTTATTTTGTTGCTACCTTATATTAGTACTGGAATCACCACACAGTATCCATCTCCTTTCAATATAAGAGCAGTTTTAAATCATTTTTACTGGTGTATTTTACTGTTGAATGTTAAAATATTGATGGAACCTTGGAAAACAAGTTTCACAGATATAATATTTAAAACAGATGTGATCGACTCCATACTTTGCTCAAA
Organism: Notothenia rossii; assembly: GCF_949606895.1. NCBI lineage: Eukaryota > Metazoa > Chordata > Actinopteri > Perciformes > Nototheniidae > Notothenia > Notothenia rossii. The sequence goes on from NC_136902.1 coordinate 23,891,197, forward strand.
ACAAGCCAAACCTTACTTCTGCTCCGGGGTAACATTTGCTGCCTCTGAATGAGAAACCTTAAATGTTTGCCTTATCGGCCTGGACAGAGGGGAAAGATGCTTTAAAAAGCAAGATTGGCTTTTTTATTTATTTGATGCATAAAACCCTGAGCTGAAACGAATGGATTTGGGACCTCACAAACGACCGATACCTCCCCCACAGCCAACTCCCCATGTGCCTGTTTATTCATGCTGAGGTAAGCTGGAGGAATTCATTTGCTGTCAGCTACTATTGAATTTGAGATTAGTTTTTATTTCAGTCTCCTAAACAGCTCCCTCTGCCTTCCACTTGTGCTTCGCTGCTGAATCTTGTGTTGTGTGAGGAGCCTCCGAAAACAGCTGCACATATCACCATCTGGCAGCAGGTGACAGATATGAGTGCAGGCGACCCATTTTATTTTTAAAGACCCCTTTCATAATGACCTCCATCTCGGTCCTGCAGCATTGTGCAATCAACTTCCTGTTAGGATTCTGGATCAGTGCACTCCTCTGATAGAGAGCTTTTTCAGGATTTTGCTTTCCTTGCTCTGGGGTGCTCAGAGTTGGACCTGCAATCAGATTCTGACACACAGGTTTAAACATGTCCCTTGACTTTCTTAGTTCCCTTAAGCAGTACACAATCTATCAACAGAAATGTCAATGTTATTTTAACATTTTAAAACATTTTAAACTTTTGGCAGAAGTATTTCTGTAGTAGTCTGGTTAAATCAAGGTTTGAATAAATTGTTATCTTTAGAATTGAATGCATGCCCCTTATCAATATTTGGCCACTTTCCTTTTGCTGTAACAATGTACATTTCCCCTCTGTGGGACTAATAACCGTATTGTTATTCTGATTCTGATCACTGCCACTAATATGTTTTTTTCTCTACAAAACAGGTCTCAGTGTGTTCAGCTTGTATCTCTAAGTCTGCTGTAGTGTGTCAAATTCCTGTGTTTGATTACCAGAAAGTCTGAAAAAGATTCTGCTTTTTCCTACCGTATCTTACATTCATTTCATGAATGCAAAAAAAGAGTTTCAGAGAGTTTGCATCAGGTTGAACTCAGCCCCCAGGCACAGCCCCCAGAGCCAAAATACCTTATTATTATTCTGGCACTCATTCACCATTAGAATAACTGTTTCCATGGTGCTGCCAAGATCGGGTCAGTTCATTGCTGCCATAAACTAGATAAACCAGGGTGGCAAACAAATATCTGTGTTGATTAGTCTCGTATTAATTGAATATTGAGTAAGGTTTGCAGCACACTTTTGGATTGATTAAGAGTGCAATAAACACCAAGGTTATGCAAAAATGTTCTCACAGACATGGTTCAGCACGATTAGGTTGTTTACTTGTGGGTGCAGCAGAGATACTGCCAGTTGTTCTGTTGGGCCGTTGTTTGTGCTTTAAGTGTGGCAGCAGCAGGGTGCCAGTGATAAGTGCAGGGTCCAACACATTAAATAAGCACCATGAAACGCTCACTGCGCTCCAAAAAACGTTTTACCACAGTCTTAATCAGCTGGTCATGAAAATAAATTGAGGAAGAGCCACTGCAGCGCATGTCTGCATTCATTTGTTAGAACACAAAACTGCTGTGACAATGAATCAACCATTTCACAGTCTTTAGACTTGTATGCATTCTGATACTATCAAAAAATAATTATTAATAACTAACTATAGTTACACAACTTGATGAAATCTTGTGGATGACCTAAATACTAAATCTGTAAGTGAAGAGAACATAGAAATGCTGTCATTTTACAATTAACTTTGTAAAAGGGGAAAATCATCCTGCTACTGAGCGAGTTATGCCTTCCAGCTGTGAAAGTGCTGTCATCATTTAATGACTCAAAGAATAATAGGATAATAAGAATAACCTTTATGGACTGGACATTTCTCATAAAATCCTGCTTTGCAATAACTTGCCCTGAAATGTGATTTCCCACTCTTCTCCTCTACATCCAAAAATATTTGTTTCTACTATCATTAGAGGCGATTGTGTGAGACTAATATCATGCAGTGTTGTTACTGTATGTGCGCATAAGCATTGTAGTATATCATTCTATATTCTTAAATTGTTATCCTCTGATGGAATACTTTTTTCCTAATCACTTAAAGCCATGTTGTGTATTCAGTTACTCCCTAAGCCTGGCTGTACATCATTAATGAAGACTATGCAACAGGATTCCCAAACACTAGATTGCGCACCATGCAATATCGCCTTTGGGCTGAGGTATTATTCAGGTAGGGGAACAAACTTATGTGTTGGAACAAGCCCAAAAATACTGTTCAGTTTGTATTCAATTAAATGAGTTATTACCAGATGAAATAAAACATCTCTTGATTTGGCTTTGAGTTCTGACTTGAAATTTTGCGAGTTCAAGTAATTATTAATAACTAAAAAGCTGGATTATGTTGTAGGGGCTGCCAGCTGAATTGGCCCAATTTGAGCATTCTTCAAAACGATGCTGAACGCAAATGTTTTTGACTTGATAACTGGAATCATTTATCAATGTAATAAGGCACAGTGATTCATCTCATGTTTACCACAGGCTTTGTCATCCTTCCCAGTTTGTGTACAACAAGTGTGAGGATGTGTGTTTGAGTATGGACTGTACATGCGGTGTCTTCTGGTAATCAATCTTCTCTCAACGCTGCTTCGAGGTACACGCTTCATCTAACAGAGATTATAATTAGGCAGCCTTTTATTCTCTGTAATGTTCTGAGAGGTTTATCCTTGTGGAGAGGAACAATCAGCGTACAAGGTCCCTTGTCAAGCATCCCCACCCTCTCAGACAGTTATTTTGAGTCTTGAGGATAAAGCTGTTCTCCCACAGCGCCACAAACTTGAAAGGGATACCTGCCTCTCATACAAATGAGTGACCCTACCTACATAATCTTCCCCCTTCTGTATCATCACAGAATGCAAGTGTATTCTGACATATCCAAATTAATTCCCTTCCGTCACAGAAAGACATTTTTATTCCTGGGAAATGTTGACTTCCCCATGGGTCACTCTTACTGTAGACTTTGCCAGCACAACATGCATTTACTTTTGTAGCTTTGTGATTAACTAGGAAATGGATGTCACACTAACAATGATGCTGACTTTGTTGTTTCTGTTTTCGTTTTTTTCACCAATGCTGTATTATCCCTCCAGAAATGTATTTCATTATTTTGGGCTGTGTTATATAAATTATATTCTAAATATTTGCACAAACATAATAAAGACAAGAACACAAGAATAAGTGTAGGTTTTTTTTATTCAGGAAATACATCAACTCTTTAGCCCCTTATATTTCCTTCAATAAACTAAATGTGTTGGCTTTTCTTCCCTCTGAGTCCTAAAGGGCACCATTTTATAGGCTCAAATGATGGGTCGATTTAAAGTGAGACTATATTACTCTCAGCATTTGTTCTGGCATTTTATTTCTTATTGAATCACGTCCCCTGGGAAAATGTTGTAATGTGTTAAGATCCAATTGCACTGTGGCGTTGCAGAGTGCCTTTGACAAGTCTTCACATTCACATTTTTGCGGTAAAGTTTTTATGAAGGTCACCAACCGATTATACCTTTTTTTTGCTCATGGTTTCTGCTCACATAGACAACAGATCCATACTAAGCAGAGATGCTACTGTATAGTGATGTAACCTTCTCTTGTGCAGTACTGATTCTCCACTTGCTTCCTGCCTCTGTAAACACTCGTGTTGTACCAGGACATCAAAGCTGATCTATTTTTGTTGGTTCTCCTCCAAGGAAACGGAGTCCTGCTGCGGCCTGTGTTCACCAAACAACCCGGCAGTGTGGTGTTCCCCCTTCAACCTGGCGAGAATCGCAGAGAAGTGGTGTTCAGCTGTGAGGCCCAGGGACACCCAACACCCTTCTACAGGTAAAACCTCCAGGCATGGCTCTATGCACAACATTTTTACAATGCTGAACTTTCTTTATGCTTTCAAGGGCAACATTTGTACTTATAACAAATAGAGACTGGATTTATCGCCCTGTGCGAGCTGAGGATTTGTGGACCTTATGGCTCACTGCTGCTCACGGCCTGCAGCACTTGGCGTCACTGTCAGTGTTAATATGAGAATGATGAATTAATTGGCCTCTGTTGTTGGTCAATTGCATATTTGCATTGGCTGGTGGACATTGATCCGCTTTATAATTCACTTTGAGAGCTTCCTGTCATCCGTAACACTAACCATTTGAAAGATCAAGTGACCCAAGAGTATCATGCATCAAAACTCTTCTGCTCTCATGACAGAGATCAAGTGGAGACGAGAAACATGCGTAGTTTATATAGTGTATCGCGAGTACCAGAAATAATGTGGCAGGAGATATCCATCCTTTCTCTGCTTCAGTTACAGGATATGTACAGCATCACTGCCCACCGTAGCATAGACATTAGCACCAGAAATCTAATTTCAGTTCTAAACATTACTCAACTCACAGGGTGGACTAATGTGTGGGATAACTGCTGCTGTCATTGTCCTTGTTCAGTACACTGGCTGTGAGAGGTTGAGCACCAAGTGTGTTAGAAATAAATGAATGCCCAAGTTCTGTGCCTCCAAAATTATAACAAATGAAAACAAATGACAAACAATGATTCTCTTTAAAGTGCAATAAGCGCATAAGCTATTAATTCATAATCTATCAAACGAGGCCACATAGCTGTTGTACTCCTGTCATCGTAATTAAATGCAAATTGCGAAGCCAAGCATTTAATGTGTAATAGGTTGAAACGATCCCTCATACAACAGCATATGCGGCCGGTAATGTAGCTTGAAGATCCTTGGTGTTATGCCTAATGGGCACTAATTGAAATGAATGTACAAGATCGTATCACTTGGATCAGCTGCATATTTTTTAAGCTATCAGTCGCTATTCCTCCCACTCTGGATAGTCCTTCTTTTTAAAATGATCATTTAATTAGGTCAAATGGGCAAGTTTCTTTGCCCTTTTTGAAATCAAGTTCTGAGAGCGTGCCCGGCTCCATATCAAATCAAATGTTGCTTTAATGAGCTATTTAATTACAGCTAGTGCCACCAACTGCGGCAGTTGATATACAGTACCACATTAAGAAGTGATTTTCAGATCATAAGCTTTCATCCCTTTTTAATAATGGGCCTGATATTCAGATGGACATTGCTGTGTTGTTAGTTCAGTCAGCATGCATCATATTAGCGTCACTGCCCTGGTAATTTCCTTCTTTTAAACCAAACGCAACTTGTTCCAGCACAATAACCCATATGCTGATAAAAAGAAAAAACAGGTCTATTTCAGTGTCGTCAAGGGCAAATAAATGTGTCTGAGACTCCCCGATGACCGCTACGGCATAAAGCCCCCACTTCAAGTTGTCACCATGGCTCCTTGATTTGTCTCATCTGGAGCTCTTGGACTACTTTCAGCTGCAACACCAAATCACTAAATCAATCTAATCATCCAATCTGCCGTTGAGCACCGCTCCACTGCATATGTCTCTCCCTTCTTCAACCCAGCAACCCGCTGTCTTTGTATAAATCCTTACCCCTAAAAAAGGAGGAAGAAAGTCAGGAATAGAAACCTCAAGCTGCTATTTTCTGAGAGAGCTTTGAAAACCTAATCAAGTCTGAGGAGCTAACATTGAACTTAATTGTGTATTGTTTCCTCGATGAAAAGCCATTTATTGAGAGTTGCTAGTGTCACTTTTCTTGTTAGTCTTTGTTTACTCTCCTCCTTTTTCTCCTTTTCATTCCGTTTTAATGTGATTTGATTTGCGAATGAAAGTGCTATTTTAACACTACCTTCGCCTTGGAATTATACAGACAACCTTGATGCAATGTATCTGAATAGAAAAAGTTTCTGAATGACATTTATTTAAATTTGTTCATGTGTTTTACATTTGCTGTTCACAGTGAATAGAAACAAAGCCTTGTAGTCTATATTAAAATGTATGACATTATGATCATGCTGCATTTGTTTGAACTGCCATCATCAACTGAGCAGGTTTTCTTAGACCATAAGCATTAATTATGCAAAGTAAACACCATACAGTAAGTCTTCTAAATCAAACCACACATAGATCTGGCAAAGTTAAATGCTGATGTCTGGCAATTGGATATTGCTGGTCTCTCTCTCTTCTTCACACACACACACACACACACACACACACACACACACACACACACACACACACACACACACACACACACACACACACACACACACACACACACACACACACACACACACACACACACACACACACACACACACACACACACACACACACACACACACACACACACACACACACACACACACGCACGCACGCACACACACACACACACACACACACACACACACACACACACACACACACACACACACACGCCATTCTGTTTCAGCACTCCTGGGCCCCGATTAATTAACAATGTTCACTTACTTTCTCACTCCAAACTAGAAATTATCAAATAAGACAGAGAATTGAGGATATGCGCACCTCATGCATACTTTGTCAAAAACGCTGAGAGCCGCTTGTCACTAAAAATTATAATTGCTCGTCCAACTGAAAGGCCTGAAACTCCCTTCAATTCAATTAGCTGGTTGCGAGCAGATACTGTTCACAGCTACAGTGTTCACTTCAAACCATCACACACATACAGTGGGGCAAAAAAGTATTTAGTCAGCCACCAATTGTGCAAGTTCTCCCACTTAAAAAGATGAGAGAGGCCTGTCATTTTCATCCTAGGTATACCTCAACTATGAGAGACAAAATGAGAAAAGAAAATCCAGAAAATCACATTGTCTGATTTTTAAAGAATTGATTTGCAAATTATGGTGGAAAATAAGTATTTGGTCACCTACAAACAAACAAGATTTCTGGCTCTCACAGACCTGTAACTTCTTCTTTAAGAGCCTCCTCTGTCCTCCACTTGTTAACTGTATTAATGGCACCTGTTTGAACTCGTTATCAGTATAAAAGACACCTGTCCAAAACCTCAAACAGTCACACTCCAAACTCCACTATGGCCAAGACCAAAGAGCTGTCAAAGGACGCCAGAAACAAAATTGTAGACCTGCACCAGGCTAGGAAGACTGAATCTGCAATAGGTAAGCAGCTTGGTGTGAAGAAATCAACTATGGGAGCAATTATTAGAAAATTGAAGACATACAAGACCACTGATAATCTCCCTCGATCTGGGGCTCCACGCAAGATCTCACCCTGTGGGGTCAAAATGATCACAAGAACGGTGAGCAAAAATCCCAGAACCACACGGGGGGACCTAGTCAATGAGCTGCAGAGAGCTGGGACCAAAGTAACAAAGGCTACCATCAGTAACACACTACGCCGCCAGGGACTCAAATCCTGCAGTGCCAGACGTGTCCCCCTGCTTAAGCCAGTACATGTCCAGGCCCGTCTGAAGTTTGCTAGAGAGCATTTAGATGATCCAGAAGAGGATTGGGAGAATGTCATATGGTCAGATGAAACCAAACTAAACTCAACTAGACGTGTTTGGAGGAGAAAGAATGCTGAGTTGCATCCAAAGAACACCATACCTACTGTGAAACATGGGGGTGGAAACATCATGCTTTGGGGCTGTTTTTCTGCAAAGGGACCAGGACGACTGACCCGTGTAAAGGAAAGAATGAATGGGGCCATGTATCGTGAGATTTTGAGTGAAAACCTCCTTCCATCAGCAAGGGCATTGAAGATGAAACGTGGCTGGGTCTTTCAGCATGACAATGATCCCAAACACACCGCCCGGACAACGAAGGAGTGGCTTCGTAAGAAGCATTTCAAGGTCCTGGAGTTGCCTAGCCAGTCTCCAGATCTCAACCCCATAGAAAATCTTTGGAGGGAGTTGAAAGTCCGTGTGGCCCAGCGACAGCCCCAAAAGATCACTGCTCTAGAGGAGATCTGCATGGAGGAATGGGCCAAAAATACCAGCAACAGTGTGTGAAAACCTTGTGAAGACTTACAGAAAACATTTGACCTCTGTCATTGCCAGCAAAGGGTATATAACAAAGTATTGAGATGAACTTTTGTTATTGACCAAATACTTACTTGCCACCATCATTTGCAAATAAATTCTTTAAAAATCAGACAATGTGATTTTCTGGATTTTTTTTTCTCATTTTGTCTCTCATATTTGAGAGACAACTATGAGAGACAATATTTTTCTCTCATCTTTTTAAGTGGGAAAACTTGCACAATTGGTGGCTGACTAAATACTTTTTTTCCCCACTGATACATGCGTCTCTATCTACCGTGCAATCCCCCTCACAATACACACACACAAGCTATGCACCAAATTAGGCTTTCCTTAAAGGTGTTCACTATGTGTATGTGCTATGCTGTGTATGTGTGTACTATGTGCCAACTTAAGTTTAAAGAACTTCTAAAAACTGTATTTACATAGAACTACTGGTACGTCTACTACAAATAGCCTTAGCCATGTTGGATGATAATTTCTCATTCAAAGGGATAATGAGTGGTTCAACTGTGTTTCTACATCCATCACTGTTAGATGTGGAAATTAGGCTTGTCCAGATGCCCCCAGTTCCATAAAGATCAACACTTACAACAAATAATCAGAAATATACACATTGCGGCTTTATTCATCTGACGAAAATAAGGCATATGCAAATTCCTGTCTACACACAGTTGTATTATTGAATATACATAGCGTTGTATGCATCTGGCCCTTAGTGCTTGTCCCTCCCTTTTGATGATCACTATGATTTGATGGGGGAATTTTGATCCACGGTGAAAGGGCCTCCTTCATGTGGTTGTCATTGATGGACAAGTTGGCAAAAAAGAAAATATCACAGAAATGAAAACCATTTGATTTGCAAGAAGGCGATGTATGAGAAAAAAACTGAATAGAAATAAACACTCTTATGAGATGAGGGTTTCTGATTGCTTTTCCTTTCAGTTATATTCATTTCAGTTTTGCTAAAACACACATCAAACTGTGTTATTTATGTCTGCTCTATACAGAAAATGGCAGTTTGTTTGCAGTTTAGATGACTGGGTACTCTCTTTTTGAAATGTACAATGCGTATGACATGTTACTGGGCATCTTAACGTTCTGTGGTAAGGATCTTTTGTTGTGAATCTTACATTCTCAGGTGGAAGCTCAACGACTCTTTCGTCATTCCCAGACTAGGATCACGCTACTCTCTCATGGGAGGAAACTTACACATCAGCCAACTGAACAAAGAGGAGGATATCGGCATCTATCAGTGCCTGGCATCAAACTCCTTGGGCACCATCGTCAGCAGAGAGGCCAGTCTACACATTGCCTGTAAGTCTATATTATATTTACCAAGCAATTTGTCACTGCTAAATCATTTGTAATACTAGTTTTGTATTATTGTATTAAGCTATTTGTGTTCTTCTCATTATTAGTTTTCCTTCCGAGTTGAGTTTAGTTCACCTCAATTCAACTTGGGTTCCTTTGAGTTCACTGCTGCTTTTGTTTGCCTTGGAAAGGGAAAGTTTCCTTAAACATCAGACGTTCTGGTTCACTGAAAATATAATGACCCTGTAGGATTCTCTGGAAATTGTTTGTTGTCAGACCTGATCTTCTCCAGCAGCGACAAGAGACTCTTACAGTAGTCTGATAGCGTTAAAGTTAATTATGAGAAAACGCAAATTAACAGGCCATGTTCCTGTCACGCTGTGTTTTTGATCCTTTAATGATTGATTAAAGCTCCAGTGCTGCTGTTTACTCTGCTTAACATCTCACACCCCTGTGATGATTGTGTGGTGGGCCTTGACAGACCCCGTATAGTTGATGCTTTACAGGCTTCATCCATCACGTTTTATAAGACCACAATCTGAGGCACATGTGATCACAAGGTGAACTTGAGGCGTCCCCTCTTGATGGGCAGCTCATATCAAATGACAGCCCTGATATCTGGGAACAGATGGTGCAGCCAGATTGAATTCTGATGTCTGTTTCTCTGCCATCGACGCAGAGATGATCCTTGGCATGGAGAGCATCCATCTAGCCACAATTTGGTGCTTCATTGTCACAAAGCAGCATTAAATCTTCAGCATGTAGTACAAATCGGTGCCCTGGGCTGCCAGCAGGCTGTTGATCATATTCACATTTCCTATCAATTTTGGAGGCCTGATCTGGGCTGTATGTCATTGTGATTGGTCTCATCCATTGCCTGGGTCTGACCTGGGTCCTGCTGCTTTTGTCAACAGATGAGGACAAGCATCGGTGCTGATGTGTCATCTGTCTTATTTATTGCTTGTGGTTTAACTTAATTAAGTGTTCTCTATGATTGAAGGGGCCTTAGGTCAAGGGAATAATTCATGGAGGAGCAGCCTGTTATGAGAGTCAGTGTCATGTCATTTGTAACAGACTCGGACTCAGAGTAGCTCAATATGCTTTTTCAAACACCAAGGGACTTGCGTCGTTCTCTGTGCTGTAATAACGCTGTGAGAAAAATAGCAAGATAAAGGCCATTAAAGAAGGATGAAACATGATCTACAAAATATGCAATTTTATAAAGTGTTTAAAAAAACAAATATACCATAATAACAGCATACTCAATATCAACCATTGTACTCCTCTGTAATATATTCTGGGAATAATTCATTGAAGTCCTTATACTGTACATTTGGTGAACTAAAACAATGTGGAAGTTCTGCATCACCTAATGATGTCCTGTAACTTTGAATGTCCATTGAACACATGTGTAGTGCATACATGAGAGTAAAGATAGCCCACATTTGTAATCCTCTGGATGGATGATATAACACTCTCTGTTACCATCTGCTAGGGGTTTAAACCACTAAAAGTATAAAGGTTCTTGATCCTGTTGACAATGCAGACTTAAATATTTAAAAGGCTCTGCTTGCATGCTGAGAGTGCTGGAAGGAATAATCTAGTTGGAGATTAGGAAACTCAATCTGCTTCGATAACCAAGGGATGTTTTTGGTGTAAGCGTAAGGATTTTCGCTGATGCAAGATGCAACATTATACAACCAATTGGAAGGCCTGCAATGCCGGCAAAGTGTAAAGGGATGCCTGTCCTGAAAGGAACATGCTACAGCCTAAATGCTGTGCTACTTATAGAGCCACGAAGAGTAACACAGTGTTTAACGAAGGGTGAAATAGCGGTATTTATGAAAGCAATGCAGGATGTGTCTCCCTTGTATCTTGCTGCTGATGATTTCTCCTATCATATTCGGTTCTGTGATTGCACATAATTCTTACCAGCTTTACTGCCTTATCTGTATAATTACTTTGCAAGATTTAGATCTCCATTTTTTTCTTGCCTCTCTCATTTCCATCAGCTCCATACTCTTTATTCATTGCTCTTGCCTCAGGTGAAAATGTAGCCTGTTTTGAGCTTGAGAGCATCAGAGGAAGGGACAATAACATTTTCCATCAGCACTGTGATGCTAAGTGCTCAATCTGCGTTTCAAATTCTATTTTAAGAGAAGATGGCTGCAGGTTTTTTCTGAATGCAGTCCTTCACAACAGCGTTGTAATTGTCAGGAGACACCAGCGGTATAGCTCTGTAGGAATTAGGCCCCTTTGATGTTTATCACTGATCAAATGTCAGGTGTCACTCACTGTTGGGGGTTCACTGCATGGTGCTTCTCTGAGAACCGGAGAGCAAGTGAGGGAAGACCGGAAGACAAAAATGAGGGATAATTGTTTTCAACCGTCTACCAGTATTCATTTATTTTTCACCCTTATGGTTACCACATATGACAACTTGTTGATTGCAGCTTTTTTATTTTAAATATTCAAGTAGACAGGGATTAAGTTTACAATTGTACCATTTGTCATCCATTTCCTTTCTACTGTACTGTATGTACAGTAGCTGCAAATAATATGTGTTTTATTAGAAAATAGACATTTTAGAGCAGAATAAACTTGTTATTTGGGAGGTGAGAAGTCTGTGCAAAATGGTGCTGTCCATAAATCAGGAGTATCCAAAGTGACAATGAATCAAGTGTAGCAGATTGTAAACTTTGCCTGTTTTTAGGTTTTAGGTGGTCATGTTTGTATATGTTTTTATGGAGAATGGTTGATGTTAAAATGCTGCATTGGATCCTTGAAATATCTTAATATTGTCATAATTAATTATCTAGGTGGGCCATTGGTCAACATTCCATGCGAAACATTTTTTGGTGTTGCCCATTTTCCTGCTATTGCCATTGACCAATACATGTTTTTACATTTGATAATATTTTAATCCTACCCTTTGTACAGCATATTTCAGGCAAGTTACAAAAAGAGAGTTCCAGTGCACATTTTAAAGACACAAGCCATTGTTGAAAAAAACCTCAAACATAAATTCAGTTGATGGCTTGACAGAGAGACATTAGTCGACCAAATGAGTGCAGTGGTCGGAAGAGATTGGGAACTAGCTTAAGAATTGTTGTTGGTTTTGAGTGCAACTATAATTTGATTCAGTAAAGTGTGTAGAGAGCACAACAGTGGGAGAATAAATCTGACATGTCCTTGGCTAAAGCATAACCGCCCCATACTTTACCTTTTTATCAATTATTTTTATTTTGTCTCATGAATTTTAAATGTATTAAAATGCGTTTCTACCTTTTTTAATGATTCAGGCAAAGTAAGTGGTTCCGTAAAAAGTCTCTATAGAAAGATGGCATTAGCAGGTGAAGATGGAAAATTAGTGAATGTCATCCCATTTAAATTGGATCGAAGGCTCTTCCCATTTATTGTTAAACTACAGATGGATGGGAGGTGACTAACTCACAGACGGCCTTGGCTGTTTCCACTTTCCAACTACTTTGGTTTGGAAAGAAAAAGTAAATGCCTCTTTTAAATCTGATGTGTTTGGCACTTTTGTCAGATTTTTTTATAGTTTCCTTATATTTAATCCTTAAAGGATAGCAATGTTAGTTCGCCTGCCATTCAAATATGTTTTAATATTAAAGAGAGATTTTGTACTGGTCAAGTGTAACATTTGTCCCAACAACCTTGGTTATTGATTGATGCATTCTATTAACCTGGTATTTAATCTAAAGCCACCATTTGGTTCACTTTACTAGTTGCATTAATACCACGTTTTTCTGTCAAAGCTCAAATATCCCAATAATGTTATTTTTGGTGAATTCTACCCAATGCCTCTTTGACTGGTCGGCTCTCATGAGAAATACAGAATAACCCATAATTGAAGGAAACGATGCCATAGCTAGAGAGCTTTAAAAAAAGCTCACTTTGGAAAGTTTTTAAAACTCTTTATGCCTTTTGTCCAAATGGTTATGTGACAAATGTAACCATATCACAAATTGCCCTCGAGCTCACACTCCAGCAGAATGGGGCAATTTTGCTTCTCTCAAATCGCCTCCTATTCATTACAATGTGTCACATTGATGTAGCTAGCACAAAAATGCAAATTCACATCCAATTTCATGGATCTGAAAGCACTCAAAATAGCCTGAACCCTGCCATGGAGAAGCACATGGCGATGCGGAGCCGTGATGGGCTTGATAAGATGATCCACGGGGCGCAGAACAGCTTGGGTTGTCAGGCATTGTTGGCTTTTACTGTGTCTAGCTCATTTACGCCCCGCCATACTCCAAAGGAATATTGATCGGGAGAGATTCACTCTGTGTGAGTTAAGCGACTCTGATATATTCTAATATGTTAACCTGATTTTACAGTCAAATCTGGCCCTTTTTGTTGTTCACAGCATCTTCTGATGGAAAGGGCATGGCAGGAAACTTCTGGTGCGATATTTCATTGTAGTGATGGTAAAATATTTGATTTAACTCACTGTTTCTAAACAAACGTTGTGCTCGCTTGACCAGCCACACATACATAAATGCTTGTTAAGAGCAGGTGCCTCTCATGAGCTGTTCCACTCAGTGGGAAAGAGTGGATATGAGTGGTTGTTGCATAGTCATTTGTTTGCAAACCATTTTATTTGTGAATGAAGTCCTTTCTTTTATTTAAAGTTCAGAATTCTCTTTACATCTGCAGCCGATAAACTGACAGTAAACAAGTATTTTATTTATTTATTAAAATGTATTGTAATATGAGTATTTTGCAATTCAAAACAAATGACATCTATGCATGCAAGATAGAACATTTATCACAGCTTTTATTATATGTCTCGGTAGATCTACTGTATAAACTGTATGTACTGGATATGTTATGAATGTGGGAATGTATATGTACATTTTATTTTATTTTGTCCTTTGTTCATTGTGACATACATGTTTTGCTCTATTTGTTTTAATGCATTATTTCGGCACTTTGTAAAGCACTTTTTGGCTATTTTTGACACGTTCTGTACCGTATTTTTCCGGACTATAAGTCGCACATGTGTATAAGTTGCTCTTATCAAAAAATGTGTCATTAAGAGAAAAAAAACATATATAAGTCGCTTCGGTATATAAGTCGCATTTATCTACTGAAGTCTTCATCATCTGTGTCCAAGTTAAACACTTTCGCTAACTCTGGCAGAAGTGTTTAACGGAGCTTACACACGGCGGCGTACGTTGAAACTGGCTTACACACGGCGGCGTGTCTGACGCTCGACCAACAACCAATCACATGAATCTCCCGCCCCGGACAAACAAGCACACGGTTTGATTGGCTAGAGCTTGTACTGGCATATGATTCGATTGGCTGACGGTTCCGTCGAAGCTTCAAAAGTAGAACATTGCTCTACTTTTGAAGCAAGCAACGCTTACGGGCCGTCCACACACAGGCATGAAAAAAATCTTTCAAAGCTTTGCCCATTCACTTGAATGGGGTGACGTAGAAGATTTTTAATCTTTGCCGAACTGCATTGTGGGGAGCGGAGCATGGCTTTGCAAGCATCGTGAGCATCAAAAGTTGAGCAATGTTCAACTTTTGATGCTCCCAATGCTTGCAAAGCTGGCATCAGCCAATCAAATCCCGTTTATGCAAATCCCGCCAGTGCAAGCGCTAGCCAATCAAACCGCGTGTAATGTATGCAGATACCGCTGCAGTCTTTTCCATATGTTATAAAATGGAGGATAAATTAATCATCGCTGTAGGAAATGTCCCGGTCCTTTACGACTGCTCTCTGTTCACCTACCGGGACCTAAACCGGAGGAACCAGGCATGGAGGGAGGTGGCAGAGACAGTTGGTGAAACTGGTAGGTTTTCACCTGTTTGGAGAGTTTATATCCAGTTTACTTAGTTTTAACATTGAATAGACAGGCTTTGTATGCCGGGGGTGGGCGGGAGATTCCTGGGAGATTCCTGATTGGTTGTTGGTCGCCTTGGGCGTGTGAAATCGCCAAGCTTCAGATACGCCCAGCATCGAGGTTTTTCACGATTTTTTTCATGCCTGTGTGTGGACGGGCCGTTACACTTTGCTCCGCGTGACGTCAGCCCATTCAAAGTGAATGGGCAGAAGCGTTGAAGCTTCAACGCACGCCGCCGTGTGTAAGCTCCGTAACAGTGACACAGAGTTGTCGATAAAGCAGCATGTCCTGCTCCGGGCTGTCCTCAGACTCTCCATCAGAATCAGCTCCAATTAGACCTTTCTGAATCCCGACAGGATGGTGTCGGTCGTCACTGAAGCCCATGCTGTGTCGATCCATCCCACAACATCCTGGAAAGTTGCATGACTCATCTTCCCGGTTGCCGTGACTTTTTTCTTCTTCAGTGGTACAGCAGTTTTCTGTTGTCACGATTGTATACAGTGCCATTGATTGATTGATTGATTGAAAAGTTTATTAACAGCTTGTATATTGGGTAAAGTACAGTACAGCTCAAAACATACAATTGTTAAGGGGATGCAGACCAGAGAAAGACTTTCGTCTTGTTTACATCAGGGTCCCCCATTTCCAATTCATCATATCATTTAAGACATATAAGACATATTTGACATACAGATGGCTTATTTACAATTTACATACAGGTGTTTTTTTACATACAGATGGCTTACTTACAAATTTCATTTTAGATTTCGTTCTAATACATCCTAACCGGACATTTAAGACATACCAAGTCTACAGATATACAGTTAGTAACAGAGTCTAAAATGCGAGTATATACATAGATGGGGGGGGAAGCTGTCCATTGTACGACAGGTTGAGATTTGTACCATTACCAGAGCCAGTTTTGCAATGCTCTCCCCCGAAGGTGGTCTTTAAGAGAGGTTTTGAAGGTAAGTATAGTTTTACTTTCCTTTACAGTAGTGGGAAGAGCGTTCCACCTTGATGTGGCATAATTGCGAAACGTGTATTCCCCTTTTTTTGTGCCAAATCTGGGTTTTACATGATTTGTGGAGCTCCCTCTGGTGTTATGATCATGATATTCCTTGACCTTTGGGAAGAATGTTGACATGTACATGGGTACCATAGAGGTGTATTGGATCTTGTAGACCAGGCCCATTGCAAGTAGCTGTACTCTGTCATCTACTCTAAGCCATCCTAGGTTGTCAAAGTGGGCAGAGGTGAGGTGGGTTCTAGATGAAAGGTCAAGCAGTAGTCTGACCAGTTTATTTTGTGATGTTTGAAGTTTTATTTTTAGCGCCTTGGAGGTGCTATGGTACCATGACGTGCAAGCATAGTCATAGTACCCTTGAATGAGTGCTCTTGCCAGAGTTTTCAGGGTGTTGTTGTTTATCAGAGAGGAGATGCGGTATAGGAATCTAGTTCTTTGATTGACTTGTTTTATTACATTGGATGCCATTTTGTCACAGGAGAGGTTTGCCTCAAGAATAGATCCTAGGTAAGTAATTTCCTTCTTACTTGTGACAATAATGTCACCCACTGCAACTGAGAAGTCGTCGGTTTTGCTGAGATTAGGTTTCGAACCGAAGAGAATGGACTCTGTTTTACCCAGGTGTAATGATAATTTATTATCGGCGAGCCAGGTGCAGATTCTGCCGAGCTCGGAGCTGAGGGTTTTTTCAACCTGCAATCTGCTCCTGTCAGAGACCAGCAGGGCTGAGTCGTCCGCGAACAGGAACAAGTTGCAGTCACATGCTGATGACATGTCATTTGCATAAATTAGGAACAGTAACGGACCTAATATGCTTCCTTGTGGAACACCACAGCTCACTGGGAGGGTGGGGGACAGAGTACCGTTTACCTCCACCATCTGTTCTCTCCCCTCCAGGTAGGATTGCATCCAGCTCACCGATAGTTTATCAAAACCAATTGCTTTTAGCTTGTCAATCAGAATGGGGTGATTGACAGTGTCGAAAGCCTTTTGCAGGTCCAGCATCACCATGCCGCAGTATTTGCCCTCGTCCACCTCTTGTTTGATGTGATCGTTTAAATAAAGAAGGCATGTGTCAGTGGAGTGGGATGTTCTAAAGCCAGATTGAAATTCATAGATTAGTTTCTTGTCTGCGAGGTACTTTTCGACCTGTTCATATACTATTTTTTCCATGACTTTCGAGATGGAGGTAAGTATAGAAACAGGGCGGTAGTTGCCTGGGTCCAATTTGCTGCCCTTTTTGTGCAGGGGGGTTACTCTTGCAATTTTGAAGTCTTTGGGTATTTTTCCCTGTTTTATGGAGAGGTTAATTATGTGAGCTATGACTGGTGTGATGGCGGTTGCTGTGTCTCTGAGGAATTTGGAGGGGATATTGTCGTGGCCAGTGGCCTAGTTGGAGGGCACTCAGTTTAATGAGTATTGGCCGGAGTTTGAACGCAGTCAGATCAAATTCAATATAAGACACTTTCGGAGTATAAGTCGCAGGACCAGCCAGACAGGTAATAAAAAGATCGCGATTTACTGTATAGCCGGAAAATACGGTATACATAATTACTTGAAAAAAACTATGATGATAATAAGTCTAGTTAAAAAACATAATAATAATGAAGTTATTCGATTGTTTGAATTGATCAGGTAGCTTACTCTGAGGGCAGTACACACACTTATTTTCTGTCTTAATCCACACACATATTGAGCATAAGAAATGGTACAGGTTGCGTCACAGTTGAAAAACTGACTCTGCAGACGACCAACAGTAGAGAGTGTATTATTTCTTATCAGCATTCAAAATACCACTGTGCACAATATTAACTCAAACCAAACAATTCACAACATCAAACCATTGTGAGACGGTGCTCCTGCAGCTGCCGTACTGTCTGACTCAACAGGTAGCGGCCCTTCCAGAGCAGCTTCTGTTTCATATTTTATCAGATAGCTGTTTGCCTCTCTAAGCCAAAATACTTGCAGCTGAAATAATGAAGCAACTTAAAACAAAAGAAAGCTGCAAAAGGCTCCTTCATTTTGAGATGAACTATTGCGGTAGGGATATCAGTGTGCTCTGTCATTGATTGGAATGTTGTAAATGTTTTATCATGGTCGACATAGGACGAATCCTCCTGACTTCACCAGCACCACCTGCAGATTTACAATTGTGGTTTTGAGTGAGTATAGGCTTTCTAGAAGCAGACATTTTTACATGTCAAAGTATAAAAAAACAGAAACATAAATGTAATTATAAGGGACAGCAGGTGCTTGGGTCCTGGTATTTCGTATGATGGTTAAATATAAGTAAGATGTGTTGGGCACTCGTGAAAAGCAGGTTATATGGAGGGAAGCTGTGCATAGTTAAATCAACATGCTGATAGAAATTGCCAATAAAAAACAATGGGCAATTTTGAACAGAATGTATTAATAAATAAATGAAATTGTCTTTATGATGACTGTATGCTTACTGAAATGACTTATTCTGTAGGTTAGCATGCTATGTGCCTATTATTCTAACACAATTTAGCCACAGTTGCTTGGCCTACGAAACTCAATCAGATCTACAGAGCTAGTGTGCAGGGAGATAGAATAAATATTGAACTGCTGAAACTAGAATGTATCTAGCCAGTGTACAAGCTATTTTATACAGCATTGGTTTACACCGTGACGATGACAGTATACTTCACTTTGTAAATGTGGGCATGTTAATAAACTGATTACCACAAAGCATTAAAGTGCAGGCTCACAGAACTGTTAGTGTGGCTTTGGACTCCAAGTCTTGTTTAATTAAATCAGTTTGTAAGTCTAATATATTTTTTAAAAACAGATCAAATAAGAGAGTATTTATATGTTTTGATCAGCGATTTTGTTTCTCTCTTATACTGGTTCTTTGTATCTGCAAGCAAAAACTTGTATCAACTATTGGATATGCTGACAGTCTCAAGCTTTCGACTTTGGTTGTGATAGCAAGATACAATCAAAATACAACATTTCTTTTTAGAATAGTTCATCTAATAATTATACTCTAAGCGTGAAGTTAGGCATGATATAACGTGAACATCTGGTCTGATATTGATTGTTTTTATAAACATTTCTGGCATACACATCAATAAAGTAATAGATAAATACATTTCTTACATTCGCTTTCACGTCCAGGGATCCAGAGTATACTGTAGATGGCTTGCAGTCCAGAGGGTACCTAACTGTGCTCAATCTGTTCATGCACAGACAGGCTTATGTGATTGTTACCCATGGATCAGCTATAGTCTAAAAATTGGCTGCTCAAGCATCCACACAATCTGTCTGCTCCAAAAATGAAAAAAACCTAATGATCTACTTAATAATTTGTGAAGTCATACAGAAGCTTTCCACTTAATCAATTGTGAACCATGGAAAAGCTGCTTTCGATGGTGATAATGTAAGGCAGTTCTGCTGGTTGCAGCTTTCCATTACTCACAAGGTCTGCAAAGAGCACGTACTGTTTTATTATGCAGGGGCTCATCCTGCTGTGCTTGTACACAGGAGGTGTCAGTTTTGCATTCTTTCTGCCTTTTTTAGAATTCAGTCTTGATTATGTCATTATATGGCAGCCGCATATTTGGCTGCACTGCTTGCGATATCTCCAAGAAACACAGCAGGCAAGAAAAGGCAAAGTGTTCAAGGATTGCAGGCTCTATTTGTTTTTTCTTAGCAAGTTGTCAACAAGTAATCGGTCTCCATACAAATGACGTTTCAGTCTTAGTCATTTAATTGTTACTGGTCTGTGTGCAATGGATGAAACACAGAAAGTGATAACCATACGCAATTCCAATTAAATTCACTCATGTGTGACTTATACTTGAAGAATTGCTTTCTGCTCCGGTCAGGAGTGTTTAGGTCTTTACAGCACTTTGTCTGCATTTATGCAAACATAGCGTGTTTCATGAAAATGTGCAAAAGTTCTGCATCATATGGCACTGTTAAACTCAGCTGTAGCTGTGTTCTAGACAGATATGAAATGATTGAGCAGCTGCAGATATAAAGTACATGTTTACCTCTGTAAACAACTTTGCACGTCCTGTGTGCTTATGGCTTCTTTTGTAAAGAATGAATTGATTATATTTGGCTTTGTTTCTTTTTTGGTTTCCAGACATGGAGAACTTCAAGACCCAGAGAAGAAGTCCAGTGAGGGTCCGTGAAGGTCAAGGAGTGGTCCTTCTGTGCGGCCCGCCTCCGCACTCTGGAGGTAAGACGGACTACTCTTCCATCATCCTAATCACTTACACAATCACAGCTTTTTAACAAAAACTCAGTATCAGTGAAGACTCATTTACTAATCTGGAAGTCACATTCGTGCTCCCGCCCGCAGATTTCCTGGCCCTTTGTTTGTGTTGTTGAGGTCAGTGGAGTGAGTCATTTTTACTTTAGGACACTCTGGCCTATCAGCTTGATTTTCAAAGGGGGAGGGAGGAAAGACTTTGGCATGCAGACGGAGAGGCTGTCGGTGTCTGGGCCCCTGCCAGGCTGAGTAATGGAGCCTCTCTCTGAAGGTGCTTTGTCTGCTTCACATCAGTACTTTGCATCAATGACATTATCATTGAGAGTTAGCATCCAATGTTATTAACTCCTACACAGGGTTCTGGTAATGGATTGTAGTTCTAGCAGCACGGCAGAATGTAATTCTCCACTTTTGGAGAATCAGGATGTAATGTAACATACTGAACACAGCAGGGGGGGGGGAGTGGTTTCAGCCATTATTTCTGAAGATCAGCTTTAAAGAGCGAAACGAGCGTCTGTTACTCTAGTACTCTTTCATTAAATGTGTCAGATTAAATTAAAATATGCAATAATCAAGATCAGTGCATACGAGAAAATAGCTGCATTAGAATGTGCTAAAGACCACCCAATGTCGGTTTTTACTGACAAAATATCGCGACCCTGGACCACCTTAGCTTACACTTATTATATCATACAGAGTAACCAAAGTGAATATTTCTTGCTATAAGGTTGCTATCCATCAGGAAGCATCTTAAAAATGGAAACCCTTCAGGTGCTGTATGTTATATATGTCATACAAACAGATTATTGTTGGTATTGTTTGTCTAAACTTTAGTCCAGTGTTTCTGTGCGAAACGGTTGAGCTCCAACAATGAAATAGAATGTTTTTTCATCACTAAGCCACCGGCTCACCTTAGAATAATGTTTTGTTTGTAGTCCTTTGTTGTATGCTGTGTTATAATGAGACATCTCACCTTGTGCTTACAAGTGGAGCTGGAACAATGAGCCATATGCTTACTTTTGGCAGCCTCGTAGTGTAATGGCTTTTTTTTAAACCACATCCCCCGGTGGAAGATTTCCAAACGCCAAAACACTCCAGCCGGCTCAAATCTAAACAAAAAAATATCAGCTGTGGTGCGCTGTGTCATGACATTGCCCAAAATATGTAGACCATTTAAATTCAATAGTTCATTCATTATCTCTAGGTAAACCACACTGTTTCAGTCAGGTCAAATGTGCAAACATCTGTCTAATTTACTTCAAGAAGCTTTATTTTTTGGAGGCAATTGTGCAGGCACCAGGCGAATATTTACAATTTGGGAGAGAGTGCATGGACAAGGAGTTTGGCACGGCCTAGACAGTGCAGAAATGAGTTGACATTGACTGACTTCTTCTTGGAAACATTACCTGCTGTGCCAATTCATTATGGGTAGTTTGCACATACTAACCAAACAGGCTGCAGTACAGTACGACACGGCAATCAGAAAGGGAGGAGATATTCAGTGACCAAGCATTCATTTACTTGATTATGTATTGAGGTATTTAATGAGTCACCTTTAAGGCACCTTCGAGACAAGACAATAATCTAGATTACTTGCGTATTTAATGAATGCTGACATCAGTTTAGGTTATACCATTTAAGCACAGCTTGATATTGTTTATTGTTAAGTTTTGAATGTCGCATACAGTTGTTTGATTTGTTCTAATCGATTGAGTCTCACATAGTGGATTTGCTGGTTTACAAAGCATGAATATCTCAATAGCAACTGCTCTTGTTTCTTTACATAGCAAGTGATTGATTTCTTATTCTCCTATTCTTATAATGTGCTAACAATCCTTACAAGCTGAATCCAGAAAATATTACTTAAAATGTGATATGTAATCTAAATTGAAATGTAATATTAGCAGTGTGTGCCAGTTACGCATAGTCAAACAGACCATTTTGAAATAGATTACTTCCCAGACACCTGAAAACAAATAGAAGATGTTGGTTTGCAATTGTCTGAGGACACATGACACAATAACAACTATTTTTAAAGAAATACATGTATGGCTCATGTCACCTGGTTCTTTCGTGATGGGAATAAAAGAAAACTGAAAGGGAGCTATAACCTTTAGGCAATTGTTCACATTTCCATTCACAAACCTCGAGAATTATTCAGGAAGGCTTCAGCCAGGCTCTAAAAAGGAAAGGAAGTATTGAATGGCCTTGTCCAGGCTCATAATACAAAAATCAGACCTGGATGTTCAGCATTGAAAAGCACATCTGATGATGAATCTCATTGTATTCATGTTAACAGCAGGAGGGAGCTTCACCTCTTTGAAACACATCACATGTGTCCTTTCAAAAACCTTTGAACTCACCTCCTCTAATCGTGTAAATCCATTTATTTTTCGTTCTGACTCATGGTAGTCATGTGTCACACATTTTTTATTTATGGCTGAGGAAATGTAATGTTTGACCTTTTATAGAACTGGTGGTTTTGTCATCTTTCATTGCCATATTCTTGTTCGATAAGGGGATTTCAGGACACCATTGCTTTATATTGGCATTAAAAATGTAACACGTCTTATTATAAACAACATTTCATAAAATTCAAGAAACTCCCCGGGTTCTGATGTTACATAAACTCCAGTTGCTTTGTTGTGACTGCAATCTTGCATATTTCACAACTTCACACTCCACAGATGTTTACCAAGATGAATGTGTGTGTGTGTGTGTTTGGGTAGAAATTTGACTAAATCATCATGAGATAAAATATCTGGCTCTTGATGTTTTTTGCTCTAGGGAAATGTTAATAGACTCTTTCAATAATTCTCTTAAATAATTCATGTTCATCTTGTCTGTCATTTGTCACCAAAACTTGCTTCTTTTTATTTAGACTCCAAACTCCCTGTGGACCTCCCTCCAACAGCATGATGCTGATCATTTGGGACTAGGGGAGGGGTTGTTGTCAGTAACTAACACCGTTACATTGCACCTGGCCCATATCTGTCACATGCAGTCTCATAAGAAGCCCTTACCTGCTCTTAAAAAGGAACGATAGCTTCATCCACGCTCATACAGAGTCTGTACAGTCGGCCTGTTATATGTTCTGTCATCATCATTTCATTATATAAGATTCAGAGAAAAGACTAATGTTCCATATTGTCAATGAGCTATATAAACTCCTACTATAGTTGGCTTAAGTGCTCTCTCTCATTGCATGGACATGTTATATCAGATAACTGATAAAAGGATTCAAGTTTAAACATGCTGGATAGCTATGGCTTTTGCTGCGTTTTCCATGACCCAACTTTCTATAAAGCCCCTCTGTCTTAAAAGTTTAATTAAGAACATGGATGTAGGGACAATGGGCTTTACTCCAAAATATAGAACCTCTGCCTAAAACGATGGTACAAAAGTTTAACATACAAATCCGGATCGGAAATCCCCCAAAAAATGGATGCATTAAACTTAGCACCCAGAAGCTAAAGAGAGGAAAAGTGATTTTCAAGTCGACCTTTACACATTTTGTGCTTATAAGTTATCAGAACTGATCATGAATGAAACATGCAAGATACAATGGAGCACAAGGATTTTAAAATGGTAATATTAGTATTAGTGCTCTCAGACTGTCGACAATCATTTGATTTGGGTGAATGGAACTTTAATGCTAATCATTTTTATATTCATTCAAACTGGGTCAGATTGCTTCCCTGCTGTTTTGCCCGTACCGAATAAACACAGCCAGAGCATGCTTTTGTCCTGCCGACCAACAGCATACAGACTGCTTTTATGTGTACCAGCATCCCCTTCCTCCTTCCTTTTGCGATGGATCATAGCTTTTCTCTAGAGACCTTGCAATGTGCTTGGAACGATCCATTTTCTGACAATATATTTGGCAGCTGTCATCTCAGATTATGCCTATTGATGGAGATGCTGAGGATGCTGAGATGTGCTTTAGGATGACTCATCTCCAATTTTCTAACATATTTGCTGAAAAAGCATGCCCGACCGTATTTGCTATGGTAATGATGCACTCCGTCTAGTTTTTGTTATATGCTGTTACAACCAGACATACACCCACACACCTCACCGTCACATTGTCTTGTCCTCATTCAGCCTCCTTCTAAGAGTGCAAATATTAATGGCGATGCTGCACCTGGTCACAGGGCTGCAGCTAATGGCTGCAGCTAATGGTTATTTTCATGATCCATTCATCTAATGATGATTTATCATGAATAATTAATTTATAATTTAGGCAGTAAAGTGTTAGCAATTTAAAAAATACCCAATTACCAGGTTGTTTTGTCTAAGCAACAGATGCATATTATTCACAGAAAAGATGGAAAAGCTGAACCATTTTCTTTTCACTTGAGAAGCTAAAACCATTATCATTACTTTAATAATTAATATAGTACCTGACACAAATGTGCCTCACTGTGGAGGAAAGTAAATGTATATATAATGTATGTTTTGCTTAATATTGACGCATGGTGATAAAAAAGCATAATTGCTTAAAACAACACTTAAAGAGACATTAAAGGGTTAGCAAATACATAGTACATTATCCAATTAATTGGAAGCACTATTAATGTGTTGTTGCACTTTTGAAACACAGAATAGCCTGACCGTCACTCTCACAGTGTTGGAAGTGAGAAACATGCTCTCATACAGTGAAGGGAGACAGGACATCATTCACGATCAGTGCAATACTGATCCTTAGACAAGGATCTGCCTCATCTCCCCTTTAAAGGATTTCAATATCCCATGAATGATTCAGAGGCCATTATTTCATTTTAACGATGCCTCAAAACCCTCATGACAGCTGCAGGAAGTAGTTTGGTGCAGTCAGAATGCTCTGAAACTGTGAGATAGTTTAGAGTTGCACTTAAAGACCGACACAAATAATATCAAGTGTCCAAGAGGAGCTGCCGCGGTGTTGTTCCACTGCACGGTACTGTATTTTATTAGATGTCAGTGTGTGTCATCTTCTGCTTTGAGAGGATCTGAATGACTGTGCTTTTGTACTGCACCTAATGCATCTGACCTCCTTTCCCTAATGGAAACATGCCTTTTAGATTTATTCAAGGCTGAAATCACTTGTTCTCTCTTTGCAGAGCATGTACCTCAAAACAGAGGCTGTTCGTCAGCTACTAACAAAACACATAGCTTGCAGGAATTTCTCCCAAGTGCGTGACCTAAGCCATTTCATAGAGTGAACTTGTTGTGTGCTATGAATACAGATAAGTAGCCCTGGTTAAGGGCTGAGACTATCTAGGGAACAGACTCACTAGTGCAAACTTTAGCAGCGGCTGTGCCTGTACCTTTCTTTGATAAAGTACACACTTCGCCAAGAGCCACTCTGGATTCAGCATGTCCTTGGCCTGTCATGTTGCATTTATCTTCCCTCCTCTCCAATCATTAAGGGCGAATTGATGCTGCCTGTTCATTATACAAGGGCCAAACGGAAGCACAATGAAAATCTGCCACTCACTGTCAGTCATGATGGCATTATTCCATTAGCACCCATCTGCAAAAGGCTCTCAAGTCAAGTCATCAAATACAACCATTGGTACTTTAGACTTCCTATTTCCTGCTTCCTGTTTCTCACCATAAATCTTTAACTAACCAATTAGTAACCTCTTATTTGCTGTTGTTCCAGTTTGTCATGCCCTGCACCTTTGGAAGATATTGTTTCAAAAACAGACATTAAATATACATGACCTTTTCAGGATGAGAGCTGGAATATATTATTTAGTGGAGAGAGGATATTACAGCTGTTCCCTCCCTGGGTCGGATGGATCAAGCCAAGAAGTTATGGTTGATACAATTGATGGAGACTATGATGGAGTTCATGGCTGGAGAAACCACAAGGGATGAATATTGAACATTGAAATGCAGCTCCTCTTATCACGTCTCTAAAAAGTCATTCATGAAACCGTTAAACTTAGGAAATGCCCACAGATGAGGTGTTGGATGAGAAGACCATTTCATGTTTTTTTTTAAGGCCAAGAGACAGTTAGCTATGATTGGTATAAAGACTGAAAACGTTAGCCTGGCTCTGTCCAAAGGTTAACAAAACATTTAAAAACAACTCTGAAAGCCCACTCACTAATTAACATGTAATTTCTTAGTTGTTTATATCGTTTGAATAATTTTAGATATTTTTTGTATATCAGTCCCCTCTTGCTGACAACAACTGTTCCCATCAACAAACTATTTCTCCCTGTGATCTGCCTAAAACCGCAAATGTTTTTGTTTTTGTATGTCCTTGTACGATATTGAATTAGTTAGCCATAAAGGTGGTATCAGTTTTTTTTTTACTTTGGACAGGGCTACACTAGGTGTTTCCCAATGTCTCCAGTCTGTATGGAAAGCTAACCATCTGCTGACAGTCCCCTCATATTTACTGTACCGACTTAAGAGTGGTATTGATTTCCTTATCTAACTCGGTCACAATGAGATAAGCTTGTTTCACAAAATGTCTTTCTTTAAAGCCAATTCACATCAGTCAATATGGCTGTATGTAGTTAACAGCCGAGTGTGGCTCCATAAACTCTACATGTTTGTAAATATGACTTGTATAACTTCTGAAATGTAGCACATTGTAAATCAGGAAACATTTATTAGCACAAACATCCAGGCAGATGTGATTACACTGTCTGATCCTTGGTTTCTATCTCATGGTGTGTTCTTGGGAGGATCACAAGGACATGCCGTCCTTTACAAGTCCAGTCTGCATACAAACACCCACTCAGTAGTTGTTGAAAGACCCACTCAGTAGTTGTTGAAAGACCCACTCAGTAGTTGTTGAAAGGAGCATTTCTCACATGTGCATCACAACTTCTCAAGATGTCACTTTGTGATTTGCAAGGTTTGCAGTCGTATGTCATGGCCTCCACGTACTCCTGGCCCCTAAAGAGCAGAAGTGAAGAACACTGAGTCAGTAGATGAGTGTCCAACTCACGTCTCAATTATTCCCTGCACTGTAGTGCCGAGTCATCGTTTAGACAAGTTTTTACCAACGGCCAAGATTGCTTTTGGGACAGGGATGCAATATGGTCCAGAGCAATCTATCCTTGTGTCAATATGTCAAAACACCATCATTCCTTTTTATAATGCAGCTGATTGTTAGTGCATAGCCTCTCTGTTTGCACTCCATTTATCTGATAGTATTGGGAGTCTTTCCCAGAAGTTTGTGTTATCATGGAGGATTAATAGTAGAAGGTGATCCATACTGAAAAACATGATGTATAATACATAGGTTGTATTGGGAAATAAACTGTTTCTTATGCAGGATCTTCCACTTAAGGGATGATTTAAGGTCCACGGCTGCTACGTGACAACCATAAAGAGAAATTCTTGTTTCTTTTTTAAGTACTTCTAATGTCTCTGTGTTTTCAAGTAAATCATAAGAAGAGGTATGAAATGAAAGAGGAAATAAAATGGGGCAAAATGTAATAAAACAATACAAATACAATTTATCTATCTATTGAGGAAAAAGCTTTGCGTTATGTACTGTATGGAAGTGTTGGAAAGCTCAATATGCTTAAATAAGAAAGGAATCACAACAACAACAACCAACATATCATCCTTTGGGATAATGGATCATGCATTGATGTTCAAGATTGGTCATCGCAATGTATTTGCCGGACATTGTTGCATTGTGTTTCATCAAGACTTGAGACTGTTTCCACTATTTCGCCACCGCAGAAAAGACCTCAACATTTCTGCAGTGAATGTACATTTCTACTTCCCTGAAAGTCAATCGTTCATATTCTGAGCAGCATCACTCCAACAAAGTGGAGCTATGAATTTGTTATTATATTAAAGGCATTTAACCAACAGTGAGTAAGAGTAATTGCTCTTCAATTATAAATTGTGTTTTTAATCATAGAAGGCTGGCACTCACTCCAATCTACTAATTGCTTTATCCCTGAAGGCATCCACTCACACCAAAGTGATAAGACTGCTGATGAAGCACACATAACCTTTACATGGGTATAGATGATGGTATATAAATACAATATCGTCACCTTCTTAAACTAATGGCCTAAGTCATATTTGAAAGTTTTAAAAAAAACTGAAAAAACTGAACCAAATATAGAATATATGATATATATTAATTATTTCACACAAAAAGGTTATGACAATATATGACTATTGACATACAAATAACACTGTCTATCAATTGTGTAAAATAAGAGGATTAGATGACTTAGGCCAATTTACGAACATGTTGTTGTGACTTAGGCAATCTTAAACCTGACTTAGGCCTTATTACTTCTGGAGTAAGTGAGTTAGGCAAAACAGTGCACTTCTCTTTTCTGCATTACTGTGACAGACCATGGGGCTGGGTCAGCCACTAACAGTTTAAAATGCTAGAAGAGCATACAGAGACTCAGAGGGCAGTTTGGGTTGGTCATTTAATTCAATATAGCAAACTCAAAAGGTACAACTTAAATCACTCTTAGCTAAATAAAACAAAAGGCAAGTAAATCAAACGCTGAGGAGGCATGTGCCTCTCCTCACTATTCCCTCCAGCTCTTCTTTGCTGTGTTTTGAATTGCAGCTAACCCTTTTCCATTTAAAGGTCCCATGTCATGGCCATTTCTACTGATCATTATTCCATTGTTGAGGTCTACTAGAGTAGATTTACATTGTTCAATGTTCCAAACTCACATTGGTTTTCTCACACAGCATCTCTGTATAGTATGTGTATTCACTCTCTGTCCTACACGCCTTGTTGGAGCTCCTGCCCCCCCCCCCCTCCCTATGAGCCCACTGTGCTCTGATGTGTGAATATGTGTTACAATGGCGTTTGTTAGCAACCAGAAATGAGAAACAGATGAGAATGCTGCGTGGGGTCTGGGTGCCGTGTTGGCGAGACGTTGCGGGGCTCGCTGCTCCGCCCTTTGAGACTCGAGGAGCCGACAGTGTGAGCTGGATTACTGGTGTCGTTTCCTGGTTTCTTGGTGGGGTCTGCGAGACAGCGAGACACGGCGAAACTCAGCCCGAACTCAGCCTGAGCACACACACGTGAGTGTGTGGCGAACTGTGAGTGGAGATCCACACAGCTGCGGCTGAGTGTGCTGGCGAAACTCCGCGGAGTATTGCGGCTGAGAAAAGATAAGGCTTGAGTGAGTGAGTGAGTGAATGAGTGTGCGTGTGTGTGTGTGTGTGTGTGTGTGTGTGTGTGTGTGTGTGTGTGTGTGTGTGTGTGTGTGTGTGTGTGTGTGTGTGTGTGTGTGTGTGTGTGTGTGTGTGTGTGTGTGTGTTAGTGTGTGTGTGTGTGTGTGTGTGAGGAGCTCCACGGATTGGTCCATTTGGACCTGGGTAAGATTACATCACTATACTCAGGAAGAACAAAATGGAAAAAGAAAAATCTCCAATGAGGCGTTCAGGGGCAGCATAAACAGGCACTCGACGGGCATGACGTGTTTCATGGAGTGAAGGTCCTGAAACTTCCTCTCCTTGATTGGCAGAGCGTCAACTTCAGCAGTTGCAGCTGCCTGTTGATATTCCCGATGTAGTTGGGAGATGGTTGTGCCTGGGTGAAGGAACTTATTGTCTTTGTAGGTCGCTGTGCTTCTGCAGTAGTGCGAATCAACAGTGGACAGATCCTTCAACGAGTCCTTAAGGAAATCTTTGACAGCATTTTCCAGCTTTGCATTTTTGCCACTCTTAGGTGGAGATGTAGTCTGCCACTTGTTCGTCATGGTCGATAGTGTCTTTGTTCAGCCAGGGTAATGGTTCTTTCAGGGATACCAAGTGTAGAAGAAAAAAAGCTTTGCACACTTTAAGATTCGTTCCATCCTGAAGTTTCAGTTGGTAGGAAAATGATGAACTGCGCCTGGATCCCTCACCAACTTTCTTTCTTTCAAGGCAACCTTTGTGACCAAAGTGGTGACGTATGTTCTTCCCAGTTGTCCATTGACCAAACTTTCTGAAATATTCACTGCCACTGCTCTTCTGTAATGGATTGAGAGTCTCGAGTCGTGACTCGTTGACAGAACTTCGAATTGCAGGGAAGGCCCATAGCCTTTGCAGCTATTTCTTTGCCACCTTTGGCCTTCTATGCCATTTCTTTGAGACGTTTCTTTCTGGATTCATTTTGCTTCCATGTTTCTGGGCTGAGGTATTTATGTTGTTTCCTTTTGACCGTATTGTTTTCATACACAACCTCTAGATGAGGACCATAATGTTCTGAAGTTGCTGCCAGACTGTCTTCATTTTCACGGACAGAGGACTCATCAGAGGATGGATTGTAGTTTGGGTCTATGATAACATCATCATCATCATTATCATCATCATCTGTGTCTTCTCCATGGTGTGGACGGGTCTGCTTGGCATCTTCAGCAACACTCTCTTCTTCAATGACAGTGTTTAAGTTATTGTCTGCTCCATCTGATACAGGGTCTTGGCCTGGTACATGCTGCTCCATCTCTTTAACAACGGTCTCATTTTCATTGGATGATTCCTGATCGATGTCTGAAAAGTCAAGTGCATCTCCTACCAAAAAGGAGTAGGCGTACGGTCACAACTGTGTGATCATTATGAAAAACATTTTTGTAATTGCACTGTGGTATTAATACATTAAAGTTATTTTGATGAATATTATTTGGCCAAATTCAATTAAAAAAACATTTAATCTTTCCTAATAAGATGGAAATGTAATGTGGAAAAAGGAGACAATATTAACAATTCAAATGTACTTTTCCTAATTCATAATTATGCAGTAATTGTAACCGTTACTTCTGAAAGGTTAGATTAGTTTTTGGATTAGTCTTTTTTGTCCCAGAGGGAAATGTGTGCATGCTTCATGGAGCTACACTAGCTACATTAGCTGCAGTAACTATAGTACCTACAGTAGCTTCGGTAGCTACAGTAACCATACATTGTGAAAGTAAAAGACTAAATAACTACACAACATTTATAGCCTAGCCTATAGTATAATATAGTATAACATCACTTACCAACAGGGGATAAGCCCTGAATCATGAAAATAACTTAATTTATCTGTTAGTTTTTCTTTTTCTTGAAGCAGCCATTTTGTAAAGCTTGTAAAATGGCCTAAGTCAGAAGACAATGTGACTTAAGCCATTATCTTTTTTAAATATATGGCCTTCATTTCATTTCATTTCAAACCTTTATTTAGACAGATTAGTCCCTTGAGATCATCGATCTCATTTACAAGGGAGACCTGCATCATTTAGTTCCACATGAAACATAAAAACAACATACAAACAACAGAGGATATCATATTTACATATTCAACATTTACAAATACCCAGAGTGTCAGAAAGCATTTCATTTAGACATGCCTTAAATACATTCAAAGAAATAAAAATGCTCAATTTCAATTTTGCCTGTAGACTGTTCCAAGCAAGTGGAGCTGCGCACATAAAAGCTGTCTTACCTAAGACAGTCCTTACTCTTGGCACATCTAACAAGACTATATCCTGTGATCGCAGACAATAGCTGCTTGCAACTTTCTGCTTTATCAATGAACAGATATAATACGGGAGTTTGCCCAACATAGCTTTATAGATAAAAGTGTACCAGTGACTGAGCCTCCGTACAGTGAGTGATGGTAAACCTGCCTTGGTATACAATGTACAGTGATGAGTAAGTGCTTTACAGTTAGTGACAAATCTCAGAGCACTATGATACGCAGCATCTAGTTTGCTTAGGTAGTTGGCAGGTGCATTCATATACAGCAGATCACCATAGTCCAGCACAGGTAAAAAGGTCACAGTGACTAGCCTTTTCCTGGCCTCAAGCGAGAAACAGGACTTATTCCTGAAAAAGAAACCTAGCCTAACCCTCAGTTTTTTAAGCAGGTTATTGACATGAAGTTTAAAAGAGAGACAGTCATCAAGCAAGATACCAAGGTATTTGTAACAGGCAACAACTTCAAGTTTTGTTCCTTGCGTTGATACAATATCTAAAACAGGCTCTGGTGACTTTTTAGCTTTTGAAAAGAGCATTATCTTGGTTTTATCCACATTTAAAAGAAGCTTTAGTTCAGAGAGCTGAGTCTGAATAATGTTAAAAACAGCCTGTAATTTAACAACCGCCTCCTGAATGGAGGGACCTGCACAATACATCACGGTATCGTCCGCATAAAAATGTAAAGTAGCTTCATCCACATTTTCACCTAAACTGTTGATATATATGGAGAATAAAAGTGGACCTAAAACAGAACCTTGAGGAACACCATTAGCAATGTTTAACCACTCAGAAGACAGCCCATCAAAGTGAACACATTGGGACCTTTCAGAGAGGTAGTTCACAAACCACCCCACTGCATGGCTGGATATGCCAGTACTGAGTAGCCTCTGTTTTAAGACACGATGATCAACGGTGTCAAACGCTTTGGAAAGGTCAATAAACAGAGCTGCACAACTCTGTTTATTATCTAGCATACTAGTAATATCATTTACCACTTTCATTGTTGCAGTGATGGTGCTATGTTTCTTCCTGAAGCCTGACTGATGTTTAGACAGGATATCATTTATACATAAAAACTCCTTTACTTGTTCACTCACAAGTCGTTCGAGCACCTTAGCCAAAACTGACAATTTAGAGATTGGCCTATAGTTATTTAAAATAGTTGCCTCCCCTCCTTTCAGTAGAGGCAGGACATAAGCAGACTTCCATACTTTAGGAATTGTATTTGTGCTGAGGGAGAGGTTAAAAAGAGAAGTAAGAGGTGGAGCAATAAAATCTGCAGCTATCTTTAAAAAGAAAGGTTCTACGTTGTCCGGGCCAGCCGGTTTCTTAGGATCTAACTTGGATAAAGCTTCATGGACAATACCAACAGTTAAAGGAGTAAAACTGAAAGGGTTTTCCAGACCACATTGTTCAGAGTCAAGGACTGGAGCGTTCACAGAAGCAGAAGCACAGTCAGTGACAGAATCAAACAGAGAGCCACAAGAGACAAAATGCTTATTAAAGCAATTTAGCATGGTGGCCCTGTCTGATATAATGCCAGATGCTGTGGTGAGGTACGGAGGTAGCTCATTTGGGATATCACCAGTGGAAATCGATTTTATGGCTTTCCAAAATTTACTAGGATTATTCAGGTTTTCTGTGGTAACTGACAAATAGTACTTTGACTTAGCACTTTTGACATTTGAAGTAAAGCTATTCCTTAGCTGCCTAAAGCGTAGCCATTCTACCTCTGAGCCTGATTTCCTAGCCTTTGCCCAGGCATTGTTTCTCTCATGAAGGAGACTGGACATTTCAGCAGAAAACCAGGGATTGTTTCGTCCCTTCACTCTAAATTTACGCAGAGGTGCATGTTTATCTATAATTTTTATAAAACCAAGATAAAAATAAGACCATGCAGTTTCTACATCAGCACACAGATCGATTTTTCCCCAATCAAAATCAAACAGGTCATGTAAAAAACCCTGCTCCACTAAGTGTTTTTTATCTCTCTTTGTGATGATGCGTGGTTTAACTTTTTGGACCTTAGTGTCCCTAATTGTGGCTACAACACAGTGGTCACTCACATCATTAGCAAATACTCCCACAGATGAGTATTTATATGGAACATTTGTTAAAATTAGATCAATTAAGGAGGATTTATTTGGGGACTTAATATTTGGGCGAGTAGGACTGTCTATAATCTGAGTAATGTTCAAAGAGGTACACAGGTTTTTAAAATCCTCTGACACAGAAGTTAACCAATCCCAATTAAAATCACCAAGCAGCACTATTTCCTTGTAGGAAAGTTGAGATAACAGTTTTGCCAATGAAGATAAGGAGTCCTTGACAGCCGAGGGGGCCCTGTAGCAACCCACCACCATGACCTGTTGACCCTTTGTTACTTCGACATTCACAGCTAAAAATTCTAGTTGTTTACTAACAGATTTGGAAACCATTTTTGTTACACAAAACTTATTTTTGACATAAATGGCAACGCCACCACCTTTTTTAGGACGGTCAGTGCGATATACATTGTAACCATTTATGTAAATGTCAGAGGCCAAGATCGATTTGTCTAGCCACGTTTCTGATAAGACAATGACATCAGCATCAGTTGAACTCGCCCAAATACGGACAAAATCTAATTTAGGTAACAGACTGCGCACATTTAAATGAATTAAACCTAACCCCGATCTAGAACTAAAATCAGCAGGAGTAGCTATTTGACTAAAACTACCAGGTGGACCCGGATTTGGCTGTACATTTCCTGATAGTAACAACAATAAAAATACCAAGCACCTTTTCCTCTTAATCAACACACATACATTTTCAGCTGTTCTAGAGTCACCAGCAAACTTCGCAAAAGTGAGATTAGAGTTCAAAAAACAATTCTGAAGGACCATTGTGGCAGGCATGTGAGAAAGACAGACATTTGACGAAATGAATGTCCGCGACAGTGCAACTAGCAATTGTTTGTGCAACCCATCCGAACCTGTACAGGGGATGTCCACTGCGGGCGGCAGAACGGACCCGCATCCAGCAGAATTGTCAGGATGACTAGCGAACTTCTCCTTGTCCAGCACAGTCAAAAAAAGGCACAGCAGAAACACGACATTTGCCATTTTCCCAGTCCAGCTCAACAGCATCCACGATGTTCCCGAAGCAAAACCACGTCAGGACAGCAGCAAGGAAATAGGCAATCAGCAGTGTGGCAACACTCCGGTTTCTCCGCGGTATCTCCAGACCAGGCCTCCCCCGCACAGTAGCACCCAACAGGTGGGAGTAGGCCTCTAACAGCAGGTGGATAGCGGCCTTCAGCCGTGGGAACCACCACCAGCAGAAGCAGAAATGGGTGGACGGCAGGCCCTCAAACCGCGGCAGATCCTCCACAGATCAATGGCGTTAAAGATGGAACATAGATGCCTAAGTCACACTCTTGACATAGGCCATTATACTATCAGGGTAGGGACAGCACTAACCTTTCAATAAGGATGTAGGCAATTTTACCAGAGGTGGCCAGCATCAAGAAGAGATGATTTAGGCAAAAAAAACATTTTCTCCAAAATATGACTTAGGCCATTAGTTTAAGAAGGTGACGATATGTGTTTTTGACTTGTCCCCCCTGTGCTTGATTTTGTTCACAGAACTAACCTTCACGTGGATCTTCAATGAGTACCCATCATTTGTCATCCAGGACACGCGGCGGTTTGTGTCCCAGAAGACAGGAAACCTCTACATCGCCAAAGTGGAGCTCTCTGATGTGGGCAACTACACCTGTGTGGTCACCAACACGGTCACCAAGAGCAGTGTTCAAGGACCACTAACTCCTCTGGTGCTGCGGGTTGATGGTAAGACAGTTCTGCCCTACTCACAGTAATACACATAAAGTACAACGAAGGGGAAGAGTGAAGATTTGTATTTTTTCTAAATGCACGACTTACCAGCTGATAGCTAACTTCTGCCATCAAATAAATACAAACATAGCTCATTCATGTTGGTGATTTGGTTCGATTAACATTATGCTCTTTTGAAGTTCAAATATTCACAGTACTCATTCTCTGACAAAGACTGTTATACAATAAAAACAGTACAGAGAGTTATGACATTTGAAAGGATAGAAAGTGAACTGTATTGTTCTATTCTCTTGGTTAAATAATCCAGGCGATCACATCAGAGACTTGAAGTTGTTTTTTATTTGGCTCACTGGTTTGGAAAAGTGATCCCAGAGAGGACTTGTGTAAACCTAACCAGGCAACAGCATCATTTCATCATGTTGAACCAAGATGGGGTTGTAATTATATTTAGTGATGTTTTATAAAACGACTCATTTATAATAATTGAGAGTATTTGAAGACACATTGTCTATTGAGAATGTGTCTTCAAATACTCTCAATTATTATATGTATTATATTTATATGTATGTATATATATGTATGTATTATATATATATATCAATTATTATATATAAAAATGTGTCTATAGACACATTTTTGCCCAAGCCATTGGACAGAGTAAAGTGTCTTCAAAGTTCAACTAAATACTTCTTCTGTATATCTGAGTTGACATAGTCATGACATGACTTTGTTTTGATTTAGTTTCTTTGTGACCTTTTCAAGGCTTGATGTGAAAGAATTCCCTTCAGACACACATGGGATCATTTCTGTATTTCTCTTTGTGTCTGCAGGTATGATGGGCGAATACGAGCCAAAGATTGAAGTGCAGTTTCCTGAAGTTGTCCTTGTTGCTAAAAGCTCAACCGTCAAACTAGAGTGTTTTGCACTTGGAAAGTACGTCCCACTGCTTGTTATTATTCCCCAGTAATAATCTCACAGTCTGTTAGTTGTTTACCGTACAAATCTAAGCTGCATGGTAATTTGTGAAGACCCTGTGAAGTGATTTGGAGACTAAAATATTCCACTTTTAATGACTCTTACTTGTGCTCTAAACCCAAAATACTGAGAATATACACTCACCAGTTAGTGTTTCAGATCAATTGGCATGCTTTTTTGTTTTTTTTCTGTATTCACTGATATCAAATGATTTGCCTTAGCTAAATCTCTGGATACTGAAAGATTATCTTCAAGAGTATTTTTCATTTTGTGACCTGGTTGTGTGTTTTATTTTCATGCCTTTAGCCCAGTGCCAACCATCAGCTGGAGAAGGCAGGATGGAGCCTCTTTTGGCAGGAAGGTGGACATAAATAAAGCCAGTGGCGTGTTAGAAATCCCTTACTTCCAGCTGGAGGATGCAGGAATATATGAATGTGTGGCTGAAAACACCAGAGGAAGAAACTCAGCTAAAGGAAAGCTGTCTTTCTATGGTGAGTAGGAGGATGGTTTCGCTGACTTTGATCTAAAACTGGTCTTACTTCACCTGTCTTGTCTCGGGACCAAATAATATCTTGCGCATATCTTCCTGTCTGTCAGGACCTCGACACAAACTGATGGACCCAAATGCACGACCCAGAGACAAAGTCTTAAATGTAAAAAAAGTATCTTTAATTTCAAAGATCATGAAATTCCTTTTAACAGAGTAGGTACTGAAATTAACAAAAAAACACTCACAAGGAAGAAAAACTATGCATAACAAAAAGAGAACTTAAGAAAGAAACTTAAGCCTACACAATTATCAAAACAACAAAACCTGACATGAGTGAAAGCGATCTTTTCTTAGCTGAGGCTTGGCACGACCATTCGGGGAAACAAACAAGACGAACTGACACAGGACAGGGGAGAGACAGGACTATTTAAACATGAGGTGAGTGGGAACAGGTGGAAACAATCAGGGGCGGGGCAGACACTGATGATGGCGGGAAAAACACACAAGGGGAGAAAGAAACAGGGCCTGAAATGAAAGACAAGAGGTAAATACAAAATAAAACAGGAAATGGAAAACGAGACATGACAATAAACACAGAGACTGACCAGAGATGAAGGATCTAAATAAACAGACCTGACCAGATGTGAAAAAACATGAAAATGACAGACATAATACATAAACATAATTAACACATCTTCTTCTCAACACATCATCTACATTTATAGACTTGCACTAAATCTTCTACCTATTGATTCACAGCCTCAGAGGTTCAACACAACTGAGCCTGATTGAAAATCTTGCAGAATAAAAGTGTAGCTTTGGTTTGGGTCCAACAAAAAGTTTAATTTGTTGTCATGCAATCTGTAGCTTTTATTATAACCCATATAGAACTGCATCATATAGTGCAATGTGGTAATAAATTAACCTATTACCAGTAGTTCATTTCTGACAAGCTCTTTATTGTGCCAGCGGCTAACACAGGGCCGTAGCGCACACAGATTTATGCCACCTCTCAGGGAGAGGTGATTTTTCCCTCAGCAACACTGGACTTATAGCCCATATTCTGAGAAAGCTTTTAATGGCCCTTGATGAAGGATCTTTATGGCTTCTCTCTCCATTATTTTGCAGTTTATGCATTGATGAGGTCTGCCCACGAGGGCCTGTAGGGATGTGCTTGACTGAAATCATCAAATCCAGATTTTTCTTCCCTGTGTGAAGAAGGGTGCTTTTGATATGATAATACTGAGTTTTTGCAGCACCTGTGGGTATGATGAAATGCTCCCAGTACCTGTAGGTAGGCTGATGATTAAACGTGGTATACTTTAAAGGGGAAGTGCTTTTTCATATAGCAGCAGAGCCTCACAGCTCTGGGCATGGATGTTCTAGACATAAACATTGTAAAATGGCATGATCAAGTTATGGTAATTTTTTAAATACCAAGCTGCATCAGTCTCAGTATGTTGCAAAGCCTCCACACATTACCTTTGCTGTAGTTGTGTGGTAGTCGCGTTTCTCCTTGTAAGATTTAATTCCTGTCTCATCCCAAAGCCTCACAGACTGGCCGGCCGCCAGGTGATAAAAATCTGTAATCTCATTTTAAACTCCAATAGACAAGAGCTTGTGGGACATCCATCAACTCTATAGAAGAATAGGAGAATCAATATGGGGATGTGGTGTTTGCGACACCCAACCAATGCAGGCCCAGGAACAATAAGGGGTGGCCTCTCTTTCAATTTCCCACTTAATTGTCCTTCTGTAGTTCCAGGGGATTTATGAAATTAGATCATGGTTTAGCAGATGACTGCATTTGAATGGGCGCAGACAAAGATTGACTTTGTATGGAAAACACTTGCATCATGTCTTCCCCTCCATTATATGAATCCATCACAGTCCTATTTGTAATATTGCTAACAAGGCGTCAGATATTTTCAATTCAATACTGCTTGCTCATTTCTGAATGTATTTATAGTGCATTTTCTTTTCATTAAAAGAACATAAAGAGAGCTTGTTTTAAAGATAACAACTTACTATCTCTGCTTTCATATGGGACTGCTAAACACTGGCTCTCTGTAAGTTTTTAAAATATTACTTGATTGAAGCCGAGTAGAATGAGCTGAAATGCATGAAAGGCACCGCATGCATCACTGTTTCTGTAGATAGGAAATACAAAGGCAAATAATCAGCAAGGAACACCTTCATTCGCTTTGAAATGCACAGTTGTTGCTTCTAGACATTTGTTCAGTCATCTAATGGTTTAATGATTGTGCCTTTTTAGTTGGTTTCTAAACACCAACTGTTTTGGGCATGTGACAAAAACTTCAACCTTAAAACAAAAAGTAGATCCCCATTTGAGCTCCAAGACAAAGAACAAATGTATACATTTGCACATGATGATGGTAATAAATTATTGAAAGGAGTGGCTGTATTTTTCCCCCTGTGGTGGATGAGTATTTGCCCTGCTAAAAAGTCCATGACACTACTGTGAATAATGTTCAAGAATGTCTTTTCTTTGAGAACGATAAGATAAAAGGATATTTAATCAAGAAGAATTGTATTCTTTCATTGTTGTAATTATCAAAGTAACACAGCTTGGCAGGCACACAGACTGCCTTGTTCCCCATGACCCTGGCAGGGCGTCCTGTATTTATGTGTGTGATTCATTGGGGCCATAAATCTTCTTACACTGTCGCCAGAGATAAGGTGCTAGTCATTTTTGTGCCACAGGTCCACAGTCATAAATATAAAGGCATTTCTCTATGGATTTCAAATGTTTCAAAAGACAAAAAGGGAATATAGCCTTTGTTATAAACTGCATGGCCAAGAAAGAATTACAACCCTTGCTTTTTACTATCAGCATCAAAAGAAATATATTAAAGTCAGTATTCCAAATTCTTGCAAAAAATGTTCCTCAGCTTAACTAATTCATACTGGTTGTAGTAAATCAAACCCTTTTCCTTTTAGCTCTTAACCTTACAATGAAGGGTTCCATCCCACCTATTGATCCGTTTACGTGTGAATCTTATACAGCTGTTTTTATTTATATATTCTTCAAGCGGAGGTGAGCTTTGGGTTAATTGCAAGTGGATTTATGATTCACGCACTTGGATGCCTCTTTAATGAACTAATTGCCCGCTTGGTTGGTTCATCGATTTATTCTTAAACTGCTGTGTAATAGAAATGCTTAAGAGTTTGTGTAGTGTTGAAGTGTTTATTTACAGTATGTGGTGTTGGACCTTACAGCTGCACCGCACTTGACTGAGAAGCCTCAAGATGTTCAGAAGACCATTGATGATATGCTGGTTTGGGAGTGCAAAGCCAGCGCCAAGCCCAAACCCTCATACCGCTGGCTGAAGAACGGAGAGCCTCTGGACTCCATGGAAGTAAGGCATTTTTCTTAATTTAAAGGTCACCTACTATGCAAAATCCAC
The DNA here is from genome assembly GCF_949606895.1 of Notothenia rossii. Classification (NCBI taxonomy): domain Eukaryota; kingdom Metazoa; phylum Chordata; class Actinopteri; order Perciformes; family Nototheniidae; genus Notothenia; species Notothenia rossii. The sequence goes on from NC_136902.1 coordinate 23,931,825, forward strand.
TTTTTCATGTCTTTTTTTACATAAACACGTGTCCCCTCGGCGTTAAGAGATTCTGAAAGTTTCAGGAAAAAAGATTCGCTCTCTTTTTGTCCTGATCCATTTATCCATTCACTTTATGATGTCAGAACGTTTTTTGGCTTGTGTAACCATTAGCCAATAACCAACCAAGGTAACACCCTACTTTGAATATGCGTCTATATTTTAATTATACCTCAGACCTAAGCGTGGCAAAATAGATATATAAGAACATTATTTATTTGTGCTCTACGACTTAAATCTAAACAACATTTAATGAAGGGGTGTGACATCCTTTCGATAACAAACACATATAAACAGCTAAAGCCAGGCTCACTCTGACAGTCTTGAATTGTAAACTGGTATTGTTATCGTGAGGGGAGAGTCAATATATATTTTTTCATTACAGCCCCTAGGGCCTAGGCAATTGAGTCGACAGAGATAAACATAATGTTATGTGTAGGATGAAAGATGATCAGATTACAGTACATTCAGCATCATCTTATTTAAAGGATGCACTGTGTGTCACTGCACTCTTTGCAGGATTCATTCTGCTGAAGAGCTCATAATGGTTTCAACTCACAGACTCGTACTTGGCAAGAACATGCCACTCTGAAATGGCTGTATTTGCTTGTAACTAATTCTGGCATTAAAATGTGTGTGTATGTGTTGGGGGAGGTTGTTTGTATGTGTTTTGCAAAGAAGCCAAAGTGATGCCATTTACTGCCTGTCATCATCAAGGGATTCAACAATTTATTTCTCAATCCTTCCTATCTGCTCTCTCAATTTTATCATTAAGTCTCTTCTCTCCGTGTAGAGTGAAAATGCCTTATCGTCCAAAATACAATTCAAATTTGGGCAATTTGCCTTGTTTTTTTGTTATTATGCTACTGGAGTGAGTGTGCTTTTTGCCAAAAAAGAACGGCTCTAGTGAGTCACAGCCGCGGAGAGCGTCAGTGTTTGGCTTGGGTAATGAGCCCAAAACCAGACTGTTTCTCTGGACATGTCTTAAAGAAGCCAGGTGGGTTTAGTTTTCTGTAACGTTAATTGAGAGCTGTGATAATATTCCTAAACTGGAGCATTTTAATTAAAGAGCTGAATCACAATGAACACGCAGAGAAGAAGATTACACAGCTTCCCATTATGGCACATAGCAGAAGTAGTTATCTACAAATTCTGTATCTTCAGCAAGTCCAATTGTAATCTGCATAAATAGGCTTCATTGTCATGAACATGTCTTCTCTCTGTCATTTGTGGCAGTTCGGTGACACAGGTCACTTCCTCTATTCGCCACACATCCTTAACCACGGAAAACACTTATCACTCCACCTGTGCGTCTCCAGTATTGATTTTTAAATAAAATTATAAGAAAATTCCTTTGGCGGTTGGCCAAGGTAACATATTCCCTGTACATGTGGCTATATTAATGAGGTGGGGTGTTACCATTTTCAAAATGCCACCATCAACAGCGGCAACAGTAAATCAATTTCCAAACCCAAAGGTCAGAGATGTAGAGAAAGAGAGGGAGAAGGAGAGGAAGGCCAAGAGGGCCATTTGTTATTCCTCATTAGAATGGATCAGTCCTCCTCTCCCTCTCTCTCGCTTTATCTCAGCATCTCTGGTGCTCGCTTTCTCTTTCTTACGCTCTCTTTCAAGCTTTACCCTCCCACTTTTCCCTCCAAGGGAATTAAATGGCGCAGAGGAGGGCTGTCACTTCAAAATGTCATCCCGGTGAAACAAGGACCCACTCACGCTTGTGTTTTTCCACTCCGCCACCAACTCCCCTTACATACACGAGTGTGTGTGTTTGAGATTTGTTTACCTTTCGACCTCTAAAGTCAGGGAGCTGCCTTCTCAGGAGAAGCTGTTTGTGTAGCTTGCATTCACTGCAGCTACTGCAATCAGGAAAGGGATCGGTACCTCACCGGCACCAAACAAAGCGCCCAGGTTTTGCCTTTTCACAGCTCAAGTGGAAAGAGTGCTGGTATCAGAGTAGAGTCAAGCATAATTAATGATAAGCATGAAGCAGACGAATGCTGCAATTTGTCTCCAGTGAAAGAGCCACCACTGAGTCTCTCAGGGTCTTTTAACAGGGCACTGGGTACAGAACAGTGCAGTGTGGCACCAATCCATGTACTTACACAGATCTCTTTCATCTCTTTCTCCCCCTGGGCCCTTGCACTGTGTAACCTAAAAAGGACCATCTATCATCCATTCGCCATGTCTCTCTCTCTCTTTCTCTCTCTTCCTTTCACTCTCTTTCATCCCTTGCATATAAGCACCCAGTCTCAGCCAAAAACCTGGGGACTTATTTTAGTCCCACTTGGAAACGGCTGCATCCATCCTCACCCAGGACCCCCTCTGGTGGTGGATTTAGCGCCAGGTCAGCCGTGTGTCCATCGTGAGACTTGGCCTCAGAGAGAGCCCTTTTTGTATGTCCTCAGCAGTGTCCCTGACTGATGCTAAGGGACAGTCCTTGTCTTTTCAAGTGGCAGTGCTGTAATGATTGCAGACGACAGACAGAATGGCGGCAGGACCCTCTGGACTACTTTGTCAGTGACATTAAAAGGTCTGGCTACACTCAATAGGAAAGATCAAGGGCAGGAACAATGAGTGCTGCCACACTCAAATTGACACAACTATAAAAAAGGGAGCAGAATGAAGTGCAAAGCCTTGTAAAGGTCAAAAGAGAAAACGGAAGAGAGGAACTTTCTGGTGCTGTAATTACTCTCTGTACTCGGTGTGTAGGCGTTTTATATTTTTAAACAAACACTATCATTTTTTTCACTCGGCCACCTTACATTCTATGAGACTTAGTAGAGTATTAAATAGACGACGTGCTTCAGCCTCATCCTAACTAATTCCTCCGTGGTTTGGTTCTAACCATCGTTTGATAATGTCTTAGTGCTATGTTAAGCAGAGGGGGGTTACATCTAGTCACTGCGGGCCTATTAAGACCACAGAAAATTAGCAGTGTTTCAATTATCAACCCCCCTGAGGAGAAAAAAACACTGGCTGAAGCTAGATTTAGATCAGGCCATTCTTCAGCATGAACACAGTTTGCATCATGGTACTTAAAATGTCCATATATAGCCCTAATTACCCACCTCAAAGCTGTTTTAGTCCAGCATTCCCATATTAACACATACTATATGACACTGTTATGATAAAACAAGTGTTTATAAGCTTTTTATACATTTTTTATTCAAAGAGAAAGACAATAAAATACGATTTATGGAGTTTGAAGATGTGCTATGTTTAATAGTTGTACTTCAAAATACTATCCTGTATTAACCTTGGATGTTAGGTTAGTTTTAATTAAGGAACATCCTCCAGATGCTGCTCTTGACAACTTTTATTGAAAAATAATAAGCTACAGCTATTGAAAATATGAATTTATTTATTTTATAAAAGAAGTCAACATGTGCGTAACCTCTTTACGTGCTCCGATATTCCTGGAAACATCATAAACGGGTGAAAATTAACACTTACAGCTGGATGTTTAATACAATATAATGAAATGAGAGTTACATCGCAAGGCTTTAGATAGACATATAATTGGAGGGAACTAAAACAGATAATATTTTGTGGAATTGAAATGATCCTCTACTGTATACAAGAAAACTGTGACTCTAGCGTGCTCATACTGTGTTCTGTTTGCATAATGGTATTGTTATATAAACAGGTGTCAGTCCTCTCAGGGATTAATGTCAGATTTGCTAAGGGATGATCCACTGAGGTCTCTGCGAAGGCATTTTAATGGCCCGGATAGCTCATGCGAATTTGTGGCCTGTTACTTTAACCTCTAAAGTGTATGTTCAGAAGCTCTAATAATTTACCCACCTTTTTTTCACAGAATGCCGAAAACTTCTGTCCTTTTGTATTGCTTAATATTAACAATGGATCCAATTACTGCATGTCAAAAATAATCCACTGCTCACTACCGCAACAGCAGGTAGACACGAGTAGTGACTAGCCGGAGACCCTTATATGTTTTTTAAGGATTTCTTTGGACACCATATAATCATAAATGGTGAACATGGGATCTAGATCTAAAAACTACTCTTACTTAAAGTGTGTTGCATGTACAAATAGGTGTTTATGAAAATATGTTAGACATAAAACAGGTTCATAATCGTGTGTAGTAACACATCAGGTGTACGATTTTCAACCAAAGAAATGTGCTCCTCTTTCCCGAGGGGCCTAACAAAAATCAATAAATGCAGCTGAGTTTTTTCATTTCAAATGCATTACCTATGGGGTTAAACTAACAAAAGTCCCCGCACATGGGATCTGATTTGATGTAAAGCCTGGGATGTACTGGAGATATTTTTGCACTAGAGGCAACCACTCGCTGACTGTTCACCTTGTCTAAACCTGTTTACTGTTTGTTGTCAGGTTAGCTAAATGTTTGTGTGTGTGTATTTCTCTAGCACGATAGGGTCCAGGCGAATAACGGAGTGCTGACGATCAGCAGCTTGAATCTGGCTGACATCGGCATGTATCAGTGTGTGGCGGAGAACAAGCACGGCCGAATCTTCACCAACGCTGAGCTCCGAGTCGTAGGTAAGGCCAAACACACAATAATTTGTTGATTTGTCTAAAATGGGGAATTTTCCTAGATGCTTCATTATAGACACTCAAAAATGGCAAAATTATACATTTGCTAAACCTGCCAAAATAGATACTGTACCAGTCAGCCACGTGGGCTCTATAATTAAAGGTCTAAATTTGAAGACCATATCTCCTCCACCCACAGTCATATTGGCAGAACGTTTGCTAAACGTTCTATTTCTTCCCTGCAACTTTGCTAGTTGTAACACCAAGATTATTTTACAAAAACTTTTTCCCCCGGTCTCTTTTTTTGTCAGTCTGCCAAAAAAAGGCTGTAAAGTACAAATGAAAGACAAACTTAACCACCCATTTCTGTTTCATTTGTTTCTGCTTCCTCTGTGTTGAGCAGACTGAGGATGAAGCATTCGTGAGAACAGTTCTTTTGCCAGTAGCTTGCCCAAAAGTGCGCCCTACTGTAGTTCTGCCTTCGTAATTACGTTTATTCAGGGAGAGCAGTTATGTGCACTGAGATGGGATTTACTTAAAATGTATAATGTTTTTGTTATTTTATTTAATAAAATCTCCTGGTTGTTATTTTTCTCAAACGACTATAGTCAGTGGTAAATGTACAATAGATTACTATGCTATATTACTATATGTTACAATAGATTTGATTATCTTGACTGGAGATATGGTTTCTCTAAAGTCAGCTGGTCATGTTGACTGCAATGGAAGGTAACCATGCCTATGTTGTTTTTTCTTGCACTAATTATTTTATTTAACTTTTTCATTGTCACGATTTGCTTTTAACAAATATAAACATTTTAAATAACATACATTTACTTTACATAAAATGTTTTTGTGGCCACTCTACAGAAAATGACACCAGGAAAAGCCCAACTCCAGTCAAGGTCCTTCAAGTTTCAATGACTTTTGGAAAGGAAATTACATTTATTTTATATGTAGATGCAATGTAACTGCTTAGAGTTATAAAGACCAGACACAACAGTGTCAGCGAGGATGATGAAAGGAACAAAACTCATATTATGGAAGTTAAACTCTGAAGCTAACACACAGCATGTAGAGTTAAGGTAAAAAGGCAGTTCAACTTTGGAGGTTTTTCAGGCTTAATACATATCAAACATTTAACAGATGGTCGGACAAACAGACAAAGGTAACATAAAGGAGCATATAAATATCTTAGACCAGACCAGACTTGAGTTGTGATTGTGTGTCTCTCAATTTAACTTTTACATGTGGTCAATAATCTCTTAAAAATAAAGTGCAAACATTTCCTTTCAAACCGTTTTTGATTCATTTTATATAACCAGGTGATGGAGAAAAGCCCTTTTGTTTTATATCCTTGTAGAGCACTCACAGCACTTTGCTGAGGCAGTTTGACAAGTATTACCTCTCGGTCAAAACCACTTTCTGACACAGCAGCTGTCGATGGTAGTGTTTAGAAACATACATAACTCTGATTGGCAGCTGGACACAAAGTAACTGAATTTATGGAAGCAATGTTGAAACTGTAAAAGAACATTTTGTGGATATGAATATTAAGTATTGATTGCAATACTTGTTGTGATAATTTTTTGGGTGATCGCCTAATCAAGTAAACTGACTGATGAAATAGAATAGTCAAACGACAGACTTCAACTTTGATATATATCTTTAGTACTTCTATACTTCTGTAATTGACATAACAAAAATGTAATCTGTAATCCTTTCATGTCCCACTATTCTGATATCTGGGTATTTTTCTCTGTATCATGCAGGAGTGAGAATATAACTCTAAAACAAGAAATAGTAGATACATGTCTAGCTTTGTCTACATGGTCCACCTACAGACTAAAGGATCAGTTTACAGTTTTCTGTACCTTGTTACCTGTTTTATTTTATCAGGACAAAGGGATTTCATTGCAACTGTATATCCTCCATCTCTTGCTTTAGGATATGAGTTTGTATGAAAGCTGCCCATGTTATGAGAAGAGAAGAGCAACAGATATATGTTGTGATCTTATAGGATACACTGTAAATTCACACTTCTGTCAAGAAATAGGCAATGGACGCATAAATACTTACATACTGTATATCAGTGTATTGCTGTGGATGCACGTGCACCCTCATGCCCTGGCAGGTGCTGAGCCATGTCGCTGGCGCCAGGCTGTGTTCACTTTGAAGAGCTTTCTGCTGAGTCGCTGCGCATACAAAACAGCTCCAGACGACGGCGCCTTAGTAATTAAGGCCTAAAGGAGCAGCAACAAAGCCTCCCTCTTGTTTTACATTCTCTCGTTTTTGCTTAGGAGCCTCACAGCTTAATTCTTAATGCATAATGTCCTTCTAGGGAAAATTCATGGAATCGAAAAAAAACACCTTCTTTCAAATGTTCTTATTATGATGCACCATGTCTGTTCTCCTGCAGTTGTATGTGCCTGTCTGTGTGCGTGTGTGTATATGTGTGTACAAAGAAAAGGATGTGAGAGCTGACCTACCTAATGGATGGAGTGACCTGCATGTTTTTAGAAAGCTCCTCCACTCTCATTTCCTCAATAGCTCTACTCCCTTTGCTCCTATCTCTTCTCCGACAGTGAATTAAACCTCAGCTCTGTTTTCTCTTTCCCTCCTGCCTCTCCGACAATACTTACAGCCCTTCCTTCTCTCTTTTACTATCAGCCATCGCTCCAGACTTCTCCCAGAACTTGTTGAAGGCCCAGACTTTGGCCCGACAAGGCGGCGACGTTCTGATCGAATGCAGGCCCAGGATGTCTCCTCGGGGTGTCATTTCATGGAGGAAGGGGAAAGAAGCCCTTAGAGAGAGTCACAGGTACCAGTTGTTTTCCTGCAGAGCACTGAGTGCATTGTGTGCCGGATCCCAATTGTTTAGTTTGTCTGCTTTACTTGCAGAATCGTATTTCATCGACTTGTTATTTATTTTGTCCTATTTTGTATTCATGGTGACAAACTGCAAGGAACATTGTGACACAATACAATTTGAATTGCATAACACGTCCTGCACTTCGCCACTTTTCCCCCTCCTATCTGTATTCCTTCCTTCAACTCCATTGTCCTCTTTTTCTCCCGGCTGTGCTCAGAGCTGGTTTCTGCACTGTTTACTTGAGGTAATTGGCTGTTTCTAGACTGCGGCACTTGGATCGATGCACTGATCCATCAGCTCATTAGCAGCACGTAAGGCCTGAAGAGTCATTAGAGCACGAGGCGGACTATGATCCCGGCTACCATCGAGACAGGGAAGAAGCAGGTGAAATCCCCCAAAAGGACTGATCAATGGCTGGCCGCTGAAGAACATACATACAGTAACTGTGTGATAGTGGCGATGCCACCAGGGGAACTAGCTGGACACCTTGTTTTATTAGAAATCAGGTTAAGTGCAGATCAATACAATACCTCTGTGTACTGGAGAGGAGAAGAAAAGGTACAAACAAATGTTAATCAGGCAAGGAAAAAATAACCCTTCCCCTGAAGATAAAACGCTGGTCGAGGCAGCACTAGGGTGTAAAGTCAGTGATTGATCAGGGTTCATACAGTTTCTCCTCACATGGCAGCAATCACGGAGAACGCAGTTATTGTAGCATGCAGCGTCAAACAACATGGCCTTCATTTCATTTTTCATTGCTCGAAGGGAATTCGACGTGTGTTTTCCTTGTTTCACCTGCATAAACAGCCAATTACAGGAAATATACTGGATACTTCTTCGTCTCCATTTTCTGAAATGTCACCTTTTGATGATATTTGCACTGTTACAGTTTTTAGCGGGAAACATTCAACACAATTAAATTGTAAGCAGTGAGAACACCCTGATGTGCTGGTGCACTTTTAATTGTTGCTCTGTTAGGGAGAGATATTATACTTTTTTTGGAAAGTGTAAACTCTCAGGTGTGCATTTCAAAACATCTCATTGTCTAAAACCCAGTGCAGTCGACACAAATAGCTCCACTGATGCATTCATTTCCGCTTTCTGTTTGAGAACATCTTTATTGTGTTCAGGAACATAACAGCAGGAGACAAAGCACACCTGCTGGCACATGTGGTGACGTAGTGGGGGTCCGGACTCCTCATTTGATATGGGATTAATTGTTCAACTGGCTCAGCAGCTTTTCCACACCCAACCTCTGGCATATCCATTCCCACCACAGTGGGAGAGCACCAGGCTTACTCATCTCTCGCCTCCCCCTGTCAGATGCTATGTTTAGGAAACCAAAGTTGCGATCTAATTGTTAGTACAGATGCCAGGCCGAGGCATTTCCGTTAGAGGAGAGATATGTTTTATTTGAGGGGGAGCAGCACAATCAGCAACAAGAGTATGTGTTGCTAAATGTTTGACCAAGCTTGCAGATTTCCTATCCTCTTAAGTATTGGAGGTCAAATGTATCCATACCGCAATATCAATCGCGCCCATAAAGGCGATATTTCCCATTTGAGATTTGACGTTACAGCCTTGCCCTGAAGAGAGTGAGCTGTGTGCAAGATGTTCTGCTTTGACATTATTGCAGCATCTCTCAACAACCTATTCCCCTGGTCCTGGCTCGTTAGCATTTACTTTCCGCCATATCGAAATGAAGCTGCTACCAATGCCATTAAAGCGGCGGCACAACACTAATCCATCCCACTGGCTCAACTAAAATACCCATAATTCCTTCTAATCTTCTAGGGATAATGTTTTTCAAGGATCTGGAGCAGGGGAGAACTAACTACACCAACAAACTAAGAACAAAGCAGGATCTCATTACTTAATGAAATCAAGTTGTAGTGATACCTATATCAGCTCATATCCCAGGTATGTGTAACAAGATATAACGGTTGCTGTGCACTTATGCAGGAAACTATAAGGTTAACTATAAAGGGCTTACCCTAATTCAATTTTACTGCTGACCACTTCCAGCAATTGTAAAAGGGGATATAGGAAATAGCTCTCAGGAATATTACCTTTAGATTGAACCACTGTGTTTAAGATTGTTAGCTAAATGATATGTATTGCTTCATCATGTAATGGGAATGCAATTATAATCCTGCTACTAAAACAGCTTAAGCTTTACCGGATGTGTTGCCAATACAGAAGGTTCATTGCTTCGGAATGAAATAAGCAGTCCTCCAGAATACTGCATGTTCCCGGTAATATACTGAGTTAATTATGCAATCCTTCTTAAGCGGTTAAAATAATGTTTTTCATTTACAGCCTTTTAGTTTTTTGTTGCACCGCGGAGAGGCAGAGCAGGCTTTTAGATTAGAACCAGTAGCTCACTTTAACACCGGCCAATAAGGTTGAGGTAAAGTGCCTGTTTGCTATATCACACTGCTCTAGTTTTATGTACGCCACAGATTTCCCCTATACCTTAATTGCTGCAGGGCAACCTTTAAGAGAAAAGGCGACAGAGTGGAAGCATTTCAGACGGATAATGCACCTTACATCTTTATCATGCTATGTCCCTTTGTAGCTTTGGCGAGGAGAAAGCTGGACATAGGCTACTGCACAGTTTAATGGCAAATCTTATCCCTGTGACATCTCATATCCATAACTCTTTGTTATAGTCCATTACAAAGGAAGGCCCTCGGTTCAGTCAGGAGGAAATACCTCCGGCTGCGCGGGGAATGGGCACTGTGGAATAAAGCTAATGTAGTTTAATTCTTCAAGCCTTTAAGGCCAAGCAAGTAGTTTTTGATCATTTTGGGAGGTCCAGGCCGCCTTCAAGGGAGCTTTTAGAAAGGAGCGTTCAAGTTCATCTTTAAAACCTGTTATGTTTGAAACACCGGCTCAACCCTATTACACTGTTGTGCAGTTCAGAAGATAAGATGGGAACTTATAGTAAGGATTTGCAGGGCAAGTCATTCATCAAGTAGGTATTTAATTTCTAAGGAGAAAGTGTGCTCTGGTAATTGTTCTACAACCACAATTGAAAGGCAGTATCAAAGATTGCTGGGATATAATTTGACCAAATTGGCAATACTATTCTGCCCTGAAGAAATGAACTATTGATAGATGTTCTACCGTAGCTTGACTTTGTAAAAGAGGTGAAGCTCTTTGTGTATCGCATCTATCAAAACGTCAATAACACATTTCTCTCACAAGCATTGAATGTTTACCATGGTTGGAGTTTCTTTCTTTGACAAAATGACTATTAAAGACAAGAAACCCGACACATGTCAATGATAATAAATATCCTCCCGTTGTCTGTTAAACTGTGGCATTAGTAAGTGTAACAACTGTTTCACATCATGAAATATTCATCTGTGCACATGAGGCTTAATAGTTATTGCTTGTTTGTAAAAACTGATAACACCAGGCCAAATTAATACTTACTTATTAAGTACGACAAGCAGTGGCTGTTTTGTTGGCTCAAGGGAATTCATTTTTAAAATGGTGACATTTTATTGATCCCTGCAGGGATATGTTCTCCATGCCCTCTCTAGGGAGATCAGAGCTGATAGAGGCTGAGTGTTACTTCTGTAACAGCTAGCCTGCCTCTATTATTATGGAATATTCTAGAGATGTACAGTCACACCGATATTCAGTGTATTCAGTGAGAATCAGTGAGGTTTATTCACACTTTATTGATTTTGTTGTTTTGTTCTTATTGTAAGTGCACCCTTTCTGGTACATAATGTACATAAGGTCTCATTTATCTGTAAATACCTTTTTATGTAAACAGATTTTCAAATTCCGCCCCTCAACTGAAAATACTTATTAAATCTATTTTCCTTCTAGCTGTCAAAAGGTTTTACATACTTCTAACATCAAATAATTAAAGTCTTCAAAATTGTGACACCACAAGAAGTCACATGAAGAAATCTGATTTCTTCATTGTATACCCCAAAATAAAAGTGTTTTTAACAAATAAATATCTGGAAAACCTTATCTTTGTTTCAATAGGATCTTTTTCATAATATCTCAAGACATTGAGGTTGACTGAGAAGCCACATTAAGACACCTACACCTCACCTAAATGAGTCGGATTAACAGACAGTAATCTCCTTTATTGGAAGATGTATATTTAATCGGTATTTTTTCAGTTTGATTTGAAAAACAAGATAAGGGGTAAAAAAGCAAATACTACTGATAGAAGCACTAGGAAACTGTGAAACTCCGGAATGCAGGAATTGAACGAGAACTTCAGTCACGCTGTTTTTACGGGATGTGATGGATTACGTGCAATTACAGAGTTAAAAAAAAAAGAACAAGAAAATATGTGTTTTCTAAACTAGCTTAAATGCTTTGATAACAGGAAAGACAAAAGGATCAAGCATGGTCAGTACATATTACAAATGAATGGTGTTGTAATACATTATAACTGAATGTTTGATGATTTTTGATGAAGTAAGGGTTTGAAATGAATGGTTCTGTGGCATGAATAAATCCTTTCAGTTTTTAATTGACACAGGATGTGCCCAGTATTTCACTAATGCAGGGAAATGTCTTTCTGCCATACCAGTAACTAGAATTTGTCAAAGCACTTTTGTATGCTTCAATCACCTGTGAACCTGCCATTCATTTCACTTTTATAAAATGTTCAGTTTTCCAATGCTTGTGTGGATCTCACCAAATAACTTCAATTTAAATATTGTTCTTCTTTCAGAAGTGCAAACAAAAATGTCATTATCTATTTTTGCCTACATGGTTTTGTGCAAAGGTTTTCACGTACTGTATTCAAGGACTTGATTGCTTTTAGGGACTAACAGTTTACTTTGTACAGTTGTACAGCTCTAGTTGCCCTGCCAGGATTCAAAAGAAAGGAACACATTCTTTATCACTTTTCATTTGTAGTTAAAATGAGTGAAATTAGAAAAACTGAACTTGTGTATGAATTCATATTGTCTCTGTGAGATTAAACAATAGATGAGGAAATCTAAAGGCGAAAACAGAGCGATTGGAAATGCATGTACTCTAGGCTTTATTCAAGCAGTGCCTTGCTGATGACCTATCACTCAAGCACCTTGTTGGCTGCCGAAGTAGAAGCAGTACGCGCTCTGTCAGAGGAGATCTGTCAGGCTTGACTGATGACACAGATGAAATGAGAGACTTTGTAATTTGGACCCGCTGGTGCAATCTGTCATAGAGGTTCAACTTATTACCACACAACCAGGCGGGACGAATTTGTGACCCTGCTGGTGAAATTTCACTGACATATACAAGAGTCCATTGGATTAAATCCAATTATTGGCTAGGTTGGATCACAGTAGTTGTTTTTATGATTCTGTTTACTTATTGCAGTCATTGCATGTCATTATGTACAGTATGAACTTTATTTTACTATGAACTAAATGACTCGGTGCTGTTCTAAAAAATATATAATTTTCTGCTGCAACTCAGTTAAACTTAGTTTTACCATTTTTTGTTCTGGCCCCTGTTTTTTCTTGCCTCTGTTTAAGGTAGAATTAATTTTAATATTGATATATCTGCAGATAATTTTGTGGATTATTTAATTCACTGAAAAGTTAACAAAAATTTCAAAATAATATGAAAAGATATGTCCATCCCAAGCTCAGACACAGATACAGAGAAGATACATTTGTATCATTAAAAAAAGAGCAACAATTATTCATTACTATCAAAAATAATTGCTGATTTTCTTTTAGATCCATAGAATAATACTTCAGTCAAATAATGTTGCAGTTCTCCTTAAAAATGCATGTACCCACACTTACCCTATTAAAAGGATCACCTTACAGCAAATGCACATTATACAGCGTACAGTCTGACAATTCTCAGATAATAGCACAGTTATAAAGCATATCATGTTCCTATTTCATTTGTATGTATTTCTATCTGCTGAAGCAATATTTCCGACATAACTAAGGCTAATACAGCATAAGTATGTGAACTCAAAATGAGACTTCCTCTCATAAAGTGATCCTGCAACTCAGTGCCGAGAAATCAAATCGTAACTCTTCTCTCTGAGCTTCTCCTTGTGTCACGCCAAAGCACAGAGAGCCAATTAAATTTCACTGAGATAAACTCCAGGCTAAAGTGGAAATGCTTTAGGACACTGGACGTGCTCATTTAGAATAGATTTGTATGCACTGTGAATATATATATATATATAATTCCATATATAAAATGACAGCCACCCAAGATTTTTTCAACCCGACACTGGTGCAGTTTTAATTGGCCTAATATGTATACATTTTTTACCCACAGAGTTACTGTTTTGGATAATGGCAGCCTACGGATTTCCAATGTTACAAAAATGGATGCTGGGATCTACACGTGTGTGGCCAGAAACCAGTTTGGAGTAGCGAGCAGTGCTGGCAGCCTTTTGGTGAAAGGTGATGTATTATTTTCCCTGACTTGGCTTTAAACATCAGTCCTGTTTGTTTAACTGTGAACGACTGCTGGATTTTGCTTGTAAATTGTTTATTTTGTACCCAATAGCTGTTTCCTTGGCAACAACAGCTCTTCCACTACACATGGCGAAAATAATACAGCAATATTCTCCATTTATTAAAAAAAGATCACAAGCTATACAATAAAATCAACACCAAACTTGGAAAAATTAAACCTAAACGTGTGCTCTTTGTCATTTAAGAATGGGGTTTGGTTGTTACTGTTTGTGTTAAAACATTTAATGTGTTTAAACATCAGGACTCCTGCAGGTTTTTTTGTGATCAATCTCTAAAAACAAACTTAACAAGTCTTTTACAGCTGTCAGTATTTTGGCGGAACACGGAATAAATGTGGCACGCTGCACAAGAGCTGCAAGACACGACTGACCGTGCTGCGCTTAAAATTAAACCCACTGACCCTCACTGCGCATTTGATGAACAAACAGTGGAGCACAGTTCTAAAGACTCACCTGACAGATACACAGTACAATTAATTGATGGCTGGAGGAAGCGAGACATGAGGCTCATTGCATTCATGCGCCTCTATGTTTAATTCATACTTTCTTTGCTCGGTGTTTCATAGCCATGCTTGGTTTGTTTAAGATTTCAATCCATTCAAATCACACACTTCTGCAGTGCAATGAATTTTCCAGGTCTTTCTAAAGAGCAGAGTCAACAACAGTGCTCTATTAAAACGCCTTTCGGTGATTCCTCTTCACGGGTTTTTTGAATTGTAAATTGGCTTGCATTGAAGGCCAATTTCGCTCCCCTGCTTCCCCGCACAGCCTATTTACAAGAGCCAATGCTGTAATAGAGTGTACTGTATAAACATATGTGTATGTATTCCTGAGAGGTATAAAATAAACTTGTATTGATATTCCAGTACTCTATATAAGTACAAATTCAAAGAACAAAGTACTTTACAGAAAAAGGTTTAAAAAAGATATAGTGACTTCCTGCAAAATGTATAATTCTGAGATTAACCTAGCCTCCATGTGTTACCTAATTCTTACCCTTGAGGCTACTGTATGAATTGACAATGCTAAGGGTTGCAATACTGATGTTGTCCATTCTTTTTCAATCATTTGATTAATTGTTTGGTCTATTAAATGTTATCACAAATTCCCAGAGCCCAAGGTAATGTTCTCTTTGTATTTAGGTTTATACAAATCCAAGACACAAATATATTTAAAACGATAATGATAATAAAACAGAAAAAGCTGAAAACGTTCTAGCATATTATTAAATAGAAATGAATCATCAACCAAATTATTACATGTATTTAAACAGAGTTGTTGGCCAAAACATTTCATGTCATTCAAAGATTTCATGTCATTCAAAGATTAATACGTTAATAGCTTTTTTTAAATTTATTTTTAATTAAATGTTTGATTGTTGTACCCTGTCTTCAGGGTTCTGAGAACAGCTCTCCTTGTTATCCTCTGGCCTAATTAATTGCAGTTATTGTATTACACCTGGTGTCTGAGGTGCAAATGATTCCTGCATAGCTGTCCTTCTGTACAGTAGGTTCACAGAACGAAAGCCGCCCTGTGCGGTTGGAGCAAACCGACGGGAACGAGGGAGCCAATTTGTGATTTAGATAACAGGAAATGAGCGTGACAGCTTAGCAATTGGAAGCAGAAAGTTCCACCCTCTTATTTTGAACCCCGGTGCCAAACTTTCCATAAACTCACCTGAAATGCACAGCCATGGCCAGTCGCTTCTCCTTAGGCGGTGTGAGAAAAACAATGTGCCTTGTTTTGACAGAGCTGAATATAGACCTTTACTCCCTCTGACACGCTGCATTGGCTTGCCTGTCCATTAGTTGCTTATGACATGCATGCATAATTCACAGTGGTCTGTTGTGTGGGATCTCGGCCTAAGCTATATTCTGTGCATCACACCACTGTTGAATGAGACACCCAGCCGAGACGCACCACAGATTATGTTGATGCACATCACGCTGAGGAGGAAATAGGATGGCTTTTTGTCTCGGCACAAAGAGAGCAAAATGATATACTCGGATCTGACCTGCCGTAATAGTTGAGTTTTTCCTTTTGTTTGTTTATTTTACCCTGTCGTTGCTCAGTGATATATTTTAGACCCTACTCTGATTTATGAAACTCAAAGGAAGCAATGCAATATAAGCTCACTGGCAGACTCAAAAGTAATTTATCTTGTTTGTTTAACGTCGGGGACAGGATTTGGCAGAGGGCAGGGTTTGTTTTTGAGTGTGACATGTTTTTGCAATTATTTCTCAATGTTCAGGGAACAGAAAAAAAAGGTAACTTTAAATTCAGCACAGAGTCTGGATAAGTTATACCTGCTCTGTTAACATGCCCCACCTTTCTGACTCGGTGCTCCCTGTTCACAGAGCCGACGGCGATCACCAGTCCAGCAGGACATCTGGACGTGACCGTGGGTGAGAGCATCGTGCTGCCCTGCCAGGTGTCACATGACCCCACGCTGGACCTCAAGTTCACCTGGTTCTTCAACGAGCAGCTCATCCACTTTGGAAGTCACTGGGCGTTTTTTGAGAAAATCGGTGGGGTAAGTGCAACAGTCTTCTATGTCTCTGTGTCGCTCAGCATTAAGACATGAAGAAAATATGAAATGTTGCAGCCTAGACGTTTTTGAGTAGATTTGTTTAAATTACATTTGATGTCTTCAATGTACTAGAACATATTTAAAGTAACAGCTTTTTGTGTTGGCCAAGTAACATTTCTAAGGATAAAAACTTTTCACAATGAATTCCCACTTGAATATGCTGATTGTTTTGACTGTAAAGATTGTCTTAACGCAAAGCCATATCTGAATTGTTACACTCTTTGTAATGTTCAAAATGGGCTTATATACTTAACCACTTTCTACTATACATATATAACATTTTACATATACAATCGCTTTAAGTAACTCATAAGGAAAGGAGCTATTTGAACTCAATTATTACAATCGTTAAAACATGTACGTCTCATTCCTCTACAGCTTAATTTCAGCTTTATCTTTTGATGGGCAAAGTATTGAACACTCTATGATGAATTTTACAGATTTGATTTTTTTTGTTTGAGTGATCATAAGGGCTCCAGGTTTGCCTGTTCTGCTTGTTAATAACACCTCTTCCATTGACAAAAGCAACAACCGAGGAATTCATTATGCAATGCTCAGCCAAGCATTTCATTTGATCATCTAACACCAGATACTTTTTCTCCTTTAATTAGGGAAAGCAGTTATGAGGTCTTGGCCTCCTTATCACCTCTTGTTGTGTTTTTTTTTCTTCTTTTGTAACCGGCACTATAACAACAAGCGCTTTATAATCGTGTGTAGCCCTGCATTTCATTTAAACACTTGACTCCTCCGCACCAAACCCACGGCGGCACGTTGTGGTGGAGAAACCATTGACCTATTGATGGAGAATGGTCACATTACTTAAACTTTCCTCATCTGTTTGGAAACGTTGTCGGCAAAACAACAACTTTCATATTTTTTCTTTTGAAGCAGACAATGAAATGCTGTTCTGTGTCAATGTAGCCTGCTGTAGACTCAAGGAGAATAAGGCTTGTTAAATTCAACAGCAGTGAGTCATTGGCATTAAGGCATTATTAATGTAGCGGTGGTGAGTTCTAACTGACCTAAATGTATAAGCCCTAGTGTTTGATTTGACAATATGCTTTTTGATTTAACAAAAAGTAGACTGATATGTTTTAAGTAGCTACATGAGTCAAACATTAATATCTTAAGCTACAAGCTAAATCAAGCTACAAGTTCCTTGATCACTGCATTATGGCTCTGCATTACACAATTATATGTTATGTCGAAATTAACTATTGAAGTTATGACGCAGAGGAGTGTTGTTAAAAACCCTGCAGCAAATTTTTTCTTGGTAGAGAATATTATTTATCCTGCATATGTTGAACAATATAAAAACTGTATGCCTCCAGCAACATGTACACCAACCTCACTGTTGACTACAAACTCCTCTCTTGTTTGATTTAAGACCTTTAAGACCTTTGCTGCTTCATTGGAGATAGCTCTTTGCACCAGTCACACTATTGAAAGGGCTGTGATCGTTAAAATTGTTGGTCTAGTATTGTATATCTGAAATAAACGTCCAAAAGCAATTTAAGGTCATTTTAAGAACAACAGAATAGAACAAATAAAAAAAAAGTGTTCCTAACAATATTAGATGTTGTATATTTTGGTCTGACATTACATTAATTGAGATCAAGGGCAGAAAAAAGGCTGACTGAAGGAATGCTTTGGCAAACCCCAGCGAAACGCGGTCAGCATTTTCAGAAGAGTTGAGGGGGAAAAAAAGACATCTTTGTATTTTGCTCAGTTTTTCTCATGGAAACCCAACACCACATAAATCATGACATGTCAGCCTTCACATAAAGCAATTGCACTGCTCTGCTGATACAGACCTGACCTGCAATGGACAGAAAAATAATTTAAATTTGTATACCTCGGCGCTGGCTGTCCAAACAACATTTCACTTCTAAATGTGACACTCAAGTTACCCCTTGAACTCAAACTGCTTAGAAATTAGGGGACAAAGGTCAAGATCAGTGTGACTTAACACCAATGTCTAACAGGATAAATAATTAAATTGTGACATTTTTGACAACATGGATGTAACCGGCAACTTGACTGATTGACGAAGGCATTCAAACCTGACGTGGGTAATTCTAGTTTATTCTAAGTCTAAAAGCCACACTATATATGATTACTGTATTTTGCAGTTAGTTAAGTCTGGATTTAATAAGCGTGCTTTGAAGTTATTTTTTAAGATTCAGACATCTGTGACCCATCCCATCTCAATTTATTGAAGGCAGAGAGTTTCAAAGAGTGAATGACTCGCAGCTACTGAGTTTTTATCTCAAGAAAATGCCCCTGATTATACATCAAAGTAATTATCGGGACTCATACTGTTTCACAGACCCTTACTTTCGTAGATAAGTTAATCAACTTAACATTAGTTCTAACTTTAAAGTTCAAAGCTAATAATGCATTTGGCATTGAATGGTCGTCTGTAGATTAAATGGAATCAGAGGGGATAAAAGGATACAGCTGAAGGAAGCTTTTCAATTCCCCACAAAAAAACTGTCCTCATAAATGATTATGAAAACTCGAGTCAATTGCTTCATCCCTGTGAGTGTGTGTTGCACCTTTTTCCCTGAACTGAATGTCAAAAGAAATTAAATTATATTGCACTTTTTTCCCCCCTAACTTTCCTACACCAACAGCGCTCGGCTGGTGACATAATGATACGCAACATTCAATTGAGGCATGCTGGGAAATACACGTGTGCTGTTCAAACGAAGGTGGACAGTGTGTCGATTGCCACTGATGTGGTCGTCAGAGGTAAGGATGACCCTCACATTTCATGTTAAAATAAAAAGTCATATTGGTGTTCTCTAAGAAGTTATATCACAGTGTTTTCACACACAATGCCAGCTACATTTAGCAAGGTCATTTCCACTTCAAACTCTCTGCTAGCCAAGAATGTCACTCTTGTTCATTGTAAATTAAACATATGCGCTATGGCTGACTGCTCTGCAGGGGCAAAACAAATTAACCTCCCAATTACTACTCTTTTGTAAATGAGAAAATGAGTGAAAGATTGAAAATGCAGTTTCTTTGTGATTTAAAATAATAGCATAATATGACTTGCTAATGTGTGGCACGTCTATAGATTTAGCATATTGGAGGTACAGTTTATGGCCGAGCTATGCTCCATGATGCAGATGCACATTGAGATTTTACCTCTACCTTTTAGTCTCTAGAAAAGAGTAAAAGGTCTAGTCATCCCAAATAAAAAAAATAAAAAAGACATAACATTTATTGCAATAGAAAATATACTCAGGTATTTTTTTCTTCTCTATGCTGTTAATCGTCTATTGACTCCTCTGATTTGCCTTGAACACAGCTACACAGGGAAACACTGCTGGAGGGCATGTTATGATCTTTTTTATTTCCTAGATTGTAGAACAATAAAATCTATTCAGAAGAAATAACATTGTATTGTTGTATCTCTCTTAAATTGACTTATTCTTGTATGCCACCAGTGTACTAAACAGTGAGTTTGGTTTTAGTTAAAGTGCACTCGCAGCTGTGCTAATGCTTTCTTTCTAATCAGTCTGTGACATCTCGTCTAATTATGGCTCTCCCACTCTGTATCCCTGCTCTTCTGCCTCTTGTCTTCATTAATCTGTACAATATATATCATCCTGAGTGAGTGAACTGTGATTAATTCCTTCCAGGTCCCCCCAGTCCCCCCGTGGACTGTCAGGTGACTGCGATGACGGAGACCACTGCCTCCGTGTCCTGGGGTCCCGGGATGGACAACCACAGCCCCATCCTCAGCTACACCATCCAGGCCAGAACGCCCTTCTCTCTTGGGTGGCAAGCCGTAACAACCGGTAGGCTTTTGTCAATCTGTCTGAGTGTAGGTTGTGTGTAGTGATTAGATTTGAAAAAAGAGTGAGGGGTAGTGTGACTGGTATCCTTTTCAAACACCACACATGAAATGACAGTAAATAACACATCACAAGCTTGGCTAATGTTGATAGGCGGATCTTCCATGGTTTTGATGAAAGGTTGTTCTGTGATGTCTCTCAGTTCCTGAGCTTCTCGGGGGGAAGCAGCTGTCATCCACCGTCAATGAGTTAAGTCCCTGGGTGGAGTACGAGTTCAGAGTCCTGGCAACCAACAGCATAGGAACAGGAGAGCCCAGCAAACCCTCCAAAAAGTCCCGTACCAAAGAAATGCGTACGTATGAGAAGCTCCCTACTTTTCCTGCCATCATTGACTCAGATGTGTCCTTAGAGTTTCTACTTCAGGAGTGCAATTAAATCCCTTTAAATAACTTTATTGTAGCAGCGAATGTCGGAGAATTCTCTGCTTCCTTTGGACACACAACACATGAATGAATTAAATTCACAATAAATATGTTAATGCCCGGCAGTTTCACTCAGAAACTCAGTGTGTGTGAAGAGAGGAAAAAAAGTGTGCTTAAGGGCAGTGCTTAGAAAAAAAAAAATAATAGATACATTATGAGGCAACTCACAACACATCTTAGGAATGTCAAAGGACTGTATTAAAAAGATACTTTTATTTGAGAATTGTACAATTAAATTAACCACCACAAATGTGTTCATTAGAAAATCTAAATATACAATTTTCATTCATAACTTCAGGTATACACACACACATTTATACGGACAAACATAAAAACATATCTTTTCTCATGGTGACTGAAAGACTATATGCATGGCAGTACTTTATGGTTTTATAATGTGTTTGGATTTTAAGTTGTTGTATTCAAAGCAAATTTCATAGATTTTACTCAAAGTCTGTTTTGGAGTACTACTGAATATGTGAACAACATTGTGCTAAGCTTTTTGTTGGTTCAGTAAACACCTCTTCCTTAATTGCAGCAGGAGATGTCACTTGACAGTGACAGCTTGTACTGATGTTTAAACGGTGAAAATATTTGGGTGGTGGGGTTCCAACAAAGTGTGCTTAGCAGGCCTCTGTAGCCTGCTCCTCATCTCTGCTTGAGGCTAGCAGCTAAATTAACCACTAGTAGCATACCAAAGCTGAATCACTAACCAAACTGTCTGCAGTTGAGTTGCACTGGGGGCAATCTAATGTGCCAGGTTTTGACAAGGAAGAAAAATCCATCATTTTTCTTAAACAATATCTTTGGCGACTTTAAATGGGCATGTTCAGTACCTTATTCTTGCAATTTATAAATAAACAACTAAATACTGAAAATGCTTATCGCAGATACTTGAATATACAAACTTGTTCTTCTAACACTGTGTTTGCTCTGTTAGTTCCCCGGGTGACGCCTGGCAGAGTGAACGGAGGAGGTGGAGGACGCTCAGAGCTGGTCATCACTTGGGAGGTAAACTTGTATTCAAACACAAACCATTTGAATTAATTAATAAAAATGCACTTGAGTCATCTGCTCCACTGCCCCACATTTTTCTAATGCATTTTAATATAAAAACAAACCAGTTTCAAATGTACTAAATGAAAAATATGATATAAAGCTGTTTAAATTAATATTGATATCAAGCACAACATGTGTATGTGGTTGTTAATTTATGTTTAAGTGAAACTGAAAGACATCATATGATTATGTTTTTCTCAGAGTGTATGAATAGCCCTATAACCTCTGCTCTGAAAGAGACAGAGTAATACATTTGTGCAAGGCTTGCAAGTCCAGTACCACCCTCAGCACAATTCCTCTAAGTGCCCTAATCTGTGCATAGCTGCATTTCTTTAAGGTATTAATATCTTTAAGATCAGCCATCTTGAGTCATCACTCTGATTCATGCCTCTTTAGCCCGTTCCTGAGGAGCTCCAGAGTGGGCCGGGCTTCGGCTACGTGGTGGCTTTCCGCCCACTGGGGGCTCAGGGCTGGATGCAGGCTGCTGTCACGTCCCCCGACGCCTCGAGATACGTCTTCAAGAACGATAGCATCCCCCCCTTCTCCCCTTACCAAGTCAAAGTCGGGGTTTACAACAACAAGGGAGAAGGACCTTTTAGTCTGGTGACCACCATCTACTCGGCGGAGGAAGGTGCGAACTAATAATGCTATTCAGTAACGCATGGCTTAACTTAACAATGGGAATACACTTATACTATGCCAGTGATTACAGAACAGAAGCCTCATACACTTTTAAGTGAATCATAACCAAATATGTCTATTTCCTGAACTTTAACTTAAATTATTGCACATCAAGTCACCAATATGTGAGTTTTCAGGGTCTGTAATGTATTCTTTCCAGGACCCACTCCTCCTCACATAGTCATTTGGAAGGATTTAATGGATCTCCAGTATTTTCGTAAAGACTTTTCTGTGGACGTGGGTGTAAGGAATCCATGTCTTTCTCCTCATCCTGAACATCCTCTGTTCCTTTCAGAGCCCAGCAGAGCTCCAGGCAGGCTGAGGGCGAGGAGTGTATCAGCGTCCGAGGTAGAGGTCACCTGGAGGCCGCTGGCCTGGAGCAACAACCGAAGACGCATCCTGGGCTATGAGGTCAAACCAACACATGCCCACACAATAATGTACAATGCAGTGGACAGTGCCAACAGCTAGTGGCATTATATATTGGATCAGGACCTTTTTTCCATTAGTGTCTAAATTATTAGTCATTCATGAAGTCAACTACAGTATATGAGCATGATGAAGCCCTCCAGGTTACGTGTCCACATCAGTGCAAATAAAGCTGAATATTTGAAGTAAAAAATCATATGCCAGCTGTTAATCTGTGTGCTTTTCGTGTGTTTTTAGTTGCAGTACTGGGGTGAGAGGCAGAAGCAGGACACAGCCAGTGTGATCAGGACAGTGGGGAATAAAACGTCAGTACTTATCAGAGATCTGGAGGGCAGCAGTACATATTACATGTCCCTGCGGGCCTACAACAGCGCCGGAGTTGGTCCACAGAGCATCATAGTCAATGTCACAACCAAGAAACCACGTAAGGACTCTGAACATAGTGGAAGGCCTGACTGTGTCTTTTTATGCTTTTTCTGTGGATGGAGAATTTGTATCTCCTCTGGCTAAAGCTTCATGGTTTATTTTGTGTATGTTTCATTTCAGGAATGATTTTTTACCAATCAAATTCAAATAGGGAATATTGACTACACAAAAGCACCTTAAAGGGACCATGTGTAGGGTTTTGGTTTATCCACTCATTTAGTAGACATGGCAAATACTAGTTTGCAGTTTGACATGCAGGCCACAATTGAAAATGATGAGACGTTTCCCAATGAGATATTATCTATAAGCATTAGTTAAATACATCTGTCGCTTGTGCTTACATACAGTATAAGGTCCAAATCAAACAGGCACATTATCAAAAGAATGCTCCATGGAGGAAATGTAAAACACTTCACAGGGTCCTGACAGATGTGTAGCACCTTATGGTCATATAGGCCTATAATGTAAATTATTATCACAATTTTAATGTATGTATTACACGTTGTTTTTATCTTCGGTCTCCCCTACCTTCCCACTTGAAAACACTCGTACACTCACTTCCACACACACATTCCTCTGCTCACTCCTAACAGTGGGATGATAAACTGATAATGAGGTTTCTCCTTCATGCTGAGTTGGTTCTGGACTTTACTGTTTATTCACCAGGTGGCTTGTTGTTGTTTTTCACCCCCCTCCTCCTCCCCTCGTCCTCCTCCAGCACCCAGTCAAGCCCCTCTCAAAATCATGTGGAACACTTCCAACTCCAAGGTCATCCTGAGGTGGGACCAAGTGCACGCTCTGGAGAATGAGTCTGAAGTCACCGGATATAAGGTAAGAAGTGGAAAGTTTACACTTCTCCATTAGAGAGCACCTCAACTCGACTTCCGGAATCGATAGTTACGTCTGTAACTACGGTTCTATGAGTCCTGGATGACCGCCAGAGGCGGTGTTTTAGCACTGGATATGTCCATTGCACTCATGCGCAGCTCGAGTACCAATAACAACAAAGTCACCTGTGACCCACTTGACACCTGCAATATCTGCCGGTGTTGTCAGAGGATCTGTTACCAGAATCTTCTCGCGAGCACACAAGAATTCTAAGTGACAGAATACTCTGTCGGTCATCCGGGACTCATAGAACCGTAGTTACAGACGTAACTATCGTTCGATTTCGTCCATACTGACCGCCAGAGGCGGTGCTTTAGCACTGGATGACTTATACCAATCATGTCATGAAGAATCCAAGCCCTTGCTCACTATTGGAAGCAGCGGAGCTCGGCAAAAGGACCACGCCCAAAGGATGGGGAGTGGAGACATTAACCCGATAAAAACCTGGAGAATGGGCCAGATGAGGCGCAGATGGTCTCCAGGGGCACCCCTCTCAGGGCAGCCCAAGATGTTGAGATGCTCCTTGTAGAGTGGCATCTCAGCCCTGATGGCAGGGGGCGGCCACTGGCCCCATATGAGATGGTATCGACAACCCAGTGGGACGGCCGCTGTTTAGAGGGCACAACCTCTTTTAGTGCCGCCATGGCATACGAAGAGTTGCTCTGAATGCCGTAGCACGCAGTAGCATCGATATATGCCCTTAGGGCACCCACAGGGCCCTTGGACATGTCTTCAACAGTGGTGACTGAGCAAGCCAAACCTGGCAACGAGTCTGCACCAATAAGGACATAACTCGTCCCAATTCCCTAGACATAAAGACAAAGGTTTGCAGTGATGCATCACTGAAGCCCAGCAAAGAAGGCTCGGCTGGAGCCTGCTGCAGAGAGGTAGAGACAGCCAGCATCAGATGGGAGAGGGAGTTCCTGTTACGAGAGCAGTTTGTCTGTGACCCTGCACTAAGGCCGAGGGCACCTGGCATTCCTGAGGGGGTAGAAGGAGTTATTGCACAGCTGTTTAATATGGGCCTCAAAAGTCAGATGGGCGTCCATTTTCACACCCAGGTTGGTGACTGTTGAGGAAAGGGTAATGTCCTGGCCGGAGAAGGTGATGATGGATGACCGAACCTGGTGTCGGGTGCCAACTATAATGGCTTCGGTCTTGGAGCTGTTCTGTTTCAGGAAGTTTTGCTTCATCCACGCCTGTATCTCCTCCAGGCAGGCAGTAAGTGTGGGTGAAGGCAGGGCTGCAGAGGAGGTAGGGTTGATCCTGAGGTACAGTTGGGTGTCATCAGCGTAAAACAATGGAATGATACTCCATGTCGGTTGATGATAGAGCCAAGGTGGAGCATGTAGAGTGTGAATAGGGTGGGGCCGAGAACTGATCCTTGAGGGACACCACAGGTGACATCATGGGTGCCCGACACTACCTCACCCAAGTAGATGTACTCTGTTCTCCCGGTGAGGTAAGATCTGAACCAGTCAAGGGGAGAGTCAGAGAGTCCATTGGTGGAGTGGAGACGGTGGAGGAGGATGCCGTGATCGACGGTGTCGAAAGCTGCAGTGACATCGAGGAGGATGAGGAGAGAGGGAGAGCCAGCATCAGCCGTCATCGGCAGGTCGTTTGTGACCCTGACCAGGGCAGTTTCTGTGCTGTGGCCTGAGTGGGAACCAGACTGGAACTTCTCGAATATGTTGTTTGAATTTAGATGGTCCTGGAGCTGTGCTGCAACTAGTTTCTCTAGCACCTTTGATAGAAATGGGAGGTTAGAAATTGGTCTGTAGTTGGCCAGGACTCCCGGGTCAAGGGAGGGTTTTTTGAGACGAGGTTTGATGACAGCGGTTTTGAGGGCAGAGGGGACATGGCCAGCCTGGAGAGAGAGGTTTACGATCTTAGTGATCATGGGGCTCATGGTACTGATGTAGGATTTCACCAGAGCTGACGGAAGGGGGTCCAGAACACAGGTGGAAGGCTTCATCCTCCTAACGATGCCCTCAACCTCTCGCTGATTGATGACCGAGAAACAGGGGAGAGGCTGTGTTGTCCCAGGCTGTGGGTCGGCAGTTGGAACTGGAGGTGCAGAGGGGCTAGAGAGGAGGGAGCGGATGGTGCCAACTTTGTTTTTGAAGAAGGCAGCGAAGTTGCTACTCTGCTTCTCAGTGGAGTTGGAGTGTAGTGGACTTTGGGGTTTGAGGAGGTGGTTGATGGTGGAGAAGAGTTGCTTGGAGTTTGAAGTAATGTTATTGATGATGGAGGAGTAGTACTGGGAGTGTGCATCTCTGAGGGACTGTGCGTAGGCCTTCTGGTGTTCACGATAGGCTGACCGGTGAACAGTGAGTCCTGAGGCCTTGAGCCGCCGCTCAAGGACATGCCCAGCTGTCTTCATTCTCCGCAGCTTGCCAGTGTACCAAGGGGCTGATCGTGCGAAGGTGACCATCCTGGTTTTGAGAGGGGTGTGCAGATCAAAGAGACTGTTGAGGGACTGGTTGTAGTATTCCACTGACTCATTTACTGATGAGAAGTTGGCGAAAGAGAGATGCTGGAGGTCCAAGGTCATGGTTTCCGGGTTGATGTTCCACCGGTTCCTGAAGCGGATTTTGCGCTTGGGTTTGCTGAGTGCAAACCAAAGTTACAGTAGTAACCATGGTCAGTGCTTACACGGCATATAACCGTAGTTACAGTAGTAACCATGGCCAGTACTTACACGGCATAGAACCGTAGTTACAGTAGTAACCGTGGCCAGTGCCTACGCGGCATAGAACCGCTGTTACAGTAGTAACCATGGCCAGTGCTTAAAAGTGTCAGCCAAACGGCTGCACACTAGCAATAATATAATATTGGGATGGATGAAGCCCTCTTTAATGGCCACACATGTAGAGCACACAGAACACACAGTGAAGATTGTTCTCTGTATCTAACCCATCCTATTGCTAGGAGTCTAGTATTAGGAGCAGTAAATAACAACGATATAGTTAGGCATAGCCACACTACTGCTAACTAAATAAAAGGAGAAACGCAGCTAAAGATGGAAACTCAAAAATGCTAATGATGGCTTGGCACAACGCCACGATCAGAAAAAGTACAAAAGAGCACAACAAGGGCAACTCCTGGGAGAGGAAGCGGAAATGCTTCCGTCATCAAAAAGTTTGAGCCAAATAGCAACAAGACAGTGATCAGGACAACTTAGCTGGGAGAGGGAGCGGAAACACTGCCATCACCGACCAAGCCGACACCAACCTGTCCGTCGAAGTTTCTGCGCAGCCGGGCACACGTCCTGGAGAACGCGTAAGCCCGAGGCTCCGACTGGATCGGTCGCGAAGCTGCACGCAGCCAGCTGTTTGCAGGGAAAGCCTTAGATCAAATGCTCCAACTGAATGCTGCAGGCTACAAGAATGTAGCCACGGTACTCTCGCGCAGCAAGAAGATGAAAGGAACAGATCCTCTGGCAACACCGGCAGATATAGCCGGTGTCACGTTGGTCACAGTGACTTTGTTGTTATTGGTACTCGAGCTGCGCATGCGCGTGATGGACATATCCAGTGCTAAAGCACCGCCTCTGGCGGTCAGTAGGGACGAAATAGAACTCTGACAACTAAATGCTTTTTTAGATTCCAACAAAACACAGTATGATACACTGTCACGTGCTCCATTTACTCCTTATTAATACGCTGATATTTTTTGATGCTACACTGTTTTTAGATGTCAAGGTCCTTCACAAATTGCCTCCTCACATTAAAATAACATTCCCTTCAAAACCACAGTACCCACATCTCATTCTTTTTGGCCACATGGTGTCAGCCTCAGAAAAAAACTACTTTTCTGGTTGTTTGAATAGGGGTGTTATTGCAGAATATTTAAAAATGTTCCTTCGCATTTTCCCTGATTGTGATGTTTACGTTTTCATAGCAGCATCATATGCATAATACATATTTTAATGATTAGTTCATTCCAGGTTGTTATGACTCATTCTGTAGTGCTGTGTTGCTTACCAATCAAAAATTACATTAATTTGCAGCTTCCTACATTGAGACTATATAAGTGTGAAATCGGTGTCTTAGTCACGTACAGTAGCAGCTCATAATTCTCACTACGTTAAAGGAGTCTCCCGAGAGTGGGGCTTAGTGTATAGTCTAATGGGCAGATGCATCCACAGCTCAGAGTCAGGCTGCAGCAGACCGGATGGATGCATCTCTACACCCCCCTCTCCTCTGCTGCTCCATCGCAGCCATGTGTAGATATCTACAGTCAGATGTATCCTTGTTAGTTTCCCAGGCAGCACATGACATCTCCCGGAGCTGTCTGAGAGAAACAGAGATATGTTGTTGTCAGAGCATCAACGAGGACAGTCTGAAACCCCTCATAATGATGCATTGTATTTGTGGCTCCATGCCATGCTTCACGCTGTCACCGTCTTTGCCTCTCTGCTTCCTGCAGGTGATGTACAGCCAGGACAAACACAGCCACCCCAGTGTGGTGGAGACCAACACCACCTCCTTGGAGTTGTCGCTGCCAGTCAACCAGGACTACGTTATCCAGATAAAACCCTTCAGTGAGGGAGGGGAAGGCAGCAGCAGCCAGATTACCATCCCCAAAATAGCAGGTGGGACAGTGCTGACACATGACATGTGAAAATGATGTCTGTGTGTCTCTGAGTGCGAGACGTCAGTCTAAAAACAGATACATTCAGCTGAGCTAGATTTTCTCATGAAAAGTGTAACTGCAAACACTGGTGTTTCGATCATGTGAGAATCATTTTTTGTCCACATTTCCTCAACTTCTTTTGTCCACTTTAGCTAAATGAACCACTATGTTTATGGGCTTTAAAATATGCCCAGTAAAGGCTGTTCTTTAGCTGCTTTGCATTATGATATTTTAGGGCTGTTTACATAAACAGGAATCTCTGAATCTTCAAAGAGGTATCCCACCATTAAATGCTGGTTAAAAAAATGTGAGTCTTCAAATAAGCATTTTCTCTGAAACCTAAGTATATTTGTGCTGTTTACATTTCCCTTAGCTGTAAAATATAGTCTCACATCCACAGTCTGAGAAATGCATATCATATAACGGCTAAATGGGCTCAGACATGCAAATAATATTGGCAGTAGCTGGTGGTTTTAGGATGTATTTTTCCTTACCACCCTACATGTTTACACTCTAGCTCTCTGAAAGCCATATTTGAGGGCAGCGTACCAGTGCCATCTATCGACACAGTTGTGTACTCGCACCACACTGTAGTTCATTGCACTGAATAGAATTTATAATGTTTTACTGTGATAAGAAAACATGACGCTTTCATGTCAGGAGTTCATACTCAAGCCATGTATACAGAGCAACATTTCCAGACCATACCAGACTCTTAAACACTAAACATGCACTTGCTGGATCTTGATTTGTTTGTGTGTTTCAGGCTCCATAGCCAAAGGAGCAGCTCCAGAGTCTTCTCCATATTCCTTGGTCAACCTTGCAGCGTTAATCATCACAGCCAGGACTGTACTATGACAAACATCTGCATCAACCAGGCGCTACAGCTGCTTTTTAGGAGGAGAAACAGCAGGTCAGAGACAACAAGAGACTGACAGCCGCATTTCCACCTGCTCCCTTCCCTACTATGTCTTTCCTGTTCTTTCTACAAAGATCTCTTTGTGGGGAATTTTCTCTTTCACCGCCTTTCTGAAGGAGTTATTGAAAGGAAGTGGCTCTTTCAGAAGTTGCTTTTAAGGAAGTGAAAGGACACCATGACTCGACGGCTGTCTCTTTGACTGATGTTTCTTTCTTTGCCCCCTTCTAAGCAGTGGATATTCTCATATGGTTTGAACCTCGGAGGCAGTGGTGTGTGATGCACAATAGGATGTGTATATGTTTTCTCTTTTGGACTGTGCAGGTTCTGTGAGATGGATTTTGTGTGAACCTTTGGACTTTTTTTTGGATGCTGAGATTTCATCTTGAATGGGGATGGAAGAGACCTTGCATAGCTTGCAAGTGTTTTCCCTCCTCTCTTTGGGAAACCTCCTGCACTGTCTATGAAGGAAAACCAACTGTTACTAATCCCTGCCAAAAAACAGGGAGCTAAGCCTCATTCCTTTCTGCCAAACAAGAATTTGGGACCTTTGTGACTTTGCTTGGATTTTATTCATGCTTTTACGTTACACCACATTACATCCAAACCTCAAAGTTGCCATGAAAATGTAAACCAAAGGTATTGAATCGACTAGGTTCAGTTCCAACTGTTGTATCTTTGAGTGAAAATGCAGCGTGTACATCCCCAATATGGCTTCAGTTGTAAACAGCAGACTTGTGTTGGTTAATTGATGTCTTACCTTTCTCCCACATCCGTGATAAGTGTGTAACAAAGGCTTGCTGAGCAGTGGGAGCCGCTTTGTTGTATACACTGTATGTTTGAAATCCTCAGGTCCCAAATGAGCCTTAAGTCTTTTGATTAGTATCCATGTTGTTATTATTCAAGAGAGTTTTATTTATGTTTCCTCCTCCTGCATTGTGTTTTGGCTCACTCATGCTGTAACCTATGGATAACTGACCTTGCCCTACACTTTGTTGAGAATTTCCCGTTTGTTACTTTTTAGATCATATTTTTGGCCGTTTTGGGCTCAGAAACAACATGCCTTTCTCCTACGTCTCTCATGATGAGCATTGTGATACAGTGGCAGTGATACTGACTTTTCTAGCTTATTTGAAGTAGGGGACAGTGTTTCACTGTCAGCTGCTGTTTGGCATGAGATTGGTCAGTGTACTTACCTACGTTGCTTAGGATGTCTGGATGAATCAACCTGCTTTTAATAAATATAATGCCATTTTCCTCTTTTCTTTCTTTGGTGTCAGAAAAAGGCCCAAAGAGCCAAAGGTTTTCCATCACCAGGCTGTGCTATGCGAAGTAACGGTATTATGTTCTTACTGAGCAGATGGAGTTTGCTCTGGAAAAAAGGCTTTTACTGTAAGTGGCGTGAGAAAGCAATTTTTTCAAAGGTCAAGAATACACAATCACAGTTTGACATAAATGTCACACAGACAAAAGGAAGTTAGAGTTAAAGCTGAGAATGTACCCAAAAGTCATATAATGTGTAATAACATCAATTTCAACATGCAAAGATGTTGACATGTCTTAGTGGAAGATGTTGGTGAGTCATTCAGAGTTTGGGATGAAAACTAAAAGAACCTTTGCAACACTGACTTCAACAAATAATATACTGTAGATGTGTTTCAGCCCATTTCTAAACAAGGACTGATTCCAGTCTTTGTTAAGTATGAGGTCTCTTGGATTAACTTCAGTCATACTTTAGTATTCCATTAAATTAAAGATCAGGACTTGACTTGGACATATTAGAATGTATGAAGCTGTTTTTCTTCCAAACACTTTCCTTTGTGCTCAGGGTCAATGTCGTGCTGGTTCCAAACACGAGCGAGAGAGAAAAAGAGAAGCATTGTTTTCTCTGTTCAACCTCCATGGATGCTACTGATCGATATTAGGTAGCAGATACTCATAAGTGCAATCAATATCAGCACATCTCTTCCCTTTTAAACAGTTTATTTGCCTCTGTGAGATGTTTTGGTGCTCTTGCAGCGATCTTCACAAGGAGGAGAGAATCGTCTTCATGTTTCTAAAATGCTGGGTTGTTTTTATCTGCTGTGGAGAGCAGAAACGTCCAACAGTAGGTCAAGGTATCACCACGGTAACTGCATTATGCAGGTCATTAAAATGGAGTGTGCTGTTTGTGTAATACACATTGTGTAAATATGTATGTAGGGCTTTCTTTAACAGGTTGAATCATTTAGTTTCTTATTATTATTATTAGTTTCTTGGGAATCAATCATTCTGAATTAAAATAAAATAATTGTTTTCATTAAAGTAATTATACGACTAAGATCAAATTATTGAAACATGTACTCTTAGCAGTAAGGAGACTCTTAACTACAAAAGCAGTAGGTGAAATATGTGAGAAACTTAAAATCTTCTTCAACACTGAATCATTTGTTCATGATTAACAAAATACCATGGCTGCACTTTTATTATTGGGCCTAAAGCTCAAATGCATGGCAGCCGTAATAATGCAAACACAGATATGTGAAGAGACCAAACACAGGGAATCCCTTCTAATCTTGTTTTCTATTCTTTATTTATTTTCGAAGGAATGCAATTACAATGTACAGCGAAGACATGGCACCAGGCAAAAGAAGCAGAGCAGAGGGGAGGAAGCTGCTGAGGAGGGGGGGAGCTTTGTACAGAGGTTTAAGGATCAGCCAGAGGTCGTCCAATGAGACGTCAGCACCAGTTGTCTCATCCACAGCCAAATGTCTCCGGTCATCACTTGTCAGACGTCCAAGGGCCCGCCTTTTCTGGACTCAGGAAGGACGGTTTTATCTCATCACTTGATCCAGGGATGATTTGGATAGTTTCGCACCTTATTGAGGAATAGTGAGAATGATTTCAGCTGGGAATGCTCCATGTTGTTGCAAAGCTCTCTTCTTTGTTTGGTAGGTGCCCCCTAGTGTACATCAAGCCCATTTCCATTAACTACTTTACATCTTCACAATCCATCAAACGGCATCAAATATACGGTACATGGCTGCATTTATTTTTTACCTTCCAGGTTGACATCCATGATTAATCATCACTTTAAAGGATTTTGAACCAAAATATGAATAACAACGGGAATTACACTACACCTGAAGGTTGACAGAAAGGTTTGGCGTCTGAAAGCCTAAGTTATATTACAGTAATACCCTCAAACCTTACATGACGGGGTTATAACATGGTTTTACTCAATTGAGTGATTTTGCTGCTGAATGTATTGATTTTTATATAAAATGTGACGTTTGCAAGGAGACAGAGACCTTGCAGGTAATGTTAAATACACCATTATTAAAGGGAAACCTTGCCGTGTCAAGTTTATGCATTTGACTTTCTGGACTTGTAGCTTTTTCATACAAATATTTCAATATAAAATCAGAGTTTGTACAATTTCACTGCTACCCTACATCGCATACTACGTTCCTCTAACATTCATGTGACAAATCACACACAATTAAAAGTCCACATATTCTGCTCCTACTGTATATTGTATGTATAACACTGTACTTTTCTCAAAAGATTATTGGAAGGGCTTAGATGCATCCCAACATTTTTCAAAGACAGAGAAAATCTGTTGTACAATAAATAACTCTGCAAAATATATCATTCACCACAACTCATGTAGGTCTACCTCATGTTTCTGCACAGGGAGATTAAATTAAAAGCTAATTGATATGTAAAATGAAGATATGTGTATCAGCACTAAAATAAGGAGAGGACAATGTAGCCACTTAGCTATCATTGAATCTTGGGATTAACAAAACTGAATGCATTGCGAAATGTCCCACTACTTCTGAATATTCTTAATTTCCTGTCAGAAGGCTTAATTTCCTTATTTTTATTTTTTTAATAAGCTCCGATTTAACCTCAGATTTGTCGCCCTTATTATCTTGGACATCATGATCCATTACCCTTATTAGTTAATGTCTATAATACTCAATTACAATCCAATAATGCCAGAACATATCATGCAAATATGATCTCAAATACTAATTGTACTGACACAGCTGCCCGTTCTGTGACCTGAACAAGGGTGTGAGCCTATACTCTACGTACCGACTACACTAAATGGCCAAAGTGGTATTACATACTGACTTCTGAAAGCATATCTAAAGGCTGTGAAAGGAGAGGAACTGGTGTCGTATATTACATCTCCACCATGTAAATAAATAAGAGTTCACTGTGTGTATCAACAGCCCCCACAAGGTCCATCCGGAGGAAGCGAACCATACTTCATGGCCAAATACATTTTACAGAACTACATTCTCAGGTGAGACCAACAGAGGAGCAGAGAATATTAGCTCAGGCTAGAATCATCAACAGAGGATCTGATTGGCTCTACATGATCCGATCTGCTCAGTGCATCCTCATCAGTCAGTGTAACAGAGGGGGGACGGACGGACCTGAACCCTGCTTCACTGGATGTCCCATCATTACTAGAGATACATGTGATGGATTATTCTATGTGTAAGCACAAACAGTAGTTTTTTTACAGCAGTTTTTTTTACAGCACACAGCAGTAATCTGATGAATTCTTCAGTACAGCAGCACAGACATGTAAAAGACACTCCTAGTTTTTTTTCTATTTTGTGGGTACCAACATGGCACATGGCCCTGGATTATTCCACAGTGTGAATTAATTATTCCCTTTGACCGTCGAGGAATACTTAAGCAACTGGTTTTAATATACAGTAGCAGCCCTGAGAGATTTGCAGGGAATCTAGTCGGATTGGGATCTCTTTAAATTGTTCCAGATGTTCGGATTTCCAGTGGCAAGTATATGTGTGTGTGGGGGGGGGGCAGGCGGCATGTGTGTGTGTGAAGGCTCCGTATGCGCCACTGGCAGAAGTCTATCAGAAGGAAGGTGGGGGGAGAATTTCAGGCCGGGCACTGCCACTTCCAGTCCACCGGGGGGCGCTCTCGTATCACAAAATCAGGACTGCAGGTAGAGAGAGAATACAGCGTTAACCTTAAATCCCTTTATCTCAAAGGTTGATAGTGAGGGCCAAATAATATAAAATCAAGATGGTTTTCGTACCTCTGATGAGCCGTGACGATCCTCAGTGGACGATTCTGTTTCCCGGACAACCACTGCCTTAGTTATCTGCATGTCTGGATGCTGCTGCTTGGCTTCCTGTATTGCAATAGCCAGAGCCTGCAAGAAAAAGTGAAATATCAAATGTATCACAGGAAAAAATGAATTAAGTTTTTTTTTTTAAATATATTTTTTCTTGCTCAATAAAATTGAAATTCATACATCATACATTACTATCATGTCAATATTTTTGTTTTGACAAATTAATTTAGCTATAGTCTACCAATTATTTGTTTTAAGATTTGTAAAGATTCCCAGATGCTCAATTATATAATTGATTTACTTAGCATATTTCATTTATTCAATTCGCAAGAGGGCTACAATTGATCTAAACTGAGGTACAGCAATGTTTGCAAATACTATATGCATTATGAATAAGGTGTTATCTATGAATGGTTGACATGGCCATTGTTTCACTTTAAGGATAAAAAAGAACAGTCCTGCAAAGGTCCAACAACTACAAATTTCCGAAAAAATACACCATCCAGCAATAGACGACATGTTTCTTTTGAATAAACCGTTTGATCCACAGTTCATTTCAGCTCACCTGTTCCTGGTCTACATCATCGTCTCCTGTGATGATGATCCTCTTCTCGATCCTGGTCTCGGAGTATCCTCCTTTCACCGTCTGCAACACACAAGGGCTTTTCTTTTAATAGCCTTCAGCCCACATATGGCTGTATTCAGACAGAAGAGATTAACTTCTCTTGATGTAAAACCCACTTTATGGTAATCATACATTAAATTGAGCACTTTGTAAGGTCTACTTGAGCTTACCTTGGAGACGTGAGTGGTTGCCGAGGTAACATTTTCCGTTATGAGGATAGGCGACCCTGATGCCTCTCTTCTAAGACTTCCCATATGCACCTGAGAAAGAAGAGATTAGTTTTCAGGACATGCATTTAGACATTTAGACACTTTTTGGACATTTGACAGGTTTAAACCCAGGAGAGCAGTGAGCTTGCCTTAGGTCAAGTTAAAATGGGAAAGGTCCTTCTGTTCATACTCACAGGGGATATGCTCTGTCTGGTGGAGTAGGAAACTTCACTCAGGCCGGTGATACCGTGACCCTGAAACAGACAAATGTATTGTGTGACTTGTGGTAAGTAATACTTTAGATCAGGGGTGTCCAAACTTTTTGCACTGAAGGCCACATACAGACAAATATACGAAGGCTTGGGCCACTCACTATTTGAGGTATTGCCTCATAAGTTCAGTTGGAAGTTGGAAAAATCTATCCAATCTAGGTCAATTGTTCTTGATACTTGAAAATGCTGTTAGAAAAAAAGTGCCTAAATTACAGCTCTCCATTTATTTTGTTAGCAGCTCATCCCTTAAAACAGAAGCTTCAGATTGCATATAATAGGAAATATGAAGGGTATATTTCAAGGTTGTTATGTAAATGTGTTATTGGGCTTTTTTCTTATCAACTTAGATTTGTTAGAACATGTTTTCAACTTTAATTGACTGAATTTAATTGAAAATTGGGCTAATCAACACATGAATACTGTGTAATATATCAGAATATATATATTAAAGAAGTACAATATAAGACAAGCAGAAGCTTATTATACTTAAGTCATTGTACTTTTTGAATTTGCTGATGGCCGATTCAAAATGGCCAGGCCGTGGTTTGGACACAACATTTCTCAGTGAAACATTGAACTAACCTGATCTGTAAACTCCACAATGGTTGTGGTGACCTCTGAGCCGTTGGGCTGGGTCTCCGTCCTGACGTCCGTCTTCCTCACTGTGGGGGTGGGCATGAGGTCACTGGCCTCCCTGCTCAGCGGTGTGACGGCAGAATGGCGACCGGCTTCTCTCTGCGACTCTCTGTCCACTGACGATGACACCGGCACGGACCTCTTTGGTTTTTTGGGTACAACAGGCTTACAGAGGAAAAAGAAACACATTGTAGTTTTTAACACATAGCAGATGAGCTTGAAATTCTGTTGTGTTTTTCTTAGATTTTGTGGGAAATCAGAGCTTCAAAAAGGCTTGAATTAAGTTTTTTCAGTTGCAAATTACAAGATTATTATTGAAGCTTTTAAAGCATGAAGTGAATCCAAAGCAAAAGACAAACACAAGGGAGTGTTAATATAACTCAGATGGAAGATTTGTTTTTAGCTCAGTGCTTAAAAGATGTGTTTTAAAATAGATTAGAAAAACAATGAAAACCACAGAAGAAGAGGATATGAGAGGATATGTCCTCATTACCCTTCAGTGCTGCTTCATAAAGAGAATTCAACTTGAAACACATTTTATAACAGTCACTTTGTCTGCTCTGCTTTTCTCAGAATCAGAATAAATATTTAAAGAAGATTTTGTGTTTACTTTTTATATTGCACAGTCTTTTGACTATTAAAATAATTAAAAAAAAGAAAAACAAATAACAACAAAGAAAAGACATAAAAATGTGTGAAATGTGTAAAAAACACACATTTAACACATTACTTTGTTGTTTTCTAGTAGTTAGAAATGTTGCCACTGTTCTATTTTTGTTTGTTATATCGACATTCACATTAGCCCACCACAAGGCTTGTAAACAAAACTTGAATGAACTCATCGACACCTCACTTTGGTGGTCTGTCATCACACTTGGTTGGAAACTAGGGAGGCACTAAGATGGGATACGGTTGAGTTTGATCCTACTTGCTGTTGTTTTGGCAAAGCAATAGCACACACTATTTGTATTTATCATGTGCATCTCATTAAACACATGGAGATAGAAATAAAACACGTTGGTGATTTGTTGAAAAAAATATCTCTTTCAAGTTCACATCCATGCCCACCTGCCCTGATGTTTGTATAAAAGAGGACACGTATTTTTAGGTGCCTAAAAATAGAATATTTTTACCCTACCTGCATGAAAAATCTAAATTGAGGAGAAGCTACAATAACAAATGTTGCTGTACCTGCATATCGGACCGTTTGACCTCTGGCCGCACTTCTTCTGCCTGGATATGTTTGGTCGAAGGGGCTGACACCAGTGGGGGGGGTGGTTCAAAGGGGGCCTGCTGCTGGAGCATGTCCATGCTAAAGCAGAGACCTATATCAGGTGACTCTACCCTGTCCCCCAGCTCCGTCATGCCCTTGGAGAACTCCTCCATGCCAGTGTGCAGGTCAGTGAGGACAGTGAAGTCCACCTCGGCCTCCAGGCTGGACGTGGAGCTGACCGTGATGCTGGAATACTTCCTCTCGATGCCAAGGTGGGTCTCCTTCAGGTACAGAATGTCGGGGTCCTGGTCGTCCTCGGACACGGAACCTAGACGTTTTTCCCACGGTTCCCTCTACAGAGAAGAGTGCAGCACATGAGACTACGTCAACTCCAAATCTAATGACTTATATAATCAAAGGCTGTGAACCACTGTTGCTCACATTCTTTGATTATATATGTTATTATTATATAAGAAGATCTGAAGGAAACAACAACAATTTTCACTATTTCTACTGAATCTTTTCCATTAATACCTATATTGTATATACAATACATTTTCACAGGATGGGAACCCTTTAATAATAAGATTCAGTTATTGTGTTACAGTTCTTTACGTTTTAGTGATGGGATCTTACCAGTTGTTTAGATATGAATTAACAGCCTGTTCCTTGATGGGAACCATATCCAAAACCATTTTTATTACAATATATATATACATACACAAATTAATGAAAATCGTGCTGTTTGTTTTCCAAAGGAGTGGCTAAAAAGGAGGAAAAACCCACTGGTGGAGACGACTTACTGAAGCTTCATTGAAAGGTTCCTCATGAATAGCAGGTGTGGGAGGTGTATCCTACGAAAGAAAAACAAACAATAAGAAAACGTTAATACTAAATATAGCAGGTGACAAGAACCAACCTAAACTATAGCCAACATGTATCATTTGCATCAGAAAAGGAAAGAGCTGAAACAAGAAGTCAGGAAAGCTTTTGTTTGTCTCTGCATTGACATGACGTTCATAAACCACAACTGATTAAAGCTTTTTGTCACATCTATAGAAACCATGCTGTGTGATCTCACAGCTTTTAAACTGATTGCTTTTGCACTTGGCGGAGGCCTCTGCATTTTCATTTATAAAATGTCAATACTTAATTCATCTACCAACATCATGGCATACCATGAACTCAAATTAAAAGTTTAGGATTGCAATTTTTAAATGTTTGCATATCCTTCACTAGAAAGTCATATTGGACGTAATGTATAGTAATATTTATTGTGCCTTCATACATTTTACAATTATGAAGTCTTTATAAATGTTCTTGACTTTTTCAGTACTTGACCTGTATGTGTAGTCTGTTTCCTCTTAATGGCCTATATTTATAGTAAATTGCATGCACCAAACAGAATTCCTATAAGGGAAAACCTAATTGGTGATCAGCCTTACTCTGAATCTAATTTGCTTCCATCACTTAACCTTAATCAGCGTATAATTATGATGACAGGCTTTTAATTACTTAGCAAAAAATGTATGCACAGTAAAGATGGGCATCATATCCAATTGCCCACTATACGGTAACGTTAACGTGAGCTCGATACATTCTCGCGACAGAGGGTTCCCCCGAGGATTGCTCAAGTAT
Organism: Notothenia rossii; assembly: GCF_949606895.1. Taxonomy (NCBI): domain Eukaryota; kingdom Metazoa; phylum Chordata; class Actinopteri; order Perciformes; family Nototheniidae; genus Notothenia; species Notothenia rossii. The sequence goes on from NC_136902.1 coordinate 23,971,365, forward strand.
GACCGACCCGCCCCTGCCTCTGATTGGCTGAGCGCGAAAGGTCAGAGGCTAGGCTGCGTTCAATTAAAGTAAATTGTTTGACAAGAGTGTTTGAGACAGAATCTGTCATATCACTATGACTTTAAATTAAATATAGATTTAAGAGAGGTACGGCCTTTATCCTTAATTGAAAACCTACCTGTCCGTCAGCAACAAGTTTATTTAACATGCCGACAAATGAAATGGTGTTAAACTTAAACTAAAGACGGGGACACGTTACAGCAGGCTGACGAAAACAAGCACCCAACAACACTGTTTCTGAAAAGTGAGGAATGTACCTCTCCTGACAATACACACAACTTGGATTCGGAACATATTTAAAGAAAAACTCTTTGGTTGATTATAAATATGGAGGAATGGATCCAAGTCCAGACTGAAAGACCGCTCTGAAGGTAGGGATTTGCCACGTTTTGTTCGTATCGCCCTTGTTTACCATGCCCGTAAAGCTGAATGAACTATACCCGAGTGCTCATGTTTACCATAAAATGGACTGAACGGTTAAATTGTGGGAATCTAACCAATCTATCAATAAGTAGCTTGTCCATATTGACCAAATGTAAAACATTTATTAAGGCACATTTATTTTGTAATCAGTTTTAAACTCCTTAAAAGGCGGGGTAGGCAATTCACTTCAGACATCTTTTTGTTATATTCCATGGAATGCTCTTAACATCCCGATAGCAATGAATACATTAAATGCTTTGACAATAAATATATACAAATATTTATATTTGTATACGTGCCCCATTTGGCCATCCAATTATCTGCCCCAGGCAGGTAGGCGTACCAACGAGATGGAAGGCCTACCTGCCTGCCAGCTTTCCATCTCGTGGACAAACTTATCTCGTGCCCTCATTGGTCACGCGCGTTCGTTTGTGTTGGAGGAGGGGCTCTGTAAGGAAGTCTGAAGGAAGGGGCAGATTTGTTTTGGTTTATGTACGTCTATGGTTGTGTACTTTCAAATTCTAGCTTACTCGAGCTGGTTTCTCCATTCTTACCTCATGGAATTACGTTTTAAAGGCCCACATCCAAATAATTTACATTAAAATAAACTATAATATTTAACTTCATATCAAGACCTGCATTTATTTATTAAAATGTTCACCATACCCAACGAGTTAAAGGGGCTGGGTGTTACATTTAACTTTTATGGGTAGGTAAACTACACAATAAACACATACTGTAAAGCTTACAGCTACTGTCAGAAGCATGCAGATAGGGTATATTTTGAAGGTTGAAGTAATCAGAAATGACTGCAAGTGCAATGGTAATGCCATGCACTGAAATGTTAGATTTGTCAAACTCCCTTTCAGGGCAGAGGTATTCATATGCATAAATACAGTATATGAATACTTAAGCCCTGAAGAGGTTTGGCAGCTCTGCAGCCTGTGATTACATCTAATCGCCTTTTTCCTTTTCTGCTGTAACCACATGTGCCAAGGCAGAACATTTGATTAAAAATGCCTTTCTCAGTAATTTACAAAAAGGATTCTTAAATTATGTGAAAAAGAGGTCTCAAAGTAAAATGGTGAAACGGTCTTGCACTCCTTGCAACAGCAGCCACCTTTTATTCTGTGAGGTTGTTGGAAGGAGAGACCAAGTGTGAAGTCAAGGTGGGATTGAAGGGACGCCTGAAGCTTAAGCATAGGGGTGTTTGCTTAGAGGCCCCCAGCGTTCTGAAATGGCCAAGCAGATGTCAAACTTTGCGAAGGGGAGGACAAGGGAAAGCAAAAAGCTCCGTAAAAACTAAGTCTGTCAATGATGCTATGCCAAGGGACGTGAACTTTTGCTTTCTCATACACAGCCACATGAGTTCTGAAGTATGTGTGATTGATTGTTTTTAGATGGTAAAAACAAGATCTGCACGTCTGAAGCTCATGCAATGCTTTACTTTCCAATGATTGGCAAGTATGTTAAGGGTCGGATGGTTTTTACCGCTTGCTTCCATTTGGATGTGTCTTGGCTTGGCATCCTGAAGTGGATGTGGCTGCTGTCCATGTTGCTCTGTCTGTCCCGGGACCACTGGGATTTCAGAGGCAGCGTTAGAGGAGGTGCAGCTGGAAACTTGGAGCTAAAGAGAAGATTTTCTTTAAACTCCAAGTTGTTTTGAAAATGATCTTCATGTCCTCTTGTAAACACACTTTGTCCCGTTGTGCGTCTGCTGTCTCGAAGCTCCTGTTGCCCAAACAACTCATTCTTTATCTTTGGGAGTGGTAGACTTTGCTGTTGAAATGACATTGCAGCCTCGCAGTGATGCTTGGTGGCTCCTGTGTTTTCCTTGATAACATTTGCTGCAGACTGCAATTCAGAATTGTCATCTTCTCTCCTTCCTGCGTCATAAGATTCATCTTTTGATTTTGTCATCTGTACATCCCCAGTCCCACCAAAGACACCTCTGTCAGACCAACTCTGAGATGGAGTATATTCCTTATTCTTCTTGGATCTCTGTGGCTTTAGAGGAACTACTTTGGTGACTTCTGAGTTTGAGTTTCTTCCTATGTTGCATTCTTGAGCTCCTACAGGGCTCGAGTCTTTTATTTTCCAGGTCTCCCAATGTCTCGCGTCACTCTCAATTCTGCCGCTGTTGCCTTTTGGGAGAGAATCCACAGCCAATACGGTTTCAACGTTTTGTGTTCCCTCTCCATGAGTGTTGCAATCATACTGACAATGCCTAATATCTCTGTTGCTCATTGCACTCCCCTGTTTGTCATGTGGAGATCCATATCCATTTTCTTTAATGGTGTTGCTTGCTAATACAGAATCGTGATGCCCGTTAGTTGCTACTGTACCATCCACAGGGCTCAAATCCGTTATTCCTGTTGCTCGAAAGTCTGTTTCCTGTTTTGGAGATGTCCCAGGTCTAGTTTTTAAAGAGTCATTGGCTGTTTGACAGTTGCTCATCTTTGTGTCAGTCCAAGGTGTCAAAGAAAACATGTTTTTACTCTCAGAGCAAGTATCCAGCTCTCCTTCATAAGCATCCTGCTTGTCAATCAATTTGGCATCAGCGGTCGCCTATGTTGACATAGAGTAGATGGTTAATTTAGCTTAGCTCTTCTAGTATTTGTTATCCTAGATCCTCACTCTTAACGATTTGTGAAGAAAAACAGTCATTAACTTTTCAGATTTGTCTGTGTTTTGGCTCAATATAAATAAATATAAATACATGTTTTTAAAGAGTTGAAGAAAAGACTGCATAGAAAGAAATCTATAAATATATATGATTCTAACTGTTGTAGTACAGTGAGTATTGTAACTTGGGGAACAGGAGGTCATTCTTACTGCTTTGCGCTCAGGGGTTCCTCCTGGAGGAGTAGCTGAGGAGAGGCGTTTCTCCCTCTGGGCCATCTTGCTGTTAGGCTGCTTCAAAGCCCTCTTCAGCTCATTGATGCTGGCCTGGTGCTTCTGTAGAACATCTTCTGGCTTATCCAAGAACTGCTGCTTACACACCAGGGACACAACAAAAACAAATGTTACTATCCTGGATCTGAATCTATTTGGTTCTGGTAACAATCATCTCTACATTTCTCTTTTCTTTTTCAAAATTCTCACTCTTACTCTGTTCTGATGAGGGTTTGGTGCATGCATGCCTGTTTTTTGTTGCAATACTGGGCTGTAGAAGGAATGAAATGCTGCCACCAACACACATCATTGAACAATAAAGGTATTGATAATTACCGTAAACAGATATAGACCTTGGTACACTCAAAATGAGTATCATCTGCGTTTGTATTTTACCTTGGCAATGTGAGCAAACATGTTTTGAGTTAGAGGTCTACAGGTTTAAACAATCTGAACATTTTTATTTAAAATATCTTACAATGTATTTGTGTTACTGTTGATGCATGTAGTATAATGCCTAGCAATTTTGGATGGAGATGGAGCACATTGATTTTGAAACTAACAAGCTGTTTTTTAATAGAAACTCCAGTGTTGTGGTTGTTTGCTGAGTTCTAGCAGTGAGTGAGAGGCACAGGTATAAGAAAACACAGAGCACCTGGTGATATCCACACACAGCACATGCCAAAAGAGACAAGCACTACCTCCTGTTTGGGCCGAGGGGTGGCCAGATCCTTTTCCAACAGAGGAGGGAGCCCAAGGTGCGACAAGTGAGATTAAGTGATGGGTTTTGAGCAAAGCGGGAGGTTGAGGATTGGAGGTCGGGGTGGAGAACAGATGCGTGCAGAGACAAAGAGGGAGAGTGCTGCAGGTGAGTCAAAGAGGCAGGCAGCCAGACGGACAGACAAACAGTTAACACCATCAGGGCTTTCGACTTAAAGACTTTCAAGCCATTTAATGCTCTGCCAAGAAGACAGGGACAATCCATTTCAGTGTCAGCCAATTGATAATTAATGCAGTCATCTATTGACTGAGCATAAGTGTTTGGAGAGGGGAATTATTCCCATTCTTCTTCATCTAAAGACTTGGTGAAAAGGCATCACACAACCACAAATGATCGGACTAGATACACTGGAATAACCTTTACCATAAGGAACACAACAATGTATTCTTGCATCTTCATAACCAATACGAATGTACTTCTAAAAGGACAATTCATATCAAAATAACTTAATGTGAATTGAATAGTGAGACTTTTACCCATCTCAGTTGAGTATCAGGAGATTTGCCAACTAAGGAAACACTGAATCATCAACAGTGCTTTAGGGCCATCTGTTTATACTGCTAATATGATCTAATTGCACAAAGGGACACAATTAAACATGTGTTGACAAATGTGAAAGATGCTTTTTTTTCACTGTTCAATCTAGATAAGAGCTACATTTTTAATGAAAAAAAAAAATCAGTAAGAATTGTCCATATGGCAGATAAGAAAAAAGGAAAGAAAGAGCCTGATGATCCATATTAAAACAGTGTGCGCCTAATCAACTGAAGATCAACTCATGCAGTTTCCATGGATTAGGCCCGATGGAATCCTGGAAGTTATGACATGAAAATAAATAACATTCCCTTCAGAGACAAACAATCAAAAAAGAATAGACGGTGTTTTTAAAAAAAAAACATATGTATGAGCTACAGAAGCCAAAAACCACAGACAGACGCTGAGGGCCAAGGCCAAAATACCTCAGGTTTTGAGTCTAGAGACGTGCCTTCCTCCTCACCCTGCAGGAGAGTATGAGGTTGACCACAGAGAGGTCATAGAGAAGAGAGCAGAAGTAAGCAGAGTGTGTGTTAATATCACAGCAGGGGGAAGAGAAGAACTGTTAGAGGCATGAAGCTGGGTTAAAGAAATATCATCGGCAGCAAAGAGGTCAAGTTAGTCTTCGGGAGGCGATTGAAGAAATGGAGAGGAAAGAGGATTCGTTATGAGATTTATAAGTCTGCACAGGAGCAGGAAATAGAGGAATTTAGGCCAAGGAGAGAAAAAAGTCAGGATGGTGATTACAGTCTTAAATGAAAAGGAATGTGAGAGAAGGATGAGGAGTGCTAGTCAAAAGTTCATGAGGGATTTTTTTCGGGCGTAGATGTATAATTTTCGAGCTAAGGAAACTGCCTTAAGATGTTTTGTCGCACTTTTTCTTAAACTATGAGGAAATAATTGATTCATTTGGTGTTTCATTCACTAGTTGAATGTCATTTATTCATACCGTGTGCATTAAAATGTACAAATTGTGGCCTTGTTGAACAGCTATACATTAAGGCAGGTCCATGTTTGTACCTTGAGCTCGATGGTCCTAGTGGAAGTTGATATTCGTGCACCATAGGTATGTTTCTGATCTTGATCCTGGTCATCATGCTGCTCTAGCTCCTGATCTGTGAACTGGTCCTGGTCTTGGTCCTGATAATGGTACTGATCTTGGTCCAAGTCCAAGCTGCCCTCCTGGTCCAGGTCTTCTCTGGACATGAACTGTGTGCGTTCACTGGAACTCCGCTGGGACAGCTGTTCCATACTGTAACCGAGAGCTGAGGCTGGGGAGGTGCAATGGAAAGGAGAGGTGAACAAACCACAACTCCAGTGATAAAGCTTTTACATGATGTACACTGTTTATTAAGGCCACATATATCAAGAGTCTGTGCTCTAACATGAAATCACAGGATAAAAGCTGCTTTTATTGCAGTTTTTGCCAAGGAGTTTTGGTCTCTGTCAACATGGGACTAAAAAATGTGTTTCTTCAGTCTGAAAGCTATAACACAAAATCAATATGCACTGTTGATGGAATAGCTAATTATGCTTTCACGCATACAATGTTATCAATCCATTTTTTAACCTGAGGGGCTGGAGACAATTTATAGGCTCACATGTTAATCCAGAAGATAAGTGAACCTCAGAGTGGACAGAGAAATAGTCTGGGTTCTTACCTCCATCAATACTTCGGGCCAGCAAGTACCTCTTGCTAACGGACCGATCGAACTGTGGGGCCGGCCTGTCGATCAGAGCGCTCGCCTGTCTAGTCTGGGCTTGGGTTCGCCCGCTGTAGCGGAACTTTGAGCCAATCACCAGGAAGCCCTTGGGAGGGGGCTCTGGGGAAACCAACCTGCAGAAAGGTTCAGCTGGTGTAAATCTACCTACAATACTACCTTGTTGTTGACAATGTATACTTAATTACAAAGTTAAATCTCTTATGAGGCACATACAGCAGTGTGGAACAGTAACTGATAAATTAGCTTGAGGGGCAAGCAAGATACATGTTACTTGTATCAGCAGTTTAATTAATTACAATATAACAACTGTGTATATTTATTGCTTTTCCCAATGAGTTGTTTTGTCTCCTTGAACCAATTATTTTCCATCTGTTTTAAACAACTGAATCTTAAAACAGCAAGACCAGCTTCTATAACAAAACAAAACAAACCACAAATAAATCAGTATCACTTGCTCCTTGTAGAACAAATGGTTTCACCGTAAAAAGGTAACAACACCTTTTTTATATATTGAGTGTCACTTGATAGAATCCCGAGAGATATAGCAATTGTGCAGAGTGTGAACAGATCATGCAAGGAGTGAAGTGCAGAAAAAGTGTGTCTCTGTGCATCTGTGAGTATCCTACCTGAAAAAGGTGTGGTGCTCAATGCAGACCTTCCACAATCGCTTTGAGGCCCGATGGTTGGGCAGCTTGAAGCCTATGGTGCTCTCAAACTGTTCGTACTGAGGAGTGAGGGGGAGGAGTGGGGGTGGAGGACGAGAAGGAGGAAGGGAGGTGTGGAAGAAAATAGTGTGAAGGAAGTGAGTGCGGGGAAATATGGTTGGATGGTGGCAGGTTGAATTGTGTTGACTTTGCAGCAATGAGCAAATCAATGCTTGTAACTCGTAATATATTTTCCCAATGCCATGTCAGGTAGACTTTCTATCTCTAACCAACATACAAATGAGCCATTCATGCAAACCGCCATCAGATAATCAGTTGTGTGAGAAGAAGAAGATGCTTTCAAATCAAGTTTTATTTGCAATATACCAGGGATTCAAACATGAACACTAGTTCCTTCACAAGAGGAAGCCAAATCGTGTCTTATACAAATAAAAATATGTGCGGAGAGGCAATTAGAAGTGTCAGCCGACTTAAGAGGATAGATGTGCAGAACAAAATGTATGCACTGAATGGCTTGATGTTTACTATGAAGATGTCAATGTAAGTTAAACAGTGGATGTACAACACCTTCAAGGCAAAAATAATGACGGATAAGAATGAATCATAATTGTAGGTGGTTGAAAACCATAGTGTGGTTCCAACATTTGCATGTGAAATCCTCAAGAGCGCAAATCCTCATGAGTGACCTATCAGCCTTATCTTAACAAAACATCAGATAAACGATAAATCTCTGAGGTAACACCTTTATCCCAAACCATGAAATTACTATTTATGCTACTCGGGACGAGTCAAGAAAGACAATGATGTAATTTTGAAAACTGTGAAACCATGAAATAGACATTTTGAGTTGGCTCTTAACCAAATGATGCGTTGTTCCACTTTCCTCTGCTATGCCAAAGTGACTTTCATGAGGTATTCTTGTGGGAATGCGCAGACAATAATTGCAAAGTGAACTCTCAAGACAACCAATGTGCAAAATACAAGATAATGAGTCTTTATTTACCTCTCCTGGGCGGATCTTAATATAGAAGTTGCTTCTCTTATATGAGATCTTGAGAATCTTTGGCCAGGCGAATCGGTTGATCCTTAGGCGGTCCCGATAGATGAGCAGACCGTTGGCGCTCACTCCCAGCATTATGTCAATTCCTTCTGAATCCTGGTGATCACACAGCATTGAATATTAGTAAACCTCAGACAACGTGAATGAAACAGTTTCAGTGAAACAAAGTGTCCTTGTACCTTAGCATGATGCAGGTCCACCCCGTACATTGAGAGCTTCTTGCCATTTTCTAGAAAGTTCACCTCTGCCTCTGCTGGACTCATTCCCCTACGAGTCAAAGTGCCACACATTAATTAATAATGAATTCATTGTTTCTTTCATATTAATCAGACAAAGGAATAGCTTTTGTCAATATTGACTCGCATTCAATTGAATTAACCGTCATATTTTAATAGACCTGTAGTTACGATGCAGCTCCATCACTCTCTCCTCCAGCTCCCGTGTCTGGTTGGGTGCAAAGCGGAACTCGTTGACGTAGTCGGGGCCATGTTCGTCGGCCTCGTAGTCTCCCAGTTCAGCCTGGACAGTGTAGGAGCCCAGAAGGGCGTGGGTGACGAATGAGCAGGGCAGGCGACCGGACAGGATGTCGTCCCTCAGCTGCAGGCACAGGTAGTACCTGAAGAAACACAGGAGGAGGTCGAAACACTGCTGACACGTGTTTAAGAAACAAGTGTGTTTATTATCAGGAAACATCAACATCCACTGCTGGACTCTGTAGTGTCAGTCCATTTGATGATGACCTAAGTTTACAGCAATGCTAATAGTGGTGCAGGGATGACGTATTTACCCGGAAGTAAGCTGCGCATGGTTTCCCTCGACAAAAAAGCAATGGGATTTCTCCATAGGATTTTGGAATATAGCTCTAGATAAGGTCTGTGGAAAACGAACCTGTTTGATAAATGCACGTTTTGTTCAGCTGGATAATATCCACATGTCTACTAGGGCTGTGCAATTTAATCGATCCTGCGATATATATATATATATATATATATATATCTCGATATTTTGTTTCCCGAGAAAGTATAGATATTTCAGCCGCGGGTATCGATACATTAAGTCCCATTCAAATCCCCCGTGTTCCGCCTGGCACTCTGCTCGCTGCCCATCCCCCCCCCCCGTCCGCTTTGCATGAAGAGTGATTACGTCAGCTAGCCGAGCCGCAAGTGTCGCTGTAGCATTTCTAGATACACAGACGGCGGTGTCTTCTTCTCGCAGTGAGTGCGAAGCGGTTCAGGAGAATGGCGGCAAACATTAACCCAGCACCTTCGTGCTTAAAAGCAGATGTGTGGGAGCACTTCGGCTTTAAAAAGAAGAAGGAAAGCGACAATTTAGATAAAACTATGGCGGTTTGCAAGCTGTGTCACACAAACGTGAAATACTCTGGAAATACCACTAACCTACGAACCCACCTACAACATCACCACCAGGACAAGGTAATGCTAACTGAGGAACTCAAGAAGCTGCGGCCGCAGCGTGACCCAAAACAAACCGTGCTGGACAGCGATGGCGGTTGTTCATTGTGATACTGCACTTTATGTACTTACGTTTCAAAGGCTTGTAAGCTAAGGTTTGCACTGTCTCAATAAATGAAACTAATTTTTTCACCACATCTTTTGATTCATTTTGTCCAGCATTTGCAAGCTGTAGACTCTGTCTAGTCAGAGCCATATATTGTATAATTGATGCTTTCAGTTTTCAGTTGAATTAATTCAATCCGAGTCAATGGAACACTCAAAAGATGTCACCAAAATCACACTGTCCCTTTAAAATCTTTCAGAAAATAATGTAAGTGTATCGAATTACATTGGGGCAAAAAAGCATTTAGTCAGCCACCAATTGTGCAAGTTCTCCTACTTAAAAATATGAGAGAGGCCTGTACACTTCAACTATGAGAGACAAAATGAGAAAAAAAAGTCCAGAAAATCACATCGTCTCATTTTTTAAGAATTTATTTGCAAATTATGGTGTAAAATAAGTATTTGGTCACCTACAAACAAACAAGATTTCTGGCTCTCACAGACCTGTAACTTCTTCTTTAAGAGCCTCCTCTGTCCTCCACTTGTTAACTGAATTAATGGCACCTGTTTGAACTCGTTATCAGTATAAAAGACACCTGTCCACAACCTCAAACAGTCACACTCCAAACTCCACTATGGCCAAGACCAAAGAGCTGTCAAAGGACACCAGAAACAAAATTGTAGACCTGCACCAGGCTGGGAAGACTGAATCTGCAATAGTAACAGACCAAAGTAACAAAGGCTACCACCAGTAACACACTACGCCGCCAGGGACTCAAATCCTGCAGTGCCAGACGTGTCCCCTTGCTTAAGCCAGTACATGTCCAGGCCCGTCTGAAGTTTGCTAGAGAGCATTTAGATGATCCAGAAGAGGATTGGGAGAATGTCATATGGTCAGATGAAACCAAAATAGAACTTTTTGGTAAAAACTCAACTAGACGTGTTTGGAGGAGAAAGAATGCTGAGTTGCATCCAAAGAACATCATACCTACTGTTAAACATGGGGGTGGAAACATCATGCTTTGGGACCAGGACGACTGATCCGTGTAAAGGAAAAAATAAATGGGGCCATGTATCATGAGATTTTGAGTGACAACCTCCTTCCATCAGCAAGGGCATTGAAGATGAAACGTGGCTGGGTCTTTCAGCATGACAATGATCCCAAACACACAGCCCGGGCAACGAAGGAGTGGCTTCGTAAGAAGCATTTCAAGGTCCTGGAGTGGCCTAGCCAGTCTACAGATCTCAACCCCATAGAAAATCTTTGGAGGGAGTTGAAAGTCCGTGTTGCCCAGCGACAGCCCCAAAAGATCACTGCTCTAGAGGAGATCTGCATGGAGGAATGGGCCAAAATACCAGCAACAGTTTGTGAAAACCTTGTGAAGACTTACAGAAAACGTTTGACCTCTGTCATTGCCAACAAAGGGTATATAACAAAGTATCGAGATGCACTTTTGTTATTGACCAAATACTTATTTTCCACCATAATTTACAAATAAAGTCTTTAAAAATCAGACAATGTGACTTTCTGGATTTTTTTTTTCTCATTTTGTCTCTCATAGTTGAGGTATACCTAGGATGACAATGACAGGCCTCATCTTTTTAAGTGGGAGAACTTACACAATTGGTGGCTGACTAAATACTTTTTTGCCCCACTGTATATCGAATCGTATCGAATCGTATCGTTGGCTGAATATCATGATATATATCGTATTGTGAGCTGAATATCGTGTATCGTATCATATCAGCCCTAATGTCTACCCTACTTTTATCATTTTGAAATCATAAATCTAATCGCCAGAAACAAAATGTTAACGTTATGCTATAAACAAACTACAGCCGAGTACAGCATGGTCGCACAAATTCAACTTCACGCCAACTTAAGATCGATATTCAAAAATACAGATTGAAAATTGTACAAGTTGAAGCGTTTGTTTGAACAGTTTGCAGGAGGCAGGTACTTGCTTTCAAGCAGAAAAGGGACAAACAAACTTAGCGGGAGTGTTTACGTTTTCGGCGTAATGACATTCAACGTCCTCAACAACTTCTGTAGTCCTATTCAGCAACTTGTCAACAACCATCGGTTTTCAGACATGTAAACTCTTCAAAAATCACCACTGGGGTCACTGCTGATGTATTAATGCCCTAGAACAAAACGTGATCCGTCTCTTAAATTTGTGTCAACCACAGACCTTATTTCAAGCTATTTTCCAAAATCCTATGGTCAAACCCCATTGACTCTGAGACAAAGGAACCGTAAGTGATAACATGCTAACTCACTTCCGGGTTTTAGGACTCGTCACTGCACCACTCTATGGTTTGGCCTTTAGAGAAAGCAATGTCTGGGAATCTGTCTTTTAGCTTAAACACTACATGTTCCAGACCCAAATATCTCAACAACAAGATCTTATTCCTAGAAAATTGTTTTGAGAACTTGCTAAAAAACTCAACAGCAACACCTCCAACACCCAATTTCAAAGGTATTTGAGATAACCCACATACCACACTGTCTAGAGTTGATTTTATAGTATGCATAACATCCTAAAGTCCTAATGAAGTCACCACACAATAATAGTGTCAACGGTTTACCATTATCTGTGTTGACCATCAATAATAACTCAAATAATGTTTTGGCTTTATGTGAAACAATTTGAGCACCACAAATTGGAGAAGCATAGTTTCAGAACTGTCTCAAAAACAGTGGCATATAAAATGGAAAGCATCTGATGGTTTCATTAGAGCAGGCGTGTCAAACTCAAGGCCCGGGGGCCAAAACCGGCCCACGACTTCATTTTATGTGGCCCGCAATGCCCTGAAAAAATAAAATAAGTTTATTATACAGTTACACGCCGCTTTACAGAAGCATGTTGCCTATAAACTGCATGTCCCACAATGCATCTAATTTTGTGACATGCATACTGAAGAGAATTGCAATTATTTGCCCTAGACTTCTGCTTTCAGATGTAGTTAAAGGTCACATGTCATGCTTTTCCGGTTATTACCCGTCCCCTTGTGTGTTATGAAGGTTTTTCTGCATGTAAACGGTGTGCAGAGTCAAAACCCTCAAAGTACACCCTGTAGCGAGTAAAACTCTAAAACAGAAAATACCTCCCCAAAACGCCTCGTTGGTGAAACGTCATCATGACGTCATCATCCATTTGATTCTTCCGGGTACGTGCTTACGAAAGCACGTACCCGGAACTAAATGGGCCAATCCGTGGAGCCGTTACGTTACGTCCGCGGAGCCGTTACGTTAAGCCCAGGCTGATTGGTCCAAATTGACCAATCCACACACAAACTCAGTGCAGGCAGCCCTGCTGATTTCTGCTCCCTGCTGCAGGCTGATAACAGACAGTTGGGATCGTGCGAAATTCTCTCTGCAGACCCATTCTCACGGCGTTTATCAACCTATAAACCTTTTTCTTACTCAATATCAATCGGCTGTGACTCTGTGTGTGTTCAGGTTGAGTTTGGCTGTGTTTGGCTGTGTATCGCTAAACAAGGAAATCACGGAGGGGGAGGGGGGGGGGGGGGGGGGGAGCTGCAGCGAGCCGTTTAGTGGAGAAAGTGAATACTGCTGAATACACATACTTTACAGAGATGCTGTATGCGAAACCAATGTGAGTTTGGAAAATTGCACAGTATTTTTCTATTTTAGTATACCTCAACAATGGAATTATGATCAGTGGAAATGGCCATGACATGTGACCTTTAATTATGAAGTTATTACCCTATTCTAATAATCCAATGCAGAGGCAATAATGTAAAATAATAATACATTATTTTATATATATTATTGTATATTTGTATAGTCTTAAAGTTACAACCAGCCCTTTGAGTGCAACCATAATGCTGATGTGGCCCGCCATGAAATTTAGTTTGACACCTCTGCATTAGAGGTAATGTAGAAAAGGTATTTTTTAGGATTTAGTTAAACCGACCATTTAAACATTTCTTATGCCTACGTTTTGACGTTAATGCACATACTTTTGGTGTTGTGCTTTGCTCTGGTCAGGATTATGATACTTAGAAAGCCTAACATCATTACATAATCTTCCATAATATATATATATGTCCACTTAGAGTATTTAATACATGCATGTTGTCATAGTCTACTGTAAGGTATATAAAATACACATTATATAATACCGACCTATGTTTGTGCAAATATAGTGATGTCACAATATTATCAACTGTATTGTTTCAGAAATAATTTCTATTGTGTCCAGCATATATTGACTATAAAGCCACTAAACAACAACGACAAATACAGTCACTTAACTAGAATGCACTGTCAGAAAGCATACAACCACTACTGGCAAACATTCTATTGCAATCACAGTTTTACCTGACTTTGATGCTGATCTTTTATTTTCTCCTTATAACCACCATTCTGTAGTCATTATTTGTGTACATTGGCTGTTTAGAGATTGTTGTTTTGAGAACTTTTAATTTTGTCTTTATGCAACGAATAGACAACGGCTAACCAAGCTAGCCATTATTGCACTAACTTAGCTGACAGAGAAGAGACCTCTTTTCTATAAATCCTGCCTAAATGAAAATATCCCCAAGACAGCTCGTCATATTAGCTTCAGACAATTGTAAGCTGTGTTGTTGTATTAACACTTACCTAGTGATATCTTCCATGAGCACAGACGGGTCTGGAGGGTAGAACTTGACAGAAAATCCAAAGCTCCAGGAACCAACTGCGGACCAGCAGAAAGGTTGTTTTGTAAAGAATTGCCATATGTGTGTGGATTTGTCTGACTGTGTGTGTGTTTGTTGCACTTACCCCGAATTTGCTTCTTAATCTCTTTAGAGGGATCCAGCCAATGCTGATGAAGAAAGAAAGAGACAATATCTTTTTTTAAATGTCCCCTTGGCAAAATCTTAAAACCCCATTCACACTTTTTAAGAGCGTTTTTAAGAACTTTACCTCAGTGGCTGCTCTTCCCTCTTTTAATATGCTCCCTAGTTTAAAGCCAAATATAATAAGACTACCAGGCTTCTTAAACACTGGAAGCATCAATATTAGGCACAATGAATGCCAGTTGAGTCCAGCTCCTATGCTGAATGTCACTAAAGCTTTCATGCTGCACTGTAGACCCAGTTTGCCATTTTTAAAAGGCCATACTGTCTAATCACATTTTAAAAGGTTAAAGGCCATGTATGCCACTCTCATGCCGCAAGTGGTTAAATATGGTTGAAAGGGCAACTGCGGACTCACTGCTTTATGGCATGTAGAAAAATAGGATGACTAAATGGGAGGCTTGGCTGAAAGGCTCGTTGACATTTGCTCTGATATCAGTGACAAAATCCCCCAAAAAGGAAAAAAATTGAATAAAAGCAGCTTTAAAGAAACACGCTTTGTCAACTCATACATTTGGACTTGGACTATACAAAGCTTTATAACACAGAAGAACCTTAATGACCCCCTAACAACAATGAACACAGAACAGAAGAACTTCTAAAAAGAGGATTAGAACTGAAGTTCTCTGTTGCATTTAAGACAATGGTAAACATTAAAAAGGCGAGAGCTGCCAAGCGCTTGCAAATCCCTTTGGATCAAGTAACACATTGTTAACAAATACAAATGTACCACTTTTAACACAACTTTTAAATGTGCGCCAACATTTTGTGCCAGATGACTATCCAGTAAACCCCAAATAAGAATTCTGAAGGCTTTGCTAGTAAACATGTCATTTGAGCTTCAAAGCCACAAAGAGCTACGAAGAATAATTGATTGGAAAAATGACCACATGACAGATTTTATTTTATTTGATGAATCATTAAATAATATATAAATCTAGGCACATAACAAACACCCACTGCCTGTATTATGCACCTCATAATTTTTTGTTTGTGCGGTCTCTCATAAACCACATTTGGAAAACTATTTGGACTTTTTCTCCAGCCGTTTCCAATGTCTAATTGATGCCCTATGTTTGGTTACATTGCAGCTTCCTTTGGTTTGAGCAACAGAGGTTCTTTTACAAATGATATAATGAAGATAACTCCCTGAAGTAAGATATCTTCATGCATGTGTGTGTTTCTTTGTGTCTGACCTTGGCGTTGTCGGTGTCCTGGAAATTCAGGCCAAAGTAGTCCCTCTCCAGCAGGTTCAGATGGCCACACACCATGTCCAGCAGGGTCTGGCCCTTGGCAAATTTCTGTTACATACACACACACACACACACACACACACACACACACACACACACACACACACACACACACACACACACACACACACACACACACACACACACACACACACACACACACACACACACACACACACACACACACACACACACACACACACACACACACACACACACACACACACACGTAAGAATACACAGCGAGTGGGCAGGTGACACAGTGCAGGTTCAGGTTGTATGAACATCAAGTACTGTGGAAGACAAAAAGAAGAGGACAGAGTGTAATAATGCAAGTGTATTGAAGATGTAAGAAGACACATGCAGGATAACTCCCTTTATCGCTCTCAGTCGAAGGGTGATTGGAATTGATACGATTTTACAATATTTACTTTAACTGAATAGAGCATGTACTCATCACAAAGGAATCTCTGTTTTCATTGGAGATTATTAGCGTTTTAGCCAAACAAGACAAAACATCTAACATAACTAGCTCTCCTCTTGACAATTTCAACAGATTTGTTTTTCACAGTGTAGCATTAT
Source organism: Notothenia rossii (assembly GCF_949606895.1). NCBI lineage: Eukaryota > Metazoa > Chordata > Actinopteri > Perciformes > Nototheniidae > Notothenia > Notothenia rossii. The sequence continues at coordinate 23,987,728 of NC_136902.1, forward strand.
CAAGGGGAAATGGGATGCGTTCAGGTTTATTAGGGCCCATTCTTTCAGTTTTCAATTGATCCAGACAAAATGAAACATGTTACAGTATGCATACTGTATGGCACTGTGCGTGCCAGAAAGCCTCTATTAAGGGAATAGATTGACACCAATGAATGCAAATCCAAGGAATGGGACAACCATTAACCAGTTCATCATCAGGGTTATCATCGTTAGCCTTCTTTCTCTTCTTTTGTCTAAATCTACAGGATTTGCAAAATACCAACAGAAAGATCCTTTTTGAAGAAATAATAATAATAATAAAAAATGTATTCTGTTGTATTCAATATATAATTATTTGAGTGCTCATATTTATTTTATAATCATTTTACCTACTAGACAATTAGTTTTTGTTTTACACATATTTTATAACACAGGAGTGAAAATCTGTGACGTAAAAATCGGCCCAACGGTGGTCTGGGAAAAGCTTCCAGTCTGCCCCCCCCCCCACAGTCCCTCTCTATGCCTGTATAAGGGGAGGAAATACATTTAGCATCAGTGGCGTTTCAGCAGACCACACCTATTTTCTCTTTAGCCATTCAGGGAGGAAACAAGCCCACTGTGGGATACACACACTGCCTTGGCAAAATGCTATCTCCACACACATGCACACCAGAGACACACACACACACAGGAACACACGCCAGATTTGTCTCCTCGGGAAACCTGGCTCCTATGGCGACAAAGCAACCAAGCAGCTGTTACCATGGAAACAGAAGTAATAGGTCCCTTCTGTATGTGCATGTGCCCTCTCTCTCCGGTTAATACAAGGCCACGACAGAGCTTTGTTCAGCTCTTGAGCAGTAGAGAAAGCATATATTTAAAACATTTTCTTACAAAATGAAATTGTAACACACATCTCAGTTGATCCCCCAAGCATGGCAACCAATTCAGGAGCTGCTGATGAGATTTTGTTGTCGCTCCAATTGGCTCCAATCACATTTATATTACTGGTTCTGTGGGCTAATTGTGTTGGCAGCCATTTGGTGTAATCCTAGAAATCTATTCTGCTGATCGCCTTGCCCATTCAAACAAGATGAGGAGACACATGTGGGTGTTAATGATTTAATGGTTAGCCAAAGAGAAAGTACATCTATTGAACTTAGTCTATTTAACTAATGCAAGGAAAGGGATAGCACTTTGCAATTGATTAACTAGAGGAACAACTGTACAGATTGTTGAGTTTTCCTCATTTTATTAGAATGCAATTTAGTAGCTTGGTTTGGTTCTTGGATATGTTGCTTGAATTGGACAGTTAGGTGAAATGAACAATCCCAACACATGTTCCTGTAAGGCCCCCGGTTGTAATTTTACAACATTACTTTAAGCTATCCTAAAAAAGTCAGTAAATGTTTTGTTTTTCTAAAGACTACATTTACATAGTCAAAAGGTCCTTTTGTTCAGCCTCACAATGCTATTGGGTAGTAAATGTGTTTATAGGTCCTGCCCTCTGGCCATACACTCACAACATTTCCGAATCTTCAAACGAGCAGCATCTCTTTGTTTTATTGGACTGGATTCGTCAGATTCAAGTAAAATGCCTCAAAACAATTTGTTTGTGATTATTACAATGTCTAGAACATGTACATATTTAGTTATTGTGGAATACATTCATCAAATTTAATTTTGGGCAGCTTACCAAAAAGGAGAAAGCGAGTTTGAGATGGAATCAGAGGAAAGTGACACTGATATCAGTGACGAAGAGGCAGATGAAGATGCCTGTGGCCACGTGTACAAGGAAACCCAACAGCCCAATGACCCCCATGAAGTTCCGACGCTGGTAAGTGTACATCTTCTGGCACACCATCATCCTTGCTGTGATCAACGCCTGGCTCCTCTACAAGCAGGACTGCAAAGCTCTAAAGATGCCAAAGCAGGAGATCGTGAACAGGAGACAGTTTCAGGCAGATCTAGCATCCTCTCTCATCCTGGTAAGAATGCATTTCTGCTATTTGGCGTTTGTAATGTTTTTTTATATTTCACTGTAATATTTTTGACTTGTATCCTAATGTATTTTTGACATGTATATTGATTGATTCTGTTCTAATCAGGTGAACATAACTCCTCTGAAAACACCCAAGAGAGGGCGACCATCTTCAGGCAATGGGAGCCCATCCCGACAGTGACATCAAGGAGCCCTTTGAATGCTCAGAAGAGACATTCCTCAGGTGATGGGAGTCCACCATACGGTTACCAAGTGTGGTAATATGAAAGAAAAATACAAACTCTAATTTAAATAGTTTTTATTAGTAAATAATGATGTTCAAAATAAAATAGTCCCTCCGTTGCCTTCTGCACAAAACATAGTGCAAGGTGGTTGCTATGTAACAAAACTAACAGCTAGCGAACATATTAGACAGAGAGAGTTGATCGATTATTTGGCTATTTATTTACATTCATGTTGCCATTTATTGTGCACCCACTGAAAAACTGTCCAGCATCAGTAGCATGGCTTACGTGGTCACTTGTATAGGTTGAGGTTGTACTAGGCTGTTGCTTGGCGTGGCGAGAATATTGCTCCACTTTCTCCGGTCCCCGAGATTGGGCTTCCAGTAGCTCTGGAGAGAGCTTTCGCACCTGTGGCCACTAACGGTCATAATTTTTCTGCTTTGTTTCAAGACCTGCATCAGAAAGCTTTTGAATGGTGGTACTTTTCCAGTTGGTCTACCTGCTCTTCACGTAGCTCTGCATGTCGTCGTTTAGGTGCATTTTTCTTCTGGAGATAGGCACTGCTCAATCCACTCCTCCATATAAGGCCACCCCGGAGGTCGAAGTTAAGTAAGGGATAATGTGCAGCGAGGCACTCATTATGGGTAAAAGAACACCCGACAGGCAGATCAAAAATAGTCCGTTGTTACCGTTTGAACTACCTAGCAACGGCAGGAACTGCTTCGACAGCGTTTTTGCGGACCTTTTTGAGTACAGATTTGAAAACATCGTTACTTGCTTTAAAAGTAGCACAATTCATTATGTCAAACCTTGGAAAGTATCTAGATATCCCTGCCCTAATGCCAAAGTAACTGGCAACTGAATATGTTTTGCCGTTTGATGTCTATCAGTTAAGGGGGTTGTCGACCCTTAACTGTGATATAATGACCATATACCACGGCCTGTCGTCAACTATTGCTTAAATATATATTATACACACTGCTCTGCTTTCTGCACGGATCTCACAGCTGTTCTCACTGTAAACATTGCGTCGCGATGAAAGCAGTTAATAAAATAATGGGATGCATGCAGAGCTGTCATTGGCTGCGATAAGTCCGGCCGTGCGTCACGACTCTTTTAACTACACTGTTGCCGGAAATACATCTGCGGACTGGCGTGGAGGACCCATCAGTGTATCCTCGATTATAGCTCCTCCAGAGAGCCTCCTCGATGCTCGATCCTCGAAGTGCATTTAGAGAAATGAGATGTCCTTCAACATGGCGCACTGAAATTCATTTCCGGGTCACTACCAGAGGACCAAGGATTCAAGGAGTCGAGGAGGGGAAATTTGTGAAATGAGAAAGGGCCCAAGAGATCACAACCTCCACTGGATGTACGCAAGAACCTAATGGCACATTTTCCAGTGAAGACAAAGAGAGGACACTGCAGACACTGCAGTAAAGGGTACACAAACACGCAATGCAGCAAATGCAATGTCCGTCTGATTTTCCGACGACAGGAACTGTTTTTGGGACTACCATTGTATTAATATTTAATAAATGACTATTCCTAAAAAATACTACTGATGTGTGATTATTATTCATGGTATACTGATATAGGGCTAAGTAAGCAATCAATCCTGCAAATTAATCCTTAGTTGTTCAATATATTTATTCAAACAATGTGAGTAGAAATACAGAAATTCTGCTCCCACCTAAGGCCAACGTTGCAATATTACAAAATTTCCCTAAAAACATACCAAAACGTAAAACATTTGAAAACTCTTTCGTTTATGCTCCAGAGGCTCCCTACAACAACATCTGAAAGGTCAAAAAATGTGGGCAATTTGCTATTTTTCAACATCATAGCAGCCGAGGCCAAGATATCCTGACCCCAATCCATCTCCCTAATGAACTTATAAATGCCTTTGGAATAATGTCTTTACAATTCCACATCCTCTCACTTTGTAATTCAGGCTTTATTTGATCATTTTTAAGCCTCCAAGTCGAGATGACCCTGATGAAATCACCAAAGTTATTGTATTATTTTTTTCAGAAATCTCCCTCCAGAACCACAAAAGGCTCATTTTAGCAGGCTTTGTAGAAATCCTACGAATGAGCAAATGAGTCTCATGTGTAATATAGGTGGAAAGCCCCTTTCATGTAACTATATTTAATTGTTTTGATTTGTCAGTCATTACACCTTTTTTAAGCAAATTGTAGTCAACGGAAACTAACATTAGTCGTGTACTTCACACTACACTAAGCAGCGTGGTGGAAAACATGTGAGTGCAATAAACATTTGAGGTTGGAAGAAGCAAATATCTACTGGTTCCAGATAATTGTATTAAAAGATTTAATGAGAAAATCCCAAGTTTGTCTCATAACCACTTGGAAAATATATGAACTTTGTTCTAAAGTCCCAAAACAATAAAAACAGTGAACTTGTTTATCTGTGAGTTAAAAATAAGCCTCTGCTTTAGCACAGCATAAACAAGTCGGTTCTTAGGATGTGGAGCAGTCTATAAGAAATACTGGCCTCCAAACAGACAGCGTGTGCTTCAGTGCAAGTTCTGAAGTTCCCTTGAGCAAGAGGCTGAACTCATCTGAACCTTCAGCGGTGCAGAGAGTGGTGCAGCGGGGAAACATGTTACATCTGTGCTTTTGGAAATGGGAAAGATATTCAGAATCTATTATAGATGAACTGATGTTATCATTCTTTAAGGAGTCGAGGTTGGTCCCTGTGTCATTAACCACATGATCATATGAACCTCGCATTTATGGCGCTGGTGGTTTTCTCAGGAGGCATTTTGAATGTAAGAATGTGGAACACTCTGGATTGTGGGTTTAATGCTTTTATCCTGTGCATAAATACGGTATCCAATTCCAAGTATAGGTGCCAAAAATCATAGAATAATAAAGGGGACTGGAAACAGTATACTAGTACATTTCATATTCTATGTATTGGGACATACAAAATCGCAGTTCACATAGCTTTGCGTGGGGAGCCCTGAGTGTAGTCACAAAACTGTTAATTTGTATTATTTCTATCTCTGTCTTAATAAGGTCCTTCTTAAAAAATGTATCAGGTCCGCATCAGAGGCTAAGTTAAGTATCAGTGCTACAGAATGGTTTCCAGATGCCACACAGCCCTGGCTTTTCCAATAAAGAGGATCTCCCACAGACATGTGGTTAACTATCAAAAATGATTGTACCGTGAGAAATACGTTTCATGGGTTGGATCTCAAGAAAATATCTTGTTCAGCCAAAGTCCAAGAAGTTAAAATGTGGGTGGGCCCCTCGTGGTGTTAAGCCAGTTTAATTCAAGAAGTTTTTGGGGAAATGTAAGCTTGTGTGGGATTGTAAGTGTGAAGGTTGGGAAGCACAGCACACAGGTGCTCTAGTTCTTTCTTTAATATTAGGTCTGTAGGTTAAAGACTGGACTAATGCACTGAGCTTAATCAATATCTGTAATGTCGTGAGCCAAACATCAATACCAGGCTCAGGCTGCTTCTTTGTGTTTTTGTCAGGGCACGTTTGCTTATGACTGTCATTAAAGCAGTGATTCCACTGCATTCATCATTATGTGCCTTTTTTCCAATACTTGCATATATACTACGGTACACAAATGAGCCCTCCTGGCGTCTCCATCTTTCTTTCCACCTCCTCTCCCACTTTCTTCATCTTTTCCTCTAAGCCCAACTGTGTGTGTGTGTGTGTGTGTGTGTGTGTGTGTGTGTGTGTGTGTGTGTGTGTGTGTGTGTGTGTGTGTGTGTGTGTGTGTGTGTGTGTGTGTGTGTGTGTGTGTGTGTGTGTGTGTGTGTGTGTGTGTGTGTGTGTGTGTGTGTGTGTGTGTGTGTGTGTGTGTGTGTGTGTGTGTGTGTGTGTGTGTGTGTGTGTGTGTGTGTGTGTGTGTGTGTGTGTGTGTGTGTGTGTGTGTGTTATGGGTGGGGGTTGAGTTGAAGGAGAATGTGTGATGCTCCGGTCAGGACTCGTGTGACATATTTCTCCTCTCCTAAGTAAAATATGGGAGGTCATGTGAGAGGCAGTAAGCCATAAAAGGAATTTAGTGACATGAATGAGTTTGAGTCAAGATGATCATTCCCATCACACTCGGTCATTGGCAGCCGCAAATGAAGTTTCAGAGCTGGCTTTAATGTGATCTGTAAGTCCCGGCCAGGATCTCTCTGCTGTATATGGAACAGCCCCTTTGACACCCCTCGCTTTTTCCCCTCCATATCAATTTTCTGCAGTGTTCAATCATTGTGTGGGCCATTGTGAAAGACAAATAAACCCAGAGCTACGCCCGTCTGTTTATAAACACAAAAGGGTTACAGAGTCACGATTCATGGAAGCCGGAGATTGCTCATCTGAGTCTTCCATCCCCCACAATGCAGAGCTTGTGTTACCTCCCTCCACCCGCCCTCTCGCTGAGAAGAGCCACAGAGCTGCTGCTTTTCTGACTCTGTAACGCAAATTACAGAGGGAGACTAGATCCCACTGAGGTGTGCTGTGCTGTGCTGAGTCAAGGGCTCTGTTCAAAAGAGGGATATGTACACCAGCTTCTATGAATGCTGTTTTCCTGCTCACCAAGTCTGTGTGCTTTTGAGCAGCCAGAGAAACTGATTTTTTATAGCACTGCAAAACACAATGTTCAAATCATTATTTCTAATTATGTTTCTGCCTGTTTTGCAGAATTGAATTCTGATGGGGTTTTTTCCCAGGCCTACAGACCATTAAGGAAGATCTCTCACCCTATATTGAATATTTTATTCCAAGAACATAATGAGCCTCTGTGGTTGTGAGGCTTTCAATAGATAGCCAGACAGGACAGTGAAGTTTTATATATTTTCCTGGATCAGTGAAGTATTCAAGTTTCAACCCATATTTTCATCCGATTGATGAAAACATTAGGAGCTATATGGTAATATAATATTAGATGTAGGGGGAGACCAGGCAATCTCTGATACGCAAAAACAGATGTAGAAAACGTAATGGAAATATAGTATTTTAGTTTGTTTAATGTATTTGTTTGAGGCACGTCAGTCTCCTTATTGTTCTACATGTTTTTATCTCCCACTATTTTCATCTCCCTAGAAAAGCAGAATTTTGAGTGATGCCGGCTTCATCAATTTCGTTATATATTCATTAAGTCTGTTTCAATTATTTAGTCTGTATTTTCTTTTATTATTCCCTATACTTGGGCCAAGAGCAATGCCTGTTTTGCAATAGTGGGTTTGCTTTTCAAATTAGCTGCATTTTGTACTTTAGAAAAATACGCATAACAGGTGACAGAAAATGAATTTGCAGGGACCCAAAATGTTGATAATAATCCAACAATGCACAAGAATAGGCTATACATAATGATAGTCATTACGTAGATTATTCAGCCCCTTTCTCAATTCTTGATGATGAAAGTGAGAAGCATACCTCAACCCCAGTTTCATAGACCGAGCCGTCCAGTAGTGTGACTTTAATCGGAACAGCCTTGGGCCGCTTGTTGATCTTCTGGGGGGATCTGGAGGCTTTGCTGGGGGTCTTCTCAGAGTTATCATCCATGTCCCCCTGGTCCTCTGCAGCCTAGGGGAGAGAAATCCTTTCTTTTAAGTGTGTGAGGTTCTTATCCCAGTGCTTTGTCTTCCATTTAAACATTTTCATTCTGAGTCTCAGGGGGCATTGTGTACTTGTCTTTAAGTGATTTAAATCCTAAGTCTTGGATCATGTAAGGCAATCATCTAAATGCATGACGTAGTGTGATCTGCTGCTCTAAGATGTTTTAGTTGCTGGCACATGCAGAGGAGGCTAGCTTTCTTGCATATCAAACATGGCGGCGGGCCCTGAGTGATTGAGGGGTCTAAGTGAAATGATGTACAGCTGCTGTGAGTTCCACAGCTCTCTCACCTGATTGGTTCTCATGGCGTCACCCTCCATTGCACTCTTCAATCCCCCAGCCAAAGCCGTCTCTGTTGTCATAGAAATGGATTGCAGTCCTGAAACCACACATAAATGCAGCAGTCAACATCAACACAATTCCTGTGTTAGGGTTTACTGCGGCTGTAATCTAGCTACAGTTTCCTGATGGTCTCATGAGATGTGAGCAAAAAATGTCCAATCAGTGCACTGCATTAACAAATCTTCACTTAAAATGACATTTTCATGTAAAACCTGCAGAAGAGATACCTGTCTTTACATCACCTGCATTACGTCTTTGCACCTGACAGCTGCTTTATAGTGTCTGTAATTAGCCTGAACAGCTATGCACATTTAGTGTCTTCCTCCCATGCATGGTCATTGCAGTGTGCATGGGAGATGGATAAAGAGAGGGGGGGGGGGAGCTCAGTCGGTGCTGGCTCACAGCCTCCCACAGGAGCACTCTGCATGAAGAGTGTTGGCTTCAGGACGCTCTCCTCTCACACTAGCAAAAGGAGATAGCATAAATTACATCAGCCAGAGGGGCCCTGCGGCACGGCACAAGACGGCAGACACACTGAGAATGAGATGGGGGGGGGGGGGCAGGAACGTGACAACAATGATCTGAGGATGAGACGGGAGGAAGGAGAGAGTAGTGCGGTATAAAAGGCAGAGGTTATGAGCAAAGAGATACCAGGGAAAGAAGAGAGAGACATACAATAATGCTGATTCAATACTAGGTGAGCTGGGAACAGATGAGCCTTGTCATTTGAAGGTGACCACTGCTGTACTCGAGCTGGACTCCTGCAGAGAGCTCTTTTTTTCTAGGTGACATACAGTACAATAGGTGATATTCAGATTAGGTGGTTCAGCTATGAAAAATGAATTATCTGAGATAAAGCCCAGAGTCAACGTGCAGCTTTAGTTTGAAAAGTCAGCACAGGGTCACCGGTTAACACTCCTTATGTCAGCTGAAATATTATCTTATGAATACAGGGTGTTTAATTTCTACACTTAAGCCATTTTTGGAGAGAGGCTGGATTTTAATGATAGTAATGGTGCAGAGTTTTATTTTTGTGCTTCCTTTTCACAGCCAAAAATATAATGCTCAAGGTTCTTACTTTCCGAATATACTGTTTTGCTTACAATATCACCTTTTTCAGCCTTGCGAAAAAGATAGTTTGCAAGAAATGCATCTGCTCTCTAATGTTACAATTTCGTCTTGAGTTACCCCAGAATATGTGTCAGCCCAAAGCACGTGTAATATTGTTTAAAACCGACTTCTGTAATGATACCCATACATTATAAAATGGCTTTAAAGCCATACCCAGAATGTGCTTTTCACTTCAAAGCAAACTTTCAACTCATGCCAAACTATATATATATTTAAATTGTTGATTAAAAAACGTATAAGAAAATATCAACCTCATTCAATATGTACCTTATCAAAAACACTGTAAAGATATTTGAAATTCAAACCTCAAGCCTGAATTTTCACAAGTAAAAAAACAACATAAAATAAGGCAGGAGGTTAATGAGAGGAAGGGATTAGTGAGGAGGGAACTGAGAAGCTCCGATAAAAAGTACACAGCTTCCAGGGAAAACTATCATTAGGGAGGATACAAACGGCAGCTTAATTTGGAATAAGATCGGCCAGTGAAATGTTTGTAAACCAGGAAAAGATGTGGTAGCATTTTTCCCCAAAGAATAGTCCCTAATTAACTATTTTATCCCTCCACCAGCTGTCTGGGTACATCTCTGTGTTTACTGTTTGGGAGGTTGGAGCTCAGCACGTCTCAGCTTTCGTGATAGGTCAGCCTCCTTCTGCATAATGAAGCCGGATCAAAGAGCAGAGCAGGCTGGCACAGGGACGGCTGTAGATGTCTCCCCAACACCATGCAGTGTTCCTTCACTACTTTGAAGGGCCTGCAGGTTGTTTGATTCATCTAATTAATGAATAATAACAAAAAGATTCTCATTATGACTATAATGTGCATCAACATGCATCTTGAAGCCAGTTTTTTGTTGTCTGAGACTGTGCAACTCATGTTTATGCATGGAGATAATGTCAAAGTTAGACAAGGGGTGCTGCCAATTTTAGCAAGTGTATAAGTACAGTATAATAAAGAGGCACAATAGATGTGAAACAACATTTTAACACCATATGGAGCTTGATGAAGAGTGAACCTGTTCAGGAATTTCATCAAAAATGACTGAGTTGGTCAGCCGGTTAACTTCTTTAGTCCAGTTTGAGAGTTTGTACGGACATTTATGGTCCTCAGTAGATACTGACTTCGGTGATCCCCTGGCTTTACCCTGGGTGCCATCGTAAGGTTTGTTTTGGGTGAAATTACTTGGAAACGAATGGATTGGAAACATTTTAGTGACCCTTTAACTTTTCATCTAGCATCTTTAGGGCAACATTTAAATTGGATCAACACTTTGTTTTTTGACCCATCAAGCTAATGACAATCCAGTTAGCTGAACTTTTTATTTAGTACTAAGAGAAATATAGTGGGAGAACACTAAACTAAGATGGTGAAAAAAGCATTTTAGCATTATCATTACGAGCATGTTAGCATACATCTCAAAGCACAACCCAACAGGCCCCTAGAGCTGCTAGCATAGCTGTAGACTTAAAGTCTTGTTTATTAGTTAAGTGTCAATACTACGTCTTTTGACATGACATTATTTCATGTGGAAAATATAATTTCATACAGTCTGTTTATAGTGAGGAATAAATATGATTACAATTCCAAGTCCATTCATATATTTGTTGTTTTTTATCCATCTCTAATCCTCTGCTAAGTAGATTTTCTTCTCAACACTTGCTCACCTGATCTAATCAGATCTATGAACTTTAATACCCCCACCTGTGTGAATGTCAGCCCCGTATTAAGAAGTTGTCAAAACCAAGTATCAGTAATTCACAAGCAAACTTGAGAAGAATCCTAATAAGTCAGAGTCTTACTGTAAGTGCGCACATATCACACATATCATGATCGTGAGGCCAATCAATTATTTCATTTGGGTCACTTTGAGATTTGATCAATCTGGCTCCACATCAGTTCTGGTCTTTGCACACCTAATCATCTGTGTGAAGAATCTGATGGAGACAGAGAAGTATGAGTTGCTGCGGCTGCTTACACTCAACATTCCCATAGCAGTCAACGTCTTCAAACAGACTCCCTTTGAAGGTCTTTCTCTACAAAAATCATCTGGGGCCCTTTGGTTCTTGAACTTCAAAGAGATATCAGCACGGAAATACTTTGTGAAGTATGACAGAATGCCCTGAAAACAATGTGCAGGTTTGTAGGCCCTCCAAAAATAGTGACTTTACATAACTTGGCTTATTTATACTTAAACAAGACAGAAATATGTTTTTACATACTTCAGAAGTGAATTGGCCAAATAACACAATGTGGTGCTTTGTGAAAAGTTCTTATATCATGATGGTTATCTAACTGATCTATCATTATACTCAGACACAACTATGATACTGTACTAGAGGTTTTAACATTTGAGTCATAGAGGGCCAAAGTAATCCCTGAAATCTTCCATCTTACTTTCACTTTTGTCTATTAATCTCAAACTGTGTGGGCACTGTGGTGTGTTTGTCTCTGGTGGGTTTTAAATTTGTTTTTGTCCTGATACAAAACGACAAATGATGGTAATTGTTTAAGACAGAAATCAATGTGATATTGATAGAACAACAGGGGGAGATTTGCAGCCCATTCTCACTGTTTATCCACACTGTTGAATGAACACCACTGACTATTTTAAAGGTCCTGAAAAGGTCTTCCTGTTTTTGTCTGTTCGATTTTAAATATTAAGAAATAGGTGGGGCACTGATGAAAAGGGTTTATATCAAATATTTGCATGCACCTATCAGAATTGAGGACCTTAACAATGTGGTGAGATGTATTTGTTTAGGTTGCCAAGCCAATGCCACAGTTAAATCAGGTCATCCCACACAGTCCAAGTGAATGTGAAGACTAGAAAACCAAACAGTGAGCAGGAAGCCATTAGATTTGAAAGCTCTAGTAGTCTATAGAGCTGAGGGTAGCTGCAGAGTTTAAGGATAATTTGCTATAGTTGTGTCACTTTGAAGGATCACTTTTCATTGCACATAGTCATTTGAACTATTGTTATTGCAAAAATGTTGACATACGACATGATGTACAATGCAATTGATCGCAAAATTAAATTTCGATCCTTTACTTGTCAGTTACATACGTCATTGAGAGGAACCACCATTTTGGCAGTTTAAATCAATTTCTAAGCTTTGCAAATCTTCAGTAAATAATTTTTATTTTCAGAAAATTTAACCAGACACGTTTTTTGTTCCTGTTTCAGTTAATGAACCAAATATTTAGCTCCCTATTGTTGCTTTTTAAGCTTAATGAACATATTAGTGTTTGCCAAGCACCCATTGAGTATTCGGTCAATATGAGTTCAGCCCCAAAAGCTCTGTCAGTGTCACTGGTGTCTATTTGTGCAAGGCTCCAAGCACACCAACATTTTTGAAATATCATATCCCCCTTATGGCGCCCTACTCCTTCAAAATCATGCGAAGAACTGTATTTTCTTTATTAAAATAAAACAGGTTCAAATCCTGGTTAATAAAATAGATTTTAAAAATATCTGTGAATATTTGCATTAACCTTGAAGTCTCAGTATGTGTAACTTTAACATCATGAATGAAACCTGAGGTCCAACTGATTGTTAAAACCTCAGAATTCCTCCTAAAATTGAAATCATTTTAGCTGCTGGTGGCACACTAGATTCACCAACATTTTGCAAATGTACCTGCGTAGAGCCTTCAATTTATAAAGTATGCGAGGAAGCCATTCATCATTCACGGTTCCTGACTCTCACAATATAGACAGAGTGCTGATGGTCAAAATCTGTGTTAAATATGAGACGGGAAACTACTTTACTGCAACAAAGTACAAGTCTCAGCATTGCAAACCTTTTTAATTATATCACACTGTTCCAAAAATGTACTTTCTTTGTCGATGAAAATGATAGCTCTAAAGTCTATGACGTACGGTATCTCTGGCTGCCAAGAAGAACAGATCGTATCTTCAAAACAAATGCTTTGTTTTACATAAGAAGTTTTGTCTATTGAAGTGGGTTGTATGACTCTGTTGGCATCAATAACCTAAGCTGTGTTTCGCTGATCAGCTAGTGAGAATCTCTAAAGATTAGATATGTGGGAAGCAGCCATGTTCCTTGATCTTTATCAAACACACACACAGATGTACACAGACTCCCCGGCTGCTCATACAGGCCTTGTCAGTGTATCTGTGGAGCTGACCTCTGCGCTCTACATTTCACAGGCAATCCAAATACACAGTAATCATAACTGAGCATCGCAGCTCTCCTGATATAAGCCTGGATCAACTGCACTCACTGAGGAGGAAAGAAGTCTAAAAACTGTACAACATCAACTCCTCTCCAACTAAAGGAGGCACAATGCCACCCCAGCCACAAACTGTTCTGTCTACTGCCGTCTGACAGTCGGTACCGCAGCATCAGGAATAAAACCACCTGACTCTGGGACAGTTTCATCCCACAGGCCATAAGAGTGTTAAACACCTGAACTAAGAACATCCATAACATTAACCTGTTTGCAACTTACAAATGATGTATCACTTGTATATAGACTCTTATGGCATTACTTCTATTCTATTTGATTGTATTTATTTGCACTATTTTCTCTGTTTTATTGTATTGCACTGTTAGAGGAGCCTGTGACCTAAGATTTTCATCGACATAACTACACTGTAGCTATGTACGAATGACAATAAAAGCCTTGAAATCTTGAAAATGCAGACAATGTGATGCTCCAAAACACTCATCGTCTGCGGCGCAGAAGCTCAGACAAATTGCCAGATAGTAACGGACATGATGGCTGATCATCTAGGGCAGCATGATGCCCATGATGCACCATTCACCAGGGGCCTGCCTGAGCCCATTTGTCTTCATGCTGTCTTTCAAACAAAGAGCCTGTCAATTTAGAGAACCTAAAAAATTGATACGTCGTCAGACAGGCGTCAGTTTCCCACCGGCCCATCCTCCATCAGCAGGTGGGCAAGGGAAATCTGTCAAAACACAGCCCCTCAAAATGAATGTCAAAGCAGAGCATGGAACACGGCTTGTGGATTCCTCTCACTCCTTAACACAATATGCTCTCAGGAAATGAATGTGCTAACAGAATACCTCTTGAGTATATGGGGGAGAGAAAAAGAAGTGTGGAATACCTTGTGAGAGCTTTTTTTGACGAGTCACTGTGTGATCAGCACCTCCTCTTCTCATATTACCAAAGGTTTGCAGGAATAGTGTTTAGATACTATTTCACAAAAGGAGTATAACAATTAAGTCAAGACTATTCTGTTACTTAAAGTAACAGTGCTGAACAGTATATCACAGGAAATCAAAATACTAACTTGGCCTACATTTTGGTAAAAAATAACACAGGTTTAAAATCAATATTTGATGCCAGGCTCTCATCATCACCAATGGAACTCCCACTCAGAGCAGATTGCTCTAATTTATAGCTTTTAGATCAAAGTGCAGAATTGAACTCTGTGGATGAGACCCGCTAGCATCACTGAGGCCCTTTGTACCCCTTCTTTTCTCGACAGCTACTGTGCTGTTGTTGTTTGAAAAGCATAATATTTTCAAACGTTTCTCACAAAGGTCCCCAAAGAGTTAAAGCCCCCATACAGCTTTTATTATAATGGTAAAATATTAAAATAAGCAAGGATAAACAGAACCAAGAAAAAATAACCAAGGACCCTTCAAGGACCAGTTCATTTAAATGCAGATCAACCATAGACCATTTAAAAGCCTCACTGGCAGATATCCACAAATAACTCATTATCATTCTAATACTACCTGACAGGTACTTAAAAAATGGAAACCATTGTTTTTGTATTTACAGTTAAAAGTAAATGGCACTGATTTTGTTCAGCTTGTTTGATTTTAAGTTCATTAAAAGCCCATTGGACTAAAGTGACCATCTGGGTTCTATACATAAATATACATTTGCATCATCTTATACACCGTCTCACTTGATTTTTTTTATCAGCTAATTCAAGCTTTATCTTGTCACTAAAGTGTTACAGACACAACTTAGTGATAGTAGCAGTTATCTTCTACAGAGAGGAGCACACAGATAATGAGTTCACTGTGATACAGGCAGTGTTCTTCCTTTGCCAAAATGTCTTTCAAGACTACATCATTCACAAAAATGAGCAGAGCATGCCACAAACAGTACTCCTGTTAATTAGACTATTCATTCATTTGGAGACTTGAAGGTTGGTTACTTTTGCCCTGAAAAAAAGACCTCCAACCAACACCGTCTGTCTTCAGGGCGTTTTAAAGAGATCATTCTCATTGAAGATAAATATTGATCTCGGTCTCTTTATTTTGTGCCAAGTGTATGTTGTTTTTTTCCAGGGAGTTTGTTGGACTAGTTGGCCACCCTAACGGATTTGTGGCAATTTCCACAATGCCTTTTGACAGGCACAAACAGAGAAACTGATTGTAATGGCTGTGAATCCCTGCCAAGGGGATTGTTGGGTTTCCTTTTTTCGCCTACCTTCAAATCTAACACCACCAGCTGGTTTGTCCAAAACTGTACTTTGGTTTATGAACCAAACCTGCAGATCTAACTATGTTTATCAGCTAGACTGTGTTTAATGCTAATGTTTAGAATGTACGCTTGACATTAGCACAAAACATTACTGTGTCTATATACAGCCACACATCCTCTGGCTGCTAGCATGGATGTAGACTCATAGGCTTGTTATATATTGTATTGAGCCCTAACTGCTGAGACTCTAGAAACTCTACATCTATAATTTAATGAGCATAGTGTATCAAGACGGTAATGGTTACTACGGCTACTAGCTGAAGTAGTTAATGTTTTTTTGTAGTTAATGTCCAAAGCAACTACTGTAGTCAACCTACTCTATACACAACATGATAAATTACGGTATTTCCAGATAGAAGCCACCCACCCTATTACCCAATCATTGAACATTTTATCAATGAGCCTTGCCCTTTTTATCATGCAGCTCCCTCCATATCTAAGCTTTATAATCAGTGCTTCCCCCCTAATGGAATATACAGCCAGTCCATCAATCCTACAGTGCCGAGGCTCGCTCTGGGAGACCAGGTACAGGACTGTGGGGGTTGGGAGAGGCGAGATGTCCTTGTTCAGGGAAAACCACATACACACATTCTCCAAAACCAAAACCATTGGCACTCAGCAGTCTTGGAAGCAGTTTGCCTAGCAGGACTGTAAAGTCTGCTGCAAATCATGTCACACCACGACAGAGATAAATGATACGACTTGCGAACCAATGAGGCTGCAAGTTCATCCTCCCCAAGAGAAAGCAAGCCCAGAGGAAGTTGTGCTGCCTGCATCGACATAGAACAAACACTCTCTCATGGGAAGGTTCTGCACTAAAGCAGGGGATGTTACAGGAGTTACAATGGGGTCTACACTTAAACATCTAAAGTACTTAGTTCCACTTTTTGAGCTGATATGAAACGACAGATTGTGTGATTGCAAACTTATCTTAGAGTCAAAGAAGGTGGCAAATGTGCATATCAAAATGATTAGAGCAGAGGGTGGGGGCTTTGTAAAGTTAATCCTCCCTGATTAAAACAAATCGGGCAGGGAAATCTCTAAAAATGAGCTGTTGGAATGCATTGTTTGATTTATGTGAGGAATATCTTAAAAAATTAACCAGTTTACATGACTGGAAGTCCCGTCCTTCGCCATTATACGTCCACAGAGTAATCTTAACGCCATTTACTAAAGGGAACATCAGGATGTGTAACAATGCAGAGGAACATTACATTAAGTGTCAAAAGAAATGTGAACATCTAGAACATGATTGTAAAGCTCTGGCTGCTAATCTATTGAATGTGTTTTTGATCAAAAGCGGGGTTATTTTAAGAACCATCACACTGCAGACACTTGTGTGGGTGACACTGATGTGAGACATGTTGACATACTGTTGATACACTAACTGACAAACAGTCCAGTCTGAAAAATATGCTGCAGCAGTTTACAATTAGACAGAGCAGGGCAGACTGCAGACACTACAGTAGCCTACATACTGTTTATACTCTATAGTGTTTGTACAGTGTTTACATTTTCTGCAAATTGCCAAATTACAGCCTTTAACCTGAACCATTGAAATCAGTAAATCCTTGGCAACCACAGAATCTGAAGTGAATATTTCTTGCAGCAATTTATGATTGCATAACATATTGCTGTTATTGTTATTGTGTCCACCGCATGTGTATTTAGGTAGACAGTATGCATACAATTCGATACATTGGATAAATTAAGGTGCATTTTTCTGAATCTATGTTATACAGACTGCGATTTATTCTGACCCTCCGACCCACTATGAACACATAACGTTAAAAAAGCAAGAGTATATTCCACTTCACAATTGAAGCTCACTGAAATTGAGAGAAACTCTACAATTCTTACAATAAAAGCATCTTCTGCAGTTTCATAGTGTACTTCTCCACTTCCCTCTATGCAATTTAACTGAGCCTTACTTGCAGAGTCAAATTGACAAAACAAAATAAATCTTCTCTCTTCATCACAATGACAGGAAAATGACAGGCACCACACTGTGCCTGCAGCACAGTTCTTTTTTTTCTTTCTTCTATTTGACCAAAGAGGAGACTGTCACCACTAACGATGGTTAACACAGACATCAGGCATGCCTGTTTAAAATGCAGTTACCATGGGAACCCTTGTCTAACATCAGAATTCAACACAAGATAATATTAAGACAAAGAAACAAGACAGAAACAGCCGGTAAGAAATATTTTGTTAGTTCACATGTACACATTGTTAAAATAAAAATGAGGTTAATAACTGAACCGTGGCACTGGACTGAAGGATGTGACTTCCATGTAGAGGTGGGGGCACTGAAATGACACAGGGTCTGTGGGAGGAGGAGGGGGACCAACAATTTCAAGCAGCATCTAGTGTCTTCAGAAATAGTTTGCCATGAAAACAAAGGGCTGGTGAAAAGATGTAGCTGTAATGTGTGTCACAGTGGAGGGACAATGTAATGTAAGATAATCACTTTAGCATGTTAAACGTCATGTTGCTCGCATTACGGCTAACATGCTTCAGATATTTGACAACCAATTTTAAGTCTGTTCAAAACCTCTGATCTGATTACTTTCATCTGATTAATTTCGTCATTTAAAATGAGCAGGTCATAACAACTGACTTTTCAAGTGGACTTCAGTTTTCTTTCCAGTTTTAGACAAAGTTAAGACTATGTTAATTATTGCTTTCAGCAAGCCCAACGATAGTCTTGAAGAAATCCCCATACTTTTACATTGATTAATATAAAATGATGTGAGAACCAAGCAGAACATGGGATGTCTTTCTGAGTGAGGCATTGCATCTCACAAAATATCATGTTGATAGTAATGCAAAAAGTGACCATGTATTGCCTGCTGTTATCTGTAATATGCCTTTGAAAGCTTCTCTCACTTCTAAGTGACGTGTGTTTATCTTGTGGAGCATTCCAAGTTGGCTGTGAACAGACCGCTGGCCCTGCTTCAATGAGCTATTACAAATCGATCAGAGGATGACTTGTAATAGGACTCTTGGGAGAGATGTATAGAAGTGAGCTGCCTTAAACAAACAAGCAGGCAGAATTTACGCACACAGAAATAGACACAAAAATGCATCCTGGAGGCCATATAACGTGTGACCTGACCTTTGCCCTAATGGAATATGAATTGGTGACAGATTGCACGGAGGTCACATGACCGGAAAGTAATGGAGTCGCTGCCAGTGAATGCCATGTGTACATCCGTCTCATAACCTTGTCCTTTCATGTTTTACACAAACAGCTGCTTGACTATCCTTTACATCATACCTCTCATAGATAAGAGCAAATAAGTCTGTGGGAAATATAGCATGTAATTCCATTATTGTATTACATGCATTTAAACTCCTTAAGCACCTTGAAAACAGCCATGAAAGAGATTTATACGATTTATTTTTCCTCTATGAGTTTAATTCAACATACACACAAAGAGCCAAAAAAGGCCTTGTTACTGATAATGGTACATTTTATAAATTGACTTTTCTGGGGTTGCTGAAATTTAAACTTGCTGAGTTGTTCACTTTTGTATTTTAAGTATACATATGTGTCTCATATTGATGTTTTTTGTTTGAGAGTTATTTTTCTTTGCCAAACTTTTACTACAGAAAGTCATCTGGTTGCGTCCCTCAAATGTAAGAGTATGCTTCATAGTTTTATGTTTTATGCAAATTCAATCTTCTGTCAACATCTAATATTCAATTAATTTGTGTTTGTGTATACTATTTCCATTCAAAGTTTAATATCAAGGAATATATTGTTGTATAACATTTAGGAGAGATGATCAGATGACATTTTGAGAAAATAATTCAGAAAAAAGGATCTACATCCTAAAATAATGTAGTTGTGGTTTACAGCTGTAATACAGCTTTGAGTATGAATAGTGAGGACATTTCAAACTCATTGCAAAGATGTTTAAATTGTGTTTTTGAATCCACATACAAATACCTTAACCTATTTCCCAATGGACAATTTTTTTTAAATAATAATAGACCAAGGACATTAGCTGATAAGATGAAACAAGGCCAGTTTGTGCCTTTCTTTGTATCTTTATGTAGGCCTATGTGAAGTATCCTTTTTAAATCAGTCTTCTAATTTTAGTTTTCAAGCATTTCCAGTTTAATAGCCTACTTTGTCCCATTGCAATTCACACATTCAGACCTTCCTATTGCTTAGGCTCCCCCCCCCCCCCCCCCCCCCAGTGCCACACCCGCGACACACACCGGCTTCAATTAGCTCATTATCTCGAGCATCGGCTGTGCTGAGCCTATAGCTCCACAAAGAGAAATCATAATCATCACACACCGGCATTTCCAAGAATAGCTCAGAACAATCGTATATGGGTCGGACGTGTAGAGAAACAGGGCTGATCTGGCGCTATGTGATTCAGTAAGAAGATAGGAAAGGTGTCTGCCTACAGGGCCTTGATATGCATGGGATAAAGGATGCCCTGATTCTATGCAGCTTATTAAACCAGCTGCCGACCATATTGGCCGGATTAAAGATCTGTGGCAACACCCTCCCTATCCGTCCTTGACACTTGAAGCACAAAGCGGTGTCTTAGCGGAGCAGGCAGAGCTCGGTGTGAGCCAAAAGCGTGTCACAGGTACCAAGACGCTCCCGGTTCATTGCCTACAATGTCATTTCCTAACAACCGGCATATGCAGCATGCACCTGTTCCGCTGTCACCGTATGAGACAAACAAATACAAGGCATACCTGTCCCGTCAGGTCCGGGGTTTTTCAAGATTCAGCCCAAATTGTGATCATGAAGATCGCAGGGAACTGGAAGACGGACGCTGCCACCGCCCCGGAGCTCCGTTCCTCTGCCGCGGGAGGAGTAGCCCTGCAGCCTGGGACAGCAGACAGCACGAGCCGGCAGGGATGCTCACGGTCGCGAGGGCTAGGAGGAGAGTAGAGGGGCGTTTTCAGCGGGAACTCCTCACGTCGTGCGTGAAATGTGGACCTCTCCGCTAGTGACACGCAGCACCTCTTTAGCACTTGCTTTGCTGTTACCCGGGTCATTTTTTGCCGGCGCAGACCAAAGCAAAATGAGGGGTATTTAAAAAAAGAGATGCTCTAATCTAATGCACGTGCAATCGTGTAAACGAGTCTCAGCTGCAAGAGGAACATACACGCGTAATTAGGAATATTGTTATTTATTTAAAACACACTTTGAATAGATTAAATTCGTCTCTTGGATACGTTTTTTAAATTAGTGAGGATTATTGATTGTCAAAATGTGTTCCTAATTGCATATTCATATTCAAGTAGTTTACCCCACCTCTTTAAAATGCAAAGGTGGGGACACCTGCTGAGCTGCTATGCTATTGGCAAAGTATATCACTGCAGCCTATGCCCGGCCCCGAGCCCCCTTTAAATGCCATTTATATGTATACCTGTCAGTCACTAAAAGTACAAATGCAAAGTACATTTGTCCTTATTCATTTCAAATCAATTAAATTGGCTTTGCATAAAACTGATAGACAGTGTCATTGATTGGTGTTGACATGAGTTTGGATTGAAGCCCAAAGAGCAAGAAGATGTACAATTAAACTCTCGTCTTGCTTTGACATAATTGAAAGACTACATTATAGTGAGATCAGTTATTGTATTTAATGATACATGTCCACTCTCTGTTCCATTGTGCTAGACAAGAGCTCATTAGTCAACATAACAACCTTTAATTCCTGATATGTTTAACATTAAGAAGTAGGTATATTTTTAAGTAAAATGGTCATATACTGTAGGCCTACTCTTCCCTGCATAGCGAGAGGCGTGTTGAATGAATGAATGAAGGCTAAGTGGGTGATGTATTGCAATGATGGTGACTCATAGGAACCTTCTGTGCCGAACGCCCTCTTTGGCTTTCATGCACAAGTGTTCAGTTCAAATGCAAATATGCATACAGGAAATCAATTCCCGTCATGCTTCAGTGGTTCTCCTTCAGTTGCCTTTATGCGGAAATGAGCAGCGAAAAGACTTTTTTGCCATATGGGAACCATTTTTGGAGCGTAAACTATTGCTATACAGTATGTCTTTATCCCTCTAATGGCTGAGGTTGAATACTGAATATACAGTATGACCAGACACTCTTATTTAAGTCACTAAGAACATTAATATTACATACACTTGCAAACATAAGAAGTCAGTCACTCCAATGGTCGTGAGGAGATTTCTCCACATGGTGGCAGTAATAAACCATCATCACAACAACCATGAGGTTGTATTCACTGCCTGCACATGCTACACCCTAAAATCAAGTTTACAGTCAGCATCTAATTTGTTTCGCACTTATACTTTAACTAGGTAATTACACATATCTGCTTGCAGTTTCATCGCATTTACATTACCTGACTTGCACACATGGTTGCTCTAAGCTATTTTCTACATGCATTACACTTTTGCCGTTATTACTGATGCATACTGAGACTGAGCAGTGCCATACATCTTTGTAATGCCTAACGAAGAACCTTATGTTATTTACGCTGTCATTTCCTTGAGGTAGCAAAAATATTTCTCAGAATAGTTGACGTGTTAGTCATCACTTTTAAACATCATTTATATGTTTTGCTTTTTTAAAGGGCAATCGAGACCGGTTCTTAAGACGTCACAAGGCATTTTCTTTTATTTACTGTTGTAGCTTAGTACCACTAAATGTTCCTTTCAAGACAATTGGAAGAGGCATCCAAGTAATGGAGACATCTCAGTTGTCAAATATTATTCTTAAATTCAGTGGAATATTTTATCATTACCTTAATGTAAATATATAAGCTTAAAAGGGTATAGTTTTTTCAACCTGACCTTTCTGGATTTCATATCAGATGATTTGAATGAACATTATTGAGCTTGGTTCACTACTCTCCAATGCACTTTGCTTTCAAAGTGAAGTATGAGAACCTCTAAATAAGAAGGTTTAAAATGTGCATGGTGGGGAAAACAAGTTGTTTCTGTCACCTCCTCGTTTATGAGAACTCATTGCACATTGAGTCACTCCACTGTTGTTCAGCCCTTTGACTCATTTATCAGCACTTTGGCAGCCTGTAAAGCAGAACAAATAAACCCAGGACAGAAAGCCTCAACCACACAGATTTCTGTTTGATTGACAGGACACTCTGAGAACCCTACAGAATTTTTACCTGACCAAAAACAAATGTGACTGTTGCTGATAAAGTCGGAGCCAAAGGCCATCATGATCAGGTGAAGATATAGTTGACAACTGATGGCAAAGACAAGCACATTTTTCTGAGGTGATTTCTTTACTGATAGTGAGAAAAAATGTGTGGGTGGTATGAGTGTAGTCAGATGTCTAGTCAGTGAGAATGCCATATTGATGTTTACCTTACGCATACATAAAGAAAACTTGCACTTTACACACAGTTTCTTCTGGTCATGAGTAGGCTGAGTAAGGCTGTATATTATGCGAGGCCACGGTATGTTCTCATTTCCAGACCACCAACCTGCTAATGTCTGCACTTTTAAATCACATATTGTGCGCTCTCCAAATATCACCATAAATCGAACGTAATGGATTAAAAATAAGTAGTTTAATTAATGAATATGATAAAATGAAACTAAACTACAATCTACCTATTCCTTGAATGTTAAGGATCAATGAGTTCTGCTTACGTTTAAGATGAACAACTGTGTCCTATAATGTTGCCTTCAGGTTACATATATACATTTCTCTTATTTAATTGAAATGTATTGCAACACTTAAAAGAGGAAGGACCATAAGGAAATCTATAGCAGTGTTTTTATTTTTCACACCAATTAGAGACATTATTGTGGCATTCCCCACATTGTTGAGCTTCATCGTCTCTGTCCGCAAAAATGCTCTGTGTATTTAGTTTATATGCTGTTTAAAAGGGTGGCAGTTATTATAATTCGCTCTTACCTCTACTGAAGAATCCAGATACATTTTATAGTGTTGGCTGTTATAAAGTTCAGGCTATTACAACGTGTACTTGACTTTAAGAATGCACTTTTGAGTCTTCTCTGACAAGCACATTTAACACAGTTTTCTTCCATTTAAGCCCCTGTCACACTGTCCCGAAATTGACACCCGATGGACACACGAATATGGAATTGTGAATTTCGCACGAAGATGGCCCCGAACCACACACAAAGGCAACATTTACATTACATTTAAGACATACAACTGCAACGAAAGTAACACAAACAATTATGTTAAAGTATTATGATACTGTACTGATATTTTCCGACTTTGTTCTTTACTTTCTCCTTCTTTATATGTAGAAGATATTAAGTTTTCTCCGTCATGTTGTTTCCATAGCAACAACAACTTCCTCGCCTTCAAAATAATATATTATATCCTTTTTAGTTTCACAGAACACAAATTGGGTTATTTACATAATATGTTTACATGATTTTGTTGTGCAATAAAACATGCCAAAGATTTTGCCACCGCTCCCGAAGTTGCTGCCGGAGCCTTATAAATTCCACCGGCGGTCATACGATGGCTTAAGATGCCCTCACGAATGCCTTACGAAGGGCAAAATGGACACACGAAGTCAACACGAAAATGAACCTTCACAAGGTCCGTTGGCAATGCTTTGTGATGCCAAAGATGTTGCCACCGCTCCCAAAGTTGCTGCCGGAGCCTGAGAAACTCCACCGGCGGTCATACGATGGCTTAAGATGCCCTCACGAATGGCCCGATGTTGTTACGATCAGAGCCGAATTTGAACATTTCCTTAATCATGTGTCCATCGGGTGTCAATTTCGGGACAGTGTGACAGGGGCTTTACAGAATGCCTGCAACATTACAAGGGGGAATTGGCACTCCCACTTGATGTGAGTTAGGATTGCTGAAGAGTGCAGGCACACTACAAATGGTGGGAACCTTAGTTTAGGAAAGACACACACCAGCGAACTGTAAACGATACTTTTTTTCCATTTCTGACTATTGTGGTGCTGTATTGCTCAAAGAAATGCACCCTAAGTTAATAGTAATGCTTTAAAGTGTACACAAGAACAATCTTTCTTAAAATCCTAATATGTATGATAGAGTAGCGTCTGCAGTGCTGCATCATGTTTTTAAAGTGCAATCTTTAATGTTATATAATCAGCTAAAAGGCATGAAATGGTCCAAATGTTCAGTGGTGCTGTCATGAGGCCCTATTAGAGATGTTGCATGTGTTCCCAAAGAGAAAAAAAACACATAATAAACTCACTCACTCACTGTTTTGGGATTGTCCATCCATCCATCTTCTCCCGCTTATCCGTGGTCGGGTCGCGGAGGTAGCAGTTCCAGCAGAGAGCCTCAAACTTTCTTTTCCCTGGCCACATCAACCAGCTCTGACTGGGGGATCCCAAGGCGCTCCCAGGCCAGCGAAGAGATATAATCCCTCCACCTGGTCCTAGATCTACTCCTTGGTCTCTTCCCAGCTGGACGTGCCTGGAACACCTCCCTAGGGAGGCGCCCAGGTGGCATCCTAACTAGGTGCCCGAACCACCTCAACTGGCTCCTTTCGACGCGAAGGAGGAGCGGTTCAACTCCGAGTCCCTCCCGGATGACCGAACTTCTCACTTTATCCCTAAGGGAGACACCAGCCACCCTGGGTAGAAAACCCATCTCGGCCGCTTGTACCCGCGATCTCGTTCTTTCGGTCATGACCCATCCTTCATAGGTGAGGGTAGGAACGAAAATGGCGCGGTAGACAGAGAGCTTTGCCTTCTGGCTCAGCTCCCTTTTCGTCACAACGGTGCGGTAAAGCGACTGCAGTACCGCTCCGATTCTCCGACCCATCTCACGCTTCATTGTTCCCTCACTCGAGAACAAGACCCCGAGATACTTGAACTCCTTCACTTGGGGTAAGGACTCATTCCCTACTTGGAGTGGACAGTCCATCGGTTTCCTGCTGAGAACCATGGCCTCAGATTTGGAGGTGCTGATCCTCATCCCAGCCGCTTCACACTCGGTTGCGAACCGATCCAGTGAGTGCTGAAGGTCGCAGACCGATGAAGCCATTAGAACCACATCATCTGCAAAAAGCAGTGGTGCAATCCTTAGTCCACCGAACTGCAGACCCCCTCCCCCACGACCACGCCTCGAAATCCGATCCATGTATATTACAAACAAGATTGGTGACAAAGCGCAGCCTTGGCGGAGGCCAACCCTCACCTGAAATGGGTCCGATTTACTGCCGAGGACCCGGACACAGCTCTCGCTTTGGGAGTACAGAGATTGGATGGCCCTGAGTAGAGACCCCCTCATCCCATACTCCCGCAGCACCTCCCACAGTGACTCCCTGAGAACCCGGTCATACGCCTTCTCCAAGTCTACAAAACACATGTAGACAGGATAAGCGTACTCCCAGGCCCCCTCCAGGATCCTTGCGAGAGTAAAAAGCTGATCCGTCGTTCCACAACCAGGACAGAATCCGCATTGTTCCTCCTCAATCTGAGGTTCGACAATCGGCCTGACCCTCCTTTCGAGTACCTTAGAGTAAACTTTCCCGGGGAGGCTGAGTAGTGTGATGCCTCTGTAATTGGCACACACCCTCTGATCCCCCTTTTTTTAAAAGGGGAACCACCAGCCCGGTCTGCCACTCCTTCGGTACGGTTTCCGACTTCCACGCAACGTTGATGAGACGTGTCAACCATGACAGGTGGTGGAGAGGTTTGTGTGCCCTGATGAACCTGGGGGCTGTGTTGTCTGGAACCTTGTGTTCCTGGTAGGGTCTCCCATGGCAAATTGGTCTCAGGCAAGGGGCCAGACTAAGATTGGTTCACAAGAACTCATGAAAGATGACACACGAAGTGAGGATACCCGGCCCGGAAGAAGCCCGGGCCAGAAAAGAGGACTCGTCGGCGAGCGTCTGGTGGCCGGGCTTGCCACGGAGCCCGGCCGGGCACAGCCCGAAAAGGCAACGTGGGCAACACCTCCGCTTCTCCGTCCCGTGGGCCCACCACCTACGGGAAACAGCGATGGGGTCGGGTGCGCTGCCAGAAGGGCAGTGAAGGCAGAGGGTCTCGACGGACCAGACCCGGGCGACAGAAGCTGGCTTTGGGGATGTGGAACGTCACCTCTCTGGGGGGGAAGGAGTCGGAGCTTGTGCGGGAGGTGGAGCGTTACCAGTTGGATCTGGTTGGGCTCACCTCTACGCACAGCGTCGGGTCTGGAACCTTACTTCTGGATAGGGGTTAGACTCTATTCTTCTCCGAAGTTGCTCAAGGTGTGAGGCGCCGGGCGGGTGTGGGGATACTCACAAGTCCCCGGTTGGGTGCTTCGTTGTTGGAGTTTACCCCAGTGGACGAGAGGGTCGCCTCCCTAAGCCTGCGGGATATGGGGGGGAAAACTCTGACTGTTGTGTGTGCTTAGGCACCCAACAGCAGTTCAGAGTATACAGACTTCTTGGAGACCCTGGAAAGAGTCCTGTATGGGGCTCCTGAAGGGGACTCTTTAATCTTGCTGGGAGACTTCAACGCACATGTGGGCAATGATGGAGACACTTGGAGGGGAGTGATTGGGAGGAACGGCCCCCCTGATCTGAACCGGAGTGGTGGTTTGTTACTGGACTTCTGTACTAGTCATGAATTGGCCATAACAAACAACATGTTCGAACATAAGAATACTCATAAGTGTACGTGGTACCAGAGCACCCTAGGCAGAAGGTCCATAATCGATTTCGTTATCGTATCATCGGACCTGAGGCCGTATGTTTTGGACACTCGGGTAAAGAGAGGGGCGGAGTTGTCAACTGATCACCATCTGGTGGTGAGTTGGGTCGAGTGGCGGGGGAAGCCTCTGGATAGACCTGGTAAGCCCAAACGTGTAGTTCGGGTGAACTGGGACGTCTGGAGGAGGCCCAAGTTCAGGAGGCCTTCAACTCACACCTCCGGCGGAGCTTTTCGGGCATTCCTGTGGAGGTTTGGGACATTGAACCAGAGTGGTCAGTGTTCAAAGCCTCTATTGCCGAAGCCGCGGCGGGGAGCTGTGGTCTCAAGGTCCTAGGTGCCTCAAGGGGCGGTAACCCTCGAACCTCCTGGTGGACACCGGTGGTCAGGGAAGCCGTCCGACTGAAGAAGGAGGCCTTCAGGGATTTGTTATCCCGGGGGACTCCCGAGGCAGTTGCAAGGTACCGACAGGCCCGAAGGGCAGCAGCCTCAGCCGTGGCCGAGGCAAAGCAGCGGGTGTGGGAGAAGTTCGGAGAAGACATGGAAAAGGACCTTCGGGCGGCACCAAAGTTGTTCTGGAAAACTGTGCGACACCTAAGGAGGGGGAAGCAGGGAACCATCCAAGCTGTGTACAGTAAGGATGGGACGTTGTTGACCTCAACTGATGGAGTGTTAGGGCGTTGGAAGGAGCAATTTGAGGAACTCCTGAACCCGACAACTCCGCCCTCTATGTTAGAGGCAGAGCTGGAGTATGACGGGGGATCGACACCAAACAACTTCACAGTGGCAAAGCCCCGGGGGTGGATGAGATCCGCCCAGAAATGCTGAAGGCTCTGGGTGTTGAGGGACTGTTGTTTAGGGATTGTGTTAGAGATAAAGGAGCCATTTGAATTGTAAACAACCCAACTATTTATGACATTAAAATCACTAAAAGTTACATATTTAGTTGACTATAGTATCCAAAAGGTGTTCAATATAAGAGAGTCAACCTGATCTGAGAGGAATGTGTATTTTCAGAAACAATAGGTGAGGACTAATGCAAAAAACAACATTGTAATACAGTCAAAGGTGTGAACTGCATTGAACAAAAACATTGAACAAAAACACATTGAATGGATATGAGATGGATCAATTGATCCTGCGGTTTTCTGACATGAAATACATAATAATGTTGTTTATTAACAGTTTGTTGTATAGGTTTTGGCAATATTATATGCATTTTTATGTTAATGTTTTGACGGTAACTATACTTTTACTATATGCTTACGGGAAAAATGATAAGAGACCGAAAAGATGAGACAGAGGGTTATGAAAGGCAGCCAGGTTTGTCATCTGGATATAATCATCTGTTGAGCTGAGAGCATCTAAGTCAGTGCAGCGTTCATTCAGTCCTCATCTGCACACTCCAGCATGGCCGCCAGCTGTGTTCCATACGTGAAGTAGATCCATATGACTATGGGTAGCAGCCTCGAACTAAAACAAATATGTCTGCGTGCTTATTTTTTAAAATGTGTTTCCAGACGCTGCTATTCCTTGCTGCTACTCCCTTGAATGGGGATGAGAGGGTATGAAACGCAACAAATCCCCTGGCACTCAGAAACAGGTGCAGAGCGAGTGTTACTGTGAGTTTATGGTTGAACTTTGGACTGTCCAAGGAAGAAGTTTTCAAGTTAAATGAGATCATTCTGCTCTATAAAAGCAAAAAAAAGAAGATTTATAAAGATTGATGTGCTGTTGTAAAGCACAAAGCTCTATAAACAAGTTGATCATAAACACACCTGCTCTCACCCTAACCCACCATTCTCACACACACACACACACACACACACACACACACACACACACACTCAGCCCCCCTTGAAGCAGTGGGATCCTAAAGTGAGGCACTGTAAAGCTTGTGGCTTGAGTGTCGAGCCTTCCCCCTGGGCGGCTGGGCCTTTAAATCCAACCTAGTGCTCTCTTCCTCCGAGGAGGAAATGTGCTCAAAAAGGCCAGCCTACATATTGAGAGGTGTGAAACATCAAAGATATCCTCATCTTTTCTAAACGGGAGCATATGTGCAGCCCCAAGACACTATGGGGGCCCCAGGCAGAAGGGACATGACACCTAACACATCAAGCACAACCGACAGCAAAAAACAGGAAAGACATCAACATGTGCAACATCTTTAGTACAATAATAAAAAATAACAAAGACACAAATGAACTTCAAAACACAACTCTTTCTTTTCCGTTTCCGAGTAATGGCTCAGACAGGCCCACTTTTCCCCACACTTGCTTTTACTGTAAGGTTTTTGGTATACAGCAGCAAAAGCTGGATATAGAGCTTGGCAACCATTGATAAAGCCCACAGGCCAACAAAACAGCAATTTGTGGAATCAAATTATTTTAGGAATCTTCACACATAATAGTATGTACTTGAAAAAGGAGTGGTGCTACAACTTGCACTCTAACTTTTCTCTTCCCCATGGGCATATCAACGAATAGGGCTATGACAGGTGAGCTTATTCAGATAAATGAGAATGTATTCTTCATCCAACACACACTGATTTAAACAAGTACAAACAGTTAACCCTTTTTAATAAATGTCACTTTAAACAATGGTAACGATGCTCGTCTTTGGTGTTATGGTTACATTTACTATGTGTTTTCCTTTGTTGTGTAAGCTGATATCATGTCATTTTGATCCGTCATAATGTTGAGATTATGAAGCAATAAAAGAGACAAACTTTCCAATGATGGGAAAGGTCTGCCAAAGTCATTGCTGGTGGATTTCAAAAGACACATGGTTCCTCAAGTGAAAGCGCATTCACTCTGTAAATATCATTAGTTAACTTCTCTGTCACCTTCTGTTTAAAATATCTTCACTCAAGTCTTTAACTTGACAGACATTTATATTTCCCTCCTACAGTATATTGTTATTAACTTAACATAAGGAAACAAATTCATCCAACAGCTTGATGACTCACAAACACTGCCACTGTGCTACATCAGGACTGTCTGGGTGTGGTTTGATTAGTTTTGATGGACACTAACAACTCACCTACTGTCATCAGATTCAATACTAGTTTTACTTAATCGCAATTCTACCTGGAAGTATGTGCCTCCTTACCCAACTGCGCCCCACCCACCTCAAACCTCTGACAAAATAAAAATAAAAGAGTACAACAATCTTTGAAGTGTAATAACCATAGCAGGAGATGTGTTTATAAAAGATCCCATCGCTCATAGTTAGGAGGTAACGCATTGGAAAGAGCTATATTGTTCAACAAAGTTTGTTGAAGGTTATTTTTTGTTAATCTTTAGAGTGGCTAATACACTTTTTGAAAACAATGTAATAATACATTTGACACAGCAACAGTTTAATGTTGAGTTCACCGAGTGTGAACAACAGCTCAATTGGGAACACTCCTCACATTCCGCACCTGATTGAACCAGTGTTTGCATGTTACTCCATTCCTTGAGGTGAGATTCTCGAACAATTAACAACTCTAGTGTTTCGAAAGACTTTGCGTGTGATTTACTTCTCTGATGAATAGTTAGAAATATTCTTACCCTGGGGTGGTAATACATGTATCATGAACTTTGTGAAACAGACCTCTTCCAGGCAGGATATTTGTGCTTGAGCAAGCATAATTTGCAATGTACTGTAGATACTATATTGCATTTACTTTCAAATGAAAGGTCGTTTTCAAGTCATGCATGCGATTCAGACTCCAGAAAAGCTTTATAGAGGGTCATGTTCTTTCGTTTATTCTTTACAAAGTTGGCAGGAATGAGTCCTAAAACGCGGAAATGAATTTGCGTTTTACCACTTCTAGTTTTCTTGTCACAAAGTCAACTTTTTTAGTTGGGTGTCTGGCATAAGGCTGTGTTAACACGAGCATAAGAGATGTTCACTTTGTGTTCTACAAAACAGTAAATACTCAACTTGTGAATATCCAAAGTCCAGTGTAGTTTGTAGTCTAGTTTGCGGTTTGCATTTAAGCTTCAAAAATCATAAAAGTATGAATCCACTATTCCTACATTCAATGGAAAAATCCCATTTGCGTTTTGCTTTCGACTTCATGGTCAGCATTGCAAAACTTGATGGCATAGATTTTTGTCAGTGTATTCAGTGATGTGCTCAGCTGGGAACACCACTCTAAAATAAACAACCTACCACACAACAATTAAAGTGATAGCATGTGAAGGATGTGTGTCTGTTGGCTGTCTGCAGCAGTTACAGATGTTATTTTTTTGTTTATACGTGTGTTTTTTCAAGTCGAAACACAAACCTATCTAGAGTCAGACATCTTAACCAGCCTCTGCGCCAGAGCTCATCACTTGACAGGACATGTGATTTTCGTGAGGGGGCACAGAAGATGACAACGCTGGGTGCCTCCACTTCAAAAATGTGACATAATTTCCCCCGCTACAAAATCAACACTGCGGGTACATTCACGTAAGAAAAAGGCCTTTTTATATAAGGACAACAATATTCACACCAAACATATGTTATTAATACTGCTATTGCTATTACAATGTGTTTATTGTTGTATTTTTTACAACACTTATCATTAGAAACATTATCATTGTGTGTCAGTCGCCACTCTGAACAAATAATACACACAAAGCAAAAATGTTGCCAGCACTGGTGCCCCAGGGTCCAAAGGAGGAAGGCTCACAGACAAATTAAAATGTGTTGAAAAGAGACAAAGAGCTTGTTTTACAGGTTAACAAGAGATCAAAATAGTGAGCACAGCCCAGTGTGGCCCGTAGCAAATGCCTGGCTTAATCCTAACCAAGTACCAACTGTACCTTCACTTCCAATGGCTACTTTAAAACACTGAGCGATTGTAGAATAATTATCTTCTTTAAATTCAAGGTAAGGCAAGTCAAAAAATACTTCTGCATGTAATAAATTACAGGATTTACTCAAAGTAGAAGTGTTAAGAATTGTGGCCTGGGCCTTTAAATTATGAGCATATGCCAGCAGGCACGTAGCTAGCAACACAGTAAACACAGTTACAAAAAAAACAGAAATGTACTTAAGTTTGATTTATGTTGACTTGTGTGTGTTTAACTTGTATTCAGACTGAAACAGAACTGTTGTAAACAAATTGTATGACATAACTGGTTGCTATGGTTCCCACTGGCAGGCTTTCTTTGCTGATGTTATTTTACTGCCACAACAATGGCTAAAAGGGTAATCAGCTGGGACAAATTTGGTTGTTTTGTGCCAAGGTGGACATCGCTCTACGTGGACACAGCAAAAACAGATGCTCTCGATAAAGGGAATTTCATAGCACTGTTCAGGTTCATGTGCATGTTCCAAAATAGTATGCTGAGCAGAAACTGACCTTGACAAGCCCAGATGTTCAAAATGAGCCGCTGGAGTCTGTAGCCTTCTTGCTGTTGAGCAAGATCAAAGCAGAAGTCCGTGAAACACCAGGCACCTATTATGCCCTTATGGCAGAAAATAAAAGGATGATTGAAAGAGTCTCGTAGCTGTTTGTGTGAGATATGTTAAGGCAGGTAGAATAAAAGAAAAATGTTCAACAACTTTAGGGACCAAGTCATAAGCAACGATTACATATTGACCCATCTCTGTGAATCGGACTCGACAGTGATAACGATTATGTCAGGAAACAAAGGACACAAACTAACTTTTCTTCAAGCCTTGTAGGTTCACTGTAATTATCAAATACAGATATACTTCTCTGCGCAGCATCAAAGTTGTCTAAACAACATACAGTTTCTTGATAGGCTGCAGCAGACTTTCAATGCTGAGGTGCTAAAAGCCTGGCTTGGAAATTAGAAAGATCCATAGATTCTGGAGCTCCAAATCTGGAGCTGGGAGCTACACACTGACGCCACTCACCATGCTATACAACACTCTTGCTCCATGGATTGTCAGACTCCGAGTGCATCGTCCTAATTGAAAAAATACATCAAGACTTCTTTGAATTGCATCCCTCAAGGACTATGAACGATGCCTTCCAAGAGTTGTGCATGATCAGGAAAGACCTTATGCACGCTATATCATGTTTGAGTGCCGCTAATAAAGTTGTGGGTATACAGTATGTGATATCTTATCAATTCCCATCCCTGGTTCAGAGTGGGATTTTGAACATGATGAACATCAAGTGTGAAAAATGAGGATGATTTAAGACACATCTGGAACAATCTTCTTGACTGACAGTGGACGTAGCTGAACAGGAGGCAAAGTATGGAATAATAAGCAACTTCACTCCCACAGTCCTAGACATTTGCACAGGAGCAGTCCGTCCTACACAACCGCTGCATGATCGCTATCACAGTTGACGAAAACTGAGATGGAAAGGAGCCAATGGGCCATAATAGTAATCCCTATGGCAATAAAAGTTTGGGCATTTTACCCAAAACCCTACAAACTTATTCCAATTATCATCACCCTTTGTTGACTTCTTGTATTGTTGAGAGACTGTCAAGGACCTCTTGTGGTGCTTCCGAAGTTTTGTAAAAACTTTTAATCTAAGTATTAAATGTCCTCATTACTTACATTATGTTCTATACGTTTTATGATTGTATTTGCCTGTTTAATACAGAAAATAGTTGTAGGAAAATGTCATTCCTTGATCTTGTTTACTTGGTATTACCTAAAGTAGCTAACATAATGTCTCGAGCGTGCCTACATTGACTGACAATATGTTGCAAAGAATCTGAATTTCACGTTTTTCTTAGTGTGGTGGATTTAATATAATTCTTGTAAAGTCTGCTTTCAAATTTGCTGTTATTCATGAGCTGGCCATGGTACTGAAGAAACTATGGCGGAATTAAATGCACCAAGGACATTTTATTTAGGCTGAGATGTTTTGGTTGAGCGAGTTGTATAAGACTTCATGACCTTAGCTGCTGCAAAAAGTCAGGCAACTGAGCGTATATGTCCAACAAGCTTCTTTAATTAGTAGAAAATAGTGTGTACAGTATATGACAGATAATTGGATCTGCTCCAAATTGTAATTGGGGTGTGTGTGTGTGTGTGTGTGTGTGTGTGTGTGTTTGTGTCAGTCATCTAAGGTTACAACAGATGAGGATTCACACAGAGGACCCTTGGTTAACCTTTTGCCTTTAACTGCTCAGGTGTATGGAGTTCACATCTGGGGTGTTCATATCCTCCAAACCTTGGACGGCTGGTGTTATGTGTTTTGTCAGGATAAGAGGAGTGGCATGAACACAGGAAAGCATTCAATATTAAGAGATGAGCCTGCCTCTATACAATTAGTTGATCCTCTTAACACACACGTTTTTTGTTTGTTCTATTTGGTCTGCTGTGTTATTATATTTATTTGACATACCCATTAATCCCTGAAAACTCACTTTTGTTCAGATAGTGACAGTATAGTTTGCCAATAGTACCTAATTCATTATGTTGTTACTAGAATGCTAATTTGTCTTAGTCAATGAGAAGTACACAAAGCTGGACTGATAACCTTTGGATTCTCACCTAATTTCACTTTAAAACATATAGGCCATTTAAAAGCATTGTTTTATGTATGTTTCCTTATCAACATGATATTGTATTTGGAAATGCTTGTGTCTGGAAGAGTGGTTTCTTTCCTCTGCAGGTTCAATTGTCAGTTAGCATCCAGAGTTCAGTGCATGGCACAAAAGGTCTAGTTATTTAATGATTCAGAATACAAACAACAAACGTTAAGCCATGGGAGAGGTCAGAATGTCTGTACAGAAATATTTCCCAGGGTAAACTGTGGGAATGAGGCCCTTCTCTCTGCGCGATATTATTGGTGTTCACTGCAGAAGGTTCATACGGAGGCTCCAGGGTAGGCTTATTTAGGGCAGCGCAACATTCCAGGATGATAGGTGGAATTAGGGCCTCAAATAGTCCAGTTTATCTCACATTCTGTCTTATGAGGAGAAAGGTGTTCATATGCAAGAAATGCATTTATATTAATTTTAAATATATAGTATAATTTGCAACAAAATCATTGATGTATAATTTATAAAGAACAACATACACAAAAGGTTCTTTACATTTCAAATACAGAAAAAACCCTCGTGGTAAATAATCTTATGATCTAAAGAAAACAAAGTGTCTTTCTTGAAATAACTGGATAATTGTCCCCTCATTGTTTTTTTTAGTTTTACCTGTTTTCACACGAAAACTATTTTTTGTTTTCTCCAGATAACTGTAAAATTAAGCTTTTGAGGTAATATGATTACAACATATTTAACGCATGAACTTGTGATAAGGCCAACATCAACACCATGGGAGCAATCTATAAATAAAGTAAAGTCACTTCGCTTGTGCCCTTTTTGTAATCCTCGCGTGTAGAAAGGTTAAATAAAATGAATAAAAACCTCTTCAGGCTAGAAGAATGTGCAAGTGCTCAATATTGTTTTACCATTCAAAGTAACAAATGTATCAGATACTGTTCAATGGACAGGCCTATTTAAAAACCAGATAAAACCACAGGGAGCACAGAGAACTGTTTTATGACTGTATGTGGTGGAAGTTCACAAGTCAGCAGGAGGCCTGGAGTAAATCATATACAAAACACATGACGTGGAGTACTGCAGTTGACCTTGGAAGCAACACAAGACATTGAAACCCCAGGTTTCTCAGCTGTGCACCTCCCCACCTGCAGCCACCCAAGACTGAAGAAGCTTAAATATTTCCTTGAAAGTATTTACTCCACTGGGTCTTAGTCTTTATTTTTGCTACATGAAATCTGACTGACTCTACACCAGATGGCTGTAAATTGTAGGCAAATGTTTGTTACACTTTAATGTTATCTTAATCTATGAGCATTGTACAAAAGTGACAGATAAGTAAGATTTATATGAATTGAAAACAGAAAAGTAACCCCATTAGTGATTAGTTGCTTTAACAATTGTTGATAAGATAACTTGTTGATAATCCCCAGCAAAGGTGTTTAGTGAGAAGTACAACAAACAGTAGTCAGTGCTAATGTTATACGTTTTTGTTGTTGTTGTATTTGTCATTCATCTGCAATCAGGACACAGGTCTGCCATTAAGAATCAAACACTTTGCACTAACAGCCATTCCCCTCCGGATCGTTGTGCCATACTTTCAGTCAGTTCCTAAACTAGTTTGTCAGTTGAGTATTCGTTCAGTGTGTCTGTTTCCCTCATAACTTACACCTGCTCTCTTTACTTCAGAAAAACCTGCCAGACTTACCTGTTTGCCAAGCCTGCCAGCCAACTTTCATTTCTAGCTTTCTTCTCAGCGCAGGATTCCCTTTCCCTCAACAACAACACACACCAACAAGCCACATCACACCTCTTCTGTTAATAAGTATTGTTTAGTTGTTGCTTATCCAGATTCTGTGGTTGGGCTCTGAATCCAACTGTGCTCCAAACCAGAGCAGGAAATTAAAGATAATTATATTTAAGTGCCGCAGGGATAATCCGTCCGTCTACCACGCCCTTTGTAAACAGCTTCTTCTTCTTGAGCAAGAAGGGAAAAAAACGTAGCAAGTGTATCAACTCCTGAGAGCTTAACAACATTAAGATTGAAAAAAAGACATCCTCAGCCTCTTATTAACTCTGCTTTTGCCTCTCTCCAGGTAGCCATGGAATTCACTAGGAGGGACATCTGCAATGCTAATCCCTTGGAGATAATCCCTAATGGACACAAATATACCCCTGGGACCCTTCTAGTACCTTGTGTTGCTGTTTGATCTCAACAACACCCGTGAAGCAGTTAAACTACACCTTTAACGATATGTTAAATAGTTCCGATTTTTTACATACAGTATATGATATTCTGATCCTTTTCATAGACCTCTTTAAGAGTTTTGTGCGTATTCATCAAGTCCTCCAAAAGGTCCTGGAGGAGCCAACATCCGCCTCTTCTCTGGGCTCTGAACTACCTCAACTGTCTTGTGTTGATCAACCCGTCCACCTGGGCCTGTTTATCAACCTCCCTTCCAATCCCAGGAACAGGACATCCCCGTTCCATCTGTCCAAGCCCACATCCAGCAGTGCCAGGTCTTGTGGAACCGTTCTGCCCTGTTGAGAGCCTCTGACCAGTATTCACTCACAACTTCTCCCCTTGAGACAAGGTATGGCTTTCTACTCCGGATCTGCCTTCAGAAACACATTCTCAGAAACTATCCAACAGATTCAATGGACCCTCTGTAGGAATGAGGGTCATAAGTCTTTCAACTGAAACTCGTACTATGGGGGGTGGGTCCACATCTTGAATATCATCATTCATTGTGCACGTGCATAAGAGCGTTAGTTCCCATCAGCAAAAACACGTCGGTTTGCTATCCTGGCTCCAAAATGGTGGAATGAGCTCCCCATTGACATCAGGACAGCAGATAGCCTACATATCTTCCGGGGGAGACTGAAAACTCATCTCTTTGGACACCAATTCGAGCGATATAATTACTAACAAAGAATTGCTAACAAAGCAGTTATATACTAATAAAGGACTGGCTTATCTAAAGCCAGTTGAGTAGCACTTGAAATATTTTGTCTCTATGAAACCTGATGTACTTATATGATTCTGTTTTCTTCAAGTTTGTATCTTCCTGGTCAAATGCACGTATTGTAAGTTGCTTTGGATAAAAGCATCAGCTAAATGCAATGTAATGTAATATAAACCCCTGTCAAAAAGTGCAAAAATTAACCTTTTTTTCCGTTTCGTATACGCATTGAGACAAACATTATCATGGTCAAGCTCATTGCAAATTCCTGTGAATACCGTATAATAAAAGTCAACTCGTGTTTAGCCAGTAAAAATATTTTAATGTGAAGCTGCAGCAGTAGGAAATGTTTCGCTTTGCATTAGCAGTTACTTTATACAGCCTTTTATCCAGGAATGTTGCTTCAGTTTATATCATTGCAAATATATAAAAAAAATGTAATAATTTCATCATTGCGTTATCTCATTCGTTGATAGATTATTTACCACAAATATTTATTTATATAAAAATCTACTTCATAACCACTTCAATTCATTATTAAATGCACCACCTGTGATCAAAATCAAACGCACCAGCCTGGCTAACATTCTAAATACTAAAATGGTGGATCCTCCAGCCGTGACCTGTGCGTTCAATGAGGAACTTTTATCTTTAGTGAGGTATGTGAAGACTTTCTGATCTTTTTTTTAAATATCCCTGAAATGCCTCATTCTTCTTTGGTTGTTTGATGGTTTGGAAAAGTGTGCAGTGTTGTCTTTGCTTTAATATGTGTGTTTGTGGACTGCAGCTACTGTATATTGTTTATATATGATCATGTTATCTGCTGGTAATGTTTGGTGATGGTAATTTTATAATTGTTATATTCGCTTATTGCAACCACTCTGGTGTTATGTTATGTGCAGAGGCTGGGAAGGGCTGTGAAATTGAAATGGAATTAAGTGTTAGCAGTCATTTTGCTCATGTTTCACTATTGTATAAATTGACATTTGTTGCCATTTATTTTTTAGCCAAATAATTACCTTTGAATTATACAGTAGTATATATTATTATAATCCCCATTTTGCATAAAAAACATAGGAAGAGCTTATAAAAGAGGTTCTGTTATAAATTAATCTACCCAACAGTATATACAAGTACATCTGAAACAAGTCGATTATTCATGAAAATAATCTGCAGATTAATCCATAATGTAAATAATCATTAGTTGCAGTCCTATAAATAGTTAAAAAGAATGTGATCTACCTCAACCAACTAAAACAGTAAAATACTGCTTTTAAATCAATGCATGAATAATAGTTATCTAATAATAAGATATAGTATAACAGTCGAGGATGGGGGCCTTGAATAATTATACTTTTAATAATTTCAGAACCTTTTCCTTAATATACTTAATATACTGTTCATTGTGATGTTGGAACGGGTCAAAAAGTGCAAAGAATTATTGCATTTTATAGCTTAATATGCACAGACAATTCAGATATATCAGGTCTTGATTACACAGGCATTCCTTATTATTACAACCAATTCATTGCTGGTTTAGTCTGTAGACAGTTTGAGAAAAACAGAGTAATGTCTATTACTCTTTAACATACAAGTAATCACCATTTCATGCAACAGCTAAAGGATATGTCTCCCTTTGTTGTGATTTGTTACATCGGAACAAAAGGTTTTTGGACTCCTTTGGGCTGGATTCAATAATGAACGGTTGAATATACTGTAAAGGACACTACAGCTTAAGCTAAAACAGTTTCTACACAGTACACCAGTGGTAGTAAGGTAAAGCACAGTGAATATGTCTGACAGTTCAGTTGTGAAGAGCACAAATCATATATTATTGTTGAAAGATGTGTTGAGAGCAAAGTATGCAAACTGTCAGGGTGTGAATGCTTTCCAGACTGGCTGCAGATAGTTCCATAAATCAAGCTCAGTAATATGCCCCGTAGCTGGGGCTGGTCAAAAGCGCTCCTCTTATTTCCGTTGCTGTGTTTCAATATTTCAAAGGATAAGAAATCACAACATCATGTATTGCCCCTACTTGTCCAACGACGTTCCATGTGGCACTATTGTCTACCAACATTGTTGTCGAGATGTCTTTGTTGTCCCCTTATAGGTTGATACAAGCTTATCTCATTCTGTTGAAAGAGAAAGAGTCAAGTGTAGTCCTCAACACTAACAGGTATGGAAACAAAGGTTTTGTCTTATCAAGCTTGACAGAAGCAAGGTCATTGGCTATTATATCAGAGTGAAAGCAATTATCCTTCTGCTCTCAGTAGGTAACAAAGGGGGAGGGGATCGTCTCGAGGGACCAGTATTGCATATGCTGAAGAGAACTTGAAACCACTTTAACCTGATGGAACTTGCTCCAAGAGTTGTGATTCTTAGGAATGAATGTCTGCATTGTTAAACTCTAAAGTGTTTTCCTTAAGTGTTAACCTGTGGAGGCAAGAGTGGCAAATGGAGAGTGAAGGGTGTGAAGATAAGGGAAGGGTCCATTCCTCCAAGAAGAAGAATGACGATGGAGAGGCCTCATGCTGTTATCCGGCACCAGGGACTCTGTGGAGACTCTTGACGGGCACTGTCTGCATGCGGCTTTGAAGAGAAAATGTCACATTGTTTATTAGCAGAAGCCCTTATTCTGGGTAATTCATTTATGTCTTTATTTATAATTAGCTTGATGTGATAAAATACCTACGGAGCACCCTAGGGGACTCGGAGAAGAAAAAATTAATTATTTGAAAAAATAAATAAATAAGATGTTTTGCGAGATCTCGCAAAACTTTTGCGAGATCTCGCAAAGGTTTTGCGATTGTCACCATAGATATATATAAACACTAGATGACTCGCCCGCGCTGCTGGCCAATGGAGGCCGACGTTGCCACTTGGCGGCCATCTTGCCACAGGCAGCTCGCTCATTCATAACATTATGTCTATGGTGCACTATTGAAATAACCGTAGATTGCTCAATTTTCAACCAATTTTCAACCAATTTTCAAACGGTTTGGTTTGTTATAAACATCAAATATGTAGTTATGATACTGCATACTTATAATTATAATCATGAACTTTTTTTTCAACATGTCTTGTCTCCTGTATCATAGTCATGCTAATAACGTTTATAATAAACCAAACCGTTTGTAAATCAGTCAAGATTTCAGCGAGTTAGAGTATTTTTCTGAAGATCACTCACCTTACAACAGCTGTAGCAGTAGTTGTTGACTGTGGCAAGATGGTCGCCTGTGAGCTACGCTGGCGACTCCCCCTTCAGCCATCTAGTGTTTATATATATATCTATGATTGTCACTACTTGATCTGCAGCTCTACCCGATCTGCAGTGTACATGTGCGAGATGGTCCTTCATATTGGAGAACTCCGGACGGCAACCCAAGAAGGACACTTGACACAGTGGCTTTTGGCAAAGCTGTACAATAAAACTCGAGAGAGATGAGTTATTGTTATTACAACGTGACTTCACTGTTATTTAATAACTCTTTTTATTGGGTTCTTTTATTTGGGGTTAAGTACATTGTCAGTATAAGTGAGAAATGAATTTAATTTCTGTTAAACAGCCATATGCCATAGATTTTTGCAAACATTCACAGTAAATATTTATTCAGTATGATAGCTGTCTAACAGAAGTTAAATTAATTTCTCACTTATTCTGACAATGTACTTTTTATTATTTTTCAGCTTTGCCAAAAGCCACTGTGTCAAGTGTCCTTCTTGGGTTGCCGTCCGGAGTTCTCCAATATGGCGGACCATCTCGCACATGCGCACTGCTGATCGGGCAGAGCTGCAGATCGGGTAGTGACAGTGATATCTCGCAAAAGTATTGCGAGATCTCGCAAAGGTTTTGCGAGATCTCGCAAAGGTTTTGCGAGATCTCGCAAAGGTTTTGCGATACCTCGCAAAACTTTTTTGTTTTGTTTTTTTGTTCAAATACATTTTTGTTCTTCTCCATGTCCCCTAGGGGGCTCCGTAGATAC
Source organism: Notothenia rossii (assembly GCF_949606895.1). Lineage (NCBI taxonomy): Eukaryota > Metazoa > Chordata > Actinopteri > Perciformes > Nototheniidae > Notothenia > Notothenia rossii. The sequence goes on from NC_136902.1 coordinate 24,029,551, forward strand.
CTAATGAGATAGCCTACTAACCTTGGAAGGCAGAAATCTTGGCACTCAGGGTCTGCATCAAGCACAGCACAAATGCAGCGCTGAGTCTTTGCCCCCTCACGCTCAGTTGCTTGTCCAGTGACAGCCCGTCTGACTCGCTGAGATCCTCTGTAGCTCGACATTCCATAGGGCACAGTGCGTCTGACGAGGTAAAGAAGACCGAGGTATTTAAGTAACACGAAAAAAAACAGATGTTGAATATTGGTAGCTATTGGTTCCGCTGTATGTATTCCCTGTTTCTGTTTCCCTCTAGTTCCTCTACACAGGTGTGCTGTGTTGCTGCAACAAGGTTAAGACAAGGTGCACCTGGAGAAGGAAGAGGTTAAAAGCTGCAGTTCAGCAGCAGAAGAGTCTGTGTTCTATTTGGGTCAGTGCTGGAATTGTGTTAGTTCATTTTGAGTTAATGTGTGGTTGTTGCTGTTTGTTTAGTCGGGCATTTGATTAGTTTACCAGCTTGCAATTTCAGTTTTGAGCACCCTGACTAACATCTTGCCACTTTTTTTTGCCTCTTATTTTTGGTGGTAATCCTGAGTGGGGGTACGCTTCAGTGTATCGCTGTAGGCAATATCTATGGTCTTCGGTGAGTTCAGCGTTTAAAGTCGCTTCAAGCTCGACAAGCCACTAGCTAAGTTAAGCAAGCCATCTCCATCAGCAGCTCATGGTTGGGGTGCCTCTCACTACTGTTTTTTTTCCAGTTTTTGCACAGCAACTCATGCCTCTACTTTTTGTTTGGCCATTCTGTGAAGCTGTAATAAATGAGAGACTTCTCAAATGTGGACCCAACTTTAGTAGCCATCAAACAGGCATGTATACTCTTTTTTTTCCAACTATAGAGTGAGAGCTCTGACTGCCATGGAAGTTAAGATTTCAATTAAAAGCATGCAGATGATAGTACCCTCAGTAAAACATATCCTATGTTATACATACTGAGGGCCCAGCATTTAAAACCTCTAGAACTGATAGACTATTGATGAAACACTTTGCCTGTGAACATGTGTTTTTTGTCAAGTGACCATTGGGTAGTGGTGATGTAAAAGATGGCCAGAGAGTCGGTGAAAGTGCTTGAAAAACTTGAAAGATATCTTCTATAGATCAAATCAAATGTCAAAATGTCTGTTCCTTCCCCCCAAATCTAGGATGCCACTGTGAATGATTGGTGTCAAGTTGGCATAATTTCGTTCTTTTTTCCACTCATCTATTTTTTAACAATCTGTAATAGATTGAGTAACAAAAAATATGCTTTACGATCTATAAGGTTTTAAGGGATAAAGAGGAAGAAGAATGTGTTGTATAATAAACCAATCAAAGCATCAGAATAGCAGGGGTAGATAAATGTATTTTCCTTGTACATTTGCCAGATTTTCCGACTGCGGCCTCTATATGATTGAATACCTGCTGCTACCGCTGTGTGAGCCCAATCACGCAGCCTGTCTATTTATGACTGTATACCTGACTGACCTCAGGGTAAAAGGCTTTACAGCTAGAAACGGCACTAGTGTTTCAATATTGTGTCTCAACGTGTCACAATAGGGTCTGGAAATACTGATATCAGCTTTGGCTATTATCTGAAGTGGAAGAAGGACTTCTTAATGGAAACCTGCCTATAAAACAATATGGAAAGCAGAGTAAAAGCATGTTAATTATAATTGCATTGTGGAGAAGAGGTCACAAGACAAGAAGGAGCCATACAGTATACATACACACACACTGACGCTTGCAAGCTATAAGCTTGTGAGCCAATAATAAATAGCTCCTCCGGAGAATTAGAGCTTTACGGGAGGTAGGTAATACCCTTCCTTTTTCTACTTTTAATGCAGTGACTTTATGAAACATTAGCTCAAAGGAACGTTTTTTAGCAGGTTAATCTTCTATCACGGAGGCAGAGCACCCCACAATGTGAGCACACATGTGAAAACAGACCTACCGCTTTATACAATAATGTCAGTCTTAAAACTATTTCAATTTGTTTTAACTTGCTAAGAAGCGATTTTGATGTGTTGCCGACAGCAAAGTTGGCACACGACGAAAGAGAATGAAAGAATTCTTTCCTACTGTCTTGCCAGAGATTGTAATATGTGGTAAGAAGGTGGCAAAACAAAGTCCTCTAAAGAAAAAGGTGTTGGAAATTAAATTGTAAGGTTTTGCTACTAATCTGCGGTAGGCAGGCCACATGTTGAAAACACCCTGTAAGCACATGTGTGGTAAGAAAGTCTTCTGACTGTTACTATGCCAACTGGTAATGTAATATTTCATGGTTCCGCTTCACCCGCAGAGTCAACATAACTCACGGTGGGCAGTTGGCATGCCTCTGGCCTGGACAGACTCTTGGTGAGCAGAACCAATTAACATTGTAGTTATTGCCTGTACAGCACTTTGGTCAACTGAAGGTTGTTTTAAATGTGCTATATAAATAAATAAAGATTGAGATTGTGTTGGTTCTCCCAGGTTCAATCCACCGAATTGTGTTCCTTCCTCAGTGTTTGTCCATACTGTATACACGAAAGAATACGGTGTCTGTGCCACAGGCCAAATATGCCTCTCTCTAATAAAAGGTTAATTGATCTACAATTTAAACAAGTTTTCTTCTTTAATGATTTCATTTGGTTTTGTTTAAAAGCTTACTCAAGGCACAAACAACTACCGTGGCAGAAAACTACTACTAAACAAATTCAGCTCTATTGAGTGATTACTTCAACAGCTCTATTCAGTTTGCACAACAGATTTCTCTGATCTCTGTCCACTAAGCCTCACAACCTCCACACGGCAGATTGACAGTATTTCAACTGCTCAGCTCATGGCAGGGGAGTTAAACAGTAGCTACATCTGTTACCACCTCTGCACAGATATCCTGATGAATTTGTCATCAGATGAATACAACTTCACCAGTGATTTTTCATAATGTTTGCCTCAAACTTGAGATCACTTAAACTCATATAGAAATCGACTGTTATTTCTGAATGCATGGATTCCGGATCTCCTGTATCATGGATTTTTGTTTTATTTTGCCTTGTCTAGTTTTGCAGGGACGCAACACGTTGATATTTTAGTCAACTTCATATCTTAATTCTTATTATTGTCATTAGTAGAATACATTTGTTTTAATTGAGCCTGAAACACAGCAGCATTCACATGAACAATCCATTATTAAATTAGCCATGGGTTATTGCTCATCTGTTGGGCTACTGAAAGGAGCAAAAGGTGAACAGGAGTAGCCGGAGACAAGAACAGTAACAATAATAACCTCCACCTCACTGACTTTAAACTTTGACCTTGGGCCAATTTGTTTCTGCTGGGCTTGCCATCACTTGAACCATGACTGCGCCTGAAGCCCAAGGGAAGCGTTTACCGGGCGTGACTTGCTACAAGCAGACTTCACAAAACCGCCACATGTCAATCCGTTTTATATAACCAATTACCGATCTTAACCCCCCCTCCCCCCAAATGTATTGTGCAAGCCCGGAGATACTTGCACAATAGCGCGTCTGGGTGGATCATGCAGAATTAAAGGTCTTTTTCAGCACTTCACAAAGCATGTCTTACTGGGGAGTGTTTATCCAGATTATATCCAAGTGGCAGTAGTAGACGCACTCTTTATCCTTGTAAGAATAGCAGGTACAGCGTTTAGGTCTCGACTTTGCCTCCGCTGCTTCAGACAGCGGTGAACCTGAAGACCTCCCGGAGCCAAACGCACTGCTGGAGGCTGGCAGAGACCCGGGGATGACCTCGGATGTGAGGGAGGCGTGGGATGACAACACAGCTTGTATAGAGCAAGAAACGAGAAAAAAAGTTAGAAATAAGCTATATAGAGGTAATAATTAAGAATCTTTTTAGGAATGAATGATTGAAATACAATCAAAGTGTTTTGAGTTTAACGACTCCAAACCTACCTTGGAGGAGAATTAACACCAGCATGTTGAAAAGCATGATTTCTGTGAGGATGGTTGTCCTTGCCATGTCAGATATTCCCAAATTGAATCATAGCCCGGTGAGGATGCAGCGCACTTGTCAAATGATTCTCCTAGCAGCACCGAGTGAAAATCCATTAACTTCAGTGTACATGTCCATGTTCAACTCATCTTATACGGTCCAGATGTAAACAAAAATGCGAGGATGCTGGTCGCGCGGTTCCTCTCATATTTATAGATTCGCGTCGTAAATCATACCTGTAGCATACACTTTGAAGAGAGAGGAAACTGCGTTAATTCCAAACAAATTGCTCTGCAGTCACACAGCAAAAGGTTGCTTTGAAGTGGGGACCTGTGGAGCAAAGAGAGCACCGGTTCTCTTCTCAGTCACTTCGGATTCTAAAAGCCCAAAATCAAAGGTAAAGGGCTTTGGGGAGTTTTGGGTACACGCCCACGCTTGCCATAGGCCCAACACCCTCTCTGTCAAACGCAGCAACATAACCGTGTGTGTGCACTGAAATGAACTACTCCACTGAAGTTCCTGCACAACATGTAAAATATAATCATTGTATTTAAAGATGATAAAAGAGATTGTAGATAACCCAAGTTGTGTTATTTGAGACTGAAGGGGATGTTGCATTGTTTTTGTTGCTTTCGTTGCAGTTTTATATCTTATAATGTAATTTAGGTGAACTTCCTGTTTCGTTTGTATGCTTTTATTTTTAAGGCGAGTTAACAAGGCTGACAGGAAGTGGTTGTAGCTTTTGAAAACAACGTAACGCAGAAAGTAATATCTTCTATGTAACGGCGGAGAAAGAGAAGAACGACTGTATATTTAAATGTTAGCACCCCCCGAAGAGGCTCAAGCTCTTACGTTGGGTCTGGAGTTTGAATAAATTCTGGTTCATCAGTAAAGCCTACGACCATTATTCGGAGGGAAATGCTACAGTAAGAGCTTCACCTTCACCAGCTACAAGCAGGGGCGCGTAAGGGGGTGAAAAGTTAGGACGATTCTAAGGGCCCGTGACTGACAGGGGCCCAAAAATGTTTAAGTAACCTTTCATCAATCATCAATAATTAACATTAATATAACGTTAAATTGATAATGTACTCACTAAACTTACGATTTATTTCACTTTTTTTCTTCCAAAAGTTAATTATCCAAAGCCTGTGTACACCCCCCTCTATTTACATGTAATGGTTTGGTCCTGCCTCCAAACGCTGTGCGGCACCCGGCACCGCACTTTCTGGCAGAGAGTGAGTGCAGGTGAGCAACTATGCTAGTACTTAAGTTATGTGCGTACGATGTCTCAACGACTAACAAAGTCAGGCTTTCAAAAAAGAAAAGAAAGGAGAGAAAGACAAGAGAGAGGGACTAAAGGGTGACAGTATGTCACCCAGTTTTTCAAAAGAAAAGGTGGGTGTGGTCCATGACTGGTGGAAATTAGTCTGTTAGCTAAGCTTAGTCCATTGTAAATAATAATTGTAATGTTTTGCTGACATTAAGTACTGTTAATATCTTCACAGAAAATGCTGAGGTTTTTCATTTCACTCCTCTTTTAGCTGCCATTTAATAAATGCAGTTACATTTTTAGCAGCTATTCATATAAATCAGTTGTCCCTCCCCTGGTGCCAGGACCAACAGGTCCATCTTTAGGCTCAGCAGCCCTGTCCCCCCATAATGCTTTGCAGTCTTGCCATGATGTCCATTGAAAGCCAGTTGGCTAGAAAGCTGGACTTCAAGGACTTGATCAGTGACTTTGCCTGTAAGAAGGCTAGGCGCTGGGCTCTTGGTGAGTAAGGCTGAGCCAGGGCTCGTAATAACTGTTAAAGTGCAAGGCTATGGTAACGATATTGGATCACTACACAGAAGATGCATGATGACAAAAAGACTGAGAACAGGTAACAGGCTCTGATTTAGCACCACCATCAGGCCTTTTCACTTTCATTTCCGTTTTGTTGTCCGTTTACACTTTAATACCCGCTTATTTTGTAGTTGGTATGTATATTTAATTAAAAAATCTGCTGCTTATGTTATTTTTTTTGTTATAGCATTTTATAAATGATAATATTGGTGTTAATATTCACTTTATTTTTTATTTAAGAGGTCATGTATATTTAAGTTATATTTATTTTTGATTTATGAATGTTCCATTCAAAAATGTTATTAAAAAGGCATGTACACCATAATAGATGACTATTGAGGTCTATTGTCAGGAATGTTAGTGTTATATCAAATTGTGAATTCTACTGCAGCAGAATGTTGCAGCAGTATGTTCCATGTCTGCACAGTGTTATATGTTCACCGCTCAGTGTCAGTAAATATTGTGCGGTTAGTATTGGACTACAAGATAGATGTAAGCCTGTACAGGTAGACTTATTTAAAGCATAAATGAGTGGGTTGGGTTCTGGAGGTGTGGTTACAGCAATTGTGCTTGGTTGGCGTGGCCTGGTGGTGGGGCCCAATGTGATATATTTTCATGGGGCCCAAAATCCCTGGTGGCGCCCCTGGCTACAAGCTACACCACGCTGCCTGTGGATTGAAGGAATGGCACGGCACACAGATCAGCGAGCTGCAGCATCTAGCATGAAAAGTAAGAGCTTCACCTTCAGCGGCTACAAGCTACACCACGCTGCCTGTGGATTGAAGGAACGGCACGGCACACAGATCAGCGAGCTGCAGCATCTAGCGTGAACTAAGAAGGTAAAGAATACGGCTAAGCTCAAAATGGATGACATAAAGGAACAGATAATTAAGCTACAAATGGAAATAAAGGAAAAGATAGGTTTATTACATCAGGAAGATTGTGAAGGCATTTCAAGGCAGGAATTAAAGGAGGAAATTGAATATAAAGAAAAACAACTAGCTGAGCTTCAACTCAAAATGGAGGAAACTGATGGGTTAGCATTACCACGTCGTTCAGAACGCCCCACTGTGCAGACAGAGAAAATGCTTGCCTACCAACAGGAGGACATTTGTAAAAAGGAAAAAAGACTGCTTAGCCTGTATGATCAGTGGAAATACCAAGTCAGAAAAGCCAAAGAAATATTAAAGACTTACATATCAAAACGAGAATTGGCTGAAATGGCAGACGCAATTGAAGATGGAATGATTGGTGTGATGAGAGCTTACAGCGAAATAAGAGACCGAACCACACCATCCACTGAACTAAGACGCAGGATTGACGCATGTGAGGCTGTAACGAAAGACATTATGAAAATTATCAACGGCCGCTTAACGGAAATAGATGGCGATTTTGATGCAGAGCGTGAAAGGCACTGTCTTCGCCAGCTATCAGCCCATGACTACACATACTCCATTTATGGCACTGCCTCTCATTCAAGTGCCAGTCACCATTCTGAAATCTCGGTCCTAACTGCAAAAAGAGCTGATGCAGCCGCAGAGCTTGCTGCAAAGGAGGCTCAATATAAAGTAATGGAAAAAGAAAGAAAGCAAAAGGATGAAATAAGAATGATGGAGGAGAAACTACACATGCAGAAGTCTAAATTAGAGAGTCTACAAGCAGAAAGGGAAATGGAGGCTGCTCGTGCCAGGCTGGAGATCTACGACAGAGAAATCAGACAGGAAACTGATAGACAGTCTACACAGCAGAACATGAGACATATCCCTTTTAGCCCTTCTGTAAATGGTCAAAACCCTCACATTACGGCACCAACACCCACTACTGATGTGTCCTGTTTGGCCCAAGCAATACAAGACAGCATAGCCATAAACAGACTACCAATGCCAATGCCCACAGTCTTTAGTGGAGACCCACTCCTCTTCATTGAATGGAGAATGTCATTCATGTCACTAGTGGACCAAAAGGGTATTTCTTCAGCTGATAAACTTTGCCATCTAAAGAAACATGTCAGTGGCCCTGCTCACAAATGCCTTGAAGGAACATTCTATCGAAACGATGAACAGGCATACATAGATGCATGGAATAAGTTCAATCAACGCTTTGGGCAGCCATTTGTGATCCAAAGAGCTCTCAGGGAGAAGCTGTCAAAATGGCAGAAAATAGAACCCAAAGACGCTAAAGGGTTAAGAACATTCTCTGACTTCCTAAATGCCTGCCTGCAAAGCATGCCCCATGTGAAGGGTCTAGATATTCAAAATGACTGTTAAGAAAACCAAAAGCTAATCCAGAAAATTCCTGATTGGCTAGCAGCACGTTGAAATCGCCAGGTTACAATCGCTCTCATGGAAGGTAAAGAGTTTCCCACCTTTGAGGATTTCACTCACTTTGTGTCATTCGAGTCAGAGATAGCATGCAACCCAGTCACTTCTCTACATGCTCTCTACTCATCGAACTCATATGACAAAAGAGGCATTAAGGAAACAAGGGGAAATAAAGCAAATGTCTTCAACACGCAAACTGCCATAAACAGTGAAAACCCAAGGCCCCCCTGCATGTGGTGCAAATATGATAAGCATCAACTGCCCAAGTGTACAACCTTCATGGAAAGGTCCCGGAGGATCGACGAACATATGTAAAAGATAATAAGCTGTGTTACGGCTGCATGAAGCCAGGTCACGGTGCAAAGGAATGTCGTCACCGCCACACTTGTGATGTATGTCAGAGAAGGCACCCTACCTGTCTCCACGATGAGAACTTCAGAAGACGTGGAAATCAAGAAAGATCTGTTTTCACTGTGAACACAGCTCTTAATAGTGAACATGAAACCAAAGCAGCTACGGTACTCAACGTCACTGGAGGCGGTCAGACAGGCAGCACTTCCATGATCGTTCCTGTGTGGGTGTCCTCAGCTAAAAACCCATCCAAAGAACAGCTTGTCTATGCATTATTAGATACTCAAAGTGACAGTACCTTCATAGACCAAGAGGTAAGCAAGGAACTACAAGCTGACACCTATCTTGTGAAACTGAAACTTACCACCATGCTTGGAAAGAACATGATCACGACGAGTGAAAGAGTGTCTGGCTCTGTGTGCGAGGCTTTAATTCCTGCTTGCACATCGACCTTCCTCATTCTTACACAAGAGACTGTATTCCTGCGAATCGTGATCATATTCCCACTCATGACACAGCAAAGCCATGGTCTCACTTAACAGCAATCACAGATAACATGCCACCTCTCCTCAGCTGTGATGTCGGACTCCTAATCGGGTACAACTTTCCCATAGCACTGACACCCAGACAGGTGTTAACAGGGAAAGACAACGAGCCCTTTGCCATCCTGACAGATTTGGGGCGGAGCATTGTAGGCTGCTCAACACCGTCTCACGAGGAATCTGAATCCAACCTGTGTCACAGAGTTACGGTAAAGGAACTCCCTCCAGTTACGCCGATGGATGTGATAGGCGCCCTGGAGTCAGACTTTAAGGACACAAAAGGAGATGACAAAACTGTCTCACAAGAGGATCTTGTTTTCCTTGGAAAACTCAAAGACGGCATAAGGAAAAATGACAAGGGACATTATGAGATGCCTCTGCCCTTCAAGCAACGGCCACAATTACCTGATAACAAAAAACTTGCTGAAATCAGGCTCAGTCATCTACGACGAAAGTTCGGCAGAGATGAGAAATACAAAAATGACTACACAACATACATGAAAGAAATCATTGAGAGAGGTGGTGTTGAAGAAGTAAACAAAAGCGGAACTCACGCTGAAAAATTGTACATTCCCCATCATGGCATCTACCATCCTAAAAAGCCAGGCAAATCGCGTGTTGTGTTCGACTGCTCTGCAAAGTACAGTGGTACAAGCCTTAACGAACATCTTCTCACAGGACCAGACATGATCAACAACCTAACAGGGGTCCTTATACGGTTCAGACAGCATCACATTGCTCTCATGTGTGACATAGAGAAAATGTTTCACCAGTTCCACGTCCAGGAGGATGACCGCAACTACCTGCGCTTTCTGTGGTGGAAAGACGATATGAGCACACAACCCCTGGAGTATCGAATGAAGGTGCATCTTTTCAGTGCAGTGTCATCCCCTGGCTGTGCTAACTATGGGCTGAAATATCTAGCCAAGGAAAACAGTCACTCACATCCAATAGGATCCCAGTTTGTTGCAAGAGACTTTTATGTGGACGACGAAGTCACAAGTGCAGACACGGTTGAAAAGGCCATACAGTTGGCACACGAGGCAAGAGAGATATGCGCAAATGGTGGTCTCCGTCTACAAAAATTTGTGTCAAACAGCATGGCTGTCTTACAGAGCTTACCATCATCAGAATGTGCAATAGACACCAAGACAAAGGACATGATCTTCAATGATATGCCAATGGAGCGAGCATTAGGAATAACATGGAGCATAGAGGAAGATTGCTTCAGATTTAACAACACTTTGAAAGACCAACCAGCAACACGTAGAGGCATATTGTCTACTGTCGCCTCCATATATGACCCTCTCGGCTTCCTTGCCCCATATTTTCTCACTGGGAAGAAGATCCTACAAGAAATGTGCCGCCAAGGTACTGGCTGGGATGACCCTCTGCCAGAAATACTCAAACCACGGTGGGAGAGCTGGCGACGCGACTTTGCCAACCTCGACATGGTAAGCATAGCTCGATGTTATGTTCCTCTCCACTTTGGAGAGATTGTAGAAACAGAGCTGCATCACTTTTCGGATGCGAGCAACAGCGGATATGGCCAATGCTCTTATATGAGAGTCAGGAACCAAAGAGGAGAGATTCACTGTTCTCTAGTGATAGGAAAGGCCCGTGTTTCTCCCACAAAGTTGACTACAATACCAAGGCTTGAATTAGCAACAGCAGTGGTTTCAGTCACCGTCAGTAATATGCTCAGAGAGGAGCTTGGCTATGCAGGTGCAAAGGATTACTTCTGGACAGACTCAAAGGTAGTCTTAGGCTACATCAATAACGATGCACGACGCTTCCACACCTTTGTCGCCAACCGGGTCTAGAAGATCCGACAAAGCACAATTCCCCAGCAGTGGTTTTACGTTCCCACAGACGAGAATTCAGCAGACGGCGCATCCCGAGGAAAAACTGTGAATGAGCTGCTTACATCAAACTGGTTCACTGGTCCCAAGTTCCTCTGGGAAAAGGAAATGCCTACACCAAAGGATGTAGTACTTGACTTTAGGGCTGCAACAAACGACTAATTTGATAATCGATTAATCTATCGATTAATGAAACGATTAATCGATTATTCAGATCGTTAAGGTTTTAACTGTACTACTACTTATATCAATACTGCTTATCGATCCGGTCCTTTTAACGATAGTATTAACGGTTCTTTTGACAAGAAATAAGGTAAACTAACTAAACAAATTGTGAACAAAACTAACATTGCTTTTTATTTTAATTAAATGCATAATATTTCACATCAAAAGAAACAACAATGTTTTAACAAATCATATTAAATAATGTGATGACAGAACTGTAAACAGAATAGCTGAAACTTTAACAAAATAACTCAGTTACCTCTAATCCTTAACCTATGTTTTTATAACTGAGTTAACTCTGTGTGTTGCTGCTAGCATACATAACACCTGACGTGGAAACGTTACTCGTGGACGGGGCTACAGAGCTACTAGAAAGACAGTCGAACCCGGTGCATTCCTCCGTCTGAATGTGGTGCACTTTTGCTAAATGTTTAGACAAATTGCTCGTTTTATGCCTTTATATGATAAACTGTTATTGCACTTTTGGTAACGAGCATTGTCCACATCGAGACGGCTAAAGTTTAACCACACCTCGGAGCGCGTTCTCTCCGCCATCTCCTGCGTGTGTGTGTAAACTGCCCCGCCCCCTCGCAAGCAGGCGGGGGAGAGATCTCTCGTCTGAATTGGGAAGATCGAAAATACATTATAGACGCATTTTGTAGTCATATTGCATATTAGAAACTGAGTTGGCGACACTAAGACTGCGATATAATGTTTATGTAGCAATAATACATATGACATATGTTTTAAATGTCTCCTGTACCGATAAAAAAGAGCGATAACGTTGGAGCTTAACGGGGTGTAGAACACATGTGATGACGTCACCAACAAATCGACGACTGAATTAGTTGCCAACTAATTTGGTAATCGATTTTAATCGATTAAGTCGATTAGTTGTTACACCCCTACTTGACTTACCGATAGGAGATCCAGAAGTCAAGAAGGCACAGACACTCCAAACAAAGACCACAGAAAAGATGAGTCTTGTCGACCGTCTGTCAAAGTTTTTGTCATGGTTCACGAGCCATCAAAGCTGTGGCCCACCTTCTGCGTCGAGCTAAAAACATCAAATCAGGAGGTCATGCTACAGTGAGCAAACTGGAAAGTGCTGAACGTGTCATAATCCAAGATCTGCAAAGTCAAACATATGAGAAAGAAATAAGACTGTTAAAGAAAGGAAGTCAACTACAGTGTTGCAACAAATTAAACAACCTTGATGTTTTTCTGGACACAGATGGTATCCTCAAGGTGGGACGAAGACTCCGCCATTCTTCACTCGCTGACTCATTCAAACACCCAAAGGTCATCCCTAAAGAGCACCATGTGACAAAGCTGATAATAGCTCACAACCATGAGAAAACAAAGCATCAGGTAAAAGGCTTCACAATGAACGAAATGAGATCCAATGGCTATTGGATTGCTGGTATGAGCCGAGCAGTTGCATCGTACATCCGCCAGTGTGTGACCTGTCGCAGACTCAGGAGATCTCCAGAGGGCCAAAAAATGTGTGATCTTCTTGCCGAACGCGTGGAGTCCTCCCCACCCTTCACATATTGTGGTATGGACTGCTTCGGTCCTTTTGTTACTACAGAGGGAGAGAAACAACCTAAACGTTATGGCCTGCTCTTTACCTGCTTTTGCTCACGGGCCATCCACATCGAGATGTTGGAGGATCTTTCCACCGATGCCTTCATCAACGGCCTTCGATGCTTCATTGCTGTTCGAGGCGCAGTCCGTCAAATTCGGAGCGACCAAGGCACTAACTTTGTAGATGCTATGAATGAATTCAAGGCAGCGTTACAAGAGCTTGACACACAGAGACTGAGTACATTTCTGTCACAAAAACAGTGTGACTTTGTCCTAAACGCGCCTCACTCCAGTCATGCAGGTGTTGTCTGGGAGCGCCAGATAAAGACTGTCAGGAGTGTTTTGAACACTACTCTGTCACTTTCCCATGATAGACTCAATGACGCTTCACTAAGGACTCTACTCTATGAAGCCATGGCCATAGTCAACAGTCGTCCCCTCACTGTGGATAACTTAAACAGTCCCGACAGCTTAGAACCACTCACCCCAAATCACTTGATCAACATGAAATCCGGCACAGCACTGGCCCCACCTGGTGAGTTCCCAGGACTTCTATGGAGCAAAAAGATGGCGTTGTGTACAGTATCTGGCAGAGCAGTTCTGGAGTAGCTGGAAACAGAAATATCTTCACAACATCACCACAAGACAGCGCTGGCACACGCCAAAGAGAAATCTACTAGTCGGTGATATAGTGATGGACATGGATGAACTGTCACCAAGAGGTGAATGGAGACTAGCAAGAGTCTTAGAGACTGTCAGCGGTAAGGATGGACTTTTGAGGAGAGTGAAAATCTCAGTTGGAGATAAGAGACTGAACAAGAAGGGTGAGCGCCTTGGAAAACTTTCCATATTGGAGCGCCCAGTGCAGAAGCTGGTTCTTTTGTTAGAAGCTTCTTAAGCTGATGACGGCAAAGACACATTGACATTCTTAAATGTGAACATTTTTCATAGTTCATGTTTTGAAAATGAAACATTCATAATTTTGGTGGGAGTGTAGATAACCCAATTTGTGTTATTTGAGACTGAAGGGGATGTTGCATTGTTTTTGTTGCTTTCATCGCAGTTTTATATATATCTTATAATGTAATTTAGGTGAACTTCCTGTTTCATTTGTATTTTGAAGGCGAGTTAACAAGGCTGGCAGGAAGTGGTTGTAGCTTTTGAAAACAACGTGACGCAGAAAGTAATATCTTCTATGTAACGGCGGAGAAAGAGAAGAACGCACTGTATATTTCAATGTTAGCACCCCCCGAAGAGGCTCAAGCTCTTACGTTGGGTCTGGAGTTTGAATCAATTCTGGTTCATCAGTAAAGCCTACGACCATTATTCGGAGGGAAATGCTCCAAGATTGTTCATCCAAGTGGGACATTAATGATATTGTAATCCAACTGTAATGAAGGCTTTCCCTTTTTATGTTGTAATTTACCTATAAATCAGAACCACTAACACCTCACAAAATTATCAATCTGGATTCTCCAAAAGGGAAATATTAATCACAAGGTAATAGTAAATGTATTTTTGCTTAACATTTCTTACAGTGGAGAGTAAATTGAAATATGCATGTAATTCATGCAGTTTCCTGGCCTATGGTATGATGTATTAGTACTATGAGCAGGAGAGTTAGCTAACTGTTTGTGAGAGTATAACCCCACTGATCTGAACACACTAACCCAGTGGTTCTCAAAGTGGGGGCGCGCCCCCCCTGGTGGGCGCAGAGGCATGCCAGGGGGGGCGCGAGAGACCAGGAGGAAAAATGGTTATAAAAAAAAAAAAAAAAAGATTAAAAAAAAAAGAAAAAAAGAAAATCATAATTTGAAAAATTATTGATTCGAAAATAATATGATGCAGTACAGTACTATTACGTCTGGGTCTCTGTTTCATTAAAGCTCGGCTCTGTGTGTGTGTGTGGAACGAGCCATTTTGTGTGCGCGTGAGAGAGAGAGAGAGCGCACCGGTACTGGAGATCGTTGTTGTTAGCTTCTGGTGCTAGCGAGCTACGCTAACGGATATAAGGAGTTTTTTCAACAACAAAGTGGAGGAGAGTCCTCTCCTGTCAGACTGAGAGCTAAAGGACTCTCTCAGTGTTATCTCAGTGGGTCTCAAATGTTTTGGTCACCATTAATGTAAATAATTATTTCCGAGGCACACGGTTATATGATCATTATAGTTATAAAAAAATAAGAGAATAAATGAAAAACAGGTATGAAATACTATATGACAGTAAAACAAGAATAAAGTTTAAAAGGGTGATTTGTAAAATATCCATCAAGAAAAAGTAAATCTGTTTACATTTCTGTTTCATATGGGTGTTGAGAGATGTATCCATAGATCTCTTCATTTCGCTCTCAAAGTGCACCAGATTGATGCTTTTAACTTCAATATTTAAAAATAAATCTTCCCGGGGAAGCTTGCCCCCGGACCCCCCTATGTGACGTCCACACATCACCTATAAAAATAGCACTTTATCCCTGCTTACACCTATATGCCGTGAGCTGAATATCGAGCCTTCATTGTAACAGTCGCGGGTACGTTGTGTATTTGCGTGGGGATTGTTGCAGTAGAAAATTCCACTGTAGCGACCGGTACATTAATGGGAAACCCTAAATGTTTGAGCACCCTCTATGAAACGTCAAGCTACCCCACAGCACCCCCAAAATAAATCTCTGGCGCCGCCACTGAGCCTGATTATTCGTTTTGGGGGGGCCCGACTTTTTTTTTTCTCCAAAGGGGGGGCCTGACAGAAAAAGTTTGAGAACCACTGCACTAACCCAAGAACACCTGGCTGCGCCACACAGAGATATTGTTTTCCCTCTGCAGTCCATCTGCAGTATTACTGTGTCTGTTGTCATGGAGAGCTATAGGCTTTGTCAAGTGGTTAGGTGTACATAACTATACCATATTTGTCAATTTCAAACAATTTGCATAGAATTACAGCTCATGAATTTGCATTAAGATTGACTATTTTTGCTTTATGTTAATATGACTAAGGGACGCGTCATATTGTAAAAGTGTATTTGTCTTGAAATGGATCACAAATAATGAAATGTAGTCGATGTAACACTCGTGGTTTGTTGTAGGTCTCAATGAGGGGGGCACTGTTTTGATAGTAAATTGCTGTTGACTTTTAGTGTGATTGTCTAAAATGAAGAATGACCACAAGTTTCAAAACCAGTACACCTTGAATGCAGTGAGTGGCCTAATTGGACCTTCTGTCCCATAGATCAAGAACACCCTCCATGTTCTAGTTTCAGTGTGCCAATGACACCAGCATAGTTTCAGAAGGTTAACAAGAACCCTCTGAAGAATAAAGACGAGGTAGGCTAACGCTTTGCGTCTGCACAGTATTGAAAGTAATTGTTGTGGACAGACATGTCAAATTGTTTCAGTATGGTGGAAAAGACCAGCTCATAATCCAAGGTAAACCACCTCATCTGTTAGACATAGAGAGGATAATATAGCAGGACGATGACCCTAAACGTGCAGCCAAACTTCTATTGTGTTTTATTGGTCCAAACAGTGGAATGCTGTTGACTGATCGAGCCAATCACCAAACTTCAGTCACATTTTGTGTGTTTCTCTTACTGAAGAGCAGACTGAAAGTGAAACCTGGGGTCAGCTTCGCCAGAAAATGTATCTGGGGATGTATGTGAGACGTTGACGTCAAGCAGTCTGTGACAGATTTACAATCAAATATAAAATGCTTATCACATTTATGTGAGGACCACGCCCAGCCTTGCTCCTGGCACTGAAGCCCCTGTGAGCAATTCAACTCAATTTAATTGATCAAACCATTGTGGGGCTTGGGGGTAAATGTGGATCACATGTAAGATAGCTGAAGTAAAAGGGAAGCTGATTGAGAATATCTTTGGGTTTTTGCAGGAGATATTGTGTCCACATAGCAGAACTGAAAAAACCACGGCAGATTTTATGAGGGTGTACCGAGCTGTCGGATAACTGTTATGAAAGCAAACTTACCTTACTGAGCCTCCAACTCCAATTTCCTTTCACTTAGTGTTGCCTCCTTGGGCGATTATTACTATCAAACAGTAGACAGCCATTAAAGACTGGAACAGAGGAGAGTACATCTGCAATAATCCAGTCTGACTGTACTACTGTATTGTAGTTCTCCTTCACATGTTGAAATAATTATAAAATGAACAAATGCATGTAGGATGCAAATTGATTTAAAACATACAGTATTTGAAATAAAAGATTGAGTCTTTCCTGCTTGGCATTATAATCACACATATCCCGAGAATATCCAAACAGAAATCCCAAATGCACAAGCAATTGCATGGGAAAATTGGGGGTTTTATTTTTGATGCTTTGACATTATGATCCAAAATATCCCAAACTGTTTACCTTCTCGCTCTCTTAGTATACACTAAGTGTCTTAGATTTGTACTTTGCCACTGAGGCATCCAGTAAAACCTAAATCTGTCTGACTCATGATTGCCCTCTGGTTTCTTCCCAAATACCCCAAGGCCATGATTTTGTGCCATACCCCAATTCTCTGGCACATTCCCCAAGCTGGGAAAAAGAGAATTCCAGATAAATGAAGAACATATTTTGTTTTCTTTCCCCTAACCAGAGTTGTGGAGACAGAATGCTATCTGAAATGTGACTGTGTGTGGTTTAGCGGTCACATGATGCATGCATGCTTTCAAGGTATCACCTTGTTTTTTTACTGCTAAGGAGGTCTGGTGAATCTGATGTTGCATTGAGAGCCTAAATGATCATGAAGGCTGTTCATGCAAATATAGATGTTGATGTATAAATATAAAGTATAGGTGCACAATCTCCGTGGTACGTTGGTTTGGCCTAATAACGGATCAAGGCAATAAAAATGGATGAGGCATGAAACCTTATAGCCAGCTTCATTTCATTAGGTTTCCCTCACTTGGGCCTCATTGAATTATGTAACGCATTCAACTAATTAAATTGTTTAACTCTTGTTTATTATCAATGCCCTAAAAACCCATTCTTGAACCACTGTGTTCCCCAGCAGGAAACTTCCAAAATCCCTGTAATAATTTCACAGAATTATATTTAATTTTCTTTGGTATTCTCCCTTTTTTACCTCAAGAAGTCAGACATATGGTACACATTTTAGCATACAGTATCCACTGTACAGTACAGCATGTCTACTTTCTGCCTGCCAACATGTGCTTGTGTAGCATTGATTATAGAGCAGCAGTGGTAAACTAATCACGGTGGATTCTCAGCTTATTTGTGAGACATGAGGGAATGTAATACATTTCAGGAGGATTCCAGCTGCCACTCTGTCCTGTTTTTGTTGGCCTCCTCATGTTTTATTAGAAATGTTTCGGGGTGCGCAAAGCCTTGGGATTTGCAGCGTCATTACCCCTGTAGTGCTGGGAAGCAACAGAGGTAGCGAGCGTGGAAACAATAAACAGGTGGCATTAACATCTCAGAGGCTGCAGATATGTAAGCCTGTTAAAATGAACAAGAGGAATGTAACATGGTTCTTCAAATCTGATAACGGTAAAAAAGGAAGTGAAATTTAAATGGGATGCAAAGCCACTGATACACAAAGAAACATAGACTTAAGTCACACTACCTGCTCTTTATTTGTGTCCTAAAGTCTTAAAACCAGGTAGACATTTTTTACCCTCTGTATAAGTGGGAAAGATCTAATTAGTTATGGCAATACTGTATATGACAGGTCACCATTGCCCAAACTTAAAAAAGCCAGCCATGAGGGCAATCATTCCCTGACAGATTGTCAGTTTCTTCGACTATTTCACCATTCAAAGCTTACTAACCTTTGCTTCCTGGACCTGAATATGTAACATACCAGACGCGTTTCTTCTGTATGTGAAGAGGAGCAACAGGGTAGACTCTGGTGAAACTATCTATGGCTGAGCTCAACTTTCCACATATAAGAATATCATCCTGGTGAGGATTATTGTTCTAAAGTCAGCGAGATGCCTCCATTATGAGTAACAGCTGATGCCACAGATTTCCTGCTCTGTGGTTGCTGTTGAGGAGCAATTGGTTTAGCAGGACTGATGATTATCATCCACTGGGAAAAGTATGACCTGTGGGATGCCTAACAGTGAGTGGTATTGAGATGTATGCAAGATCCCCACTGTGCCAGCATGAAGGCCTTCCAAAGAAACATCTAGATGTAAAATGACAATCCAAATTGGATTATAGGGTTGGAATTTAATTTCAGATCCATACAAAATATGGGCTACGTGTTTAAAAGAGTCAAACCCATGATCCTCAAAAAAATATCCATTCCAAGATACTGGTGATCATGGAGTTGTTTTTTCATGTTGCATAAGGACAAAAGTATATGTGGTTCGCCAAAATGATATGCATAAGGTACAGCCACTTATGATATAAATGCTCTGCAGGAATGGCTGCTAAACCATAAACCATTGCAAAAACACAAATGCTAGAAATCGACCTCAAAATAAAAGCTTGCTGAAAGGTTGACCCCTGATCGGCACATATGGTTTAATCGATTATTAAGGCTTCAGAAACAGAGTTTTGGGTGGGCAGGGAGTGAAAACATTTGTAATGCTTTGATGGTGATGTAAATGGAAACTACTGGCAATGAAAGCAACAGCAAATTATAAAGGTTAATGCTGTAATTGTATGCTATATTCTGTTAAATGAGATCTGATAGTTTTTAAAAGTGGTTTGCTGCAATGTTTTTATCTGCAAATTAAAAAAATATTGAAATACTATCAGCAAATTAGTCACGTCTTACATTGCATTTTCAAGCTCAAAATGTTCTGGGCTTGTCACATTGTATTTTTTGTGAGCTGAAGATAATTGGGTTTGGGCAAATATCAATCTCAGTTATAAATCCCTAACTTACTACAGTTTGATATTTTGAATGACTGCTACAATCACATTCTTGTTTTTCCCAACAGGCAATCATTAGACATGTACAGCTAATCTGGAGGAGATGGAAACATTTATTAACAATTTTCTGGAGACTGAATTAACACATGTACATCTCATCTGCAGAAAACATCGTCAAAGAAAAGATGCTTTTCTTGTCTGAGGCCCGCCCAAGCAGATGCTGATGAAGTTTGAAAGAAACTGTGCCATTTTACAGCCAGCTGTTTTCGATATGAAACATTATTAGCGTTGCCATAATTCACTAGATTTTCTTGTCTGTTCCTAATCTTTGTTAGAGTTCGAAATAATACTAAAATTCCTATTTGACAGCAGATAGAAAGTCAGTTCTTCTAACCATATGTTATGTTTTGTAACTGGTGCAATTTGTGAAATGACACAACTTAATTACTTGATTTTATAGTTTATATTCATCACAGGGACGTTTCGAGACTAGGTTTTGACTCAGCTACAGTAGTAGAGCGATCCCACACACTGCTGAGAAGCCTGGCCTATGTTCTTTCTAACTGACCCAAACAAATTCAATTTAAAGCCCCTTTACCTCAAAACTGTCCTGATTATTTATGTTAGAGTCTAAAGTATGGTTGATTGTTTGAATAGTGGAGGAGTGCTGAGAATGTTAAAAAGGTGATAGGTACATAGGAAACGATAATATAACCCATTTATTTGGCTTTGCACAGGAATCTGACTCGGGTGCAAGCTCCTTTTACAGAATTTACATCAAGGGGTTAAAAGCCATAAATGTGCGTTTTTTTGGATAGGCCTATATATTGAGCTGTAATTGTGCTTTATCATTCAGAAATATGGCCTTTATCTTCAGCGCATGAAGATTTGATCACATAACAACAACCAAAGGATCATTGCGATAATTTACCATTTAATTTCCTTCATTAGAGTAAAGAAACACAAACATTCAATACAATCTATCAACCATTAGGTAATAGGTAGGGTTTGGTATGCAGGGCAGTGTGGTCCTCAATACGTCAATATGTTGAGGGTCTTATATAACCCTCAGAGATCAAAGGTATCATGATCCATCTCTCAAGAATGTTTGTTCCATAATCCTCTTGTCTATGTAAATTGCTGGGGGCATTAACTGGACCAAAAGTTCAATGTTTGCAACATGAAACCAAAAATATTTCATTGTGTTCTTTTATTTCTGGATCACATTTAGATTTAAATATTTCAAAACTATAATAGTTCGATAATTGTACCATTTGTGTTGATTTGAGGTTTACCATTTGTTTATTTTGGTCAAATGGTAAATGTGTCACATATCACATAAGCCAGTGGGAATTAGCATTTGCAAAGTGATGATAGATAAAAAAAACAAAAAGGATTGGCAATCAACAAGTTTTAGCTGATTTTGACCTACAGTAAGGCCCATTTAGCAACCAATTCACATATCAAACAAACAATCAATCAATCAATCAATCAATCAATCAATCAATCTGATTGCTGATATCTGTTGACATGAATAATATATGAGTAAATAAGTAGATATGATAATTGTGTTTATTAAGCATATACAATGTAATGCTCAAATCATAACCTAATACAATTTTTTAGACATTATAATGAATCAACATTATGCTACACATAAAGTTTTGGCGCCACTAAGTGGTGGATTTATTGTAAAGTTGAGGGAAGATAATATGTTTGCCAGTGGTCTTACTGTTAACGCAATACTTTCACTCTAACGGCAAACTTCCGGGAATTGTAATAATTTCTGACGGAAGACAAACTTATTTATTTTTAAAATATGATTACTTTGTGTGATGTGTGTTTGCTGTGAATTTAGCAGGTCACCCGTTGGCTTTCTACGGTAAGCACATGAAGACGTGGACCCTCTGTCAGAGCCCTAGAGTCCAGACTAGAGTCTAGACTAGAGACTGCCCTTTGTCATTTGGTGATGGTTGCCATGACAACAATTGCCAAACAACGCATTGAAACGAGCTAGCTTAATTGCTAGATGTTACTTATCATTAATTACGCATATTCTTGTAATATAAACCTAGTCTTCTAATATTTCATAGAGTGCGCCTCCATGTCAAAGTGTAAGGTAAGCAGAAAGAACTATGTGTACGCTTTGTTGTGTTGTAGGCTTTTATTTGACTGATGTTAACTTATTATTGTTAGCTATTTGTGTGATTGACTTAGCTAAGTTCCAACTAGCGTTACAGAGCGTTACAGAGAGTTACTGCTTATCCATAAATTATTTAAGCGTTAAAGTAGTGATAGGACTTAAGACTATATTCTACTTGTATTAAACTATTAGAAAGTAAGTAGGTTAGTAAGTTATAAGCAAACCAGGAGTTGCTTTTTGAAGTGTAGTTTGCAGCTTAAAATTGTAAAATCGTTTTTTTTACAAGTTACCCAAAACAACCTGGATGAAAGCTAAATATGTTTTTGCTTTTTTCATTCTTGCAGACATCTGGATTCAAAGGGACAAATGATTATGGCAAAAGTGAGGAGCGGTGAGTGTTGTTCTTAAGTTGGCTGTCAATGAACAGTTGTTCAGTGTATTTTGTTGTACAGTATAAAGAAATCTGAATATACTCAAAATCTTGATTTTAGAATACCTTTATTTGTCCCACATAGGGAAAATTTTGTTGAAGAAGTAAATGGCACGGAAAGGAAAGACTGAAGGAAAATAAAAGTATTTAGAAATCAAACTTACTTAAAGTACATGAGTAAATGTGCCTAATCACATTCCTCTGGTGCATAACACTAACCAAACCTCGAAAGTAC
The DNA here is from genome assembly GCF_949606895.1 of Notothenia rossii. NCBI lineage: Eukaryota > Metazoa > Chordata > Actinopteri > Perciformes > Nototheniidae > Notothenia > Notothenia rossii. The sequence goes on from NC_136902.1 coordinate 24,051,896, forward strand.
TGGTAACAGTGGCAATGTTACACTTCAGGGAGGGAAGGAGTTGTGTACGTTACAAGTGTGGCCTACTCAACACCATACAGGATGTCCTGCGCCAAAGACCCGGTTGGGTTGAAGTCAAAGAGTAAGTAGTGTTATTTTAACTGTCATTTTACTTATTCACTCATATTTGTGGTTCGAACATGGCATCACGTTTTTTCTCACAGTGAAGGTGAGTGGGACTTCAACTGGTGTGATGTGGGCTGGCTAAGGGAGAATTTTGATCATTCATACATGGAGGAACATGTGAGGATAAACCACTTTCGCAATCATTATGAGGTGAGCCAGCTTCAGTCGAGCATGCTTTGAGACTATACGTTTTAGATTTCAACATTAATATTCTTGATCATTCATATTATCAAATGCCATGACGTCTTTTTCTGAGTTTTCTGAGCTTTTGTTACAGCTGACTCGCAAAAACCTCATGGTGAAAAATCTCAAAAGATATAGGAAAAATCTTGAAAGAGATGTTGGCTGCATGGAGGCATCCAAATGTGAATTCTTCCCCTGCACTTTTGCACTGCCAAGCGAATATCATCTGTTTGTAGAGGAATTCAAAAGAAGCCCTGGTAGCACCTGGATCATGAAGCCGGTAAGCTAGGCAACAGATTAAATCTAGTGCAATAAATATGATCTTTATTATCATCAATTCACCATCAAAATTAACTAGCAATGTTATTTAGGTGGCAAAATCGCAAGGGAAAGGAATTTTTCTGTTCAGGAAACTGAAAGACATAATGGATTGGAAGAAGGTACTGTTTATTTATTACATAAAGGCATTTGCTGTAAATTAAATTACATCCACATAATTCAGATTGATAATTTTGTGTTAACACAGGATGGCACCCGCTCAGAGGAACAGAAGGATGCAGCTCAAGTGGAAAGCTATGTGGCACAACGCTATATAGAGAACCCTTACCTAATAAATGGTAATAAACTTAATGAGAAATGCACTTTTATTCTAAAAATAAATGAATGTTAATTAACGAGGACTAAAAAATGGACAAGGAAAGGGGAATTTAGATTTATATCCCTGCTTACTTTTTTTGCTTTTGTCCCAACAGGCCGGAAATTTGATCTGAGGGTCTATGTGCTGGTTACGTCAGTAAGTACTGAATCTTGTAAATCATAATGTTTTATACAAAATATAAATGTTGCTACATACATGAAACAGTATGCATGTGTTTTAGTACGTTCCCTTGAAAGCCTGGCTGTATCGAGATGGCTTTGGCCGCTTTTCAAGCACCCGCTTCTCCCTCAGCAGTATTGATGACAAGTGTATCCTTTTTTAATAACATTTATGAATCCTTCATGTGAATGTTGTTTTTTTATGATCAATTATTTATTTCTAAATGTACGTGTAAGGGAGGACAAGCACAATGACAGTCATAAAATGAACATAAGAAGGAGCGTCATGCTACCGTTCAATTTGCATTTCATTTAAATGTATATACACTTGTGTGATATTAACTAGTTTTGAGCTTTTGTCTGATGAAATATTTAAGCAAAGTCAGCTTTAAATAGCCTGGGTTTTACCCAATTTCTAAGGCAGTTGTTCCTAATTATGTCGCTTTAATCCACGTCCCCATGGAAAGTGTTACTAAGTCATAAAAGTTCCCAAATTCTTCTTAGCGCCTCTCTTCAGATATGCACCTCACCAATGTGGCTGTACAGAAAACAGCACCAGATTATGATCCTGAAAAGGTTTGTGATTCAAGAAGCTCAGAAAATATGTAACAGATTGTGTTTTCATGGTATGTGTATCCATATGTTTTAACTTTGCTAGACATTTCTGTGGTTCAGCAGGAATGCATGCGTTTGGTACCGTGGTTAATAAAAGATTCTAGCTGCATATTTATGTATTCAATATCCTGTTTATTCTGGCATTTCTTTGTCAATCTCTAAATAGGGATGCAAGTGGCAGTTGCAACAGCTTCGAAGATACCTCACTGCAAAACATGGCAGAGAGACAATAGAAACCCTGTTCAAAGAGATTGATAACATCTTTGTCCGCAGTCTTCTGAGTGTTCAGAAAGTCATTATAAATGACAAACACTGCTTTGAGCTCTATGGGTATGACATTCTACTGGATCAGAATCTCAAACCGTAAGTGCTCCTTTGGTCTTACAAAGTGAACCTCCACATCATCACCTACACAGATCCCCTTAACAAACATGCACAAAGGGATTCATTCTTGGAAAGTTAAAGCACAGACAAGCAAATACAGCACACGTTGCTTTGTTTTTCTTGATACTCAAAAACAAAGCAGTAAATCTTCTAGTGCTATATAAAATATCTCGTAAATCTGTAGAGCGTATCAAAAAAAAAAGAAGTATGCAATTATCCTGCTGTGAATTATAAAACGCACCAGTGGCAGTATCCCTCTCCAGTGGAAATAAGGATACATACATTCATATGAGTTCTCGTGGAATGAGGTAATGTCTGCTCGAAAGTCTATGTTTTGGTGAATAATATCATCCTCTATCTTTTTGCAGGTGGTTAATAGAAGTGAATGCTTCTCCGTCACACACACCCAGTAGTCAAGAGGATTATGAGATGAAGTGCAGTCTGCTGGAAGACACTTTAAATGTTGTTGATATGGAGGGAAGGTAAAGGCCACCTTCCCATTCTGTGTTTGCCTTTTTGTCATTAACATGTAACCCTGGGTTCTCTTTCTCTGCATGCATTATAGACATCACTTTCTATTTTGTTATTCAACTGTCTATAAACCTTTGGAAGGGTAATCTTGGTAGGGTATTGTATATAAAAGTAAAGGATCTGGGTGCAAAAAAAACTTCCCTCAGATCAAAAGATACTGCACAACACACGATAAGATATGTTTCTTTTAACATAATGGTGCTGCTTTCTAATCAATTCGTTTTTTCCCCCCTTCAGGCTCACTGGCAAGGAGAAAAGGGTGGGAGGCTACGATCTGATGTGGAATGATGGGCCCGTCTATAGAGAGGACGTCAATCTAGGAACATTTGGCAGTGCATGTTTCTCTGCCAACACACACCTAGGTAACCTGCCAAAGCAAATGTTACAGGCAACAAATGTCTCAATTTCTTCAGATTATAAAAAATGTACAAAGCATTCTGCAATTAGGACATTTGGCATTGGATCATGTTGGAAAGCCTCTGTTGCGCTATGATAACATACATATTCATGCTGCCAATATATACCTGTTGTTTGTTGCAGGGTGTGTGAATGACAGGGAGAAGCAGCTGCGGCGGCTCCTTAAACCATTTCCAGGCCAGAAAAGGATGTAACACACTCATCATTTTTATGTCCCACCACTTTACCAACTTTAGTCATATTCATAAAAAGTTAACTCTCTGTGATGAACTGATCAGAATCCATCCAACAAGGTTGACATTTAAATATGAAAATAAATTAAACTTACCATAATTTAAGTTAAACTAAGCCCTATTAAGTTTGGGATTTTAACAGTGTGCATGTGTTCCAAAGAATGGCCAGTGAATGAATATCCCTTGAGTGCAAAACATTTATTTCTATGCCTTACAAATAATTGCATTCAACATTGAGAAAATACATACCACAATCTTTCTGCGTGCGTGTCAGCATAATGTACACATTTATAATAACATCGCCCCTTGTAGCCTCTTATCTATGGCTTTGATACTTTACATGAATATTAAGTAAAGAGGTGCAATCTGAATAGATAGTGTTATTTACATTGATGTGGTGTTCCCATGGATCAAGTGCACGTGGTAAATCACAATGAACAGATAAGACAATCTAATGTAAACACAGTGACATACAGACTTCAAGTATGCAGTGTGATATAACATTACCATGTTACAGCATAACAGCTATGATGTGTTGAAATCACATTGAATCTCAGGGATGAGCAATGGTACGGCACAGTAGACATTAAGTATACATTCAGCTCTTTGACTACATCTTTTTTTTCTTTTTGTGCATGACAATGTAAACATAACAATGCTAATGATGAATACAAGTCAGCCACAACACTTTTCATAAATATAACTATGGTATATAAAATTTGGAAAAATAGGCATTTACATTCGTAGCAAACATTACACTTTCTGTCAGAGAGAGCTCAGCTCAATGCAAAATACACTTTATCATCATGGACTACAATTCAAGCTGTTGAACATGAGAAGCCCTTGTAACAAAAAAATCAAACCATTGCACAAATATTTCTGAAACAAATAACAGCACGGCATTACACCACCACTCAATGTTCGTCCTTCTTTTCAGCCAAAGATGCTTTAACTGAACATATGTCTTGTAACATGAGGCTCCAAAAAAACGAAATAAATGCCACATCAAGTAAAGTAAAAGCATTACAAACAAATACATCCCTACATCACAGACTCCACTAGTTACCGCTATGGTTGCATTTGATGACTTGAATGTAATGATGTGTTAAGCTTCACTATGGAATATTTATGCTGAGAGTTATCCTATGGTAGAGTAGTTGCTTATTTGATGCCTATTGAACATTAGTAGTATACTTAGAGATGATGATGTGCAGTGCAGCAGAGCTCAATTTACATAAAAGCTGTTATTTAGGAATCATAGTAGTGCTTTGAGTCATAATGAGCCTTCTGTCAAAACACAGTAAAACATTATGATTGTATACTTACTGTACATTTTGAATGAAATACAGCATGTATATTCTGTTCTATTTGAGTATTTTTCTTTGAAATAAATGCTGTTTTTATCTCTTTTTATAGCAGCTGAACCTCTTGTTAGTTTTGACCTTTATAAGGCTGTACACCACTGACTGGTTTAGACTGCTGTTCAACAGTTACTACATGTTAGTATAATACAGATCACACAGAAAGCAAGCATAGGTTCAAGCTCCTGTACCAAGTAACCTCTAGTAAATAAAGCACTATACTGTAGATGTATAGGGGTTACTTTGCAACAAAGTGCACATTTTTTGTTTTGCCATTCTGCTTACTACTAGCTGAGGATTTGGAGAGGGACTGCGGCTCTTTAGCAGCTCTTTTCATGGCAGTTTTAGAGGCTTGACCTACAGCCTCTGTCCTCTGCCAGTCCTTCTCCACTCTCTTGGAGGTTGTGACCTCTCTCTTACTTGGAGCACCAACCTGTTTCTCTGCACCAGCTGCTTTGCTGCCAGCCGGCTCTTTTTTCAAATCTGTCTCAGAGTTAGCTCTGACACGGCTTTTCCTCACTTGACCTTTGCTGTTCGGGTTAGTTACAGATTCCTGGGGTTGCTTACGAGCATTGCCTGCGGCCTGCATGTTTCGGAGATGACTCCTTCCACCTGAGGGGCTAACTGGGGTCTGGGCTCCTCCCCCACCATTTCCTCCACCTTGGGCTCCAGGGCTCCTCCCTTCCGTTGAGGTTGCTCTGGTCTCACTGCTGCTTCTTTTAGCTGGTGCTCCAGGTCTGGCTTTACGCTCAAGCAGTGGACTGAGCCTTGAGTGGCGTTGGTAGGCATAGGCCGAGCAGCTTCCATTGCACAACGGGTAGCGGATATGACAGTGAGGGCAAACTGGAAAGCGGGAGTGCGGTTGCTGGGCTGAGGCAGGTGAGGGGGGGTTGTTGACAGGTGTAAATGGAAAGGATCGCTGGCTTTGCCGCAGCCCTTTAGGGGAGTTGAGTCGGGATGGTGGAGCCGTGTGAGGCCTGGCCGGATGAGCAGTGGTGGCAGAGGGGAAGCTCTGTGGCCTTGGGCGGCTCCCTGGGACACGGCTGCTCTCTGCTTGCCCTGTTTGGATCTGGAGCCACTCCAGCTGCAGCAGCCTCTCCAAGTACTTCTCGAGGGTCCCTACAGGCTTAGGTCGAGGGGCACCCCGGCCATCCGTATGAAGAAATACTGCCAGCTGTCTCAGGCTCCAGCTGTTAAAGGGAGGAGGCAGAAAGTCTGGGTAACTGTAGCTGGGTTCATCAATCTCATCTTCATCACCCATTGCGCCATGAGGTCCTGGGAAGTCCGGGGGAAAGTCATTACTGTTGATGACCTCAGCCCGGAGGTTAAGATGAGGAGGGGTGCACGGGGTACAGGGAGAGGGCAGCACTGGCAGCCTCTCAGAGTCTGACAGATCACTCGCACTGTCAGTGTCTACATCTTTCTGGTTGTAGTGTCGCTGTAGTGCCTCTGGGGTGGGGGCCGGGGAGTGAGTTAGGGGGTGTGCTGGCATGTGTCGAAGCCCTGATATTGGGGATAGAGGCAGCGAGAGAGCTCGGCGACTCTTCCCCATCCCCCCACGATTCTGGTGTAGGTCATTGCTGCACTGTGACATCCGTTGATTTTCACGTTGCTCCTCTTTTCTGTGCACAGATAAATGTTTGCGGAGGAGAGGTTTCACATCTCCTTCTGCTTCAGGGCTGTAACGAGACAAGCGAGTGTTAGAGAAAGCTGTTGGGGATTTAGAGATGTGTACTTGAGACAAAGCATGCAGTATGAACCAAAACCCTCGCCACACGTACCTGGAGAGTTTGGTTGTATTGCGTGTAGAGCCAGATTTGACCCTGCCACCTTTTGACTGTGTGCCCTATAAAACAATCATTATAGAAATATGTTTTTGCCTTGAAATATATGAGTACATATCCCAGAACACATCTTATACAAGGACATTCATTTAGACATGATCTCTTTTTAATGTACAAGGATGCTGAACACTCACCTTCTGCAGTGTTGTCACTGTGTCCTTATCCTGACCTGGCCCTGGGAGGCCATTTTTCATCTGGCCCACTGCTTTCTTCATCTTGTTACCTTTCTTTGAACTGTGGAAACATGATAGCGGTTAGTCAGGTTCCCCTCTAACGTACGTATGTCTGAGAAATTACACAACACCTTTAGTTTAATCGTAAATGTGTTACTGTAAAATGAGGCTAACCTGGTTACTGGTTCGCTGTTTTCAGTATGTTTTACTCGAATCTTCTCTTTGGAGACGACGCGTTTCAGTGTCGTGGATGCTGTGCGCTCCTGCATGATGGGCCCCATGTTGCAGGTCGCCAGTAGGAATGTTGTTTTGTATCCAGCACTAGCAAATGACACGGTAGCTAAAGAGCCCAACCGACATTTCGGATCATACACTCTTTTCTGAGGATGGGGCTAAAAACACCCATTTTCTCGAAAGTGCTGCAATGCATCATGCGCAGACAGCCGATGCAGGTTAAAGTCGTCCTTCTATTTGCCGTCGACTCGCCTCTCTGTTGAATAACAATGCAGCGACTGTTTTTAACGACGTGTTGTCAGCAGACGTGCCTCTTTTAAGACTGTCATCCTCCTTGCTATTACAAATGTAAGGCGGTCCGTCTAACAGCACATACGCTTTGTTTGGCTCTCTGTCCCAGTCTCAGATTGGTTTGTTTACCTGCTGCTGACTGGCTCGCTGCTTGGGTCCAACTGGGCAATACAGATGCATTGTGGGAGTTGGAGTGAAGTCAAACTAGCCGCTTTTCCAAACGAAATATCCAAACCCTCTCTGAGGATACTAGTTACTTTTGGAAAGTAATGCACAAGACAGGAGCGACAGAGTCAACGCTAGATTTTGGGGGAAAAGAGTTAAACCACTGCACAAAAACGTTCCTTCTGATCTGAAATTACTCAATGTCCCATAACAGTCTGTGACGTTTTGGTCCGTGTGAAGCTTCCTGATAACTGCGCGCATATTAGCTGATCGCCATGGAGGACATGCATATGTGTCTCAGAGTTGGGAAAATGTAAAGCACTTAGATCAGGTAATGTGACTACAGCCAACAGCGGGCACTCTGTGACTCACGGGAACGCGCAGTTCTAACACATACTAATTTTAATGGAGGATCTGACGCTTCACCCTGCAGCTTAGATGTAGCTAACGCTTCATGTATATGGTGAGTTGAGGTTGAGTCTTGTTTTATTAAACCACGTTGTTAAAGGCAGATTGAGTAAAGCGTAAATGTACTGCTCAAAGACAGAAATGGGCTGTAGGTATTCATGCACGTACTCCCAGAGTACACGCCCACTATCTTTCTAACTGTTTCTGTCATATCATGTTAACACAACAGTTCTTTTCATATTTGCAGCACAACAACATATACCTTCATTATTCAATATTGTTACAACTCTGTCATTAGATCATGCTTTGGATAAGAGTTTGTTTTAGGGATGATTGTGACATAATACTAATAAATAATGCTTAACAGTTTTTCTTTCAGGTGAGCAGGACAACATGAAACAGAACATGAAAAGAGGGTGGTTTATTGGACATGAGAGGATTCCCCTTTCCCAGGATGAGACTCCCAGCTCTTCCAGCAGTGTCTCAAGGCCCTGCATTACTATCAAAGTGACTGAAATGCTTCAAGCTGACAAACCTGGTGCTGCAAAGAAGACAATTCCAATCCGCCCCCCGACTCCCAGAGTATCTCTGACAAAAGCACCAGAGCTTCATCGAAGTCTATCCTGCGAACCCATGCCTAAACCCATCATCAGACAGCGATCCCACTCTCTGCCTTCCACCGCAGAGAAGAAGAAGCAATTCAGAAATGTTGGCGTACGGTTTGTTGACTCTTTGGGGCTCGACCTGGAGGACATAAAGCTTTTCAAATCTGCCGATCATCCATCTGTACCGCATCATGTTGCCTTTAGATTGTTGATGGGTGCAGAGTTGGCGGATGGAAAGCATCTTGAGATATCTCTGCCATACTTAAAGCCAGTTTTTGCCCAGCAACCTGGTGACCAGCAAGGATTCCTGCATCGCCTCCATGAGCAAAAAGTGTGCCTGGAGAGAGTCTTGTGTTTTGAACTGTGTGTTATCGGAATCACCCAGGTCCTCAATATGGACTTTGAGAAAGATGTCATAGCTCGTTATTCATTTACAGAGTGGAAGAGCAGCTCAGAAACTAAAGCCCATTGGGTGTCCACCAAAGCCTGGGAAGGAGGAGAGGGTCAACTCACTTGTGATACCTTTCGTTTCCACCTGCCTGTTCCTCCATTCCTGCATCCGGGAGCAGTGTTACAGTTTGCCATTCAATACAAAGTCTGTGGGACTGAATATTGGGACAACAATAATGGAGAGAATTATAAGTTAGTGTGCCATAACTACAAGCTTATTGTGCCCAAAGAATGTGAGGATAGCATGGTGCACTTCATTTAGGGTGGTGACTAAAGGTACAACTTACATTTAGAGCACTTTATGACTTTACTTTTGCCAGATAAACCTATTGTATATGAGTAACCGCTTTTGACATATAATATTAATTTTGGAGACTGCAGGCGATATCTTTGAATCGAATGAGATTCAATAAGAACTGACAACTCTGGAAAAACCAAGTCAGGTTGCACACTCATGCACCTGAAACTAACTTAAGTGCCACTGTTATACTTTTGGGGTTCCTTTTTAAAAATTGCACTCTATTATTTGATCTTTGCAGCTGATTTTTAGCCAATAGAAGTGAAACCCACTTAGCAATATTAAATGAATGCATGTCAGTCCACCATTATCTAGCTGGGTTTCTGACTTGGATTATCAGTTTATACATTGCAGGAATTTTGTCTGCAAAACAAATTGCTCTGTATTCAGAGTTTATTTTTGTCAAACCAAATGCCATAACCATGCAATAGATTAATCAGAAATGAACGCATATTTTGTTTAACAATAAAGCACAATTCCACATAATGTTCAGCTTGTGTTGATATGTGTAGGGTCTATTATTTCCTGTAGCTTATTTAATAGTCTCGAACATATTTTCCATGTATGCAGGTATGCCATTTAAATTGAAGAGTAAGCATACATAGTGTTGTTTATGTTTTTATTACAGGTTTTAAATGTTATAGGTGTTGACAATGCTGATAAATGATTGTTTAAATTAAATATAAGTTTAGTCATTTCAAAAATTAAATCGTATCAATTTAAAATTAGGGGTAAAATAATAAATAATATTGTTTATTGATGGATCAATACAAAATGTTTGAATATTATAAATAAACAGTGTCATTTAATTTTGAGTACACTTTCCCTACCAAAATACCGTTATGTTTTATGAAAGTCATCCTCGACACACAAGGTACACACACAACTGGACGAACTGTAGAGGTGACTGCTGGGCGACCTTTCTCGCGCATGCGCGATAAATGTAAAAATATTCGCGCGTTTTGCGATGGAGCTATCAAAACTGTCAAACAAATAAAGATAAATAGTCATTATGTTATGTTACTGGGCGACATTTGACATAACGGTAGGTTACGTTACGAGATGAATAAAATACCTTAATTATTCAATGCCCACAGAACGTTAACGATGGCAACGAGCGTTAGCTAGGAGATGTTATATTAGCTAGTAGCATTAGCCGCAGGTATCTTTAGATTATACTTTCCCAGAGCAAACTATAGAGTCGTGTAGTCACCATTAGGACAATATGGTAAACGTCATAGTGGTATAGCTTATGGAAAACCTCTGTAAACAGTAGTTAAATAGCTTGTGTAGGTTTACGTCACTAGCATTGAACAACTGTAAATAAGGTAAGCTAGTTAACCGTTAGCTAACTGTTCACTTTCATATCAGCTCGGTTGAGTTTCCAAAGTCACTCGTTCTTAGCTGGTAATAGATTGTTATTACTGTCCATGGAGTTTCATAGATACGACTTACTAGTTCAAAAATTACAGTTATGTACAATAAGTACAATCCTGGCGTTATTATTGACAGCTTGATGCTGATGGTGTATCTTTACAGTGTTTCTGAAGACAGCAGAGGTCAGGTTGCAGTAGCTCTATCTCGGAAGACAACATGGCACCGGCGCAGGACACTCAGGTGGGAATGGAAAACTTTAAAAAAGCTTGTCAACATCCATATCACTTCACGCAATGTCACTTAAATAGTTGTTGTTGCACGTAGTGGTGTAAAGTAATCGTTGATGAACCCTTTTCATGTGCAGTTAGAGAAAGTCGTTGATGAGGTGTTGAAGAGTGGGCAAGTCCAAGCCCTCAATTTATTCTTGCAAAGGAACATTGGTGAAGGGACCACCATAAAATGTTCCCAACAGTTTCTCACCAAGTTGGATAAGCTTGTCAGCAGGGTAAGATGTAGCCCAGCACACTCACTAACATGCCATGGTGATATGTTGTCTGTATGTTTAATGTAACCACATCTATATTGTTTATGTAGAGTTTGGATGAAAACGATTCAAAGTCAGCCAGTTTGGGTCTCACTATCCTCTACAAGTGTGGGAAAAACCTAAAACGACCTGGTGGTCGTCAGGGACTGTCAGGAATAATCGCTCAAGGCCTGGTCAAAAAGATAAGTGAACGATAAAATACAGACTCACACTGTTAGTGCTGTATGAGCTATTGCTTTAGTCAGGTGTATATTAAACCTGTTTTGTGCACATGGTGCAGTGGTTTGAGAAATGCAGGCAACTATGGATCCAGTGTGGCCCAAAGTGGGATGAGACCTTGTTCAACCTCTCTGAGGACTTCTTTGATGCCTTGTTGGTGAGCTGATTTGTTACAGTAAAACATACTTTGTATTACAGAACAATATACCACTCATGTTAGTGTCCATAATGTTAAACTGATTTATTTTCTGTCTGTTACAGGTTGTTCATGAAGCCTGCAAAGAGGGTACGTTTGTACATTTGTAAAATATCTGGTTTTGTCAGTTCAATGAGCCATGTGTAGTATATTCTACTTGTATTATTAAATGTTTAAAAGGTTTATTATTCATTAGTTTAATATTGAAGTCATTGTCTTCTATAGTATACCCAACAACGTTCATGATGACAGTTAGTAAGTAACATATTTAGCTTTGTCTCTATTCACAGTATGGCTGTCCCCCCTTGTTTTTTTGCAGGAACACATCAAATCACAGAGTCCTTTCTGTATCCTGTTGGTGAATTGGCAGTAGACCCCAGAATCTACATCCTGATCCAAAAAGAGGTTTGAAATGTTTTCCAATAACCAGGTATTTGGAAGAGCAATACAACAGTTGGTCATGTATTTGCTCGTAAATCAACTTGCTTACAATGTTCTGACAGGCAATCCGCAAATTCAACTTAATTCTGGACAAGATCCCTGTGGAGTTTAAGAAAGAGAGAAAGATCCTTACGTCTCAGGATGCCTCAGATATCATGTATGTATTGGGAGTATCATTCATTTTTGCTCTTTTTTCACTATAACACTCAAATGTTTACTTGTTCATTATATTTTGACAGGACCAAGCTGGCTGGTCAGATATTGAAGGGAGGTGGTAAGTAGGAGTTATGCATAGTATCGTCGCTCGAAACTCTGGACCATACATAGACACAACAAATGTACAACGCAGTTTGTTTTTGTCAGATTACGACCTGCAGACAGCCCTGATGGAGTCCTTGTGCAGAATGGCTACTCCTGGCCAGAGGAAGGAACTGGCTAATCGATGGTTCAGCATGGAGCATGTTGCCAGTGCTTTTGTCAAAATCCAGGATTCTGAGTTTGAGACGGTAAAAGCAATTTATCACCTTTGTCTCTCATTTGCATTTACAATCATGAGTGGGAATTATTTCGTATAATATTACAACAGGAGTTCAGCTACACAGAATTTTAATATAAGATTGTGTGATTTCAGGATTGTCGCAAGTTTCTGAACTTGGTGAATGGGATGCAGGGAGACAGCAGAAGGTATACGAATCCCAGAGCTCAGTAACTCCAAAGACCCTTAGAGATAGGAATAATGTAATTGATCTGTTATTTCATACCCTTTACTCTAGCACAGTGAGAGAATGAAAAAGATGTCTTCCTCTTAACTCAGTGATATCATTTACCCATAGAATAAGCCATTTTCTAATTCTGTTCCTTTTTAACTTTTTCATTAACCTCTAAATACAAACAGTATTTGGTGAACCTTGACAGAACGAAGTTAGGGAAGACATGCAGTGTCAGATGCACATTTGAATAATATTTGTCTCTTTCTACTATAGAGTGTATTCCTATCCCTGTTTGGAGGTCTATTTGGACAAGAATGAGGTAAGTATCACCAGAATCAGAAAAATAATAGAAAACAATAACAGAATTTGTCTGTCCACGTTTGCCTTCTTGGTGTCATTAACCTTTCTTTTACAATGTAGTCCTAAGTGTATTCACAGATGTGTTGATAGGGTTGTGTTTATGTTGTCAGCTAATGATGCCTGCTGATGAGAAGCTTGAAGAATTTTGGATCGACTTCAACCTGGACAGCCACAGCATTTCCTTCTACTTCTCTTTGGGTGATGAAGAAGCACAGGTACCTCACAAGAATTCCTGAAAGTGATGATCAAAAACGGCAACATTTACAGAATCAACACTAAATGGACAGTTTACGTAGGGCTGCTCGATTATGGCAAAAATCATAATCTAGATTATTTGGGTCAATAATTGTAATTGCGATTATTAAATGCGATTATTCATTGACTTTGAAAACATCAATTTATTGGAGAAAGAAAATGTGAACCGTATGTTTTTAACAGTTGATTACCCTGAACTTTAAGTATAATTCAACTGAAAATAAATAAATATATATACCGTATATATATTATAACAACCAAAAACAAAGTAATAATAAAAAAACAATCGTTTTATTTCGATTACATTGTTTTCGTAATCGTTGCAAGCCATAATCGTAATCGCGATTAAAATAGGATTAATTGGGCAGCCCTAAGTATACTGTACGTGTTAAAGCCTAACAGGAAGATATGTCTTCTTCATGCAGGAGAGCCAGTGGGAAACAATATGTATCAATGAGAATGAAGTCCAAAGCTACACTGTTAAAGGTAATCAAAGCACAAACTCTACATATTTATTTACTTACCCAGATAGTCAATACATCTGATTTGTATTATGATATTCAATGATTCCTAGATTCTTAAACCATAGTATTTTCATTCGTGAAGTAAATTGATAGAAACTAAATAAGCTTAATAGATTATTTAAAAGCACAAAACTTTAGGAAGATGACATCACCTTTTGATTTTGATTTGACTGCAAATGTCTTACATATGTGTGTGTGTGAGAGTTGAGTATGTCTGTGTGTATTTTTATTCCAGAGGAGGGCAAGACAAAAGTCCTGCATTTGAAGTTGTCGGAGGTGGTGGTCGTGGGTGCGGTGGAGGGCTCCAGCCTCACCATCCACTTCAGCTCCTCCCTGGACATCCTGCAGGCTGCTCGTACGGTTTATGGACACAGCAAGAGCGCAGTAAGTCACGGCTTGTTTACTCCATCTCATTGGCCACAATGTGAATAGGAATATTCTGCTTTCTTTGACACCAAAATACAAAACAGTAAAAGTGTAGTGTGTTGGCAGTATGTATTAACAACCGTGTTTCCCTTGCAGGGATTTGTGGGGAAGTCAGGCATATCTGTAGTCAACACTACGGTTAAAATACAAATGGAAGATAGCATCTCCCAGGTAAACAGTCGTCTGTTATCATAATGCTGTGGATATACAGAAGTCACGATGTATTTAACTGGAGACTGCTGGGGCGACGGCTTATGTGGTCTAAACTATATTCTGCATATTATGTGTTTTTTGTGATCAATGTCGATCAAATTGTCGTTATACAATGTGCAAAGCAGCATGACAGCTTTGATGCATTTGTGTGTGTATGCATGCTGCTCTCCATGCAGGTTGTTCCAGAGAGTCAGATGTCTCTTGGTGAAAGTGAGAAAAACACTGCTCCTTACTTACCGACCCCAGCTGCACCTTTACAGGTGAAACAGTTTTGTACTTTTTTTGGTACTTAAAAACATAGAGGTTTGTCCAAGACAATCACATTCAGTTCACTGAGCTCATAAAGATAGAAAACAGGCTTTCCAGGTTCTGAAAATAGTTACTATTATATTATCTTCTGATTGGCCCAGGAAAATTAAACTGATGTTTAGATGAAACTGTATTTTTCCAGTTATTAAACTTTTTTGTATAGAAGGATTTAATTTGATGTCAAAGTACACAAAATAACACCGCTATGTTCTTCTGCCTTCAGAAGATTACTCACCATTTGTTTTTTTTTGGAAAATAAATATAAGGATACGTAAGATGACAAATAGGATGGTAGAGTAGTTACAAATTACATTTGGACCACATTTCTACCATCCTTTACTATAAAGCCACATAAAAAGAAGGCATATTACCCAAAAGTGTAATTATTGGTTGAGGTTCTGTGGATCTTCAGCCTTAAAAACTATCAGTCAAGGCCAGTAGGGGGCGTAGAAAGCAAGGGAACCAATCCTTTGGCTGGCCGCTATCCTAGACCTTCTATTCATATTGATGGCAGTATTTCCTTATTTTCATTCTTTCAGTATTCCTGTTATCTTTAATGTGTTTTATTTTAATATTCTTTTATTTTTTTCTTCCAGCTTGTTACTCCTACCAGGAGGAGGTTTTCAGAGTCGACCACCTTCATCTGCAGTGGTGCAGGAGGAAGTGTGCATGATGCTAAGTCCCTCTCTGCGGTCCTGTCATCAAGTATGTGTCAACAAATATTGTCCTGAATTGCTTTCACACCAGTTGATGGAATGGTCCTGAAATGTCTTGAAAGTTAAAAGTTGACATACTTTAAAACGATTCAAATGGAATTGTAAATTGTTGATATACATTTTTTTTTTTTTGATGAAAGTAGAGTTAATAGTACAACATGTAAACATTTATTTTGCATTATATATCCAATCCTAAACTTTGTCATCACATGTTTCTTATTACAGGGCTTTTTGAGCTTTTTCATGTCAAAGACGAATTAGCAGTGACATGTGATCAAGGTTGTAAGATTTAACAGCTATGCATCAGACAGTCATAAAAGATCCTCTTAGGTTACATCTAGTGATAGGTGATGTTAAATCAAAGAAAGATGCTTTCATTCTCTATTTCTTACGTTGTGTTTGTCCACAAAATGTTAAAGCAAGGTTTGTCTATTCAGCTCCAGGACATTGATCTTTCCCCCCCCCTACCTTTTAGACAATTCCGCCAAGGGTAAAGGGAAGCCGTCTCTGGAGATGGTTCGTTCGTGTGACAGGAAAGGTGACTCTTACCTCGGAGAGCTCTGGACGACTGCTAAGACCTCCAGTAATGGCACAACACCTAACAGTACAATAACAGCAACAGGTGGCATGACAAAGCAGGTATGGCACGTCCTGAATATTCTCCTTGCAAGCCCAAAATGTGATTTTCTTTTTAATTTCCTCTGGTCTGTTTCAGAGTGAATCATCTCAACAGAGCAGAGTTTCCAAACTTTCCATGAAGAATAATGTTGGATTGGATTTACACAAAAAGGTAAAATACCAAATGAATGTTTAAGGGTATTGGTGCTAACCTGCTTTTCAAACATAATCCCTCTTCTGATATGGTGCAAACTATTATCACTCTCCTACATTTGTTGTCTTTCCTTGTCCTACAGAACATACCACTGGCAAAAGCAGTTGAAATGGTTCTAGCTGGACAGGGAGAAGAGCAGTCTCTTGGTATGAAATGCTATACTGACCTAGACGTTAGCTTAGCCAGGAAATACAAATATTGTTGTTCTACCAAGATTCTTGAACCCACCATTGATCTTTTTGCTTACAGATCCTAATTTTGTTCCTGACAGCCAACCCAAAACTGGGAAAAACCTGTAAGAACTGTAAAAGTCCTCCATACTGTTATTTTAATTATATTTATACTGCTATCAGAGAATGTGATGCTCTGAATGGTAATGTTGTTTATATGTGGGCTTTATACAGTATGTTTGTATAGAGTGTACATTAACATTTATTTGTTCAAATTGCAGATCCCTTAACTGGAGCAAACTCTCCGTTTCTGAAATGCTAATGATGCCAACACAGAAAATAAATTATCTGCCAAGAAGTGGTAAGTCCTCAAATATCTTGACTATCTACAAGAAACCAAATGTTTTGCATATCTAGTTACACACATATTAGCAAGTACACAAAAAGTCATCAAATGTTTTTTTTGTTTTTGAAGTAATTATATTAAATGATTTCTTCTCTTTAGAGCCTCGTTCAAGTTTGGCACAGCAGCAGGACCGCCCCTCCTCAGCTCAGAGGTTTTCGGTTTCAGACAAACACAGCCAAAAGCAGCTCCATAGTGAACTCACCCAGCGCCTGCAGCAGGTCCTCGGGGAGAGCAACCAGGACCCTGCACCACAGGAGCCTGCTGCGGCACAGAGGAAGATGTCTGATATTAAAGACCATGCCAAAGGCAGACGCACTGCAGACCCGAGTGCTTCAACGCTGTGTGGTCCCAAAGAGCAGCAGGCCCACAAAAATAGCCTGGCCAAAGGGAAGAGCAAACACCAGATGTCCTTGCAGGAAGATGCCGCTCCAGTCAAAGCTCCGGCCAAGGCTCTGATGAAGGCCTCCACAGCCAAAGCTCTGCAGAAGAGAGATCCATCGAATGTTAAGGATAAAACCAGTAACGCCCTTTCAAGCAAAGAGAAGGTATACATTCTGTGTAAGTTTGCTGTTTGTTCTAATGTAGTGTATTGTGATCTCACACCTACTTTTCCATGCAGAGGGATGCAGAGGTCACAGGCAGCATGGTGAAGCTCATCTCTAGCCGTTATGAGATGACCCCCAAATCTTCAGTAAAAGAAACTGCAGCAACAATCCCTAAGAGCTGGATCCCTTCTGTTGTCAACAGGTACATTTAATTTTTTTTAATTACTTTACATTACATTACAGGACGTGTCCTCTAGGGGTGTAACGGTTCACAAACATTTCGGTTCGGTACGTACCTCGGTTTTTAGGTCTCGGTTCGGTACGTTTTCGGTACAGCAGAAAAAATTATCAGAAAACATAAAATATATATATATTTTTTAATTATTATTAAACTGTGAATAATGTATTCACTCAAATAAATACAAAATATAATAAAATAAACATTAAGTTGCAGCATTTCGATGAACTGAAATAATCTGTATTTGAACTTTACTGTATTAGTACCTAAGCAGCCAGTTTGACATTATGACTTGCTTGTCATTGTATTTTCATGTTTTTAATTTTTTTTTTAACTTGTCCACATTGCTTGCCGAAAGGGCAGATCTGCTGGCACTAACAATGTCTCACCCTGAGAACACCCTCTCGCTAGGGACAGAGGTAGCAGATACAGCCAGGTAGCGCTTTGCTAACATGGCAACATAAGAATATTTGGCGTTTTTATTAGCTTTGGCTCGGTCTGAACTTTTTGCGAGTGGTGGAGGCTTAAATGCTAGCGGGAGTTGGGTTTGCACTTCAGTCTTTTTTCTTTTGGTACCGGTGATATTCACGTTTGGGTGATGCCTTTTCAAATGAGTTTGCAAGTTTGATGTATTGCCAGCCGCGTAACCAATTTTAGTTGAACAATGCCGACAAAAAGCCTTGGTTCGGTCCACCTGTCTTTGTCAGTCATCCTTGCTGCGAAACCAAAATGTTCCCAAACCGGAGACTTCAATGATGCTGGAGGATTTTCGAGCTCAACTTTCTCTGCGTTCGCCATTTCGACAGTTCCTCAAATTACTGACTAAATTTGAACGCATCCCTGTGACCAGCTCTCATAGTATGCCTCTCGTCCAATGAAATGACTTGGTCGCTCTATGACGCGTTGAACCCAATGTCAGCAAATTACTCTGAATGCTGCGACGCAGCACCTGAGATTACTTCCAAAAAGTTGTTCACTTTCTCAATTTTTTACGTTTAACGTTATATTCGTTCGGTACACTTCAGTACACACGTGTACCGAACCGAAGGGCGGATACCGTTACACCCCTAGTATCCTCCTGATGTTGTAAAGCGTGTATCTGCAGCAGCAATGTTTGCAGTGAAGGACAGTTTGTTATCTAGGGTTAATTAAATGAACAAATCACTGTCATAACTTTGCTGCTTATGGAATGTGTCTTTGTTACAGGCCTATCTTCAATATGAGCTGGTTATTGACTGCTAAAGTAAGGGATCATTACTTCATCAATGGTGAGGAGTTCCATTAAGTGCTGCTTGATTGAATAAAGATGATCTTTATCTGCTATAGAAGGACGAGTCTGGAACTGTAAGCCTCATGAAGTCCCACAGCAAAACCACAACAAATACTACTCGGTAATTTGATTCAATACTTTAGATACATTAAGTCATTTCTGTGGCTTTCAGTGCATTTAAGAATGTAATAATGCCTTTTTTTGTGTTGCACAGAAAGGATGTTTTTGCATTCAACACTGATGCACCATTGAGTGCTGGGGTAAACAAATGATTCATGTTAAATATTTGATATCTTGAAAAACCTGCATCAACCCTCAGTTGAACCCAGATATAATGCATCCAGTATATCTGGGTACTTGTCACTTTAATGCTTAAAGTCCTTGTTATTGTTCTTTAGGGAAATAACAAAACCCTCTCCAGCACGTCTTTCATATCAAGGAGGTAGGTCTGCCAGATGAGAATGGACTCGTGCTACAGTTAACTTATGTTAAGATTTGTTATTAACAACTGTCTCATTTATATTCCCAATATCTATTGACAGTGGCATCCAGGACTCATCAGCACTGCCCAGTACAACCAAGAAAGCAGAACCTGTGGCAAAAGTATACTTTCATTTTACTGTAGTATATTATATTAGCTATAAAAAGTTGATGGTAGAGACACGACATGCTTGGTTTATTTGTGATTGTATACCTTTACACTTCTTTTTAGGCAAATATTTCTGCGGTAATCACAAAATTGAAATACACCATGGGCTTGCCAACAAACGTTCTTCCTCCCTGTCTCTCTCTCTCTATTTCTATCATTCTCCCTGTCTTCCACCACCTTGTGTGTTGCAGCAGAGGCGCCATGTGAAGAAGCATCTGTTCAGTGACACCGACACTGACTATGCCACGACAGATGTTAGCTGGCTAAAGGAATCAAACCGGAAACCCAAACCCAAAGTTACCACATACTCCAGGCAGGCGCCGGTCAAACCTAAAGCGGTGTCTCTTCATACTCCATGTAGGCCTTTACAGCCACACATTCACGCTGCTCTTAACTTGGAATTTATTACATTAAGACTAACTTTTAATATTTGAAGACTTTGTATATGTTTTCCACTTTTTAGAATGAGTATTTTCATATAAAAAGGGTTTTCTTTCATTACAGATGAATCACCAGGTTTACCCCTACCCTCTAAACAACCTGTCAAGGGCACTTCCAAACTGAAAAAGGTAAGCCAGTATTGTTTTTGGTTCGGTTTTCAAAGGTACATTGTGTAGGATTTGGCAGCAACTAGCATTCAATCAAGTCATGCACTATCCCTTTCAGCCACAGTATGCCATTGTTGTTTAATCAGCAGAAGCCTGAGGTTATCAAGAGAGTGGAGCAGCGGAAAAAGACATCAAAGCCTCTAGAAGCAGCAGCAGCACCCGAAGCAGCAGCAGCAGCACCCAAAGCAGCAGCAGCACCCAAAGCAGCAGCAGCACCCAAAGCAGCAGCAGCAGCAGCACCTAAAGCAGCAGCAGCACCCAAAGCGGTAGCAGCAGCAGCACCTAAAGCAGCAGCAGCACCCAAAGCAGCAGCAGCAGCACCCAAAGCAGCAGCAGCACCCAAAGCAGCAGCAGCAGCAGCACCCAAAGCATCAGCAGCAGCACCTGAAGCAGTAGCAGCAGCACCCGAAGCAGCAGTAGCAGCAGCAGCACCCAGCAGAGCTCAAGCAGCAGGCAGGAGGCCCAGGAGAACTGCAGCCATCTCTACCAAGAGCTACAGGGATCCAGACACTGATGACAGCCAGTCAGAGGCAGAGAAACCTCTGTCTCCCGAGGCAAACACATTTCCATATATATTACTTTCATTTCCATTTTCACATTTAGTACATTTCATCCTCTTTTGAAATATTACTGAACAAATAACATCATTTGTGTTCTAATAGAGTAATGCGTGTGACTAGGTTTGACCTGATCAGAACATTTGATTTCCAAATATTGTGGATCTGCCAAAAACAATTGCCAGTTTGGAATCTTGTTAATTAAAGGAATGCAACAGACCAGTAGTATTAAACTCGTTAGGCATTACAATGAAGCCTATGTCTTAACTCCAAATAATACATCCATTAATGAGCCCGTCTTTGATCCAGTCTAAGCAGTTACATCCCTTGCTACCCAGTAACATTGATAAGACATTTGTTTCAATATTTGGTGTTTTATCCTTAACAAACACATGCTTGGTGTTACTTTTTTAAAGGAAAATATGTGAAAATACTAACAAACATTTTGTAGTTGTAGTAGTAGAAGTAGTAGTAATAGATCCATAAAGTTGTTCCTCATCCCACGCACACAAGCAAAACCACCAGGAGCCATTGGGAGCACACAGTCGACTGTTTTGCACCTAATGTAAATGTATTTTAGAAAGAAGGCAGTTAATTAGAGTGCTGTTGCAAATAGACTGAAATCATACTGTCTTTGTTCCCCTAATAATAGTACTCCTCCACTAATCATCTGGAGAAAGCTGAGAAAACCCACAACGCTGCCCAAGTGAAGAAGAAAAGGACTGCCAGCAAACAACCAACCAAAAGCTACAGGAAGCCAGAAAGCAGCGAATCAGAGTCGGAGCTCGTGGCACTGCAGCCACCCAATTCCAAGGTAGAGGTCGTTCGGTTGATGTGTCATGTTGTGATCAAGCTATATCTATTTTGCATGGCATAAAGCACCTGTCTGAATATATATATATGAAATCATATTTGTATTACCACATGTTAACTCTTTGCTTTATGTGACTTTAATTTGTATTTGATTAAAGCCCTAGCAAATATATCTAGTGGACATGTGTAAGGAGGCATCTATCTTTCTAGAATGATTAAAGAGTCACGTTAGCACTCAAAGTGAACGCAGACGGATGTAGCTGTTCTCCAGGCATCTTAAAGTTAGAGCTTGTGTTTTTGAAAGAAAGTAATACACTGGCAGGAAAATAAAAAGGGCCTGAACACAATTAGTATATTGGCAGACAATGACCAAGAAAGGTTCGGCCACGGGCAATCTTTTTTTTCAGAAATCCACACAGACGTACTCTCAAACTACTCTGAGATCTGTAGGCTTAACAAATCTGTTTAGCCTGATGGCGCTGCATTAATAGTAGACTGTTGCAGAATATTTCCCATCCCTTTTTGGGTTTTCTGCCAACAGAAACATATTGAAGGCCAGCAGGGGAAGGTGGAGAAGAGCCGTTTAGAGGTTCCAGAGGTGAAGAAGAGAAAAAACACCTCCTCTGAGCAATCCACAGATACACACCAGAGACTGGACAGCAACAAGCAGTCAGATCTGAAAAAGCCATCTGGTTCGAAGGTGGGAGCCCAGCTCTATTTGAGTAATTTCAGCGTGCTTTTTGAAAAGTATAAGGCTATATAAATAAAAACATGCTTTACATTTTTCATCAATTGCTAGTAAAAGCATTAAAAACATTCCAAAAGCTGTTTCAACTCAAATGTAAGCACATAGCTGTATATGTTTATGTATAGCAAATGGTGAAAAATATCAAGATGTTACTTTTTAACTCTGAAGCTGCGAATAAGCCACAGTCTTGAACTTGAACATTCACATTGTGGTTCAGAACGGCTTTCATGCTTGTTGACATATAACAGAGACACTTTGCTTTTCAGGAGTTGCGGCCTAAGAATGTTCTTCCGGAAACTCCGAAGTTTAACAATAAAAATTACGCCCATGCCAAAGATCAGATGAATGGAGTGAAGGATTCCTGGGCGGCCCGCCAGACCTCTTTCTGTCCGTCCCCTCCTCTGATCGAGAGGATGAGATGTAAGAGTGGAAAGTTACTCACCAAAAGTTAGATAACAGTCATTTGACATCAGCCTGTGTCATAGTGATTCAAATGATAAGCTAACTCCATCACAGTAGCCATATATTACTGATACTTCTGGAACTAGTTTCCCTTTATTTAAGTATTGTATAGCTATATAGTGTTTGGTTTTCACTCAGTGTAGCCATGCTGCATGTTTCCTTAACCAGCTCAAACCTTTGGAGAGGATTCACCTGGTGGGGGGGGGCTGACTTCGTCTCAGTTAAGTCCCCATGTGGCCTTAAAGTTAAGCCCTGTGGTCAAAAAAGAAAAGAAAAATCAGTTTACATTTTAAGACAAGAAGACAGATTTGAATTTCTGAAGGTCTGAACACGTATTTAAAAATATTTCTGACCCAAAACCCCAACGTTTTGCACCTATTGTATTTAAGAGATTTGCTTTGCCTGTTTCAGTCATGAGATATTTTGTGTTAAGCTCTGAAAAATGTGCAAAACATAATGTGTGTACTGGAAGATGTTCCCACTAGAGGAATTTGTACTTTTATCTTTATAGAGAAAGATTTAAAACAGTTACATAAATGACCGTATTGCTCTCCAACCTTTTAACTGTAAATTGATATGAAGAAAAGCATGTATATATTGACCTTATACTCTGTCCAACTTCTGAGGCCAGCTGCTTGAACATCTGTGTTTAATTTGGTCCCTCACAGCTGCCGAGAGGTCAGCCCCAACCTTCGGTTTGACCTGCTCCCCTCTCCTCACCCCGCTGGGATCCCCACTCCCTGCCTCCCCTGAGCCTCCCTGCGAGGACACCCCCTCGCCAATCCTGCTGCTTCCCAAACCTCGCTCTACACTCAGCAGTAAAGGGACCTTCAGGCTCTCCTCTTTCTGCAGCGTGGATAAGAAGCACAGATCATCCAAGACTCACTCGGTCCAGTCTGTACGCTCTCTCTCTTCACTCAGCCGCAAAGGTCAAACAACCAAAGGTCAAACCCCCGCTGCAGGTTTCACCATTGGACCTCGTGCAGCAGAGGTAAAACAGCACCTCTCTGACACCTTATGGAGGTCACATGGCCGTATATGTATTTCGTGTTCAAGTTGACAATTACATTTTTAACGTGGCATAATACCACATTCTCACTTTCACCCAAATGATATAAACACTAGCTGCGCAGTGTAGCAAAGAAAATGTACTATAAGTCATTCTCAACTGGACTTATTATCTTTGCAGAATTTCAACTACAAACTTCTTATTCATCAGTTGCGATGACTGCTGGGTTTTCTTGGTAGTTAACATCTTGGAGTGATTCAAAGACACACCTTTACACTACATAGAAGTTATTTACGTTATGCCACAGTCACGTGAGATTCACGAGAGTGACTTGAATGGAGGTGTGGATTATTACATAGCTTGAGGCCTTCTTAACCAAGAATTCAAGTGAGTATGACTATGACCTAAGCATTGCTTAGAGAACTGACAGCTGCTCTCAGGGGGTGGATGTGTGTAACCATTAGTCTGAAGTGGCTATTTAAGAGTTTCAACTTCCCCAGATAAATACATTAAGTAATTAAGGATCAAATGGTGGAATTGAACATGATGATCCGAATGATTAAGTTGCATGATTAAAAGGACCTATTTAACTCCAGACAGAGCAGATAATAGCACTGCAACACTTCATCTGTGCCTCTTAATGCGTTGCTGGAAATGTCTGTTCTGTCCCTGATCTCTGACAGCCATGGTGATTAGACACCCACTAAGTGAGTGTCCATACTCCTTCTTGTCCATCATTTTCTCATCACTTTCTGTCCCTCTTCATTCTTTTATTTGTTTCCAGATAAGTTCAATCCAGCAGAGTCTGCATTCAGCGCCTCCATCGCCTTTGTCTCCGTCCGCTCGGCCCCTGTTGACATCCACCTTCCTCGAGCAGGAGAAGCCCCCCATGTCTTCTCCTCCTCAGTCTACGATCCCTGAAGTCACCGTCAGCAGCCGTTATGGCTTCAGTAAAATGTCTTCAGTATCCTGGGTTTCCAGCCAGTCGTCCACTAAGTCATCAGTACTCACCAGCCGAGTTAAGGAGAGCCCCGATGACAGCCTGGCTGTGTCTCATAAAAGAGAGGTATTGCTTTACCACACTTCATGTTTTATGATTGCTTGATTCTAATTAGATGGATACATGGACTCACTGATAACAGCAATGAAAGTCCACTAACTGCTATTGTGATTTTGAATAGTTTTAACCAGTTTAACAAATGGCTTTTGCATTACTGTCCATCCTGACAGAAAACACCATCTTCAGACCGAGAACGAAACTCTGAGCAGCTTCGTATCTCAGGTAAAATACCATCTGTGTTTAACTTTTTGTTGTATTATCCAGTTGCTACATACTAACCTCTCAGCTAGGTCCCCCCCACGCGTAAACGCCAACGTTTTAATTCACTATAAAATGACATCTTATTAAATAGAGGATACGTCCCCTCCTGACCCAGAAAGCGACGCAGCTTCAAGTCCAGGTAATCTCACGCCTAGACTATCTGGCTGGTCTACCTGCATGTGCCCTCCGACCTCTGCAGTTGATCCAGAATGCAGCAGCTCGTCTGGTCTTCAACCTTCCTAAATTCTCCCACACCACGCCGCTCCTCCACTCCCTTCACTGGCTTCCAGTAACTCCTAGAATCCTCCTTCGACTCCACTTTGAGCAATAAAATGAAGAAGAAAAAAAAAGCACTTAGATACTAACTAAACACTTATATACTAACGAAGGACTGGCTTATCTAAAGTCAGTTGAGTAGCACTTGAAATGTTTTGGCTCTATGAAACCTAATGTACTTATATGATTCTGTTTTCTTCAAGGTTGTATCTTCTTGGTCGAATGCACTTATTGTAATCGCTTTGAATAAAAGTGTCAGCTAAATGCAATGTAATAGTCGTTATGGTAATGTGTTCCCTCTAATGGGGCTCCACGGTCAAATGAGAGTCTGCTTAAGAGGAAACCCCTGTGTTCTGAAACAGTTGTATACCGGGTCATTGGTTATAACAGATGGTTCTTTTTACAGGACCAGGTCGCAAGCGCCACATCTCATCGTCGAGTGATTCTGAGGAAGATGAGAAGGAAGAGAAGAAAAAAAGCAGGATCAGAGGGCAGCGCTCTCCTCGGATGAAACCGAGGAAGTTGTTCAAGTCCTGTAAGACGTATTCTTGACTGCCAGTGAGCCGCTGTAAAGTACATTTATTTTTTATTTCAGGCAGGAATAACATTTCCTACATTTCCTGGTAGAGGAACTTTTATTAAGGAATCAGTGCGTCTTGTCTGTCGAATATAAGTGCACATGCAAACCTGAAAAACAAGTTATTTTTGTGAAACTTAGTTATTAAGTTAAGGCCTCTTGATGGTACACATATTTCCTCATTGTTTCAACCAGACCTCATGGTCAGGTAATTTAGACGAAAGGGAATGTAGTCAAAGGATAATGCTTTCAAAGGTATCAAGGAAAGAATACAGAAGTGTATCAGAGAGAATAGGACTGTGAATAAAAGCACTCATGGCACAGGTACCCTAAATACTTCTGGGCGTGTTGTCCTGTGTTCTCTGAGACTGCCAGAAATCACAAAGCTGTTTTAAAATAAGATGTAATACTTACATTTAAAATACAATTTTAGATGTTACATTATACAAAATATAACAATAGTAGAGTAGACAAAAAAAGCTCTTTGATAGTTGTGTTTTCCTGGCCTTCTTTTTTGGTTTTAGAAGAACACACCGATTGCAACCTGTATATTTAAAATCTTATATATTTATTTTGTTGGGATGTTCACTCTAACCGATCAGTGTCTGCCTGTTACCTTTAGTCACTGGGATGTCTGCTGACGCTGAGGTGAGCCACGTGATGTCTTCTTCCCACACAATGAGCTCCAGTCACTGCTGGGAGGCAGAGAGGGGAGACGGAGATATGGAGGAGGAGGACTGCGACTTACCAAAGCTGGCTGTGAACCAGAGCAGCATGTTCCAGCAGTTCAGCAACGACCTGAAGAATAAATTCAAGGTTGGACACACACACACACACACACACACACACACACACACACACACACACACACACACACACACACACACACACACACACACACACACACACACACACACACACACACACATGATAAACTTATAAATAGTCCACAGGGGAGAAAGAATATGCCACAGTAACTGCACTACTGACGTCTGCATTATGTAGTTCCCCTTTTCCTGGAGGAATTTCAGAAGGTACTTAACACCACTAATTCAAATATTTAACCAGGTAAGGCCCATTGAAATTAACTTTACAAGAGAGAACTGGCTGACAAAAACACACAGATAAAGAGACAGAATACACCAAAGGAGAGATGAAATGAAAGCATAAAGAAAGCCTGAGAATGCAAAACTAAAAGGTATTGTGTGGGACAAAGACCAACAGAACAAGAGTAATCTTATAGTAATGAGACAGAACTTAACAATTGGAATGAACCTCAGGGAGGCATAATAAGCTGTGTGATCCGTATTAAAACTCTGAGCTATGCATATACAAAAGATCTCCATAGTCCAACACAGGTTAAACAAAAACTGGCAGCAACAAGTAACTTTTTACCTTGAAAGAAAAAACAATTTAACATAAATAAAAGAAGATGACTGTGTGTGTTTTAGAAAGCAGTGACTGAGCTTGAAATATATCCCAGCACTTGTTATCTCTTGTCAGCTCTGCTTTCTTAATCCTGAAATAGGTTTGTTTTCAGAACCGTCACAACATGGTGGAGATTTACAACAAGCAGACTCTGAAGACCGTCCAGCAGCACGTCTCCTCCCTCAACACGCAGGTCACCAAGCACAGGTCAGTTAGTATGTGGTTACTGTTGAATAACTAACATTTGCCTGTACTGTTCATATTGGCTAATCAGGGCCGGCCCTAGACTTTTGGGGGCCCTAAGCAAGCTTTGGCATGGGCCACTCTAGCGCGTTCTCACTACACACAACACGGAACCAACTTTTGTCTTATGATGTTAGCATAAGCACACATATTGTATAAATAAGCATGTAAACACCTAACCTAACCTCCTCTAGGGGGGTCCTCACCTCCTCTTGGGGGGTCCGGGGCATTCGCCCCCGGGAAGACTTTTTTCTTTTTTAAATATTGAAGTTAAAAGCATCAATCTGGTGCACTTTGTGAGCAAAATTAAGAGATCTATGGATACATCTCTCAACACCCATATGAAACAGAACTGTAAGCAGATTTTTCTTTATGGATATTTTACAAATCACTTAAACTGTATTCTTGTTTTACTGTCATATAGTATTTCATAACTTTTTTTCATTTATTCTCTCTGGCTGTCCATCTCACAATGTTCACATAGAAACTAGCTGTCAATAGGAATATCATTCAGAAGAATTATACAGTGATGCAAATTAGTCGCTTTTCGGCGCCTCCCGCTTTTTTAACGCTGATTTGGGTGACTTGTGTAATTCGCGGAGAACCGAAGAGTTTTCGTTTTGGGGGTGGGGGGGGTCCTTCCGTCCGTCCGCCCGTCCGTCCGTCAGTCCGTCTAACGGACAACTTTTCACTTCAAAAAAGAAGAAGAAATCTAGACCGCAAAATAATTAAACAAGCGAGTGCCTGTTTTTCCTGGCCAAGGGCAGGTTCCTTGAACACAACACGAGCGTAACGTGTCTTCACGTGTTATATGTCTCGTCGGAAAGGAGTGTAGACTAGAGTGCTGACGGAGAGCACCGGAACGCCGCTCCAGCTCTTCAAATATTGCAGTACCCATAAGGAGCCGTACACACCGCAGTGTTTGCGTGGCTGTCTTTAGTTGTAAGCACAGTGGCGATCTGTTGTTATTAGCATCTGGTTAGCTAGCTATGCTAACGAATTTAAAGAGCTTTTCTACAACCAGGTGGAAGAGAGCTCTCTCCTGAGAGGCTCAAATAACCTCAGCTCAGTGAGGTTAAGGCACACCTTGATATGATCATTATAGTTATTAATGAGACATTAGAGTCTAAATGAAAAACAGGTATAAAATACAATATGACAGTAACAAAAAAGTTGTTAAAAATAACAAGAATAGAGTTTAAAAGGGGAGTGATTTGTAAAATATCCAAAAAGAAGAATCTGCTTACAGTTCTGTTTCATATGGGTGTTGAGATGTATCCATAGATCTCTTCAGGTTGCTCTCAAAGTGCAGCAGATTGATGCTTTTAACTTCAATATTTAAAAAAAAATCTTCCTGGGGGAGCATGCCCCCGGACCCCACTAGAGGAGGTAAAGTACCCCCCACTTAAATCATGTTCACATGGATAGGATACTTAATACACTTGCACACATCTTGTGTCCATATCTTTCTGCCACAACCATGCACGTGTGTGCGTGCATGCGCGAATCATGGTAAAATATCTGGATTAAGAGGTAGCTTTTCTTTGCACAGCATGAAAGAAAGGCCAAATTAATGGGCTGTGATTTTAGTTTTTTTAAGCAGTTCAATAATTTGTACGGCCCTCGGAGGATGTTGTAAAAATTGAAAGGAAAAAGGTTCCCCAACCCTGCTGTAAATAATAATAAAACCCCTTGATTTATAACTTAACATCTCTGTCTCCTATTGATCTGAGTATATTATAAAGAATAGCCAGTTAACTGAAGCATTATAGCGCAGGCCTTTGTCAGATGGTATATTACGCTGTTTTTTTTCTCCTTCGAATAGTTCTCTCTTTTTTCACCATACGTGTGTTTGCATCCCTGATTATAATTTCTTGCAAAAATCTGTCACAAAAAGACGTCGCACATTTAAATTCAGGTGTTGTTATGGCAACGTCAGTGGCAAAACAGCCACATTTACTGCTGCAAATACGTTCAAACATGCTGTCGACACGTAAAGCAGTGGCAACTATGCCACCATTTCAGCTGACTTTTTCTCAGAAATACTGTCACATAACATCCATATATTTCAGTGCTAGGTTGATGCTTAGCTAAGCTAACTATGAAACACTTTAACTGACAGGACTCCGGATCAACTGTGTACTGTAAGGTAGCTTCTAGCTTCATATCGAACAGTAAGTCAACATTTCCCAGAGAGCTTTCTTTGAGAACCAGGGCCTAGGAGTTCAACAATTTGAATCCCTATCTCATCAGATCAGATTTGGATTTTGGGGAGTTCAAAACCAAAAAACAGGATTAGGATCACTTTGATATCCGATCAGATCAGGAAATCCATTCCAAGCTTTAATCTGGATCAAATCTTCAAAATGGGTAGTTCAAACCGACAACACAGGATTGGGATCAGTTTGATCCCAAAAAACTGGATTATCCTGATCCCACCAAAAGGGTGGATTTCCAGTGGATTACCAGAGCAAAATGTACTGTACAATTTATTTTAAAATATGTTTAAATTTAAATAAGATGGCAATGTTTGTTAACTGAAATAATACACCATTTTTAGCCTTCATGGGAAATACATTCCATTTTTTCCATTTTTGCTCACGTTTGTAGTGGCCTATTTTGTTTTTAACCAAATGTTGATGACATAAATGTTTATGCTCATAAAAGTATCACAGCAAAGATTGTCAATCACAAATGTAATTTAGATTAAAGAAAAAATATCTTCAACAACAAAAAAGTCCATCATCTGTCATCACCTTTCAAAAGTAATTGCGGACAATAGCATCTCGCGTTGCACCACCACTCAGTCTCTCATTTAGAGGGAGATCCATAGGTGGGCCTGATCATCAGCAGAGGCAAGGGGCTCTGGGGGATCATCGATGTCAGAGAGGGGGACTCTGCGATGGACAGCGATATTGTGTAGCACAATACAAGCCAGTGTTATTTGGCATGCTCCTTGGGGTTCAACTCTCAGATAGTTGAGGCAGGGGCGGATCTAGAAAAATATTCATGGGGTGGCGAGAGGGTGGCAAGAGATTTTGAGGGGTGGCATCCCCTGGTAGAAGTATATGCTGATTTAATCGCAGTCATATCAATCAATGTTAACTTGGAAAGCCACAATATTAATATTCTAACTCAATAACATTTGGTGACATTATTGTGGCACATCAGTAAAGCCTTAAATAGAAATATATAAGGTGGCAGACTTACGTAATTTAATGAATTTTAACTGAACAATAACTGAATGAGTTTGTCTCACTCTTAGACCAGCAGGGGTACCAAATCTATGCAGACTGCTGCAATAAGTACATTAATTAACTGTCTATTCGATGTTTGTCTGAATGAATATAATACTATTAACAATCATACTATTCCTATCAGTTGTCAATCACTGTTATGATTCACGTATTCAGTGTTATTATTAAATAAACTATATTTTTTGGAGGAAAATAATTATAATTATATCATGTATCAAAAGAATCAAAGGAACAGTTCAGTGCCCCACAACTTCATTGCAAACAGTTACAACCTTGACTTTACATCAGAAAGAACAAACATTAAAGAAATGACTAACTGCATCAGTTAGGGTTAAAAAACGTGTATTCAGCTAAAACATATACATCGCTGCAGTTATTATTCAGTGGAAAGCCCGTACCTACTGGCCTAGTTAAATCAAAGTGGTTACTTTTTTTTGGCTGGGCAGTGAAGTTTTACATCTTATTTGACTTTCTCAGGACTTGAAACTGTTTTTGGGGGCAGACCCCCTCAAAGAAAAAAAAATATTTACACACGTAAGGTCATCATCTTAACAGTTTATTATGCTCATCGACTCATCCGTGAGCAGAGCATCAAGTTGGCATGCCTATAACAGCTGAATGCGGCGATTACCATCTTGTTCAGCAAAACACCTCACAAACTTATTAAGATTTAAAGCTATGGTGCGTTTTGATTCAATGCTGAGTACAGCCTGAAGAACATATCGAGGATTAAAAAACTAATGTCACAACAGGACTTAGAAAAGCTTGTCCATGCTTTTATCTTTAGTAGACTCGACTACTGCAATAGTGTATTCACAGGGCTGACAAAAAAATCCATCAGAAAACTGCAGCTGATTCAGAACGCTGCTGCACGTGTCCTCACTAACATTAAAAGAGTAGATCACATCCGTCCGGTTCTGAAGTCTTTACACTGGCTTCCAGTCGGCCAAAGAATTGATTTTAAAGTACTATTGCTAGTTTTTAAATCATAACATGGTTTAGGACCAAAGTATATTGTTGAACTCCTAAATAATTACGAGCCATCAAGGTGCCTCAGGTCTTCTGGGACGGGTCTGCTATCGGTTCCGAGAGTAACAACAAAACATGGAGAGGCAGCATTTAGCTATTATGCCCCGACACTCTGGAACAAACTACCCAAATCATGCACGTCCGCAGAAACGCTTACTATTTTTAAATTGAGACTAAAACATATATCTTTGGCTGCTTTTAATTGAGCTGCTCATATTCGCACTACAGTATGCCTTTTAAACATCTATTGTATACCTGTGGTGTTTATTTTTATTATTTTATTATCTTTGCTTTGTAATGCCTGTTGTAAAATTCCATTATATAGGCCAATGTGTTTTTAATGTATGTATTCCTAAAAAGTCTTTTAATTTGTTTTGTAAAGCACTTTGAATTGTCGCGTACAGAAAAGTACTATATAAATAAACTTGCCTTGCCTTACAGCCAAACTTGACAGGCTCCTCTCTGTCATTGTAGACCGCAAATACCTCATTCCTTCCGTCTACTTGGATCCGAAATGCTTCTCGTTTTGCGCTGTCCCCCCCGTTCAAATGAAATCGCCCCCAATCATATTTCAAGGCTCGCGCCAGGGCCGGGGGAGGGGTTAAGGCTCGCGTCTTGTGCTGCAATCACTTGCACTCGGACAGAGATTTTCTCTCATAAATGTTGGATGATGTGCCACAACTTTTCTTTCAAAACAAAGCTGCCAACTGGGGTGGCAGCTAGGGTGACAAGGCATTTTTCTGAGGTGGCAGCTGCAGGGTGTAAGGAATAATTATGACTCCATAGTTGGTAGCTTTAACAGAGAGGGTGGAGCGACTAAAGTAAAGAGCGAAATATGGATGGAAGTTACAGACAATGTGAATGCCACAGGATCTGGACACAAGAGGACGGTGGACCAAGTGAGGCTGAGGTGGAAGAATTTGAAGCAGCAAGCTACCAAAGACCACAGCCAGGCTAAAAACCCACAGACGGGTAACAAACCATATAAAAGGGGACAATACACAGATGTGGTACTTGATATCATTGGTGGTCAGCAGTCACAATCTTTACATGGAATACCAAACGTTGTACTGGATGGTGAGTCGCAGGTATGTGTGATTTTATCCTTGTCCCTATAGAACTACAATTATTATCTTGTATAATTGTTATTTTCATAGTACTACAATTGCTATATGTCTTATATAGCATCCTAGTACTACCATTTTCCAGGAGCTTGCATGCTTGTGATCACCTTATTAAGGGGTATAAAGTATATTGATAAACTTTCATTTCAGGTTGTCAATGCACCGGATGTGACACACACCATTGAAGATGAGGTCCTCCTGACCCATGTGGATCCAGAACCTTCAGCGAGGCCTGATGACACACTGCAAGAGCCACCTCTAAAGAGAAAATGCAAGCACACCAGAAAACCAGAGCAGAGGGATGATGCCTACGGAGAGGGCAGAGATGCAGATCCGTCTGGCCGAAGAACAAATACAGCTGTGCCGGCTTAAGCCAACTGAAACCTCACTGAGAATTCAGCTCCTCAAAGCACGCCTGGATGATCCAGCTGCCTTTGAATTAATGTTTTATTGTTGTTACCCTAGTGGGAGTATTTTTTAAATTACAATTTCATTATGATTTGATGTCCTTTATGTATTTAAAAATATAATTAAACATTATAGATGTCTCTGCAATGTGGTCTCTTGTCTTCCTTGTATTGTTTTTCATGTCCACTAAATGGCGATCGGTAGGATTAAAGCACTGATATTCAGGATCTAGTTCTCTTGACAAATCGTAATCTGGATCAGGTTGATCCTATCCTGAATTGCTTTGAACTCCAGGGACAACATTTGGCCGACTTGTCTGATCCTGGATCACAAAAAATGGGATTTCAAAATCTGATCGGATCTGATTGAGACTAAAAGTTTTGAACTCCTGGGCCCAGGTAACGCTAAAAAACATTGCATTTAGATTGTATGACAAAGTGTTTATTTAATATATCTGGCTAGCAATAGCTACTTGCTAACGGTTTAGCTTACCCCCCCGATTCAAAGTAACGTCAACGTAGCTGTAATTTATGCTTTGCTTACATGTTCGCATAATTTGGAAGTTTACTAACATTTACATACCTGGTTTACCTGGCTCGGCTCTGGGGTTGTTGTGTGAGCCACCACTTGAGAATTGTCGTCTTTTTTAAGAAAATGTTTTCTTATGTCCATCTTCAAAAACTCTGAGTCCGACTGACAGTTTATTTTAAATATTGTCACAGCTCACAGGATAGGTACCTGTCAGCCAATAAGACAGATGTTTATTTCCATTCAACTGGTCTGGTGCCTTGCCTCTGTTGCATTCACTGAACACGGGAAATTACAATCCTGCCGTCCTCTCTAGTGTCATGATGAGGTTCAGATAAAGCAGGATTAATGTATTATATTATTGACTCAATAATATAATACATGACTTTGAGAGTAGGCAATCTCGGCATATTAACACAATTAATTAAACATACTTATCACAGCGACGGTGTACTGTTTTTCTTCCTTTTTTTCCTTTTTTTTCCCACTTTTTTGTTGTTGCTAGGGGGCCCCTTAGTGGCTGCGGGGCCCTAAGCGGCCGCTTATGTCGCTTAATGGGTCGGGCCGGCTCTGTGGCTAATACATTGCAACATAATGAAGATATAGCTTATTTTGGAAGCTAGTTTGATGTAGTTCTTAGAGGAAATGAGTACAGTTAGTATTCATTTCGCTAAACGGTTCTTAGTATACTCTTTTAGTACTTAACTTAACCATTTGTGCATTTGATGGGCTTTAAGTCTACAGTACTCTGCCTCCCTGCGGCCTGTAAACACATTGTATGTATGGTCTGTGTTACATTTTAGATTTCCACTTCCACTGGTTAATGCTCTCTCCTGTGTGCAGGACTCAGAGGCTGGAGCAG
This sequence comes from Notothenia rossii, assembly GCF_949606895.1. NCBI lineage: Eukaryota > Metazoa > Chordata > Actinopteri > Perciformes > Nototheniidae > Notothenia > Notothenia rossii. The sequence goes on from NC_136902.1 coordinate 24,086,719, forward strand.
GTTCAGAAGGTCCTGCTGGACGAGATCAACAAACTGGAGAAGAATGACACTGTGCTTAAAAGCATGGAGAAAGACCTGACTGTGTGTCTCTCTCACGTTTTGAGTTTTTGGAAAATAATTTTTAAAGAAATATTGCCAAAATAAACTCAAACTATTAAACTACTCGTTAATGAAATTGTAATTAATTCTGACGTGTTTTCGATGTTGATTTGATCAGTGTTCGGTCTCTGTTCTCTCACAGGTGTATTGGAAAAAGCAGGCTGTTGCTTTCCATTCTTACCAGGAGCGGGAAACCACGAGGTGAAAGTTAGGCCTCTCTTTATGTGTGTGTGTGTGTGCGTGTGTGTGTGTGTGTGTGTTTGTGTGTTTGTGTGTGTGTGTTGCCCTACACACTTGTTTATTCCGTGTAACAACATGGATTAAAAGGCTTGCAAAACAAATTCTTCCTCAGGCTTAAGATAACCTACTTTTCGGAGGGATGTGACCAGTGTTTCTTCATATGACTAAGCTGAGTTCACTTATGTTTGTTCAGCAAGCTTTTCCTTGCCATTATCCAGCCAGGCACCGCTGACCGGACTGGAATTGGCCTTGTTATACCCAGATTTCTCACGGTCAAAGCAAATGGCTTTCACATAATATAAGTTCATTGTGACCTTTACAAGAGAATGGCCACAACAGGACTTTTTGTGTTACCATGGAGCGATCCAGGTTCATGAACATACCTCTCCTCTCTATGCTTTAATCAGCACTTATGATCCAATCAGCATTTCTAAAAATGAATATATATAAGATAATTAAGATTCCAACATTGTTTCACTGGACAAAATGAAGTCTGACTTTCCTCATCATACGCAGTTTCTGATTTGTATCCATGCATTGTTCCTTCTGTCCATATAACAGTCAAGTATCTCAGTTCCCTCTTATCTTACTGCCACCATTGTTCAGAGAGAGTAAGTGTCATATTTGAAAGGGAGCCAATGGTGCTTTTTAAGGCATATCATGAAAAACAGCACATCAAGTATATCTTTAAAGCAATTTGAATTACCATGAACTGTCACTGTGTAAAGTAAACCACATTTTACATTTACTTGTTTTTACTTTGCCTCTCCCTCATGCGGTTGTGTGTCACTCTTTCCAGCAATGAGACCCTGAAGACGGCCCTCCAGAGTAACGTGTGCCACAGCTTGGAGTATGAGGAGAGAATATTCACATCCCAGGTTAAAACCTTCATATCTAATATGTGCGCCATTGTGTTGTCCAAGTGTTAGACTCCATTAATAGATGTATAAATCAAGACTTTTGGTGGCATATGAAGAATTTTCAATCATAGTTGAACTTTCTTTATTGTTTTTTAAATAGAGCTTGTGTCACCTCTATCCGTCAACCTGTCTGTCCAAGGATTTTTCGCTGAGTAGCCTTAATAGAATTTCGCTTATGTCATTGTCTCATGTGTCAACTTGTCCCCTGCTTGTCCTGACTGTCATATTCTGTTACCACCTCTGAATCGTTGCTGCTCTGCCTGCCATCAGATGTGCCTGATAAGGAAAGACATGAAGTCAGTTCAGGACAGACTCCTCAGCGAGATGGTGAGTGGACATGTGACCATTCAGTGAGGATTAGAGCAAAATGTTTACTCTGGCTTTTCCTTTTGTGTCCTTCACTCTGTCAGCAGTAACACTGCTCATTTGAAAGCCTGTACAACACACACAGACTTGAGATGAGTTATGACTCAGATCATGTTGTGTAAGGCATCAAATGAACTGTCTTCTTTGTGCTTGTTTACCTTTTTGCAGCAAGACGGGGAGATCAAGAGTGTGAAGAGAGGCCTGCATGCTTTGTTTTTCCCCTGACAGAGCCATATGTTGAGCTGAAGACCATCCTGCACTGTAAACAAGGTTGTGTATTACACCGCCTCATGCACACTGCGCGCTGTGTAATTTAAAAGTGTTGATTGTTCCAGGTTCTGATTTTATTCCATGTGGATGTCTCTAATTTATTCTGACCTTGATGCATTGTTGCTCAATCTTTGTTTTTATTGGTAATGTTATTTTATTCTAATATGTATCACCTGACGAAATGTTTTAATCATTTTAGTGTTCTTGAAAGTAAACATTGAGTTGTTTCTGCTCTGTGATGTTTTTAAAACAAATTCCTGATATATTTATGTAAGGAAGTTAACTACTGGAAAAAATTAAATTGTTAAACCTATAATTTGTTTGTAAATACCTCTTCAACACAATTCTTGATTGAGAATAAAACTGTTGGAAATAATGAGATAAAACCATTATTTTTTATAAAAAGACCTTGTATTTTGAAGACAAGTAGTGCTTACAAAGGTATTTCTCTTTTCAGTGAAGACATTGACGTCCCATTCAGATTGACATACTGTATGTACAGTTGATATCAAATTCATCCCCAATCCCACCTCCCCCAGACTGCACAGTCTTTACACAGTCCAAGTGACACATTATTTCATCAGTTAAGAAAAGGTGAAGCTGGTCACATGCACAACTTCCTCCCACTACACGGGTTCACAGCGCCTTGTCAAAGGAGTCCATCAAATAGTACAAAAAACAACACTGACTGAATGACAAGATTGTTATTTTCCCTCCGCTCTTATCCAGAGAGGCAGAGGCTCCACCAGTTTTCCTCCAACCAGCCAGCTTCCATGTGGCGACATTCAGTAGTCTCCAGGACACACTGCCGCAAACATTACCGTCATCTTCTCTCCCACACCCGGGCTGTCATTCACGTGATATGACAGTCAAGGGTGCTGGAAGAATGTTAAAGAACCGCTGAAGACAAAAAGGCTCCAGGCTCTTTAAACTGTCCAGGAAATTAACAAGCTCAGCATTTCTTCACAGAAGAAAGTCCTCGCTTCACGGTCGGTGGAACCTGGAGAGACAAACATGCAGATAAGTCGAGTGTGAAGGGGAGAAGTACACATTGTGAGAACAGAGGGTGCCTTTGTCTCTGCGCACAGCCAGCTATTATACCAGCTATTAATCAGATCTGTGAGGCTATTTTTAGCGCAATCATTAAATGTGTGCAGGGAATGGTCACGTTCTCGCATCCAGCCGCCCCCCCCCCCCTTGGATCACTTTTACAACTCGCAGCAAAGACCCCCGCTTTCCTAACAAGCTTAGCCAAGGACGCCGTGGCTTTTAAAAAAAAATGATTTCTCTGCTTGGCAGTAAAAGCTCTCCAGAAGGACAATGACTCCCACCGCCCCCCCCCCTCCCCATTTTACAAGCACTCCCATCTATCTTTAGCTCCTCTTGGTGAGCAAGGGGGGCTAAAAATAGACCGCTGTGGCCCAGAATAGAACAACATGCATGCATTTGCCAAAACACAGACTAGGTACAGACATATATTTCACAATACTGACCTCGTTAGGTGTTTGCTTGAGGCGTGCACTTCCATCTCGGTGCTTTTGAACTCGTTCAGCTCCTTTCGGATGGCAGCCTTTGGGAAAGAGAAAGAAAAAGCGTTAGCATCCCTGAGCCTTTGTGGGGCTCCATCCTCTGGAGAGCAAAACAACAGCAGGAGAAAAGGAAATATAATCAACCAAAGAAAATCTAAAGAGAACAGGTGTGTTGGTGTGATAAGCTAAATAACAACAACAAGCCATAGCAGTCATTTTGACGATGAAAGTATCAGAAGAATTTGGGAATGTTCTAATCACACAGGGCTAAGTAGTGAACTTGATTTAGGGATCAGTCCAAGTTATTGTTTGCAGGTCAGTAGCTGTTATTTGTTTACTGTTACTAAGTATTCATTACTCTTTGCTCCAAAGTATGCACACCTTGTCTGCTGCCGAGAGCCGAGTCCAGGGCTTGTCTGCTCTCCTGTCATAGTCCTGAGCTTTGGCCACCTCCACATAGTCACTGAAGCGGATCAGAATCTTTCTGTCTCGCAATTCGTCTACTGTAGGCCGCTGGTTTAGCTGAAACACAAGAAATTGGATAAACATTAAGAACAAGCCGATGATAGGAGTCCCCATGTTTTGCTGTAATCAGAAACTCATTTGAATGTATAGGGAGAATACAAAATCACGCAGTTTTGTACCTTTCTGTTTAGCCTCTGCTTGATCTCCCTCCTCTCCTCTTGCTCTGTCTGGTCGTTCCTCTCTGGAAAAAAACAACCAGACAAATAAGGAATGTAAATATATCAGTAAGTAAACCATTTAAAACACAGCAGGGCATTAGGTCAAAAAATGAACAAAGATAGATTAAATGCCCATAATGTAATTAAACTAGTGTAGAAATATGTAATTCATATAAAGTTTGCATATCCAGAGTGTACAGCTGCAGTTGCTATAGTAGGGCACTTGTAGCAGTGGGGAGGAGATGTGCACTCAGGCGATCTCCTGCTCCTGAATAATGTACACTGGACGATCTGTGCTATCACTAATGCATCATCTTGCCCTGTGTTTTTCATCATGGCTTGTCCATATATATTTAGTAAATATTATTATTCCGGGGCGGTGATGTCAGTTTGGAGACAGACATTCAAGTGTTAAACTTACGTTTCAGGATGTTCCGACCCTCCAGCTCCTCCACATTCGGTCTCTGGCTCAGCCTCCTGCGGAGAAACACCAAAACCACGTTTTGAACCATTTTTCCCTGCACAGCCCAGCTGCTCTCCCTCTGTAAACTGGCTGTAGCTTCTTCACTGTGCGCGTTCTCGAGAGGAATCCCCTATGTCTCCATCTTGCATCCAAACCCCGGCTGTGGTGCTTCGGCAGAGGCGCTCCCCACATCTGGAATAATGAAGAAGCGCAATTCTCCTTTTTGAGAATCCCCCACCAGATTACTTCTCGTTTTCAAGGTGCTGTATCTCGGTTGCAGCTGCCGTATTGCGATAAATGTACTCCGCAGCAGCAGCTCGGGCTCTCTACTATCCGACACAGACTACAGGAGCTTTTGAAGTGAGTCGTGACGGGCTGCCGGCGCGAGACTCCCCTAGTTTCCCCGGTAACTGCATGCATAATGAGGAGGAGGCGGAGCCTAGCAGGTTGCTACTCACGGCATCCCCAGCATCCTCCTGTGTACACTGGGCTACTGGCACACATTATATACCCACGTTGTTACTACAGCTCATCTTGTTTCTGGTCACGTAACCCCCAGTTCTTGCAAAGAAATAAATAATATTTTTCAACAGGGAATATGTGATAGCCTATTTTACGATCTGATATTCTTCTGTATTCTAATGTCTATGTTAAGCCTTTCAGATCACACTTACATAGCCCATTAATTTCAGGCTGTCGTGTTCCTTCACCATCAAAGCATCCGAAAGGTCTCCAAATCAAATGTTTTCCCGGAGTCCCCTGTGCGTGTGAACTATTCATACTTTGTATAAATAATAAATGTAAGCTGCACAACAGGGCTCAGCCCGACAGCATGTGGCACGCCCCACACAGCACACCTCCAGGGGTGGAAAGGACAGAGAGGGCAGAATGCCGCCACTCAGCAGGGCTCTCTATGCCTTCACCCAAGATAACACCGGACACTTTGTTGATCTGTCCTGTGAAAGATCAAAGTTAGGTCACACAGACTGAGACCTGGATGCCCACAAAGCACGTGGCCCAGTGCGTGTCTCTGTGTACCACTGGCACGATGGGCACTGACAAGCTAATTCAATTATGTTGGCCTTAAAGTGGGACTTGAACAAATTCCAAACCACAGAAACCTCCATCAAAACAGAAAATGCCTCACTACTAAACTGCATCATGTATAAGCTTTTAAGATTAGTTTTTAACATAACATTGGCAGAGCAGGGTGTCCGCGGGGTCTTAAAAAGTATAAAAAGTTGATAAATCAATTTAGCAAAAATTAAGGCTATTAAAAAGTATTAAACGGCATTTTCCAAGGTATTAAGAAGTCCCACAGCAACGACAACATGAGACACCCTTTAATTTACTGAATCGACAGGTCGGGAAACCCCCTCAAGGCGGCCCCATGCATAGCGCGCCGTAAAATGCTGCTTCTTATTTTAAGTTTCGTTGCCTTGCTCCGCTCTGTAGGGGGGGCCAAGGTGGGTAGACCGGCATACGCAACGCTCTGGGGGTCCAACGGCTCCGTGTGTAAGCCCAGTACGTCGACCGCGGGGGCAACGCTGGTAGATCGCGAGTCATTCAAAAAAAAAAAAAAAATCCAGCTCCGTTAAAATAGACAAAACAGGTTTTGATCCCTCCTCCCTTGGCCTCCCTGCCACTTAATTCAGGAGTTGACTTGATTGACAGAAAAAGCGACCTATTGCTTTCCAGTCTGTTAACCCAGAATGCAAAGCGATACAAAATCAGTCAAGTGCCGGGAGAGACAAACAACAAAATGAGTGCGGGAACGAGCAAAAAGTTAAAGACATACCACTTCCACACAGAATGGGAGGGAGAATCTTTTTTTTGATGTCACATTCAAAGGTTATTTGCCTTATTTGTAAAGCAAGCGTCGCTCTGCCAAAGAAAGGTAACGTGGAGAGGCATTATCGGAGTGTTCACAAGGCATATGACAGCGACTTCCCTCCGAGTAGCGAGTTGAGAAAGAGAAAGGTCATGTATTATTGCTACACAAACATTATCTCTTAGTCTTAGTGTCGCCAACTCGTTTCTAACATGCAAAAAGACAATCAAATGCGTCTATGGTCGGTGTATTTTCTATCTTTCCAATCCAGAAGAGATCTCTCTCTCCCCCGTCTGTTTGCAAGGGGGCGGGGCAGTTTACACACACGCATCTGCTACATGCAGCAACACACGGAGGAGATGGTGGAGAGAAGCGCTCCAAGGTGTGGTTACATGTTACCCGTCTTGAGGTGGACAATGCTCGTCACCAAAAGTGTTTAGCATGTAAGGGCGGTAACACGAGCAATTTGTCTAAACATTTAGCAAAAGTGCACCACATTCAGACGGACGAATGCACCGGGTTCGACTATCTTTCTAGTAGCTCTGTGGCCCCATCCACGAGTAACGTTTCCACGTCAGGTGTTATGTATGCTAGCAGCAACACACGGAGTTAACTACATTATACAAACATGGGTTAATGATTAGAGGTAACTGAGTTATTTATTTTGTTAAAGTTTCAGCTATTCTGTTTCCAGTTCTGTCATAAGATTATTTAATAAGATTTGTTAAAACATTGTTGTTTCTTTTGATGTGAAATATTATTTATTTAATTCAAATAAAAAGCAATGTTAATTTTGTTCACTATTTGTTAAGTTAATTTAATAATATATGTATTTTTGAATCAAGTATTCATCTTTATTGTCTTCATTGTTAGTTTCCACATGCCTAAAACAACCTCAAACTAAATCTAAAAGTTGATGGCTAAATAAGAGCGTTTGAGAAATTGTGCAAGGCACACAGTAGTAGTCCGAATAGTCGATTAATCGTTTCATTAATCTATAGATTAATCGATAATCAAATTAGTCGTTTGTTGCAGCCCTATTGTAGTTATCCCATGTAAAAATAAAACGTGTTATTCAGCAACCCTTGCAATTTGGGATTTTATTTTTGGTTGGTAGACCTCGGTTAGCTAGTCATTTCAAAAGTAGCTCACCAGCCAAAAAAGTGTGGGCACCCCTGCCCTATATGATCATTTTCTGATAACGATGAAATAGCCCTTCTCCCTCTCCCCACGTCTCCTGCTGCTGCTGGGCTGTCAGAAGAGGGGGAGGAAAAGAGAGGCAGGCCCCGTTTATTAAATATTATTATACAGAGAACAGAGTCGTTATCAATTTGTGTTAAAGCTCAATAAATAACAAAGAAGACCTCTGATCGGCACTTTTCTAATTTTGTTCGGAAGATTTAAACTTTAACAGACATGTTGACCGGCGGAAACATTTTTTTAACGGAAACTCTGCCGCACGGTTCCCTCGTCCCTTGGAAGAGGTCGAGAGGTGGGTGTTTTTCATCTGCTGGTGGACTACCTGAGAGATACAGCAGGAGAACACGCCGTCCACCGCGGAGAATAAACAGAAGGGCAACCATGGCAACCATGCTCCGGGGTCTTCTTCGCTGCTTTTGGTGTATTTTGTGGTGGCAGCAGCGCCACTTACAGGCCTGGCATATGTACTACAGCGTTTCCAGCATTTCCAGCGGTCTAGTGTGACTGTGAACGGACACATTAATGAATCGAATGCGTGTGAACGGAAGACTCACGTGGGGCCGGGGTCTAAGCCAAACTATATCCGGTCACAGAGATCTGCTATTTTAAAGTAAAGTCAACACATATCGACCCTAATATAGTCTATATTAAGAACGAGAAAAGTCTTAACATATTGTTTTTTGTAAACATATGACAAATGTGTGAGGGTGATGACGTCAGAGCATCGTCCTATGTGCCAGGGCTTAGCCCCGGACACCCCCAGCCCAATTTAAACCCTGGGTATCTGTGAGGGAGCTCCTATATGGCATTACCCCGCTTAAGCTCACCAAAGTTGAATATATTTCATAGTTCAAAGTTTTGTCAATTGTTTTGTTTATTGGTCAAATACTGGTTTCTAATGGTTTCTGAGGAGTTTTACTGGAATGAAAGAGCACAGAGTACAGAATCAACAAAGCAGCATACTGCATTAAACCTGACCTTCACAGAGAGGTTGAAATTCATGTGGAGAGGAGGCTTCAGTAGTCTGTCTGCACTCTGTTTAGTTGTGCTATCTTACAATCAATATAGTAAATGTGAGGTAAAGTGTGTAGCCAATGTAACCGGTTAGAACTCAAAGTTAGGATGAGGTCTTAAAATGTATGGAAAGGGTCTTAAAAGGTATTACATTTGACCTCAGGATTCCTGCATATACACTGCAGAGGAAAGAGAGCTGTGTGACAATTACACTTGTAGATATTTATACAGTAATGAGTACAAGAGCAATCAGGTCTGTGTTAATTAATACACATGTGACGAGATATCCCAGAATAACATGAGGAACAAAGCAATATTTGTACTCCCCTCTGAGAAATAAGATAACAAATGTAGCACTAACAGAGGGTGGTCCAGAGCCATTTCAGTCTCATGATCAGTAAGCAGGTGTTTGATCCATGTCTTTCTTCTTGCTTTTTATCATCCTTCTCTGGGAGGTTCCCCTTTTTTATTATAGCAGTTTTAGATCAAATTACCCACGTTTTATGCTTCTATCATAAAATGTCATGAGGCGGGGAACGGCTCAATACGACGACTCTTTCGCTTCACGACTCTCCGCTAAACTAACCAATAGACAAAGTGTTTCCAAAGCTCTTACAGTATTAAATTTCAAACAGATGACACGGAAAATCACTTTCAAAACCCCAGCGAATACGACCAGCCACTGTATTATTGACCTGGCCGCGGAGTTGCTAAGCAACAACACTTGGTATCCTTGAGACAATAGCATCTCCTCGCAGAGATTCTTGCTTTTCCCTAGCAACAGACTAATGGGGAGTTCAGGACTGCACACAGAGCTGTATGTGCTTTAGAGAGTCTCCAGCTATTTATAGCATCACACCATCTCTATGGCGCGGAGCCGAATAAATCAGAGATCGCTGCGAATACAAAACACTATTTTGGTCACATAGTCACATGTCCTTTGTCAGACACAATAATCACAAACCTTATCACTCTTCTGCTCTTGGGTGACAGGAGATGGTTGATGTATTGATAATGAGATCATCAGAACCTACTGCTTTCCACATTTGGGTTTAGGATATTTCATAATAAGATTTTGAAAGGTATCCCCCATGATGACGCATAAACGCCTGTTGGCATGAGGGTTCCCATTTCCCACTCGGAAAAACAAAAAAATTAATTACAAAAGAAAATCTAACTCTGTCCTCCACGGGAGGGATGACAAATCCAAACAAAGGAATAGAAAAGAAACGAGTGGGTGGCAGAAGCTCTCAGTCTGTCCTTTTATTTCATCTACCGACTGCAAGGAGACACAAATGGCCATTTCCAGTTTTTCTTCCTTTAAGTACAGTAGCAGCCCCCCCCCCCCAGGATCCACCACCCCCGCTATATCTGCTGGTATAAGTCCCTGACAACACATTGTGGAGAGAAAGGCGAGCATGGGGAGATGCATTATTGAACAGAGTCAGGAGCTAAGAATAGAAACAGCAGAGTGCGGCTGCAGCACAATCGCCTGGCCGGGAGTCCCTAAAGATAGAAAGGTCATCTGTCACCGACACAATGGACAGACAAGATGTCGTTATCTGCCATAATACCTGATGGCAGTTTCTGCTTGATCGGCAAGAAATGCAACAGTAGGTCTTCATTGCGAGATGCAGACAGGATGCGAAAAAGGGCGGCAGAATCTATTGTGGGAGTTACCTGGAGCAAATCCAGAGGAGGGTGTGATGGATTGCTTTGTCTTTCAGTATGAATGCCCAGGGGAAATTAGATTTGTCCTCCTCCGTACCATTTGGAGCTATTTTTAGCCAGGATTTCCTCCCAAAGTGGTGCAGTATGCTTTTAATGTATGCATATACTGTACAGTAGGATAAAAAGGCATTCTCTTGCATATTTCTGACACTGTTTAAAATCGTATTTAAATGTAAGTTGTTAAGAGCGCTAGTGCTTCACAGATAACAACAACGCCAGAAGCCTTTTACATTACATTTAACACATGCCTCTGAATTCATGGAGCAAAGGATTTTCTCAACGTCAGGATGAAACACAAAAATGAAACTGCCTCTAGAGCCCATTTTGGTTCTCCTAAGATCATTCTTTTTTCTGTATTATTCTAAAATCAAAAACTGCTATAAAGAAAGAAAATGGGTTCATGATCAAGTAAACTCGCTGCTCTGTAGAAACACGACCTTATGTAACCAGCAGCTTCTCTCACTGCTGTGCCACAAGTGGAGCCTCTGTCTTCAAAACACAGACCCTGCTGTCTATTATGCGCGGTGTGCTCCATCCTCATTCTCCATATAAGCAGTTTGTTGTGAACACTTATACAATTCACAAATAACCCAAAAATGTTCTTCCAGTGAATAGATCTGTGAAGCAGTATTCGTGGTTGTCTCACAGACAGACGATACATCTCGTTCTCTAGAAAGTGTGGGTGGTATTTGTGCCTGTTTGCGAGTTTTTGCACAGCAGGTTATGTAACGCTGTGGTTGGCCCCTGTTTGATATGCTGGTGTTAGAAACACCTAGGTCTTGTGATACATTCACTCACGAGACTTCTGATGTCGGTTTTCCCATTAAGTTCTGCAGTTGTGTTACAAAAGCCAGTTGTTCTATTAATATCCTGGCGGGTACAAACAAACATCTGCGGTCTGTCTTGCAGGAGGATTTCCTAGAAGCAGATGCTTTTGAGAGCATCCAGAAAAGTACTCTGAACATGTGTATTCCTTGCGCCAAAGCACTTTACTCCAACTGGCCGCCTAATAGTTTGATAAGATATATAATTTCCTCCCATTGGGATTCTTGTCAGTTTTAGTGGTTGAGTGTTTTTCTGGAATTTAATAGAGAAGCTTCCCAATATGAAGATTCGGCCAGAGAGTTACACTCAAACAGACCTCAGAGCAGCAGCAGTAGATTACACTAAATAAATCAAGTCTGGGCAAAACAATCACATAACCCTTTAGAACAGATATTCTATCTCTCCTCCGCCTACTGGTGGTTGATATATAAACGCAATTAAGCATACCGTTTACCCAGCAAAGCATTGCCTACATCTGTCATGGGATTGCATCGTTACACTGCCTAACTGCAGATAGATATTATTTAGGAGAGGACGAAGATAATTTATGGGACTGATATATTTGTCAAGTTTAATATGTACAACACTTATACTCAGATGGCAACGTAGGAAAAGTTGAATTTCTTACTTGGCTAGTTTCATCTCGATCTGCTGGCGAATGTCCTGGCGCTCCTGGTCGCTCCTGGCTGGGAAGATGTTCCTGTCTTCCAACTCCTGCTTGCTGGGCCTGTTTCGTAGTTTGACAGCCAGCAACTCCTTCCTTAGCCTGCGAGGAAGTGTGCCTGAACCACACAAACAAAGATGAATACACAGAAAACATACTTATTAAACCCTTTTTATGTTCTACTAAGAATCCTAGTGTCTGTTTCCAGTTTAATATATTACATTTATGGAAAATCTGTTCAATTTGCTCTGTATTGCAGCACATTTGATTTCAAATGACTAACTAAAGTGATAACTTTAAAGGTACTTCTGACATCTCATCAATTCATATCTATCAGGCTGTATGAAATGATTCCTTTTCATATGTAACTGCTACATCTGGATTACCAACCGTGCAAACCAGACTTCTGCCCCATTCAAATATTAAATTACAAATGACTATCGGTATATTTGAGCACTATATCCAATTGAATAGTAAGAAGCTTTGGGTCGAACACAGTTGTTCAAAAATATAGTTTCAAAGCCTATTTAATTCATTTGATTGAACAAAATAGAACGTTGAAAAACATAATAGGCAACGCAAGTTTATTTATATAGCACCTTTCAACACAAGGCAATTCAAAGTGCTTTACAATAAATGAAAGACATTAAGAAAATGGCATTTAAAATCAGTCATTAAAAAGAAAAGATAATAAAATAAACATTAAAAGAAAAAATACATGGATAAAAGTTACAGTGCAGTTTAAGATACATTTTTATAATACATAAACAATGAGCTGAAATGCACTTAATATCTCTGGGTTTTTAACTACGAGCAGACCCTTTTATATTAGTTATTTCACCTATAGTTATTGAAAAACATGAATTGGTTCAGCTTTACATTGTGGAATAGCAGAACAAAATGTTTTAAACTACATTTCCCAAACTGCTGCGACAGCAAACCAGGGTACACGTAGGATTCAGGAAAGGAGAGCTGTAGGACGATAACGGAGCTACATTTCCTAAACTGATCTCCCAGTATTGATGTGAGCACATTCAAATGTAAGCGATTGTCAACACTTTAACCTCACAGCCATTGTTTAATTTAAAATCCAATATGTAAACTACATAATCAAAACAAAAGAAAGTGTGAATGTGGAGATGCTTCAGACTGCATTGTAAACCTTTAAGCTCTTAAACCCACCAGAGATTACGGAGTCATTCCATTCTTCCAGGTCGTTGGGGAGGCCTGAGGTGTTGGAGAAGCACTGGTCCAGCCGCATGTTCTCCTTATTCTCCTCCGCCTCCTTCTTGGGCCAGTCGGACCCTCTTCCTCCTCCCACACAGCCCCCGAAGGTTAAAGTGCGCTGGTTCTCAGAGCTGCAGGAGCGAGAGAGCCGTCCGTCTGAGCACCACAGCCTGGGGGGTGAGGCCTGCTCACACCCTTCATGGACACTGAGGGGGCACAGAGGAGGGTACATGTCGGATTAATGTGGAGGACAGGGGGAGCAAACGTCTGAAATGTAGAATATTTTAATGGTGCCACCCTACAAAGCAATATTTAAAGGAATACTCCACCACCAAACTGCTCACCCTGTGTCACCTGGAATTCTTGTAGAAAACTTTGTTTTTCTCACATGCCTTGGTTAATGAAGAATCCAAAAAAAGAGATGTGTTCAACAACAACAAACTTTAAAGAAAAAAACACACATAAATAGTCTCACGCCTGATTATATTGCACGGGTTGTGTGGGAGGTTGTAATATGTTGTAGAGTTGTGCAGTGGTCAAACCCTCCACTTAATTTTATTCATTTAAGACTTTTTAAAAAAGAAAAAAATGTGTTACTGTTAGTGGAACGTGTGGGTTTTGGGGGGTAAACATTTTCTTTAATTCATTGGGGAAAATGTAAACATATGGTTGTATTTTCAGGAATGTAAGAATTGTCAGCAAAAGTACATTATAGTCACTACAGCCAGCACACCAGAAACAAACCAACATTTGTTCTTCCCAGTCCCAGTGACTGAGAGAAGTCGATAACATGATCAGATGTTATTGGTCAGCCTGAGGACTCACCTCTCCTGTCTGTTCTTGGAAGCAAAGGCTCTCTGCAGCTCCTCCATAATGCAGCTAGGAGGCATGGGAGGATGCATCATATTGCCTATATGTGGTGACCCTGAGCTGTTGGCTAGGTGGCCTCGTAGCGGTAGGGTCATTGAGACCATGCTCTCTGTGGCCCTGGGCGGAGGCTCCTTGGGGAGGTAGGAGTTGGGCAGGTGGGTGGGGAGCGACGCAGGGCCTGAATCTGAAAGGGAGGGGGAGCAGAAATAGGAACAATTCTTCAATTTCCTCATAACCTCATATCTTCAGGCTCATAGGAGCTGAAGTGGATCTCACTGATACTGAACTGAGCTTTGGGAAGCACATTTACATGTATACTTCAGGGTTTCAAGACTTTTGTTGTCATGTGTGCGTATAGCTACAGTGTAGTCATGACAATGAAATTCTTAGGTCACAGGCTCCTCCTCCGACAATGCAACACAATAAAACAGATAATAGTGCAAGTAAATCAAATCAAATATAATATAATAGAAACAGAATATGATAGAAACTGTGCAGAATAGTCTATATACAGTAATTGGAATATTGATATATATGATATATATGAGTTGCAAATAGATGAATGTTATGGATGTTGTTTCAAAAGTTCAGGTGTTTAACATTCTTATGGCCGGTGGGATGAAACTGTCCGTGAGTCTGGTGGTTTTAGTCCTGATGCTGTGGTACCGCCTGCCAGACGGCAGCAGACAGAACAGTTTGTAGCTGGGTTGATGGGCGTCTTTTATGGAAATATAAACTTCTCAGTACAATTGACTACACATCTGGAGTTTGAAGAAATTAGAGCACTAATGGCTTTGCCAACCTGTCCTCTGCACTGTATCTACAGCATGTATGTTCCTTATTTAATGTCTAAAAGTTTGGCTTGACCTAGTCGGTATGGGCATAGGAGTCTAGATGAACCTGAGTTACTTCAACTTTTGCTTTCAAACAACGTATCTGTACCAAAAGTACGATTTGTTCTACTACACAGTAAATAATGTGTCGAGTCACCCTGACCCACCACAGCAGATATAATGCTCTAAGCCTCTGGAACACTTACAGAGTGTAACCAGAGTGCCAACCTTTAGACCTCAGAAATCGGGAGCATTTCAAAATGCAAAATTGGGGGGGGGGGGGGGGGGTGCTAGTGGATCGCCAGAGCTGTTAGATTAACATTAACATGCTTATTGTAGTTGTAAGTGCACTGCCTTGCGGCCTGTAGCACCGTCCTTGATGGAGCATATGTGTGGGCTGGACCTGTATTTTACAGGAAAGGAGTGAGCAGAGAGTAGAGTAGTTGTCGATTCTTGTTCTGTTTTCTATGAATATCTGCCTCACCCTCTCAGACTTTGAGTTGCGCGCGCTACTAAAGAGACGTGTTACCATGGAAACCAAACAATGGTGTAGCTGTATTAAAGTCCGAGTGGAAACAGTCGTGTGTAAATCTGATTTTGTCACAAATTGGGAGAAATGCGGGAGAAATATGAACCCGGGAGGAAACCGGGAGAGGGCAATGAAATCGGGAGTCTCCCGCGAAAATCGGGAGGGTTGACAAGTATGAGTGTATGAAAATGTAAAGCAAACATTAACTAATGTCTGTGAACACCTTAGATCCTTAATTTTCACAATACTAAATATGTTTGTTATCTGGGTAAATATAGAATGTTAGCAAAACAAGACATAAGTTCTTTAGACCACGCTCACAGTGACAGGAAGTGTATACCATGTCATACCATTGACAAAGCATGTCATTAGTCATGTTTATTTATAGATACATTTGAATTCACCAGTAACCTTTTTGATTTGTGATCTCTTGAACAGTGTCTTATTCCTTGTTAAGTTTCAGATGATACTGAGTTGTTTGTTCACCAAAGAGAGAGACACTTCTCTAATCTTTCAAAGGTAAAATAAACAGTTGTGAAGTAGAACTTTATTATTTTATACCCGTAATCATAGACCTTTCAGATTTACCTATCTACCAAACTGTAAGGGTTTAAATTCACAGCAACAGTCATATGCCGCGTACACATTGATGTATCAGTTTCAATCATGTGTTATAATCCACCAGTCACAGGAGTACTGATAGAGTACTTCTGAAGCCTTCTGTATACTTCCCTACAATTATTTCTGTCCTAAACTAGTATTCTGAATGCAGTACATTTACTTGTAATGGAGTTTTTTTACATTCAGGTTGCACTCACCATCGCCTGGACTCAGCTGGTGAAATGGTTTTGGAGGTACTTGTGGTGGGGACGTTCCTGTAGGAGTCTCTTCCTCTGTTCTGTCTTCAATCTGCTCGCCCACGTCTTGCAGCTCCTCAGGTAAATCCCCGTCAGGGTGCAGCTCCTCGCCCCCCTCCTCATCCGGTAATAGTACATTCTCCTCCTCCTGTTCACAGTCCTGAGGAGGGGCGACTGCTGTAGAACAGAAATGAAGGAAAAGAGGAAATCAACATTGAGGTTAAATAGTTTTTTCTGTAGAGTCTTGCCAAGCTGCGTTGGCCCTATTGATGACATTTTTCTACAATGTTCAATTCTAAAATGTACTGCTTTTATAAACATGCATGGCCTATTCAACTGGCGGCCCGCGGGCCAGATGCGGCCCAGAACCAACTTCCGAGTGGCCAGCCTCCCGCAGCCGAATTCCTACACTAGTACAGACCATGAACGCAACACTCCGCGTTGCATAGAAACCACCAAACCACAACGCAGCACGTTTTTTGAAAGTGCATCTAGTGGTGCTAGTAACGGTGGTCCTATGATAGCAACTCTAAAATATGTCTCTCTCAACTCTGAAGGGTAAACCGAGACAAAACGGTCATTGATCTTGTGGAGCAGATCCAAGTCAAGCTAGACCTTTTCGCGACCGACTTGAGCACGGGTCGCATGCTGCATTTTCTGACGCTCCCCAAACACATCACATCTCCGGCACAAATCACGGATGTGATGACAGATTTCATTGCGAGGTTGAAAGAGAACTTTGCCGGTCGATTGGATGGACTTGCTCTGCTCACAGAGGTGATGATTGGGTTTGCCAGAGACCCCTTCACTGTTGCAATAGAGGGGGACGTATCAACCAGCGCAAAGGAAGTGGTCCCCTGCATCGACAAGGGGAAATATACACTGGAACTTATTGACATGCAGCGCACTAACGGGCCAGCGAAGTTTTGGAGTGATGTCAAAAAACAGCAGTTCACTAACGTTCAGAAAGTAGCGATCTGTGTGCTCAGTATGTTTGGATCAACATACACATGTGAATCAAGCACACATGAACTCAATCAAAAGTAGCACTCGCTGCTCCCTGACTGACAGCACTCTTCATCAATGTTTTAGGATTGCATTGACATCCTATGAGCCAGTAATCAACTGCGGTCAAGCCAGCCTCCACTCGGGAAAACCTAGTCAAGCCAGCCCTCACGTGATATTGTGGTGCGCGAATATCCTATGCATTACGGTAGAGTCAAACAAAATCATCCCTCTGTGTTTAGATGAGAATAAAACAAAAACTGTCCAGTATCAAAGACTCATTTCACTTCAGGGTGATAGCAGGACATCCCATCTAGTCACTCAGAAAAAATCAGGACATTCTGATGTAGAATGTCAAAATAAAAGACCTTTGAAGTCTCATATATGAGCTATCATCCCTGTTTTTAGATGAGAATAAAACAAAAACTGTCCAGTATCATAGATCCATCTCACTCCAGGGTGATAGCAGGACACCCCATGTAGTCACTCAGAAAGAATCAGGACATTCTGATGTACAGTTTCAAAAGACCTTTGGGGACAGGGATGATAGCTCATATATGAGACTTCAAAGGTCTTTTATTTTTGAAACTGTACATCAGAATGTCCTGATTCTTTCTGAGTGACTACATGGGGTGTCCTGCTATCACCCTGGAGTGAGATGGATCTATGATACTGGACAGTTTTTGTTTTATTCTCATCTAAAAACAGGGATGATAGCTCATACAATAGAGATTTCAAAGGTCTTTTATTTTGAAACTCTACATCAGAATGTCCTGATTTTTTCTGAGTGACTAGATGGGATGTCCTGCTATCACTCGGAAGTGAAATGAGTCTTTGATACTGGACAGTTTTTGTTTTATTCTCATCTAAACACAGAGGGATGATAGCTCATATATGAGGCTTCAAAGGTCTTTTATTTTGAAACTGTACATCAGAATGTCCTGATTTTTTCTGAGTGACTAGATGGGTTGTCCTGCTATCACCCTGGAGTGAGATGGATCTATGATACTGGACAGTTTTTGTTTTATTCTCATCTAAAAACAGGGATGATAACTCATACAATAGACATTAGGTCTTTTATTTTGAAACTGTACATCAGAATGTCCTGATTTTTTCTGAGTGACTAGATGGGATGTCCTGCTATCACCCTGAAGTTAAATGAGTATTTGATACTGGACAGTTTTTGTTTTATTCTCATCTAAACACAGAGGGATGATTTTTTTTTTTTTACTGTACCGTAATGCATAGGATATTCGCGCACCGCAATATCACGTGAGGGCTGGCTTGACTAGGTTTTCCCGAGTGGAGGCTGGCTTGGTCGCAGTAAAAAAACACTGCTCTTGTTCAAAACTAAAAATGTCCCTTCTCCCATTGAGAAAGTCAGCGATGACAAATCACAAATGAGGTGATAGTAAGCACCTATTTACTATAGTGGACGTGTAGTGTAGTATTCATTCATATAGTTACCCGTATCCCTTGTTATGGGTTTGGGTTTGACAGTTCTTTCTGTATTCATTTAAATGCACTTTGTAATGTGTCTGGGTCAAATGTGACCAAAACGTATGATTTTTTTGTTATTACTTGAAAAGTGAAAAAATAATATTGCTACAGTACTACCTCTTTGTGTTGCATTGGAGCTCTTTAGCTGCTTTTTTTGTATGTGAGGACATTTAGTAAGACTGCTATTATTGTATTCAGTAAATGCACTTTGTGATGTGCCTGGTTAAAAAAAAAAAAACTGAATATTTGACTTCTAAAGCAAACAAATGTAATGCTACAACCGTGCACTTTTTTTTCAGATTCTGTTCAATTAATGCTAATTTGTTGTGTTTTTATGTACTTTTTGACCTACCTTTGTTAGATGAACAATGAATAAAAATTGCATGTTTTTCATCGCAGTAATATGTGTTGGTTTAAAATGTGTCACTACCCGCTTTTTACAGGCCGCTGAATGTCTGGCCCAGCTGAATTTTGTAGTTATGAAATCTGGCCCAACTGAATGTGTAGTTGAATAGCCCTGTAGACCTCTGTATGGGATTCGTTTTGTATCATAAAGATAAAGCAACCCTTTCTCAGAATAAAGCAAAACTATGAGTTTAAAAGAAGAAGAAAAACGGAGTCAAGCAAAATAAAATACATTTCCAAAAATAAAACTATAAGTTGCAAACAAATCATTTGTGTAATCATGTAAACTATAAGTATTTTTTCTTTGTTTTAACATAGGTTTTTGTTTGCAGTTCTTGTTTCTTCTTTCTCAATGATCAGATTTTTGCTCTCGCTGCAGCTTTCTCGTTTGCGCTCCTTCACTTTTTGTTTGAGATTCTGACACAAACCTCCCAGGTGGGCGGGACTTTCAGGGGTACGTCCCCATTGGCTACTCAGTTTTTGAGTAACAGACCAGTCCTCCAGCGATTGTACAGTGTAGGCAGCTGCGGTGCGCTAGCTGATCGTGGATAGAACATAGAACACCTCCAGAAGAACCAGCATTTCAATTATTATAATACTACGAGTGAAAATATATGTAAGTATTGATCATTTGTGTTGTTTGTGCTGTACTATACGGTCTGTTTCTTTATTGTGTTAAGTGAGAAGTAAAGCTGTGCTATGAAAGTTAGCTTTTGCTACCTTTAGATCCATAACAATGCAAGCTAAGTAGCCTAACAGTTAGCTACATAGCTAGCAGTGAGTGAGCGTTCAGACACCGGCGCACACACTCAAACGGACTCGTGTGCCTAACTCTACCAACAGGCTTTCATGATTCTGTTTAGATATGCAAGTTTAAGCCATGATAGCTTATTTTATTAACACGCTCATTTGATATGAAAATCAATGGAGGCTGAGTTAACTTTGCATGAAAACCTACCATCCATGACTGCCCCTGAGCTGTGTTTTATTTATTAACTTCATATTTTTAATTTCCTAAAACATTTATATTCCTCTCATATTAACAGTGTGGATCATTGAGACAGCGTGGTGTCCAGAGTCTTATCCCGTTTTCCCACTTCCTCTGAGGGGACGGATGGGGGGGGGGGGGGTCATGAAGAAAGACCTGCACCAGCTTCATCCACGCTGGGCGTTGTTGTTATCACTGGCTCAGTGTCATTTAATTTGACCAAATGTCTTTACATATACATTTAATAGATTTTATTATTATCCACCTTTTTGTTCTATGTCTTTTTATTTAAAACATTCTTTGGGACTTCATCTTCTGGTTCACATTTCAATAAATGTAATTTGTATAATCACTCTTTTGTCTTTATTCTACATGAAAATGTTAGAGATTCCATTCAAATCTGTTGATTATTCATATCTTCCTCAGGAGAATTTGTCGAATTTGTAATGCTAAATGTATATCATTTTCTCACAGGATATAGAATGAGACAACACAGTTTGTATCCATTGTGTATGAATGCTTCAGCTCTAACAGACCAACATAGTAAGATGTGAGCATGTTCCTAATTGTGTTGGTACGCAACCTAAGTCTGCTCTGTTTAATAAAGCAAATCTGCCACTTTTATATTGTAGAATCTTTTTAATTAAAGCAGTTTTTAATTGTTTGTCCTAAACATAGCAATGTATGCTTTTGAAATGTAACATGTCTTTGAAAAAATAATAGTATACAGTTTATATTGTGTATCAACTTTAGCTTGAAAATACATAGGTGTGTTTTTTTAATCTTTTAAATAAATAAATAGACAGACAGACACTTTATCAATCCCAAATTGGGAAATTATTTAACAGCAGCAGCAGTGTGTTCAGGTATTAAAATATTTAAAATTGGAATAAAGTATAAACTACACAACAGTATAATGCACAGCAATTCATAAGATAAGTCCGATATTTTCATGAAAACTCCCCAGCAGACACCAACACTAACGTGGCCGAGTGGACTCCGGAGTTGCTGCATGAGTTGCATTGTATGATCTGTGGTGTAGTGGACTGTCACTCAAAAACTGAGTAGCCAATGGGGACGCACCCCTGAAAGTCCCGCCCACCTGGGAGGTTTGTGTCAAAATCGAAAACAAAAAATGAGGGAGCGCAAAAGAGAAGAGCTGCAGCGAGAGCAAAAGTCTGATCATTGAGAAAGAAGACACAAGAACTGCAACAAAAACCTATGTTAAAACAAAGAAAAAATACTTATAGTTTACATGATTACACAAATTATTTGTTTGCAACTTATAGTTTTATTTTTGAAATTGTTTTTATTTTGCTTGACTCAGTTTTTTTTCTTTTAAACTCATAGTTTTGCTTTATTCTGAGAAAGGGTTGCTTTATCTTTATGATACAAAACTAATCCCATAACCTCTGCAGATGGGAGTGGAGGCCAGGAAGGTTATTGAACTGACTTTGCTGCCCTCTAGAGGTACATGTATAGAGGACCAACACACACTAGTTTCAGTTTCATCTAGCAATAGCTTTGCTGATATCATAAGCAGCTAAAGAATTACAAAAATACCAACCTTTACTTGTGATGCATAAATAATAAATTAAATTATAACAATAAAGGCTTGTTGTTTGAAGAAAACAGTGAAAACCTCTTAATATACTTTTTCTGAGTAAAGACACCAAACCAAAGTTTACAAATATTAATTTCCCCCTCATCTGTTGCTTTTGCTGCTCTCTGTAAGATGTTCATTGATGAGGTGACTCCACAGTGATCGATTGTCCTACCTGGTGGGGGAAGCTCCTCCTCAGGACAGAGGTATTCCACACTGCTGACTGTGAGGTTTGAGCTCAAAGACCCCCCGAACCCTCAAGCCGGATTGCACCGTCTGAGC